>NC_137897.1:37065987-37661567 GCF_963455335.1 Martes martes | reverse complement strand
AAGAGGTATCCAAGGTAACAGGGCTGTGCCCTGGTGGGCAGCTCCAGTCTTCCAAGTCAATACCCCATGAGAAGAACCCTTGAGTCCTGGTGTCAGGCCCATTTTCTCTCCCAGCCCGTGCCCCAGAGAAGGGGAGTGACATTCCTTTTCACAAAGACTGGTGGAGGTCGCCAAGGGCACCCTGAGACCTTGCCAACAGCACTCAGAAAAAAATTTTTTATTTTATAGAGTGGAATGGCTTTCTTGAACATTATTTTCTATGTAAATCCAAACTAGAAAAGCAGAGTTGGGCCTCTGTGGTTGAATATGGGGGCAGGGGTGGCCTGAGGTTCCCCCAAGGGCTTTCAGAGCACCCCAGTGAAGGCGGTTTAGCTGAGGTTCACACTTACTGTGAGAAGTACAGGCGGTGCCATGATCTCTAAGGCTCTGACTTTGGGTTAGGAAGAACCAGGGAGGATCCTGGGGGTCTCACGCCTGGGTTATTCGGCCTAGGGCTGGGGGGGTGGGCCTCAGGATACAGGTCCCTCGGAGGTGGGCACCGCCTTCCCCACTCTCCTGTCTGGCCAGCCCGCAGCAGCCATGACCTGCCACTCACGGGAGAAGAAACATTGTCGCCCGGTTACACCTAATGCATTTTATTCTTTAAAGATAAAGCTTACTAATCTAAAAACTCCCAACAATGCTCCCTTTTTGCTGGCCCTTCTAAAAGGCATCGTCTCGTTTTGTTTACCAACAAAAGTTCAACGTTCGAGTTCAGTGTTGGTGTAGGATCGTCAGCCGATGGTCAGGGTCAAGTGCTGTTCACATCGGCATCATCAAACGGACCTCTTTCTCATAGACGTCAGGGATCACGCCCACCGGGGAATTGATCATGTGTACTGTGTTCTTGCTGAACAGCTTGAACTCATAGTGGATGAGCTGTTCCCAAAAGCCGTTATTGGGCCGGATGATGGGGCGGCACGACTTGGTCCACGTGTGGGCGTCTAGCAGCGACATGGCATGGTACTTCATGAGGTAGGCGAGGCAGAGTGCGGCGGAGCGGCTCACCCCGGCGGCACAGTGCAGCAGCGTGCGGCCCTGCTTCATCTCCACGCTGTGGATGTGGTCGGCGATCGGGTCAAAAAAGTCATAGAGACGTGAGCTTGGAGCATCAGCCACCGGCACCTGTACGTATTGGATATCCTCATAGAAAGTGTTGACCACCTCCACCGACACGTTGATGACCGTGGTGATGTGGTTGCTGGACAGCATGAGTTTGTTGTTGGCCGCCAAGCCATTGCTGATGTACAGGCTGCTGGTTATCTGGGAAAGGCCGTGGACCGAGGGCTGCCGGACGGCCTGAGCCGGGAGGGGACATGGAGATGTTGTCATCAAGGCGGTGGGCAGTGGTCTTCTCCGGAACGGTTCGGGGCACCACTCCCGTGCGCAAGTTGAGGAAACAGCAGCGCTGTGAAGTCTCAGTCAAGGGTCTGGGGTACAGAAGACCAGTCACTGGTCACCACCCTCTCCCCGCCCCCGCCCCCGCCCCCGGGGCGTCACAATCCCTTTTTGTCTGGCCCACTGGTTTCCATGGCGGGGCAACTGGCCACAGGGAGGTTTTGGCCACCATGCCTGGTCGTCAAAGAAACCCCAGATCCCTTTTTATCTCTCTTCGTAGTCGCTCACTTTGCAAGCCTTAATTCTTATCAGCTTGACGTTTTAAAACATTCTAATACAAGATACCTAGTACATGCTTCAACGGTTGGATCACACTGAACACACTATCTATCAATGCTTCTATTTTATTGGTGTGGAAGAACACGGCACAGACTTTTTCTAGAAAGTAGCTAGATGCAGGTTTGGTTGGGCTGGGTGGCCTGCCCTGATAATTCTTTATCGACTGTAGCCCTAGAGCTATACTCCTGCATACAAAACACATCAGAACTGGTCAGATGAATATTGCTGACTCATAAATCGCCCTTTACCTATCATCAAGTTGGCCTGTGGTGGACAGTTTTGATGAATTAAGCTGTGTCCCCATCCATTTGAGCACACAGCCCAAACGATTTGTCACCTGATTGGACTTCATTACCTGGGAGACAACAGCTCAGATTATCTTGTCTACTTTCTTCAAAAAAGAATGCCCACATGCTTTTGTAAACTGCAAGTCCTCTTGACTGCCATCGGTCCCTCCCTGGTAATATTAAACACTCTGGAACAACAACGCTACCTCATAATTTGGAAAAATAGGTATTTAAAATGTTATCTGAGATTTACATTTCCTCTCGGCTAAGATTTTTGTGGTGTTCTGTGACTGCGTGCAGAGACAAACAGAGACAACCTGTTTAGGAATGGTCAAGGGAATGATAACCTCAGAAGACAATGCCCTTTTCTTTCTCTTGATTGGCATAATCAGATTATTTTGCATTGCTTAAATGGTCAGCCCCCACAATTCTATCTGGAGGAAAACAGAGCACAAACCATTAAGTAAATATGAAAACTGTCTATTGGGGATAGTTTCTTTGGGCTAAAATTACTGAAAAGGGTTTAGCCTAACGTTTAAGATATGGCATCATATCTCCTCATGGCATCATGAGGAGATTTGTAAGTCTATGGAATGATATGGAAGACCCTAAAGAGTAATATTAGAGTCTAGTTATTTCCTATGTAGAGGCTTCTTAAACTTTAAAAATGTAGTAAAATTAACCGAAGGAGGGACGCCTGGGTGGCTCAGTGGGTTAAAGCCTCTGCCTTCGGCTCAGGTCATGATCCCAGGGTCCTGGGATGGAGCCCCGCATCGAGCTCTCTGCTCAGTGGGGAACCTGCTTCTCCCCCTCCCCTTTCTCTGCCTGCCTCTCTGCCTACTTCTGATCTCTGTCAAATAAATAAATAAAATCTTTAAAAAAAATTAACCGAAGTGATTTCATACACTATTCTCAAGGACAAGCATGACTCATATTAAATAGATTCATTTATTTATTCTTTCAACCAATATTCTGTGATGCCCTTTCTTTCTGAGGGATGTTGGATGTCTTAAAACTCCATCATGGGGTTTCTCCTAGGTGAGTGAGGAGTTGATGTTTTCTCTTCCTGAGTATGGAAACAGGTTGCTTTTGATTCCCACTTATCTCTACTTTTCCTTATCTTTTTTAAAGATTTTATTTTATTTTTTAAGATTTTATTTATTTATTTATTTGAGAGAGAGAATGAGAGAGAGAGAGAGAGAGAGCATGAAAAGAGGGAGGGTCAGAGGGAGAAGCAGACTCCCTGCCAAGCAGGGACCCTGTTGCGGAACTCTATCCCAGGACTCAGTTCATGACCTGAACTGAAAGCAGTTGCTTAACCAACTGAGCCACCCAGGTGCCCTAAAGATTTTTTTTTTTTAATTTTAAAAAAGATTTTATTTATTCATTTGACAGACAGAGATCACAAGTAGGCAGAGAGCCAGGCAGAGAGATAGAGGGGGAAGCAGGCTCCCTGCTAAGCAGAGAGCCCAATGCGGGGCTCGATCCCAGGACACTGGGATCATGACCTGAGCAGAAGGCAGAGGCTTTAACTCACTGAGCCACCCAGGCACCCAAGATTTTATTTTTAAGTAACCTCTACACCCAACGTGGGGCTTGAGCTCACGACCCCGAGATCAAGAGTTGCATGTTCCACTGACTGAGCCAGCCAGGTGCCCCAACTTTTCCTTAT
Source organism: Martes martes (assembly GCF_963455335.1). Taxonomy (NCBI): domain Eukaryota; kingdom Metazoa; phylum Chordata; class Mammalia; order Carnivora; family Mustelidae; genus Martes; species Martes martes. The sequence goes on along the minus strand of NC_137897.1, from coordinate 37,657,892 downwards.
TATTTAGGGAAGAGAATATATAAGGGGCTTCCCAAGGACACAGTCTCTTCCTCCCACTGGAAGAGACCCTGGAGGTCAAGAACTAGTTACCATTTGGATTTCTCAATTCAGTAGTCAAGGCCCTCTCCAATCTGATCTAAGCCTGCCCTTCAAGTCTCATTCATTCATTTATTCACCAAATTTTTATGAAGACTATATCGTGTGCCAGGCATTTTCACCCATCTAAATCTTCAGTTCTGACCAAACAAATCAAATGTTCTTGGCAAATACAAAATATCCATTCTACCTTCCTTATTTTTGCTCATGCCACTCCTCCCTCTTGAGAAAATTTCTTGCTCCTGTCTGTCTACTGAATCCTATCCAGGCCTCAAGACTTAGCTTGATTAATTAAAAAAAGCATCAGCTGAACATTCAATCTGTGTCAAGTACGGTTGTAGCCTTGTGTAGATTCAACACAACATACACAGGCCCAGCTATCAAAGAGCTCAGAGTTTGGTCAGAGAGATAGATAATCATAAAAGAGTCCAGAAGAGAGAGGGATTCATTGTTTTATGTGTGTGTGTTTGGGGACAGGAGGCTGGAGGGGGATGTCATGAAAAACTTCACAGAAAAGATGATCCGGAACAAAGCTTTTCGTTCATTTGTTGGTTTTTATTATTTATTTTTTATTCTGTCCAAGTTTTTGTCTTGCAAAATTTCAAATCTACAGAAAAGCTGTGAGAATAGAACAATGAGGAGTCACTTATCCTTCACCTAGAATTCCTCCATTGTTAATACCACGTTCCTTTTTTTCTCTCTGTTTAGATATACCAACATACATATTTATTTGTTCCTTGTTTCTTTTTGCTGAACCCTGGATTGTTAACTGCAGATTTAGCAAACAACACTTTAGCAGTTCAGCATTCAGCATGTATCTTTTAAGGGCAAATGCATTCTCTTACATAACCTCAACACAATGGCCATACTCAGGAAATGGAACACTGACCTAACACCATTATCTAATATATAATACATACTTAAAAATTCACTGATCCTCCCAATAATGTTATTTGTAACTGCTTTTTTTTCCCCCCCACTTTGATCCGGGATGAAATCAAGGATCACACACTGCATTCCCTTGTCATGCTTCTTCAGCAACTTTTCGTTTGAAACACCTTCTGTTCTTTGGTTTGGTGTGGCTTGGTTTGGTCTTTCTGGACATCGACACTTTTGAAGAGTCCTGGCCAGTTTTGCCAAACAGCTTCCAATGTGGACGTGTTTGATCATTCCTTTGGTATTAGATATAGGTGAAATGGTTTTGGCAAGAATACTACCAGAATGTGACATTCTCGGTCCATGGCAGTGGGGACATCGGCGACGTGTTTGTCCCATTGATGATGATAATTTTGACCACCTGGTTAAGGTGACATTAGCTAGCTTTCTACATTGTTCAAAAGTCACTTTCACTCTTTCTAATTAATAAGGAATATGTAGCTGTTGCAGGAAGTCATCAAGAGGACATAACTGCTGGTTGACCTACAAGCTGGACCTGGGGATCAGAGGCTCCTAATCTCCTTGCCTGTCCTTGGAATGTGCACTCTGCTTGCCTTCCCTGTACCAGAAGCTGCTGCAAGGACATAGCCTTGAGATAGTAATGTGGTGTTGAGACCATTGGACAGTATATATGGCTGTACCCAGTTAAGGCCTTTATATAAACTTTTAAGATTCTGGTGGGTGGGTGTGGAGATCTACTCATCTTGCAGTCACCCTAGATAAATTGTATAAGTTTCCTTGTTTGTTAAAGCTGCCAGCTACTAATTGCGAGCGGTCTGCCTCTTTCTTTGGTCTCTCCTTGCCCTGCGTCTACAGGGGCTAGTTTGCGAACCAACAGGTGGTACTCTGAGTTTGTGGGACTATCTTTGGAATAGACCTTGAAGAATGAACACATGTTTTCCAGGCAGATTCTAGACAGAAAGGGAAGTATCTCCAAGGGCACAAAGGTGTGAAATGGTGTCAGGAGGAGAGAAAACAACATCTCAGAGTTACTAGAACATTCTGAGCAAGGCAGGAGAAGTGGTAGGTGCAGTGACTGGAGGAGCCCGCAGCCAAGATGGATTCGTGGAGGGGACCGTTCGGTGGGAAGCAAGGCAGCTCTCGAGGGAATGAGGGCTGTCATAGTAGCCTTTGGTGAGCAATGACTAATCTATTGCCAACTCTCTTCTGACATGGAAGCTGGATCGAATCCAAATATAGTTCATTTCCTCAAGTGTACACAGGGTCCAGGCCACAGAAGAGAATGGAATATGGAACTTCCTCTCAGTGTCAGGAGCGTTTGGTGTTTTTGAGGGCGGCCAGGGAAGGCAAGAGGCTGAGAATGGAGGTAACATGATTACACTGAAGGGTGGTGGTGGTGAGAAAACCTAAAGGAGTATAGGATGAGGGTACAGGAGAGCTAGTAGCTAAAAGGAGCTGCGTGCTATGTTATCTGATGGACAGGTAGTACGAGTGGTCCCCAGCAGCAGGCCCTCAGGCACAGGCGGGAGTTGGCCTCCCTGAGTCTCCTGCACAGAGTTGTTCTGGGTTAATTCCATTTCCAAGTGCGAATGAGTCATTGGCACTGCCGTCTTTAGCCAGCAGCCAAGCAGCTCCCTAGTACTTGCTGCTGTGTTCAGTCTGGTCCTTGGTTTCTGGACAGTTATGGGATATGATAGATATGAATGTGGAAATCTTTAACACCCTCCAGTCCAGAATAAAGATAATAGGAGAAAATGACTATGACTTATTCATTAAGTGAAAAAAATCCAGTTTGTAAAAACCTGGGTACTTTTTCATAAAGGTGAAATATACACATATTATATTCATCAGGTATATGTATCATATGTATATTGAATACCATTTATGAATTCTGTACGTGGAAATATTAGTTACCTAAAGCAATCCTGGGTGTATAGTAAGAATTCAATAAATATTAGATATTCTTTATATTCATATTATATTATTATTATTTATATTAGTATTATATGTCAGTGGGGGAGGTATAATTATTCTTTTCTTTTTTTTGCTTTGTCTATATTCTTCAAGTTTCCTAAAATAATCTGTGTTCTTTTTATAATTAGGAAAAAATCAAAATGTATTTTTTTTAAGATTTTATTTATTTATTTGACAGACAGAGATCACAAGTAGGCAGAGAGGCAGGAAGGGAAGCAGGCTCCCTGCCGAGCAGAGAGCCCGATGTGGGGCTTGATCCCAGGACCCTGAGATCATGACCTGAGCTGAAGGCAGAGGCTTTAACCCACTGAGCCACCCAGGTGCCCCCAAAATGTATTTTTAAAAATATTTTATTTATTTGAGAGAGAGTGAGAGAGGACACATGAGCAGGGGGAGGGAGAGAGGGAAAAGGGAGAAGCAGACTCCTCGGCTAAGCAGAGAGCCCAATGTGGGACTCGATCCCAGGACCCTGGGATCATTACCTGAGCTGAAGGCAGACGCTTAACTGACTGAACCACCCAGGCATCTTCAAAATATATCTTAACATCATCAGCAGATAATCTCTTTTTGCAGCCTATAAAACTTGCAAAGATGAAAAATGGGTAATACTCCATGGTGACAAGATTCAGAGAAATGGGCTCTCTCCTCCATTCCTGGGATTGGAGATGGGGGAGAGCAACACTGGCCAAACCGTATGGTGGTGAAGACAGTAGAGCCGTGAAAACTCTCCCTGTGCTGGTGGCAGCGAAGGTGGTATGACCACTCTGGAGACCAATTTGGCAATACCCAGTAAATCTAAAGTCTGCACCATACCCTGCACCCCAGCAATTCCACCCCAGGTAGAAACTCTGGCTCACATACACCAGAAGATATTTACAATGGTATTCATTACAATTCGCTTATAATAGTGAAAAAATGGAGACATAATGTCTACCAAGGAAATGAAAATCTGATGGCATGACGTTTAACGAACACCATACAAACGGCCATAAAAACAAATGAACTCGAGCTACATGTGCAAACCCGGATAAGCCCCAAATGTATAATGCTCTACAAAAAGAGCAAGTTGCAGGAGAAAACATGCAATATGCAGTTTAAAAACAAGTAGAACGGTACCATGTATTATTTATGCATGTATATACCTTTATGCATATATGCATATGTATATATATATATGTGTGTGTGTGTGTGTCTGTGTCTTCCATACATATATGGAAGTGAAAGTGAAAAGCCTGTATGGGACTTAGAAACACCAAACTGAGGCTAGTGATTCTTTCAGGGAAAGAATAGGATCTGGGAGAGCTAGATAAGGCATTTCAATAGGTCTTAATATTTTATTTTGTTAAGAAAATAGATCTGAAGCAAATATGGCAAAATGTTGAAGTCTGACAAACTGGATCCTGGGTACGTAGGTATTTATCATCCTATCCAGCAGACTTTGGGATTGCCTGAAATATTTCATAATAAAAATGAACGGGGGAAAATACACACGTGCTTTGAACCAGCAATTTCCCTGCTGGTAATTTATTTATTCTAAGGAAATCCTCACAAATGTGTGCAGAGATTTACCTACCAATATGTTCATTGTAAGAGTTACTTACAATATAAGAACTGGAGGAAACCTAATCTAGCAATAAGGATTTGTTTAACTAGATTAGTAAGCTTCCATAAGGTAAAATATAATTCAGTTCTTAAAATGATTACCTAGAAGAATATTTATTGATATGGAGAAATTTCATACTCTTTTGTTAATAAAAAATACTATAAAACAGTGTGATCTCAATTTATAAAACAAAGTAATACCTATTTATCTGTGCAGGTAAATTCATGAATAGAGAAAAGCAAAGAAAGATACACACAAAAATGTCCATAGTCATTACCTCTGAGCAACGTTGCTACAGATGCTTTTTATTTCCCGGATTACCCTGAAATTTATATAACAAGTATGTAATGGTCTTATAATTAGAAAAACTATATATTTTAAAAAGAGACTAGTAAAATGGTTTTTGTGAGTAATAATATGGAATGGGGCCAAAAGTGGATAAAGAAGAGACAAAAGGAAGAGAGATTTAGAAGGTATCATTAAGGTGTGCCTGGGTGGCTCAGTTGGTTAAGTGTCTGCCTCGGGCTGGGGTCATGATTTCAGGGTCCAGGGATCAAGCCCCACATCAGGCTCCCTGCTCAGCAGGAAGTCTGCTTCTCCCTCCCCTTCTGCCCCTCCCCCTGCTCATGCTCTCTCACTCTCTCTAAAAAAAATAAATAAATAAGGTATAATTAACAAGATTTTCTTTTTTTTTCTTTAATTTTATTTATTTATTTGAGAGAGAGAGATGACAAGTAGGCAGAGAGGCAGGCAGGGAGAGAGGGGGAAGCAGGCTCCCCGCTGAGCAGAGACCCCCCCCCCTAATGCGGGGCTCGATCCCAGGACCCTGAGATCATGACCTGGGCCAAAGGCAGAGGCTTAACCCACTGAGCCACCCAGGCGCCCCGACAAGATTTTCTAACACATTAAGAGGAGAGGGGGGGAAACGAGCAACGTGATGATCACTTGCTGTTTCCCGACTTAGGCAACTGGGTAGCTAAAGGTGCTATTCCCTAAAACAAGAAATGCAGGAGAAAGATCAGCTTCTGCCAGAAAAATGAGTGAGGAGTACAGTTTGGACCAGGATGAGATTGAGAAGCCCCAGCACTTTGTAGCAGACAGTTTGGGGCTCTTATCCTCCCTCCATTCCCTCCTGTCTTCTCAACAGCAGCCCGGACATTCAGGTACTCATGGCTCTCCACACAATCCTATGCTTCCTATGCTGCCATTCTGTTTCTGAATTGTCAAGGTGAATGGATTCTGAGAAATCTAAACCATTCCTCTTGCCAGGGACAGATTTAGGCATGGGCACCTTACTAAACTCTGGCAAATGGTGTGCTAAAGAAGTCTCCTAGGGGCTTCTGGGAAAGGTTTCCTGGCTTCTAAGAAAGAGACAGTGGTACCAGTAATCCCCTTTTCTTCCTCAGAACAGGCCAGGGGGCAAAGCCAACATCCTGAAGATGGCAGAGTGGTAAGGTGGAAAAAACTGGGGTCTTTGATGGCGCTGTCAAGATTCTTTAACAACCAGCCCCAGAACCTGCCTACCTCTAGACTTTCTGTTATATAGGATAATAAACTATCTTACTCTGTAAGCTTTTCAGTAAGAATTTTCTGTCTGTCCCCCTCTCTCTCTCTCTCTCTCTCTCTCACACACACACACACACACAGATACACACATCTTTACCAAAGTTAAAAAGAATATTTAAGATGGTCTAAAGTAAAACACGGGCCTTGCAACATATCTGAAATTACTCTGGTACCACACAAAGATAAGGCAGTCATCTTCCAGAAGAGATGAAACAATCTGTCAGTGGGCCTGTGGGAATGCTGGGCAAGAAAGACGGACATATGGGTTACGATGGTGTGTTCAGAAAAACAAAAATACTTCAAGTCAGAAATCTCGATGGTAGACTTCAATTTTCAAACATTGATTTCTGAGAGAGGCACTCCTCATGCTGGCAGTACAATGCCATGTGCTCCAGGTTAATTTGTTTTGGAGCATCCTCCATGATTCTTTAGAATGAGTAGTGGTTGCAGAGATTCATTTGTTTTTTGTTTTGTTTTGTTTTGTTTTTTTATAAATTTTTTATTTATTTTCAGCGTAACAGTATTCATTGTTTTTTCACCACACCCAGTGCTCCATGCAATCCGTGCCCTCCCTAATACCCACCACCTGGTTCCCCCAACCTCCCACCCCCCGCCCCTTTCAAAACCCTCAGGTTGTTTTTCATTTGTTTAAAGATGGATAATAAAGAAGTAATGCTGGGGAAATGAATGAGTATCATATTTATATAATTACACTTTATGTATTAGCAAATTTTTTCACTTGGTAATATATCTTGGATAGCTTTCCCTGTTGACCTCATTTTTTGAAAGTCTGTATGGTACTCCATAGTATGGATATACCATACATTACTTGACCATTATCTCCTTGATTGGTATTTGAGATGTGGAAGGGTTCAAAATATGTCAACCCCAAATACGCCCCTTTGGTATGTTGGTTATGTTGGGGAGGAAGAAATTTTCCTTCTACCCTTCAAGGTTTTCCATCTGCTTTAAGAATTAAGTTGACATGAGCTAGATTAACAGGAGAAAAGAACTAAAGTTTCATTGCATGTGCATGGAGGCCCACTAATGATATTCAGGCCTAAAAAAATGGCCAAGGCAGGAAGGAAGTTTTTATTTCTTTCAGACAAAGAGACATTGAATCTTTGAGGAATTGACAGGACAAGAAAACTGAACGTTGACAGCTTCAGTTCTTAAGGAATTCTAAACAGAGTCAGGGCTTTAGTAGGAAATTAGTAAAAAGTAACAAGGGTTGTTTATGCAGCCTTCTGGGCTCTAAATTTCCTATCTCTGGTGATAAGGATGTCTCTTTACCTCCTGGTACAAGGAGGGCACCTTTCACATGGGACATTTATTTCTTGCTTTCTGTAGACAAGGGTGGGTAGTGGGGGAGGAGGGTACAGACTATTCTTTTGGTTTTAGCTCTTTCTAAAGTAAGTTTAATTTATAATAATCAAGATACCAAAGTGGTATATTTTGGGGTAACTTTCCCTTGGTCCCTACAGTTAGTCTGAGTTAAAGGTACTTGAAAACAGCCAGTGTGTGAACACTCTAACCCTCTTTTGTCCCCTGAAAGCAGGAGATAAATCTTCCATGTGAATGGTACCATTCTTGTAACAGGAAGGCAGAAGGCATCCTTATCCCTGGAGACAGGGAATTTAGGGGCAAGAAAACTGTACAAAAAAACCTTGTTCTCCTTCACCATTTTACTACCCCTAGCCCAAAGCCCTTTGTCTTATCAATCCCTCACAAATTTATTTATTTATTTATTTATTTATTTATTTATTTATTGCATAAGAGGTATAAAAGCTTCCTGCTTTGGTCACTTCTTCGAATCTCGTGTCTTTGTGGGGCTTCTGTACATCCATATGTAATTAAATTTGTTTACTGCTGTTATGCTGTCTTTTTATTATAGAGGGGTCTCAGCCAAGAACCGAGAAGGGTAGAGGTAAAATTATTTTTCCTCCCCTATGAACATTTTCAATTATTTTCTATTATCAACAGCGATGCAATGAAAATCCTTGTACATACATTTTTGTGCATTTATATGATTCAGCATGATAAATTCCTAGATGTAAAATTGCTGGGGCAAATGGTATGTACACTTTATATTTGAATTATCACTGCCAAATTGCCCACTGAAAAACCTATATCAATTTGCATCCTACCAAATGTGTATGAAAACATGTATCTCCATACATTCTTCAATCTTGTGTACCAATCTTTCTCATTTTCAGTAATTTAACAGGGAAAGCAGGACATCTTGTTGTCCTTTTAATTTTTTATGTCATTGGTTATTACCAAATTAGAGCATCAATTTTATAGATGCATTGGTCATTTACATATCTTTACTTCTGAATCACTACTTAATATCACTCATCAATTTTTTTCCTACTCTTTTATTAACAATCTACAAGAACTCTTAAAATAGTAAGACTTTTGGGGTGCCTGGGTGGCTCAGTCATCAAGGGTCTGCCTTTGGCTCGGGTTGTGATACCAGGGTCCTGGGATCGAGTTCCATATCAAGCTCTTTGCTCAGCAGGGAGCCCGCTTCTCCCTCTCCCACTCTCCGTGCTTGTGTTCTCTCTCTCGTTGTATCTCTCCCTATCAAATAAATAAATAAAATCTTTAAAAAAATAGTAAGACTTTTAATCCTTTCTCTGTTGCATATGTTAGACATATTTTCTCCTATTGTTCTTTTTTTAAAATTTTGTTTATTTGTATCTTTTGCCACAAGAAAATTTTATTTTTTTTAAGATTTTATTTATTTATTTGAGAGAGAGAGAGAGAGAATGAGCGGGGAGAGAGACAGAGGGAGAGGGAGAAGCAGTCTCCCCACTGAGCAGGACCCCAGGATCATGATCTGAGCCAAAGGCTGCCACCCAACCAACTCAGCCACCCAGGCTACCCAAATTTTAAAAATTGTTATGTTGTTTAATCTGTAAATTCTCTTTTGAAGCTTCTGGGTTTTTGTCTTCCTTAGGAACACTTCCCAACACCAAAATTTAAACAAATGTTTCTTTTATTTACTTCCAGACTGTCACAGTTTTGTTTTTTATATTTAGGTTTTTTTCCTTAAAAAAAACTTTTTGAGGAAAATGTCAAACTTACTGTGACGCTGTGATTTATATTAAAAAAGATATATGGTCTTTATCCCTGTTTCTGGCATAGAGCTCCTAAAACCCTTGGATTCCCCTAAAGAATAAGAGTAATAAAGGTGAAATAGGTATCTTTTGTTATTCATATAGCAAGACCCATTCAAGCACACCTGAGTTTCTGTTAATAAGGTGACTTTTGGAAAGTCCCTAGATATCCCAGGGAGGAGGGTTGTTTGCCAGGGGGACCAACCTTGTGATTAGAAGGTTAGAATTTTGAATCCCCCATGCTCCTTCCGGTCCCACACTTCCACCTCTAGGAGAGGAGAGGGATTGAAAGTTGAAATAATCACCAGTGACCAATGATTTAAGCAACGGTGCCTAGGTAATGAAGCCTTCATAAAACCGTAAAAGGACTAGACTGGGAGAGCTTCTGGGTTGGTGAACACATGGAAATTTGGGGAGACTGGCACACCTGGAGAGGGCCTGGAAGCTCCTCCCACTTTCCCTATACCTTACTCTATACATCTCTTCCATCTGGCTGCTCTGAGTTACATGCTTTCCTAGTAAACTGGTGATCTAGTGAGCACCATGTTTCTCTGAGTCCTGTGAGCTGCTCTAGCAAAGTAAACAAACCCAGGGCAGAGTTTTCTGGAACCTCAGATCTATAGCCTGTTGGTCAGAAGCACAGATAATAACATGGATTTGTGATTTTGGAATTCTCCCTTTAGATCTTCTTACCAATCCCAGTCCCTGACTTAGAGATAACTATTAATAATTAGATAAGTTTCCTTTCAGATCTTTTACTGGACATTTACAAACAGACTATTACTGAAATTGGAAGGAATACTGAAGATGGTCTGACGTAAAAACTAGGTCATAAAATGCCATCTTAAAGTTGGTTTATGTATGCGCATGTGTGTATCCATAAGCGTTTACTCTTTGGTTTTGTGTATTTTTATCATTTTTTAACTTTTTAATTTATAATTGTGGTAAAATATACCTAAGAAATTTCACTATTTTAGCCATTTTTATGTCTACAAGTCAGTAGCATTAAGTACAGTCATACTGGTGGCCAGCCATCAGTACTATCCATCTCCAGAACTTTTTTGTCATCCCAAACTGAGACTCTGTCCCCATTATGCAATAACTCCATATTACCCCTCCACCAGCTCGGGGCAAGCACCATCTTAATTTCTGTCTCTATGAATTTGCCTGTTCTAGGTACCTTATATAAGTGGGATCATATTTGTCTTTTTATGTCTGGCTTGTTTCACCTAGCATAATGTCCTCAATGTTCATCTATGTTGTAGTGTGTATTAGAATTTCATTCATTCATTATTTATTTATTTTTTAAGATTTTATTTTTAAATACTCTCTACACCCAACGTGGGTCTTGAACTTATAACTCCAAGATCAAAAGTCACATGCTCTACCGACTGCACCAGCCAAGCGCCTGAATTTCATTCATTTTTAAAGCTGAACAATATTGTTTTTTTTTTTTTAATTTTATTTTTTTATTTTTTTTTAAAGGTTTTATTTATTTATTTGACAGACAGAGATGACAAGCAGGCAGAGAGGAAGCAGAGAGAGAGAGGAGGAAGCAGGCTCACCTGCTGAGCAGAGAGCCCGACGCGGGGCTCGATCCCAGGACCCTGGGATCACGACCTGAGCCGAAAGCAGAGGCTTTAACCCACTGAGCCACCCAGGCGCCCCTGAACAATATTGTTTTTTATGTATAGCTTACTTTGTGTTTATCCATTCTTCTCTGGATGTGCGCTTATGTTGTTTCCATCTTTTGGTTATTGTGAATAAGGCTGCTATGAACACTGATGTTCAAGTATGTTTGTGTCCCTGTTTGAGTATGTACCCAGTAGGATTGGTGGGTCGTATCATAACTCTATGTTCAATTTTTAAGGCATCACCACACTGGTTTTGTGTATTTTATTTTATTTTATTTATTTATTTTTTAAAGATTTTATTTCTTTATTTGACAGAGAGAGATCACAAGTAGGCAGAGAGGCAGGCAGAGAGAGAGAGAGAGGAAGCAGGCCTCCTGCTGAGCAGAGAGCCCGATGCGGGGCTCGATCCCAGGACCCTGGGATCATGACCTGAGCTGAAGGCAGAGGCTTTAACCCACTGAGCCACCCAGGCGCCCCAAGGTTTTGTGTATTTTAAACATCTACAATTATTTTCACTGGGGTTTTGCCTGAGATTATATCAATTTTACATATTAATCTGGTGGGAATTTATGCCTTTAGACAATCATTCCTTTAGAAAACATAGTATGTTTAGGTCCTCTTTTCTGTCCTTCCATAAAGTTTATACTTCTGTTTTTAGAAGACTTACTTCATGGTGAATTCTAGGTATTTTGTGTGTTTCATGGCTATCGTGAATGGTACCTCTTTTTCATACTTCCCTCCCTTCCTCTTTCCCTCTTCCCCTTGCCCCTTCTCCTTTCCTTCCTTTGGCTAACACAAGACGGCCCTTAACTAATACAGACAACTTCTTCATTGTTTACTCTGTTTCAGTGACAAAAATGTCTCAACCACCATGGCTGGTAGTTTTGACCAGGGACCTCCGTAGGTCAGACCCCGCATCCACTCCAGCCCTGGGGAGCATGGCTGCTTCCAGCTTCTCCGCAGTGGGCCATACCCTGGAGCTCCACAATCAGACAGACAGACAGGATCCCAAGATCTTACCTCCAGAGGCTTTTTCCAGAAATTCTGATGCTGGCTCAGGTCTCGTCGTTTGATCCCGGACGAGACCCCAGTGTTAGGGTCCGTAATCAAAGGAGCGAGACTGATACAAAGTGAAGGCCAAGCAAAGCTTTATTTCACACCAAGCATCGAGAATCAAACCAACCAGTCGGGGACGTCTCTTACAAAGAGGTGACAACCCTTCTCAGCCTCACAGACTAACTTTTATAGAGGTGGTTGAGCCTGGCTTATACATAGGGGGCCAATGAGATTGCAATACACAGGGAAAACTGCACAGTCATGCTAGGTCGGCAATACGGGTGGCCAATTGAATTTCAATTTACCATAGTAAATATATGCACGCCCTACTGATTGGATGTCTCCACCCGGCCTGGCCCGCCCTTGTATCTGGGCTTTGCAAGTAAGTTCCTCTGGGAGGGGCAGGGTCAATCTAAGTTCACAACCAAATGGCTCCCTCTGGCTAACCAGGCCCTTACATTCCCGATTAATGAAAAAAAAATTAAAATTACGATGTTGGAAATTGGAATAAAATGTTAAGGTATGTATTCATGTATTTTACATCTAAATTTTATAACTTGAAAATGATTTCTTTATTAAATTCCATAGGAAGATTTTTATGTTAAGCTATTTATGATGCGATCAGAAATTGTTGTATAGCAAGATACAGTTCTGTTTCCAGTGGTACCTACACTGTAAACTCATTGAGTGAACAGGATCTGAGGATACAAATCTTTCTCCATCTCCCATAATGTCTAACATAATGCCTTGCTTTTTGTAGGTACTCATACATAAGTGCTCAGTTTATGAAAGGAAGATGATTTTCACAAGGAAAATGCCTTTTTTAGAAGATTTATTTATTTTTTTGAGGTGGAGTGAGTGAGCACACAAGCAGAAGAGCAGTAGAGGAAGAGGGAGAGGCAGGGTCCCCCTGAGCTGGGAGCCCAACACAGGGCTCGATCCCAGGACCCTGAGATCATGACCTGAGCCAAAACCAAGAGTCTGACACTCAGCCAACTGCACCACCCAGGCATCCAAGGAAAAGTAGACTGCTTTCTGTAGGGTTTTTTTTTTTAAGATTTTATTTATTTATTTGACAGACAGAGATCACAAGTAGGCAGAGAGGCAGGCAGAGAGAGAGGAAGGGAAGCAGGCTCCCTGCGGAGCAGAGAGCTCGATGCGGGGCTCGATCCCAGAACCCTGAGGTCATGACCTGAGCCGAAGGCAGAGGCTTTAACCCACTGAGCCACCCAGGCGCCCCTCTGTAGGGTTTTCTTGATCTACAGTTTGGCTGAGATATTCTTACTTTCTTAGCTAGATTTTATAGGAATATAACTGAAATAAACAATGCCATTAGTATTCCCTTTCTTACCACTTGAGTGATTTAGGTTAAAAAAATAAAAGGAAAGTGAAAGGTTTTGGAAACAGACAAAAATTGAAATGTGTATTTTCTTGACCATAGGAGCTGGAAATCAACAATATTGAAGGAGAACATTTTAGTTGTCCAAGAGGTGTAATCATTAAACGTATAATGATTTAGAATAACATAGTATACAAATTATTTTATCTATATGGGCATATTCTCTAAGCCCATGTAAACCACAAGAATGATACAGCTCTCTCACTAGGTAAATGTCTGACCTTGAGCAGATTCTTAAAAGAGCTGAATCTTGGTTTTCCCATCTGTAATATAGGAGCATTGCATTGCTAGGGTTTCATTCAGCTTTAATTAAAACCAATGTTAATGTTCTATGGTAAAATCAGATATCAGATCTTGACAAAGAAGTGAGTCCTCCAGGGTTGAAGTTATTTACAGATTACAAGTCAATAAATATGCACATGCTATAATTTAGTAGTCAGATGGAAGCTAGCCACCAAAGAAGTTTCCTAAGCAAGGTGGTGAGATTTAGGGACTGGGAGACTTCCTTCCTCCCGTCTCTCTATATTTTCCTGTCAAATACATGCTTGTAGTTTAAACTGTCAACTAGTTCTATAAAGCATTGTTGTGAAAAACCACTTGTACTTTTTACACAATTATTTTGGTACTTTCCTCCTTCTCTCTAGATCAGTGCCATCCAATACAAATAAAACGCAAGCCACATGCATAATTTAAAATTTTCTGATGACCACGTTAAAAAAGTAAAAGCAAACATGTGCAAATCATTTCAATAATACATTTTATTTAACTCAATAGATCCAAAACATCATCAATTTAGCATGTAGTCAATACAAGAAATCGCTGAGATAGCTTACATTTACTAAGTCTTCGAAGTCCAGTGTGTGTGTTACACTTAGGGCATATTTCAAGTCACATTAGGGCACATTTCAACTCTGAAGCTTCATTGGAAATACTTATTCTATATAAATACTTATTCTATATTTAGATTTCATAAAATTTATTATCAAAAAAGTAGATTCACATGCTCAAGTTGTTCCAAACATTAAATTAAGAATTTCCCAATAACTTAACTGAATGTCCAATTTTTAAAATTTAAATTAGACTAAGTTAAATTAAACCAACATTTAAACAAATCGGTTTCTAATTTCCATATTTCCAGTGCTCAATATTCACAGGTGGTTAGTGACTACCATATTGAACAGAGCAGTTCTAGATAACATGTTTTCATTACTATTTCTTTATTTTTCATTTTTAGGCATGCATGAACAATGATCTTTCCACCATTAAGGATGGAGAAGTGGAGAGGAGAAAATCAAATGCATGGGATTAGGTCTCCCTTTTGGTGCTGTAATCAAATTATTACATTTAAATAACTTGATCATAATTGTTTCTTTCTATAAGAAATTCGGACTGAAAAATATTTTAACGCTCAGCTTGATTTCATGACCAAATTTATGTGAAGTGCTAGGTACAGATAACTAATAGAACTTGGGATGAGGCATGGCAGATTGTAGTTTCCAAAGAAGGCCGTACAGTATATACTATCTCACTTACTCTCCTTAGAACATGATCTTGACACTCTTCCCATCAAGAGATAGGTCCGTGTTCTGTCCCCTTTAAACAAAGCAGGCTTATGACCAACAGAATACAGCAGCAGTGACACCATAAGACTTCTAGGGCTATGGGGTGCCTGGGTGGCTCAGTTGGTTAAGCATCTGCCTTTGGCTCAGGTCAGGATCTCAGGGCCCTGTGTTTGAGCTCCACATTGGGCTCCCTGCTCAGCAGGGGAATAAATCTGCTTCTCCCTCTCTCCCCCTCCCCATTCATGCTTCCTCTCTCTCAAATCAAAATAAATAAAATCTTTAAAAAAAAAAAGACTTCTAAGACTTGGTCCTGAAAGGTGATGCATCTCCCACCTGTTTTGTTAGAATATTCTATCTTGAAGCAGGTAGCAGCTATGTAAGCAGTGTGACTCCCCTGAGTCTGTGAAAGCAGCCAACACAGAGAGACTACACTGAGAGATGCTGAGATTACATGAGGAAACCGAACCTGGTCAGACCAGCTCTTCCAGCACCAACCACCATCTGACCGTAACCCAGTGAGAGAGCTCAAACTAGAACATCCCAGATGAGACCTTCCCAAGAGCCTGACCCACAGAAACCATGCAAAGTAAAATGTATGCTGTTGTTTTATCTCTAAATCTGTGGTGATGTGTTATTGAACAATAGTAACCAGAACACAGGTGTTACTCGGTTTTTTGGGACATTTTGGTGGCCTTTCTCTGGAATTAATCTGGAATTAATCTAAGTGATAGCTAAGGTCCCTTGCAGTGCCAATGTTCTTTTGTTATATCCACCTTGTGCCTCATTTTGACCATTTGGGAAGTGAGGTTTCATTAGTTGGCATTTGAGTCCTGTTTGATGTCAAAAACAATTTCATCACGATTTTAAAATCTTCTATCATCATCATAATTTACATTTCAAAGCATTTTTAACTTTTCAAAAAACTATTTCATGTGCATTATTTTGTTGAATCCTCCCAAAAGACCTATGAACTAAGCAGGGTGGGTATTAATGAGTGAGAAATTAAAAAGCAAGAAGGTTGCATAGACAACAGATACTTGAATAACAGACTGGCAGAATTGGGAGGATCCTGAATGATAATTCATTTTGAGAGATAAGGAGAGAGGTGTGGAAATTTTAAATGACTTGTCTGCATTCAAATAGGTAATGGAAAATTAAAACCAATTTCTCTTTTTTAAAAAAAGATTTATTTGGGGCGCCTGGGTGTCTCAGTTGGTTAAGTATCCGAATCTTGATTTCAGCTCAAGCCATGATCTCAGGGTCCTGGGATGGAGCCCCAGGTTGGGCTCCCTGCATAGCAAGGAGTCTTCTTGTCTCCCTTCCCCTCTGTCCCTCTCCCACTCGCAGGAGCTCTCTCACTCTCTCTCAACTCCAGTAGTTGAGACAGAGAGAGAGCAAGTGCATGTGTGTGGATAGGAGGAAGCATACTCCCTCATGAGCATGAAGTCTGACGTGGGGCCCCCGAGATCATGACCTGAGCTGAAGGCAAGAGTCAGATGCTTAGTGAACTGAGCCACCCAGCCGCCCCAAAACTAAAATCTTCTGATCTTGGTTTAACTCATTAAAATTGCACTCAATTTTGCTTTAGATTAATGCCCTAATTATGTCCAAATTTATTTTACCCTGAAACATACTAAGTTGTATGGAGCTTGACTGAAACCTGCTGTTCTTATGTTAATCACAATTTTTCTCTTTATTCCTTATTTGCTGTCTTTAAAACTTTGTTAGTGTCTAAAACATTTCACCAAAGTGTTTCATTTCAGTGTTAACTCAGACACAAGTGATGATAATTATGTTCCAAAGTTTAGAAAATTATGCACAAATTATCAATTAAGCAAATGCTTCAACAGTTATATGCCTCATCAAGAGAAATTATGCAAACTCTGGGAGAATGACAATTTTACACAAGATGTTTTTATTTATTACATTTCCTAAATTGTTGTGAATAATCTCCAATAACTTTATCAAAATATTACACCATTTACATTCCAGATGAAATTTTGTGATCAGAGAGTTTTCTCAAATGTATTGTAAATATGACACCCTGACCCCAATCTCATGCATGGATGATGTATGAAAAGTTTGTCAAGCTCGTCGTATCTTAGAATGAACTCTTGTTTCCCCCACATCTGCTTTTTCCTCGGTGTTTATTGTGTTGAATAACACTACCATCCGCTGTTTCCTCATCTGAGTTAGAAATCTTATAATAAGTTCTAGTGTCTTCTTCTTCCTCTCTCTCTCTGCCTGCCTCTCTGCCTACTTGAGATCTCTGTCAAATAAATAAAATCTTTAAAAAAAAAAAAGGCAAGATGAACAGCTGCTTGGACAGAGACTGAACAGAGACAGAAATTGATGAGGGGGTAAAGCCTAAGGTTTGGGAGGCTCTGGGGTTGGAAGCTGATGAGGTTCTTCAGGGTAAAAGGAACTTATTAGAATCCATACAAGAAGAAAAATGGTCATGGGGTCCCTGCTTAAACCCAATGGCTGGTCTGCTGCTTCCTCATCTTGTAAAGAGGCTGCGGGGGGAAGGGGAAGAAGGCTATGTCCAGCAATTTGTAAGGCTATGGCTTTCAGTAAGCTATAGATCTAGGAAGGTTGGGAAGGGGGCACAAATACAGTCATGGCACCTGCAGTGGAATCAGGTGACCCACTGGACACCATCTGACAAGACTTCAAAAGTGCCATCATAAAACCTGATTTTGTACTCAATTCCCCCAGAGTGGGGTGATACACAGGAAAAACATGGAGGAAGATGGAGTCCACCCACCTGCCTTTCAAAAGATTCTATCAGCCAAAATGCCAAAAATATGTACAGAAATCTAAGGTCAAGAAAGGGAAACTATAAATCGATAATTTGGTGGTGAATTAATTGTAGGCAATCGTAACTTATGGAACAGTCAATAAAAGATTTAAAAAGAAATACATTAGGAAGTTCAAGGAGAAGAATGACAGAATAGTTTTTATTCACAAGTACATGGAATTATAAATAAAAATAAGCAGAAAAGAAACAAGCATCGGTGGATGTGAAAAAGAATCAAGTATGCATTTTTAAATCAAAAATACAATTGAAAACTTGAAACATAATAGACAGGATAAACTAGATCAAACATAAATAGGGGGACAATTTAGAGAATTAAAAGGTAGTCTGGATGAACTCTCCTAAAACAACACAAACAGAAAAAAAGATTGACAACAAATATGAAAGAGTAGTTAAGAGACATGGAGGATAAAAATAGAAATTCTAAACTAAGAGAGTTAGGGAAATGGAAGAAAGTCACTATTTCAAGATGTAAAAGCTGATAATTTTCTGAAATTCAAGACATGAGTTTTTGGATCAGAAATGCTAAATACCAAACCAGATAAAAAAAAATCTACAGCCAAGAAACACTGAAGTGAAGTTGCAAAGTATCAATGATAAAGAGAAAATCTCAAAGATTATTGCATAGAGGGAAAAATTCCTCGTAAATGTACAATGATATGTCTAACAGTAGAGTCCTCATGATATTTACAGACAATAGAGTAGTATCTTCAAGGTATTGAGGGGAATAATGGCAACCTAGACATTTATTTCCTGTTAAAATGTCATTTTCAAAAAATGGAGACAAAATAAGGACCTTTTCATACATACTTACTAGAAGAATTATTAAATGATATCCTTCAGGGAGAATAAATGTGAAGCCAGAGGGAAGAGGTGGAGTGTAAGAAATAGCAATGGGAACAGAAATTGACAAAATATGTCAGCACATTTAACTGCCTGTTGAATATTACCTTAAAAAGAAAACATTTTATTGTATTAAGAAAGCAAAAATGAAACTCTAGATAACAATGTAAATACCATGGAGAGATATGTTATTTAATAGAGAGTTAAAGGGTATTAATACCTGTGTTATGTTCAGGAGGGGATAAAAATACTGAATAAATTTAGAGTTTATTAGAAAAATTTATAGTGAAGAATGGTTGTAAACTTTAGGGATAAGCACTGAAGTCATAGAAATGCAATCTGTAATCCCCAAACTGGAAGAGGCAGGAAAAGAAGAAACATGATAATAGTAAACAGAAAACAAATGCTAATAAGATAAAATTGGTCCACGTGTATCAGCAATTCTCAGAAATGCTTACAGGTAGATTCAATACATGACAAAGACTGTCTGATTGAGTAAATGGAACAGAATCCAACTACAGTCAGCCCATAAAAGCCACAGCTAAACAAAATAATGCAGAAAATTTTAAAATACAGAGATGGAAACCATTTCTTTGACTTTTATTTTACTAACAACTTCATTTCAAACAGAATTACGAGGAGAAATTTACAATGAACAATTACATTGTGAGAATTTAACAAATCTCGGGGCACCTTGTGTGGCTCAGTGGGTTAAGCCTCTGCCTTCGGCTCAGGTCACGATCTCAGGGTCCTGGAATCAAGCCCCGCATTGGGCTCTCTGCTCAGCGGGAAACCTGCTTCCCGTCTTTCTCTCTGCCTGCCTCTCTGCCTACTTGTGATCACTGTCCATCAAATAAATAAATAAAATCTTAAAAAAAAACAAGAAGCAAAACAAAAACAACAAAAAAAGAATTTAACAAACCTCTTTCTTATGATTTATATTGATAGATTGTACAAACTAAAATAAAAGTAAGAGGGTGCCTGGGTGGCTCAGTTGGTTGGACGACTGCCTTCGGCTCAGGCCATGATCCTGGAGTCCTGGGATTGAGTCCCACATCGGGCTCCCTGTTCGGCAGGGAGTCTGCTTCTCCCACTGACCTCCCTCCTCTCATGATCTCTCTCTCTCTCAAATAAATAAAATAAAATCTTAAAAAAAAATAAAATAAAAGTAAGAATATAAAAATAAATATACGAGGGCACCTAGGTGGCTCAGTTGGTTAAGGACCTGACTCTTGATCTCAGCTCAGGTCTTGATCTCAGGGTCGTGAACTCAAGCCCTGAATTGGGGTCCGTGCTAGGCATGGAGCCTATTTCATAAATAAATAAATAAATAAAATAGATATATACATACAGGGAATGTAGAGGTTCAAAATAGAACTTAGAAAGTAAAAAAAAAAGCTTGATCTAATATTAAATGTAAAACTTTGTGTCTAAGAAATGGAGAATATATATTCTTTTCAGTACTCCATTCATCATATGAACATAGTATAACATTAATACCAAAACAGGACAAGGATTACATGGGAAAATTATAAACAAGTTTCATTTATGAAATAAATGTAAAAATCCTAAATGAAATACTAGCTACTCAAGTCTGAAAATATGTGAAAATAATAATAATAATTTGTGACCAAGTGGCATTTACCATAGGAATAAAAAGAATACAACATCTGAGAATCTATTAATATAGTGCACCACAATAACAGATTAAGACAGAAGTAGGGACACCTGGCTGACTTAGTCAGTGGGCCTTGCAACTCTTGACCTTGGGGTTGTGCATTTGAACCTTGCTTTGGGTAGAGAGATTATTTATAAATAAAATCTTTAAAAATTTTTTAAATAAAAGAGAAACATATATATATATATATATGCATATACAATCGGTTCAAATACATGCAGAGAAGACAGTCTAAAAATCTCAAAATTAATAAAGCCTTTGTTTTAACTGCATCTGCCAAGATTAATTCCTTAAAAGATCTGGAAGAGCAATATTGGTAAAATAATTATTGAAGTTTGATGATGAAGATTCATTACATTATTCCATCTACTTTTGCGTGTGTTTGGTTTTCTATAATAAAAGGCTTTAAAATTAAAAAAATAATCTGAAGCTTATCGGACAAAATGCTGGGTAGATATATGGCTATTCTCTATCTTTTTTTTTTTTTTTTTTTAAGATTTATCCATTCATTTTAGAGGAGGAGGCACAGGGAGAGGGGGAGAGAGAATCCCAAGCAGACTCCCTGCCGAGTGCAGAGCCCAATGCAGGGCACGATCCCTCAACCCTGAGATCACCACCTGAGCCAAAATCAGGAGTCAGATGCCTAACCCACTCAGCCACCCAGGTTCTCTATACTTTTTTATGTTTAAAATATCTCACAGTTTAAAAACAATTAAAAACACACAAAAACAGAGTCAGTGGAGCTTCAAGAACTCCCAAGAAGCAAGGTTTCTTTGGATCTATGCATAATTTGATCTGGAGTCGGGAAATAGGTGTAAATAATACCAGAGAAGTAGGAAAGGATGAGGTCTTTTGGGTTTTGTGGACTATGATAAGAAAATTACACTTCCTCCTGCAAGAAATGGACAGTAACTGAGGGACTGGGAGAGAGAAGCTTTGCATGGGATATTGTCATAATAATGATAATAATAACAACAACAACCACAAACATATTTATATAGGTAATACTTATGTAACACCTGTTATGTGCCAGGCTCTGTTATAAGTGCTTTATGCATACTGACTTGCTTAATATTCACAACAATCCTTGGTTCCACTCTAAGTCCACTTTACAGATGAGAAAACAAAGGCACAGAGAAGTTAAATAATTTGCCAAAGTCACACAGCGAGTAACTGACTTCAAGGATTCCCACAATGAGTCAGCTTCTGAGACTACGCTCTATGCCCGTGCTGCCCAATATGGTAGTGGCTAACCTTAATTAATTTAAATTTATTAAAATTAAATAAACTGAACATTCAGTTCCTCAGTTGCACTCGCCATATTTTATGTGCTCAATACCCACATATAGCTAATGCTATTGAACAGCACAGATAAAGTTTCCATCGCTGCAGAAAGTTCTATCACATAGCACTGCTTTAGTCTTGTTATTACTAATATTACCACTTTATATCTGACTTCTTCTAGAGGCACTAAATTTATTTTGACATTCTTCAAACCAGAGTCTCTTGACCTGAGCACAGTTGATATTTTGGGCTGGGTAATTATTTATTATGGGTGACTGTCCTGTGCTTTGTGGGATGTTTACCAGCATCCCTGGCCTCTCCCCACTAGTTACCAGCACCCTCTACCCCAGCTTATGACAACCAACATTTCCAGACTTTGCCAAGTATTACCTATGGTGTGTGTGTGTGTGTGTGTGTGTGTGTGTGTTTAAGAGAGAGAGAGAGAGACAGAATTGCCCACGGTTGAATTAGTATTAAATTTACAGAGACAATATTCTGGGCTAATGTTTCACCTCTTCTTCAATCCTTAAAACTGTGTCCATGGAAACCTGTCTTAATGAGGTCACAGTGATACACACAAGAGTCGTGAATAAAAATCAGAAATTCTTACTTGTAATAGTTGTCACATCTGTGGTCTTGGTGACATTTTCTTTAGTGGTTTTGAGAAAAGGACAAACTCACAGTCATATTTGCAGTTTTCTGGCCCTAGCTATTCCCCTGACTCCTAACACCATAGATTAATTTTCCCTGTTTTTGAACTTCATATCAAGGGTTGGCCTACTTTTTCTTAAGGAACCAGGTAATAAATATCTTAGCATGCAGGCCAGATGGCCTCTGTCACAACTACTCAGAGCTGCAGTTGTAGGGCTAAAGCAGCTAATGATGATCCACAAATGAATGAGTGTGACCATGTTCTAATAAAACTTTAATTATAAAAACAGGTTGACAGCCCATGAGCTATAGTTTGAGGACCCTTGCTTTGTATCAGTGGAGTCATGTAGATGGTATTATTTTTTGTGGTCTGGCTTCTCCTTCTCCTCCTCCTCCTCCTCCTCCTCCTCTTCCTCCCCCTCCTTCCCCTCCTCCTCCTCCTCCTCCTCTTCCTCCCCCTCCTTCCCCTCCTCCTCCTCCTCCTCCTTCTTCTTCCTCTTCTAAGACCTTATTTATTTGAGAGAGTGAGAGAGAGAGAGCATGAGAAGGGGGAGGGTCAGAGGGAGAAGCAGTCTCCCCACCGAGCAAGGAGCCCAATGTGGGGCTCCATCCAGGGACTCAATCCTGGGACTCTGGGATCATGATCTGAGCTGAAAGCAGATGCTTAGCTGACTGAGCCACCCAGGTGCCCCTGGTCTGGCTTCTTTTGCTCAATGTGGTGTTTGTGAAATTCAATCAGTGCTATTATTCATAGTTGTAGTTCATCATTCTTATTGCTCTGTAGTATTCTATGGTATGAATGAACTAAATGGATTTATTTATCCATCCCACCATTGACTGACACTTGGGTTATTTCCAGTGAGAGGTTTCTTGTAAAAAGTGCTGCCGTGGACATATGTGTGGTTATTAATATTAATTAATATTAATAGGAGTAGAGTTGCTGTTCCAGGTATGTTCATATTTAGCAAATACTGCCAAATGGTTATCTGAAATGATTATACCAATTCCTACCAGGAAGACTTTGGGAGATCCAGATGCTCTATATCCTTGCTAACATCTGATATTATATATCCTTCTCATTTTATTCCTACTGGAGTGTGGGTGGAAGTATTGCCTTATAGGTAGAAGTATGGCATTTTTATTTGCATTCGCCTTAAACTATTTGCAATACCCAAACTGGAATGTCATGTATAGGTATTACCTATAAAAGAACATACTGAAAAAATATTTCAGTATTGCTCTGTAGTATTTTAATACTTACTTCTCTAGTCCTAGGATGGACCAAAGCTTAAAAGTTAGTCTTTAGACAGAAAGTCTTCATCAGAACATTAAAAAAGAAAAACATTTTTACTGTTTGAAGCCATCACTTGAGTTAATTTAATCCTACAGTACTATTCTTTATTTCACAGAACTAATTATTATCTCTGTCAAACCTGCAACAGCTACTGAATTTTTCACTGGAGGTAATAATAACCCCCATGATTTTACTCATTCAGACCAAAATGACCAGAGTCGTATTTGACTCTTCTCTGCCATAGACCCCAATTCAAGCTCTCATTACTTTAGACTAGACCAATGCCAAGAGGGAGGGTATATACTCCTTTTGATGGCCCACCTTCTCCTCAGAGACCATCTGCATGAGTTGTAACCCTGTGTACCTCAGTCACTGACAGAGATTTGTATTCACCAATGCCTCTATACCCCCTAGTATGGCTCAGTGTCCCGCTCCACAACTACCCCAAATATTCCATTATGGTTAATTTTATATGTCAAGTTGACTGGGCTAAGGGATGCCCAGATAGCTGGTAAAACATGGTCTCTGAGTATGTCAGGGAGATGGGCATTAGAATCAGTTGACTGAGTAAAGAAGATCACCCTCACCAATGTGGGTGGACCTCATCCAATCAGTTGAAGGCTTGCATAGAATAAAATGGTAAAGGAATAGCTAATTTGCTGTCTGCTTGAGCTGGAACCTCCATCTTCTCTTTCTTTTCTTTTTTTTAAGATTTTATTTATTTATTTGACAGAGAGATATCACAAGTAGGCAGAGACGCA
This sequence comes from Martes martes, assembly GCF_963455335.1. Classification (NCBI taxonomy): domain Eukaryota; kingdom Metazoa; phylum Chordata; class Mammalia; order Carnivora; family Mustelidae; genus Martes; species Martes martes. Next base: position 37,633,654 of record NC_137897.1, on the reverse strand, counting down.
GGCAGAGAGAGAGGAGGAAGCAGGCTCCCCGCCAAGCAGAGAGCCCGATGCGAGACTTGATCCCAGGACCCTGAGATCAATGACCTGATCCAAAGGCAGAGGATTAACCTACTGAGCCACCCAGGTGCCCTTCTCTTTCTTTTGGACATCAGCCCTTCAGTTCTTAGGCCGTTGTACTTGGAATGGAACTTATACTACCAGCTATCCTGGTTCTCAGGCTTTCAGGTTTGGAGTGGAACACCACCACCAGCTCTCCTGGGCTTCTGGCTTGCAGATGGCAGCTGATGGGACTTCTCAGCCTCATTGCATGAACCCCTGGCTCATGGTCCTCTGTGGTCCCTCGGAGGACAAAAACCCATCTCTGGGTAAACCCTCCACTACTCTATGCCGGCCTTCACAGCTGGGTGTGGTTGGGAAAGAAATCCACAACTGTAACAGGTAGTCTCACTTTAAATATATACTATTTGGGATTATTTTGTAATTCCCCTTTAAAACATCTCTTGATAAAGAAACTCTCAATGTTATTGTAACTCAATTTATACATATTTTTTTTTTACATTTGGTGTTTTGAGTGCCTGGTTCAAGAACTATTTCCTTACTCCATGCTTATGAGTGGCCTGAGGACTGGAGTCAGGTTTTTCTGCCCATCTGCTCAAGAGTACACCAGAGAGCAATGGCTACAGAATTCACTGTAGGATTTTTTTAAATGTAATAATTTTTGTGCCTCTACTATTCATGATGACTGAAAGAGGTTTTTGATGTGTTTTAAAACAGTTTTGGGGTGCCTGAGAGGCTCAGTGGGTTAAGCATCCAACTCTTGATTTTGGCTCAGGTCATGATCCCAGGGTCACGGGATCCAGCCCGGCATGGGGTCTATGCTGAGCACGGAGTCTGCTTGGGGTTCTCTCTCTCCCTCTCCCTCTGCTCCAAACCTCGTCCCTCTCCCTCTTGAATAGATAAGATCTTTTTTTTTTTTAAGATTTTATTTATTTGACATAGAAAGACACAATGAGAGAGGGAACACAAGCAGGGGGAGTGGGAAAGGGAGAAGCAGGCTCCCTGCCCAGTGGGGAGCCCAATGCGGGGATTGATCCCAGGACTGCGGGATCATGACCTGAGCTGAAGGCAGATACTTAATGACTGAGCCACCCAGGTGCCCCTCAAAAAAATAAAATCTTTAAAAAATAAAAATAAAAGTTGTATATCATGAAAAATTTCAGCCATACACAAAAATACCATTTATTATCCAGTTTCAACAATGACCATTTTACCATTCTTGTTTCCTCTATCCTGCTCCCATTTTTCTCTTTCTCTGGAGTATTTTAAGATGTATCTCAGACACCACATCCCTGTACTCACAAAAGCTTCCATAAGTACTTGTAATTAAAATATATATATAGGGCGCCTGGGTGGCTCAGTGGGTTAAGCCTCTGCCTTCAGCTCAGGTCATGATCTCAGGGTCCTGGGATCAAGCCCCGCATCGGGCTCTCTGCTCAGCAGGGACTCTGCTTCCCACCCCCCTCTCTGCCTGCCTTTCTGCCTACTTGTGATATCTCTCTCTGTCAAATAAATAAATAAAATCTTAAAAAAATAAAAAATATATATAACCACAATACTTTTATCATACCTATTAAAATTAATTATAAACCCTTAATATCTCACCTGTATCTCAGCTTTCCCTAAATGTCTTAATTTTTTTTTCAATAATTAGGTTGTTTGAATCAGAATCCAAACTCAGTTTACACATTTTGTTTGGTTGATATACCTGTTAAGTCTCTTTCAGGGTCATTGCTTTAAGAAATTTCTTATGTTCTCCATTTGGCCAGTCCCAGCTTTATGCTATCATTTAGTGTTCCTCTACACCTATCCCATATTTTCACATACTCCTGTGGAAGCTTGATTGAATTCAGATTTTGTGCTTTTGGCAAGAATACCACATAGGTAGCATTGTATACTTCCCATTGCATCACATCAGGACATTTAACTTTGTGTGATCAGAGTTTAGGTGCTGTCAGTTTGATCTGACATTTCACCTAATGGATTTAGCAGTCATTGATGATCTTTGTCTCATTCCATGATTTCATTTGGGGTTGCAGAATGGTAACATCCTACTTCTAGCATTCAATTTTCATTTATTGCCTAGAATTGTTTAAATATTTTATTTATTTATTTGAGAGAGGGGGGGGGAGAGAGAGAGAGTGAGTGAGCAGGAGGGAGAGAGAGAGAAAATCTGAAGGAGACTCCATACTGAGCTCAGACCTGGGCACAGGACTCAATCCCACGACCACGAGATCATAACCTGAGCTGCAACCAAGAGTCAGACACTTAACTGACTGAGTCACTCAGGTGCCCCTAGAATTATTTCATAAAGAAGAATGTTCTCCTACATATAATTACTTTGTGTTATTCTCCCCACTCCAATCAAAAATTGAAATCCAAATCCCCAGTGTTATGGTTTTTGGAAATGGTGCCTTTGGGAGGTCATTAGGTCACGAGGGTGGAATCTTTGGGAATGTGATTAGTGCCATTATAAGAAGAGACATGACAGAACTTGTGTCCTCTCTCTCTGCTCTTCGCCATGTAAGGAGACAGCAAGAAAATGGCCCTGGCTATAAAAAAGATCTGCTAGCACCTTGATCTTGGATACCCCAGCTTCCAGAACTGTGAGAAATAAATTTACTATTATTATTTTTTGCTATTTAAGCCACTCAGCTTATGGTAACTTGTTTTAGCAGTCCAAATAGACTAAGATACTTTGAAATACAGTTTGTGCCAGAAAAACAGGATACATTTTTTGTTTTTTTCCTTATTAGATTAGTTTTCTATTGTTACATAAAAAATCACCACAAATGTAGTATGGTAGCTTTAATAACACTCATTTATTATTTGACAGTTCTAGCAGTCAAGGTCTCACAAGGGCAAAGTCAACATATTGGCTGGGCTGGAATCTTATTTGGAAGTCCTGGAGAATCTGCTTCCAAGCTCATTTGGGTTTTAGCAGAATCTAGTTGCTTGCTATTATAGGTCTGAGGTCCCTGTTTCTTTTCTGGTTGTCACCAGAGACCACTATCTGCTTCTAGAGACCACCTGCATTCCTTCTCATGTGGCCTCCTCCATCTTCAAACCAGAAATGACCATGGAGTCCTCATGCTCTGAATCTCTCACTTCCTCTTCTGTCACTGGCTGGAGAAAACTCTCTGCCATTTTTTAAAAAGATTTTTATTTATTTAGAGAGAGAAAGAAAGAGAGCATGAGCAGGGGCATTGGCCGAAGGAGAGGGACAGAGAGAATCTCAAGCAAACTACCCACTGAGTGCAGAGCCTGACACGGGGCAGGCTCGATCTCACCACCCTGAGATCATGACTTGAGCTGAAATGAAGAGTTGGCTGCTTAACCAACTGAGCCACCCAGGCTTTCTGCTTTTAAAGGGCTCACCTGACTGGGATAAGCCCTCTTGGATAAATCTCTGTATATTAAGGTTAAGTAATTTGGGACTTCAGTTACTTCTGCAAATTCCTTTCATAGAAGTAGCTACCTTATTTTTTGAATAACCCTTAAATAGGAACTCTAGGGAGCCATCTTTAGAGTTCTGCCTACCACAGCTCTATATCTTAGTTTTCCAAAATTAGAAGTTGATACCCTAGCAAAGTTGACTAATGAAGTTTGTTTTTTATTAGCACCTTTATGACATACAGATTTTTATATATATGATGTGTTTCAATCCATTTCATTCACTATTCTTTTGATGCTCAGATTGACCCATCTTTGGCCACCGTAAGTGACTTCAGTTTGGCTCCTGTGTCATTTTGACAACATCTCAGTAGTCTTTTTTTTTTTTCTTTTCAGGGTAACAGTTTTCATTGTTTTTTCACCACACCCAGTGCTCCATGCAATCCGTGCCCTCCCTAATACCCACCACCTGGTTCCCCCAACCTCCCACCCCCCGCCCCTTCAAAACCCTCAGGTTGTTTTTCAGAGGCCATAGTCTCTCATGGTTCACCTCCCCTTCCAATTTCCCTCAACTCCCTTCTCCTCTCCTTTGCTGTGGCCCAAGATGTTCCAGGCTAACCTTGCACATTTCCTCCCTCAGGACTGGAATCCACTCTTTTTCAAGGAGCCCTGGCTCCTTTTAATGGACGGTAGATTTGGAGATCACAATCTGGGCCCTAGGCTGTCATCATTTCTACTTTTTTAGTGGACAGAACTAGAGAAATGTGTCCTTTTCTGAAAGATAGATTATACGGGTATTTCCAGTTTAAGATTACAGGGTTTCCCCTTGATTTCATATTCGTATCTCTTTTCTTTGATGCTATACAATTTGATTTCCAATAACCACAACAAAATTCCTTATTTGTTTTGCCCCATTTTTATGCATACACATACATATAATAGTTTCAAAATAACCTTGTGTATATTACTATTAACAAGAAGACCACTGGATTCGGTTTTATATTTCCTTGCATGTCTTTTTGTCCTTAGTCTATATCCATTAGCAATTACAGCCAAATTATAGAAAAAAAATTTTTTTTGGCTGTTGTTATTTCTTTAACAGCTTGCTGAGATATAATTCACAAAACATATGATTCGTCCATTTAAAGTGTACTATTTGGATGATTATAATATATTCACAAAATTGTGCAGCAATCAGCACAGTCTAATTTTAGAACATTTTCATCCTCCCCCAAAAGAAATCCCATACCCATTATCAGACTCTCCTCATTCCTACCACTACACTACCAGCCCTAAGCAATTATATATCTACTTTCTGTCTCTACGTATTTGTCTATTGTGGACATTTCATATAAATGCAATAACAAAATATATAGTCTTTTGTGACTAGGTTCTCTAATGTAGCATAATGTTTTCCAGGTTCATGCATATTGTAGAATACAAAAGTACTTCATTCCTTTTAATGACTGAGTAATATTCTATTTTATGGATATACCAGGTTTTGGTTACCCATTCCTCATTTGATAGACATTCGGGGATGTTTCCACCTTGCCTCCCATACTATTATTAATAATGTTGCTATGAACGTTCATGTAGAAGTTTCATGTAGAAGTGCAGACACGTCATTTCTCTTGAGAATATGATGTATGGAGTAGAACTGCTGAGCCTCTCCTCTTCTAGTTTGTGGATCAGTAGTGAAGGATTGGTATTAATTCTCCTTTAAAAGTTTGATAGAATTCACCAGTACACCCATCTGGGCCTGGATTTTTCTTTGGAGTAATTTGTAAATTACTAATTCAATTTCTTTACTTTTGTGCATCTATTCAGATTTTCTATCTCTTCTCAAGTCAGATTTTGATTGTTTGTGTCTTTCTAGGAATTTGTTCAGTACTCCCAAGATTTCTACTTTGTTGGTATACAGTTGTTCATACTACACCCTTATAATTCATTTTATTTCTGTAAGGTTGGTAGCAGTGTCCCCTCTTTCATTTCTAATTTTAGTAATCTGAATCTTCTCTAATTTTTCTTAGTCAGTCTAGTTAAATGTTTACCAATTTTATTGATTCTTTCAAAGAACCAACATTTGGTTTCACTGATTTTTCTCTGGTGTTTTTCCCCCCCTCTGGTGTTTTTTGATTCTCTATTTCATTTCATTTCATTTCTTTCTTTCTTTTTTTTTAAGATTTTTTTTATTTATTTGACAGGCAGAGATCACAAGTAGGCGGCGGGGTGGGGGGAAGCAGGCTCACCGCTGAGCAGAGAGCCCGATGCGGGGCTCGATCCCAGGACCCTGAGATCATGACCTGAGCCGAAGGCAGAGGCTTTAACCCACTGAGCCACCCAGGCACCCCTATTTCATTTATTTCTATTCAGATCTTTCTTCTTTCCATTTTGCTTCTTTTGGTTTAGTTTGTTCTTTTTTTAGTGCCTTACCTTTCTTCTTTTGTAATGTGGGTATTGACAGCTATAAATTTCTTTCTAAACACCACATTACCCGCATCCAGTAACTTTTGGTACATTGTGGTTTTGTTTTCATTTATCTCAGTGTTTTCTAATTTCTTTTTTATTTCCTCTTTGACTCATTGGTTATCTAGCTGTGTGTTGTTGAATTTCTGCTTATTTGTGACTTTTCCAATTTTCTTTGGCTATTGAGTCTCATTTTTAAAAATTTTTTAAAGTTTTTTTTCCCAGTAAACTCTACACCCAACATGGGGCTCGAACTCATGGCCCTGAGATCAAGAGTTGCATGCTCTATTGGCTGAACCACCCAGGCACCCCTCTTCTACTATTGATTTTTGATTCCATTTTGTTGTGGTTAGAGAACATGCTTTGTGTGATTTCACTCCTTTTAGATGTTGAGACTTGTATTATGACCTAACATATGATCTACCTTATAAAATATTCCATGTATACATGAGAAGAATATGAATTTTACTGTTAATGGATGGATACAATGGGGATGAGGTATATGGAAATAAGACAAGTTAAACCGTCACAAACTCATTGTCCTTACTGAGGTTCAGTAGTTTATCTTGAATGAATGCTCTTTAGATTGTTGTAAGCCTTTGGTTCATTTCCTGAGTTCTGAGAAAACTTCATTTTGACAATCACTGCTTTTGTTTTAACTGCTTTTTTGAAAGTGAGATTTATGGAGGACCTCACTATGCCATTCCAGAAGTCCACTTCCAAATATTGTTTTAAAGACACTTGAAATAGGGGCATCTGGGTGGCTCAGTCGGTTAAGCATCTGCCTTCCACTCAGGTCATGATCCCAGGGTCCTGGGATAGAGCCTTGCACTGGGTTCCCTGCTCAGCAGAGAGCCTGCTTCTGACTCTCCCTCTGCTTGCCTCTCCCTGAGCTTGCCACTCCCGCTGCTTGTGCTCTCTGTCAAATAAATAAAATCTTAAAGAAAAAAAAAAGACACTTGAAATAATTCTCTATGATTACGGCAGGGACTTGAGGTGCATCAGGTTCATTCATTTCATTGGTTTTTATATTTAAGAAGTGCCTTTTTTCTTCTTGATTTAATTTTTTAAAATTATGTGAATCATTTGCATGTTTCCAGAGTCAAATCTATGAAATGAGACATATACAGAAAGATCCAGCTTTCGTCATTGCCTCTTCCTCCCCTATGGGTTACTACTTTGATATATGCTTCATTGTTTGCTTTTGAAATAAAACCATATAGCTACATATGAATATTCTTTCCTTTCCATCTCTCCTTACTTTTTTTTTCTTTAAATATATCCTGGAGATCACTCCATAGGGGAATACAGAGCTTGCCTTCACTTACAAGAGTTTTGGAAAATTGCAAGAAAAAAATTGTTTGAGCTTAACAAAATCACATTTTGAGTAAATAATATATAAATAACATTTTACCAAATACTTCAAATTTATCAGCTAATTACAGGTACCATTTCTTGTTAGACCCATAGATCTTCAGTCTATCTCTGGCTGTGTGAGGTTAGTTCACAGAGTTGGTCTTCATTATCTTGTTCTCTTGTGACCACTTCTTTTTTCTCCATGTAGGTCACCAATAGCTTACAGACTCCCTTGGTAATTTCTCCATGTCACAGTGTTGAATGCAAGATGGATGAGAGTTAAGATATCTAAAGAAGGTTAAGGCAATGTATGTTGAAAAGCAGATCAATACAAAGAGAATTGGTTAATTTTCCACCATCAAACTAAGGTTTACTAGGGATATCTTGGAGGATACTTCTATTTTAAAGTAATAAGTTGACAACTGTGCTTTAATATGGAATTGGGAATAAATTAGAAAAAATAGAAGTAATCATCCTGCTAGAACCTAGCTATTAAATGTCACCAGATTTAGCAAATCAAAGTATGGGCCACCCAATTAAATTTGAATTTCAGATAAGCAATGAGTAATTTTTTTTTTAGTATAAGTATGTCCCAACTATTATGCCAAAAAATTATTCATTGTTTATCTGAAATTCAAATCTAACTAGGCATCCTATATTTCATTTGGCAATCCTATTTGGAATACAAATCAAGTAAGTAATATGGGCTTGTCTTGGTGTTCAGTGTCTAGAATGAAGAAGTAGCTGGGCCTGATGTGGAATCATCTCCTCAAAGCTCTTAGTGATAGAGTTTTGTCCTGGAAGAAAACTGGATTAGACTTCTTTCTGGCTCATCTCTTGCTTTTCCATTATAGACACCCCCACCCTCTATTCACGTCAAAATACCTACAGTTCCATACATTGACCACACAGCTATTATTTTGGATATGCTATTTCTTATATTCTTCCTACCTTCTTCCCTCACTCTCCAATTTGACCAATTCCTGTTGGTTCTTTGAAGAGTTTCTAACTCCAATGCAATGAGTGAAGGCCAAATAGAATGGGTACGCTCACTTCCATTTTCTTAAAAAAGGTGACCATCTTGGTCCTTCAGTTTTCTCCTTTACATAAAGACACGGCTTCAAAGAGATAGTTTCCTACTACAAGAAAACAACAAATCGAGTGTGATGATACATGTCAATTATATCTCACTTTTTTAAAAAAAGTGGCAACTGATTCTCGTTTCCAATGTCGGGGCAGCTAGAGATAATAGTAGGGGATCATTATTAGCTATCTGGCTTAAAGCCCTTCTGAAAAAAGGATAGCTACAACTCACTTATATCAATCGTTGCCACATGGAAACTCATGCCTAATAGCATCAGATCATTTGGTTTTTCAAGAAAAACCAAAAAAAAACATTTTTCTCTGTGTGAAATCTTCCAATTTACGAATGTTAGCTCGCTCTCTCTTTTTTAAAATCTAAAAATCCAAATCAAACTCACTCTCAGGCTGGATTGAGCCCTAGGACCACCAGCTCAAGATCTTATATTAAATGTTCAAACCCAACACCATTTTTCAGAGGTCCGTATTAATTGCATTTCTATGGACTGCACCAATATCTTGTACTTCTCTATCTGGGCACTGTAGGGCACTTGTCAGCTTTCTTGTTTTGCTCCCTGAAAACACAAATTTTGTGCTTTATTTTCTTAACCTCAGCAACTAGCAGATGTCTGAGAAGTAAAAGGCATCTAGATGAGTGAATGAATGAAAGAGTGAATGCATATAGGTCATCCCTTTTTTCTCAGCCAGAACATGGAATTTTCAAGAGCAGATGAACACTAATAGTCCTTTCCCATCCCAGAACAAGGCAAAAGTGGTAAAATAATAACTTCGGACATGAAGTTAGAAGTATTTTGCCTTTAGGGCTGGTAAACTATGGAAATGTAATAGTTTGATTGCCTCTTGGAAACCACATGTGAAGCAGACAATCAGGCTTCTAGAATTTGGCCCTGTTTTATAGTTCTACTTGCAGTGGTTTTAAAATAATGTGAATTATATTCAGTACAAGTGCATTATTGTTAATATTTTATCAGAGAGTTATTGTTTTCCCTTTGAATATGTCCCATTACAGGCGCTGCTGCATTATTAAGTATAAATGTATTACATCCAAGGACCAATTTTCCTACCCCTGTGGTATGTACTTCTGATTCTATAATAGAAGTCAATGGGTAAGTCAGATTCATTTAATCCAAATTTACAGCACATTTTTTTTTTAAGGATGCACATGTTCTTTCCTTTGAGGGATACCTGTATATTCACATAATATATATCATGTTCTGCAGCAGAATAATGCAAGCAAATGGAGCCAAGTTCATTGTCAACACAAAGGAGCAGCTGCATGGTGACTGCAGATATCACTGAATACATCACCTGGGGACTACCAGCCATTGGTACAATCAAGAATAAATCTTCTAAATTTTTGCAAGGAAACAATAGCACATCCCGTATACATGCTGCTATCCACATGCCTCTTTCTAGAAGGCAAATGTTTGAAGCCAAATATAATGACTCAACTCCGTTAAAATGTAGTTACGTTTTCACTCTTCCTGCAGAAACACTATCCAAGGACTGAAGGGCTTGTTGTGTATTTAGGAGTGATTTTATGAATTTATAAGCAATCATAGTTTTAAAACTCTGAAGCATTAAGTTAAACATGCCTTGGGCAGACAAGAAGTACACACGCACAGCCATCCTCTGCCACGTTGCTTAGCTGAGACTTAGTTGTTCAGGGAAGCTTTCAGTGAATTAGAGTACGTATTAGGAAAACTTCACCCTAGATCTGAGATTCACCTTTGCCTTTTATTATGTTTGAAATCATTGTATTTCCTAGAGGAGAAATTCTAGAGGAGAATTTAAAATATAATTCATTGTTGAGGTAAGCAACGTGGCAGAGTCTTTGTGGGTGCATGGCATGGGTCTTGAGGCAGGGCTGGATTCTGGAAGGCTTCTGTTCGTGCCCCAGCCCCTGCTCTCCCACTACACCCTGTGTGCCAGACTCTATCTTTGCCCCCTACACCGTGCCTCTTAGAAATTAACCCTTGGGTGCCCAGGTGGCTCAGTTGGTTAAGTGTCTGCCTTCAGCTCAGGTCATGATCCTGGAGTCCTGGGATTGAGTCTGGCATTGGGCTCCTGCTCAGCTGGAGGTCTGCTTCTCCCTCTGACCTTCCCCCTCTCATGTTTGTTCCCTGTCATTCTCTCTCTCTCTCTTAAATAAATAAATAAAATCTTTAAAAAACAAAAAAGAAATTAACCCTTGCCTGATACTCAGAAAAGGGCAAATTTCAACAACTTGGGAATGAGAGCATATACAATGGGAGGAGTTTGACAAATAGATTTTTAAATATACTACAATGTTTTCTCCTCCCCGGCAGCTGGACCTAGAAAATTCCAATAATAAGAAAAGTAAAGGAAATCAGTTTTCTTTTTTTAATTTTTGTGTTGATGGCTTTTGACTGTTCTGTCATAAACTGCTTCTTCACAGGGGAAGAATGGTTAGATTAAATTAGTTTTCTGCAAATTGTGGTTTGAGATCTTCAGACAGCTGGCACAGGCATCAGGTGGGAGCTTGATAAAACTGAAAATTCCTGGGGTGCCTGGGTGGCTCAGTTGTTGGGCGTCTGCCTTCGGCTTGGGTCATGATCCCAGAATCCTGGGATCAAGTCCCACATTGGGCTCCCTGCTCGGTGGGAAGCCTGCGTCTCCCTCTCCCACTCCTTCTGCTGTATTCCCTCTCTTGCTGTGTCTCTCTCTGTCAAATAAATAAAATCTCTTAAAAAGTGTTTTTAAAAAAACCTGAAAATTCCCATGTCTCGACTTACAAAACAAGTCTATGGGTCCTACCAATCTGCCCACTCAACCTGCTTCTTAGGTACATCATGGTTTGAGATCTTCCAGGCTAGGTGAATATGAGGGCTCCTTCCTTCTGTAAAATTCTGGGAGGCTTGAAGGGTCTTTCTAAAGTTAACCTTGTTGGTAATGGGAATTTCTATTCTTCCTTTGCATTAGATTTACTAAACCTAAAATGGGTTTCTCCAAATAGATTTAGTTAACAGATGAAGTGTGGTATGATCTGGTCACCCTTGGGTTATGTGAACCAATAGCACTTGAGTATTTACTCAGGGAATTAGATTGAAAATGGATTGATCAAGTAACTTGAGTCTTAGTGATTCTCATGATGTCTGGGAGGCTGATTAATCTATGTTTTTCATGTACCTTCTGTTTAACAAATCTGAATTCGTTCAGATCAGTTCCTCTCGGGGTAGAGTTTACTTGTCTTCAAAATCTATATAAGAATTCGAAGAAAAGTGGGGCGCCTGGGTGGCTCAGTGGGTTAAAGCCTCTGCCTTCAGCTCAGGTCATGATCCCAGGGTCCTGGGATCGAGCCCCACATTGGGCTCTCTGCTCAGTGGGGAGCCTGCCTCTCTGCCTGCTTGTGATCTCTGTCAAATAAATAGATAAAATCTTAAAAAAAAATAATTCGAAGAAAAGTTTCCAGAGAGCCAGGTAAGGTCTTAAAAATCCAGCGAAGAAGTTGACATCAAGGAGAGGAGATCTTGCGTCAGCAAATCCTTCCTTCTAGATGATTGTCAGATTAGAACAAACCTCGCTTCCAGCTGGGAAGCTTGTGGAGAAACTGGAACTCTCATGTGTTGTTGATGAGAGTGGGAAATGGCGCACCCACTTTAGAAGATTTGGCAGTTCTTTAAAGTTAAAGAAGCCCCTTTCCCATGACCTAGCAATTGCCTTCCTAGGTATTTACCCAAGAAAAATCAAAGCGCACGTTCATACTAAGACTTGTACTGAAATATTCTTAGCACTTGTATTCATAATAGGCAAAAACTGGAAACAGCCTCGATGTCCAGCAACAGAATGGCCAAATAAATTGTGGTGTGTTCATACAACGGAAAATATCCACTACTGATGTACTTGAGACCTAGATGAATTTCAAAACATTTTGCTGGCTGAAAGAAGCCTTACGCAAACGACTGCATACTGTATGATCCCATTTACATGTTCCTGGGTCTGTTTATTTTCTCTTTGTGTAGACATGGTTTCAGGCTGCTCCACAGAAGAGACTCTGGCAGAGGGCCTGGGCTGGAAACAGCACCCAATTACAATAATAACCACCATTACTGAATGCTTAAGGGCCTGGCAATAATCTGAAATTGGGATGTTACTCCTATTTTATGGATGAGAAAACCGGGTTTTGGTCAGAACATATGACTTGCCCAAAGCTTTATAGAAAATAGGCGCTCCAGCTAGGTCATTTCTATCCTCAGACTGTCTTTTTTTTTTTTTTTTCCAAAGCAGCACTTAGGGGTGCTTTTGTCAGGAAGAGGGTGTTGGTAATGCAAAAAGAGGAATGAAATCAGTCTTTGGACTCTGCCTGAGGTGGAGGGGGAGTCTTGATGAGGAGGATACTACAAAAGATCCGTGATTATCTGATAGATATTTCTTTCAAGGGTAGAAGGTACCTTCACCCTACTTCACAATCTATTGAGCAATTGCTAATTTGTTCCTCACAAAAGCCCAAAAGTGGATAAAGAAGTTGTCCTGGATAAATAAATTACAGGACTCAAGTCTTGTAAGGGGATTTTGAACTGATGTGCAGGACCCATGATGAACTTTCTGGTAGACCACGTTATTATGTGGGACAAAGGTGTGACATGTTTTACCCGTGTGTGTGTGTGTGTGTGTGTGTGTGTGTGTTTCAATGCTTTGTGGCTTCAGAAGTTACTGAAGAAAGGGACATGTTTGCTAGTATTTTGTGGGGACATCAGGGAGTAAGAACAGAGGTGTGTGGAGGTGGTAGTGGAGGGAAGGTGTTCAGATTCTGTCCATTCTCTTTTTCTAGCAGCACGAATGCATTTTAGTGATGGTTTTTACTAGTGACTCCAAAGCTGGCATTTCAGATTCCTTGTTAACCCTAGGTATTCACCCAAAAGGAACAAACACCTTCTGAAGCCATAACAGATGAATCTTTGACATAGGAACTCACTTGGTGGAGGCGTGTCACAGATCCTTCGAGAAGCTTCTCCCCGTAAAAAAGAACCCACACGAAAAATTCTCCATGCAATCTAAAAAGGTTGACAGGCTTACTAAAACCACCATAAGGGGTCTCTGTTAAGAACTCCTACATTGGATAGTAGCTTGGGAATTTACCCAGAGTACCTTGGGGTGGGAGAGGCGCTCTAGCTGAGTGGTCCTAAGCTTCCAGCCAGGATAGATCCACTGGTGTAAAGAGCCCTGCATTGGGAACAGCAGTCTCAGCATTGGCACTTTACCAGCTCTGTGGCTTCAGACAAATCCTTTCTGACCCGTGGAGGGTGTGGGTGGCTCAGTCGGTTAAGCATCTACCTTTGGCTCAGGTCATGACCTCAGGGTCCTGGGATGGAGTCTTGCATTGGGCTCCTTGCTCAGCGGGGTGTCTGCTTCTCCTTCTCCTTGCCACTCCCCCTGCTTGTGCTCTCTGTCAGATGAATAAATAAAATTAAAAAAAAAAAACTTCAAATCTTTTCTGAGCCTTAATTTCCTCATCTAGAAAATGTGGACAATAATGTCTGCCCTGATCCACCTTGCTGAGAAGAATATCCATACCACACAGTTTCATTCTTTGTAAATTGTCAATCATTTGACAAACATTAAATATGTCAGATGCGGGCCTAAGGGCTAGGTTTACAGAGATGAATCAACTATTAAGAATTTCCTTCCATGGGGAGGAGTCAAGATGGCGAAGTAGCAGGCTGAGATGACATCAGGTAGCAGGAGATCAGCTAGATAGCTTATCTAACCATTGTAAACACCTACAAATCCAACGGGAAATCGAAGAGAAGAAGAGATATAATTCTAGAAACAGAAAATCGTTCATTTTCTGAAAGGTATGACCTGTGGAGAAGTGAATCCAAAGTGACGGGAAGACAGACCGTGGGGGGAGGGGCTGGCTCCTGGTGGCAGAGTAACGGAGCATAACATCAGGACTTTTAAAAGTCTGCTCCACGGAGGGACATCGCTCCAGAGGCTAAACCGGGGGGAAGCCCACGTGGGATCAGCATAACCCCAGGTCCCACGGGGTCACAGAAGGACCGGGGGTGTCTGAGTGCCGCAGAGCTCGCAGGTAATAGAGCGGGGAAGCCGGCAACAGTGACAAAGCCAAGGAGTAAGCTCTCAGCCCGGGGTTACCTTGAGCCGGTCGCAGGCTGGATGGGCTCGGAGCGCGGCCGGACGCCACGGAGATGGAAGCGACCAGGCGCTTTTCTCCAAGTGCCAGCAATTGACTGCTTTCCTCCAGGTGCGACCAGAGGCCAGGGAGGCAGGGGCGGTTGGGCGCTTTTCTCTGAGGGCGCACTGAGGAGCGGGAACCCAAGCTCTTGGCTCCTCTGGGCCGGAGATTGGGAGGCCGCCATCTTCATTCCCGTCCTCCGGAACTCTACGGAAAGCGCTCAGGGAACAAAAGCTCCCGAAAGCGAACCTGAGCAGATTACTTAGCCTGGCCCCTGGCAAAGGCGGTGCAATTCCACCTGCGGCAAAGACACTTGTGAATCACTATAACAGGCCTCTCCCCCAGAAGATCAATAAGAAACCCAGCCAAGACCAACTTCTCTCACCAAGAACAGCAGAATTCCAGAGGAGGAGAAAGCAAATCTTATCTGGACAAAATGACAAGGCAGAAAAACTCAACACAAAAAAAAGAACAAGAGGCAGTACCGAAGGCTGGGGACCTAATCAATACGGACATTGGTAACATGACAGATCTAGAGTTCAGAATGACGATTCTCAAGGTTCTAGCCGGGCTCGAAAAAGGCATAGAAGATATTAGAGAAACCCTCTCCGGAGAGATGAAAGCCCTTTCTGGAGAAATAAAAGAACTAAAATCTAACCAAGTTGAAATCAAAAAAGCTATTAATGAGGTGCAATAAAAAATGGAAGCTCTGACTGCTAGGATAAATGAGGCAGAAGAAAGAACTAGTGACATAGAAGACCAAATGACAGAGAATAAAGAAGCTGAGCAAAAGAGAGACAAATACTGGACCACGAGGAGAGAATTCAAGAGATAAGTGACACCATAAGATGACACAACATTAGAATAACTGGGACTCCAGAAGAAGAAGGAAGAGAGAGGGGAGCAGAAGGTATATTGGAGACAATTATTGGAGAGAATTTCCCTAATATGGCAAAGGGAACAAACATCAAAATCCAGGAGATGCTAAGAACACCCCTCAAAATCAATAAAAATAGGTCCACACCTCGTCACCTGATAGTAAAATTAACAAGTCTTAGCGACAAAGAGAAAATCCTGAAAGCAGCCCGGGAAAAGAAGTCTGTAACATACAAGGGTAAAAACATTAGATTGGCAGCGGACCTATCCACAGAGACCTGGCAGGCCAGAAAGAACTGGCATGATATATTCAGAGCACTAAACGAGAAAAACATGCAGCCAAGAATACTATATCCAGCTAGGCTATCATTGAAAATAGAAGGAGAGATAAAGAGCTTCCAGGACAAACAAAAGCTGAAAGAATTTGCAAACACCAAACCAGCTCTACAGGAAATATTGAAAGGGGTCCTCTAAGCAAAGAGAGACCCTAAAAGTAGTAGATCAGAAAGAAACAGAGACAATATACAGTAACAGTCATCTTACAGGCAATAGAATGGCACTAAATTCATATCTCTCAATAGTTACCCTGAATGTTAATGGGCTAAATGCCCCAATCAAAAGACACAGTGTATCAGAATGGATAAAAAACAAAAACCCATCAATATGCTGCCTACAAGAAACTCATTTTAGACCCAAAGACACCTCCAGATTTAAAGTGAGGGGGTGGGGGCGCCTGGGTGGCTCAGTGGGTTAAAGCCTCTGCCTTCGGCTCAGGTCATGATCCCAGGGTCCTGGGATCGAGCCCCACATCGGGCTCTCTGCTCCGCAGAGAGCCTGCTTCCTCCTCTCTCTGCCTGCCTCCCTGCCTATTTGTGATCTCTCTCTCTCTCTCTGTCAAATACATAAATAAAATCTTTAAAAAAAATAAAAAAAAATAAAGTGAGGGGGTGGAAAACAATGTACCATACTAATGGACATCAGAAGAAAGCTGGGGTGGCAATCCTTATAACAGATCAATTAGGTTTTAAGCCAAAGACTATAATAAGAGATGAGGAAGAACACTATATCATACTCAAATTGTCTGTCCAACAAGAAGACCTAACAATCTTAAATATCTATGCCCCTAACATGGGAGCAGCCAACTATATAAACCAATTAATAACAAAATCAAAGAAATACATCGACAGTAATACAATAATAGCAGGGGACTTTAACACTCCCCTCACTGAAATGGACAGATCATCTAAGCAAAAGATCAACAAGGAAATGAAGGTCTTAAATGACACACTGGACCAGATGGACATCACGGATATATTCAGAACATTCCATCCCAAAGCAACAGAATACACATTCTTCTCTAGTGCACATGGAACATTCTCCAGAAGAGACCACATCCTGGGTCATAAATCAGGTCTCACCCAGTATCAAAAGATTGGGATCATTCCCTGCATATTTACAGACCACAATGCTCTGAAGCTAGAACTCAATCACAAGAGGAAATTTGGAAAGAACGCAAATACATGGAGACTAAACAGCATCCTTCTAAAAAATGAATGGGTCAACCAGGAAATTAAAGAAAAATTGAAAAAATTCATGGAAACAAATGATAATGAAAACACAACAGTTCGAAATCTGTGGGACACAACAAAGGCAGTCCTGAGAGGAAAATATATAGCAGTACAAGCCTTTCTCAAGAAACAAGAAAGGTCTCAAATACACAACCTAACCCTACACCTAAAGGACCTGGAGAAAGAACAACAAAGAAAGCCTAAACCCAGCAGGAGAAGAGAAATCAGAAAGATCAGAGCAGAAATCAATGAAATAGAAACTAAAAAAACAATAGAACAAATCAACGAAACTAGGAGCTGGTTCTTTGAAAGAATTAATAAGATTGACAAACCCCTGGCCAGACTTATCAAAAAGAAAAGAGAAAGGACCCAAAGAAATAAAATCATGAATGAAAGAGGAGAGATCACAACCAACACCAAAGAAATACAAACAATTATAAGAACATACTATGAGCAACTCTACGCCAACAAATTCAACAATCTGGAAGAAATGGATACATTTCTAGAGACATATAAACTACCACAACTGAACCAGGAAGAAATAGAAAACCTGAACAGACCCATAACCAGTAAGGAGATTGAAACAGTCATCAAAAAGCTCCAAACAAACAAAAGTCTAGGACCAGACAGCTTCCCAGGGGAATTCTACCAAACATTTAAAGAAGAATTAATTCCTATTCTCCTGAAACTGTTCCAAAAAATAGAAATGGAAGGAAAACATCCAAACTCATTTTATGAGGCCAGCATCACCTTGATCCCAAAACCAGACAAGGATCCCATCAAAAAAGAGAATTACAGACCAATATCCTTGATGAACACAGATGTGAAAATTCTCACCAAAATACTCGCCAGTAGGATCCAATAGTACATTAAAAGGGTTATTCACCACGACCAAGTGGGATTTATTCCAGGGCTGCAAGGTTGGTTCAAGATCTGCAAATCCATCAGTGTGATACAATACATTAATAAAAGAAAGAATAAGAACCATATGCTACTCTCAATAGATGCTGAAAAAGCATTTGACACAGTGCAGCATCCCTTCCTGATTAAAACTCTTCAAAGTGTAAGGATAGAGGGCACATACCCCAATATTATGAAAGCATCTATGAAAAATCCACTGCAAATATCATTCTCTATGGAGAAAAACTGAAAGCTTTTCCGCTAGGGTCAGGAACACGGCAAGGATGTCCATTATCACCACTGCTGTTCAACATAGTACTAGAATTCCTAGCCTCAGCAATCAGACAACAAAAAGAAATTAAAGGCATCCAAATTGGCAAAGAAGAAGTCAAACTATCACTCTTTGCAGATGATATGATACTATATGTGGAAACCCAAAAGGCTCCACTCCAAAACTGCTAGAACTTGTACAGGAACTCAGTGAAGTGTCAGGATATAAAGTCAATGCACAGAAATCAGTTGCATTTCTTTACACTAACAACAAGACAGAAGAAAGAGAAATTGAGGAATCAGTCCCATTTACAATTGCACCCCAAACCATAAGATACCTAGGAATAAATCTAACCAAAGAGGCAAAGAATCTATACTCAGAAAACTATAAAGTACTCATGAAAGAAATTGAGGAAGACACAAAGAAATGGAAAAATGTTCCATGCTCATGGATTGGAAGAACAAATATTGTGAAAATGTCTATTCTACCTAAAGCAATTTACGCATTTAATGCAATCCCTATCAAAATCCCCTCCATTTTTTTCAAAGAAATAGAACAAATAATCCTAAAATTTATATGGAACCAGAAAAGATCTCAAATAGCGAAAGGAATATTGAAAAAGAAAGCCAAAGTCGGTGGCATCACAATTCCAGAGTTCAAGCTCTATTACAAAGCTGTCATCATCACGATAGTATGGTACTGGCAAAAAAACAGACATATAGATCAATGGAACAGAATAGAGAGCCCAGAAATAGACCCTCACCTCTATGGTCAACTAATCTTCGACAAAGCAGGAAGGAATGTCCAATGGAAAAAAAGACAGCCTCTTCAACAAATGGTGTTGGGAAAATTGGACAGCCACATGCAGAAAAATGAAATTGGACCATTTCCTTACACCACACATGAAAATAGACTCAAAATGGATGAAGGACCTCAATGTGAGAAAGGAATCCATCAAAATCCTTGAGGAGAATGCAGGCAGCAACCTCTTTGACCTCAACCGCAGCAACTTCTTCCTAGGAACATCGCCAAAGGCAAGGGAAGCAAGGGCAAAAATGAACTATTGGGATTTCATCAAGATCACAAGCTTTTGCACAGCAAAGGAAACAGTTAACAAAACCAAAAGACAACTGACGGAATGGGAAAAGATATTTGAAAATGACATATCAGATAAAGGGCTAGTATCCAAAATCTATAAAGAGCTTAGCAAACTCAACACCCAAAGAACAAATAATCCAATTAAGAAATGGGCAGAGGACATGAACAGACATTTCTGCAAAGAAGATATCCAGATGGCCAACAGACACATGAAAAAATGCTCCACATCACTCGGCATCAGGGAAATACAAATCAAAACCACAATGAGATATCTCCTCACACCAGTCAGAATGGCTAAAATTAACAAGTCAAGAAATGACAGATGCTGGCGAGGATGCGGAGAAAGGGGAACCCTCGTACACTGTTGGTGGGAATGCAATCTGGTGCAACCACTCTGGAAAACAGTGTGGAGGTTCCTCAAAAAACTGAAAATAGAGCTACCCTATGACCCAGCGATTGCACTACTGGGTATATACCCTAAAGATACAAACGTGGTGCTCCGAAGGGGCACATGCACCCGAATGTTTATAGCAGCAATGTCCACAATAGCCAAACTATGGAAAGAACCTAGATGTCCATCAACAGATGAATGGATAAAGAAGATGTATATATACACAACGGAATACTATGCAGCCATCGAAAGAAATGAAATCTTGCCATTTGTGATGATGTGGATGGAACTAGAGGGTATTATGCTTAGCGAAATAAGTCAATCGGAGAAAGACAACTATCATATGATCTCTTTGATATGAGGAAGTGGAGATGCAATGTGGGGGGGTTGGGGGGTTAGGAAAAGAAAAAATGAAAGAACATGGGATTGGGAGGGAGACAAACCATAAAAGACTCAATTTCAAAAAACAGACTGAGGGTTGCTGGGGGGAGGGGAGAACGGGAGAGGGTGGTGTGGATATGGACATTGGGGAGGGTATGTGCTATGATGAGTGCTGTGAAATGTGTAAACCTGGCGATTCACAGACCTGTACCCCTGGGGATAAAAATACATTATATGTTTATTAAAATAAATTAATTAATTTAAAAAAAAGCATTTCCTTCCATGGGCGGCGGGGAGGGGGCTCCTGGATGGGACAGTCTGTTAAGTGGCAAACTCCTGATTTCATTCGGCTCAGGTCATGATCTCAGGGTTGTGAGATGGAGCCCAGCATGGAGTCTGCATGAGATTCTCCCACTCCCTTCCTCTGCCCCTCCCCCTGCTCTGTCTCTGTAATAAATAAATAAATAAATAAATAAATAAATAAATAAAATCTTTTAAAAAAATATCCTCCCTTGGTGGGGTAGGGAATTGGGTGACAAGTAATAAATGAATAAATGAATAGAACTAAGCAGAACAATAGACCAAGCAGAACATAATATCAAAGTGTTCATTGCTTTGTGAGCTTTTATCCCAGAGTGTAGCAGTGGGAAAGAACATGGTGGGAAGATAGAAAACTACTTAAAATAGTCGGGGGCAGTTCCTCTTAAGAGGAACCGTCTGAGTTACTAAGTCATTAAGAAAAGAGAAGTGGCAGTGGAGATGCCGAGGAAGAGGCAGATTGGAGATATACTTTATTTTATCAAAATATGTCTCTAAACTGTGTTTTTGGCTGGGTCGTACATTGACAGGCTTTAAAATTCAAAAGGTACGAACAGAAATAGAGTAGAAGTTTCCCTTCTACCCAGCCACCAGGTTCTCCTCCCCAGAAGCAGCATATGGTACCAGCTTCTTATGTATTCTTCTACAGAATTTTTTCATATGCAAGCAAATACATCTCCACAAAGGATAACGCATCGTATATAATGTTCTGGACCTTGCTTTTTTCCTTTACAGTCTATCTTGGAAATCACTCCCGGTTAGCGTTTAAACAGATAACTCATTCATTTTGATGACTGCCTCCGATTCCATGGGCTGCCTGCCTGCACCATCATCGACTTAACCTCTTCCCTCCTGATGGACCTTCAGGTTGTTTCCAAACTTTTGCTGTTGCGGACTGCATCTGCCAACCATCTGTGAGTGTACCTGGAGGATAAACTCCTGGAAGGGGAATTTCTGGGTGCATTTGTAATTTTGACAGGCACTGTCATTTGCATCTGTGAGACATCCTGCTAATTTGTAGCTCCAACGAGCAAAGTTTGAGAGAGGTTTTCCCCCACATCTTTGCCAGTTATTGGATGATCAAAGTTTTGGAGCTTGGGAATCTGGTAGGTGAAGAGTTTCTTTGGGGTGGGAGGGTTTAATTATTTATTTGTCTTATTATGAGCAAGTTTGAGCATCTTTCGCCACAGTTATGAGGCATTTGTATTTCAAGCTCTGTGAACTGCCTGCTCATACCCTCCACCAAGTTTTCTTTTAGGCAGATGGTATTTTCTTTTTGATTTTATACATGGCATTTGAATCACAATCACTTCTCCTGGACATATTTAATTTTTTGCTATTGACACCAATAATTTCTTTTATGGCTCTAAGTTTTAGGTCAGCCTAGGCTGTTGGGTGCCTTTTAGTATGTTTATGGTTCCATGTTTTTTTGTATTTAAATCTTGAATGTATTTGTAAGAGGTGAGAGGTACAGAACCACCCCATGCTCACCAGTAGTTGCAATATCATTTGGTGAATAATTCAGCATTTCCACACCGCTCCAACATGCCACTTCTATCATATATTACATTTCTGTGGGTAATTGTCTTATTTCTGGACCTTCTGTTGAAGTGATCCCCCTACTCATACATCATTATCACATGGTCTTAATTGTCAGAGCTTTGTGATAAAATTTAATATTTTGTAACTTCAGTTCCTTTTTATCTGCCTTCTTGGGAAAACGGCGATTGTCTACTCTTGATTACTGGTTTTTTTTTGTTTGTTTGTTTTGTTTTTTTGCCCATGCGGACTCTAGAAACGGTTTGTCTATTTCCAGGAGAAATCCTGTTGTTATTTTTTAATTGGGCTCACATTAAAATGATAGATTCACTGAGGGAAAAGGAACCGTTTCTACAGCACTGATGCTTCTTATCCAAAAATATGCCATTCCTTTCCATTTTAAAAAAGTTTTTCTTGTGTCCCTTGGGAGCATTTAAGCATTCTTCATATAGATCAGGCAAATACTTTTAGTATATTCCCAGATATGTTATCTTTTCAGTGGCTTTTGTAAACCAGGGTCTTTTCTTTCAATACCTCTTCTGTTTGTATATATGAAGCCTATCTATTAATTTTGTATATATATTTCTATTTAATTTTGTATCTATAAATTTTATTGAATTATCTTATTTTTTTATAGTGACTTTTCGGTTGATTCTTTTAGATTTTTTTTTAGGTCTACAACTGTATTAAATGTAAATAATGATAATTTTACCTTATTTCCAACTTTATACCTTTAGCTTGTTTCTTTTGCCTAATTACATTAGCCAGTATCTCCAGATTAAGGTTAAATAAAAGGAATGATAATGAACTTTGTTATCTTATTTCAGTCTCAAATGAGAATGCTTTCACTGTGTTCCCATTAAGCATATGCTGACTTTAGAATATATATAATATGTATATTGATAGGAGGAACTTTGGAAGATGGCGGAGTAGGAGGACCCTACGCTCACCCCAACTCACGTGTACAACTAGATATCCTTCAGCCTTGTAAAGAAACTGGAGTGTGATCAGAAGTCTGGCAGAACAAACTCCACAACTAAAAAAAGCTGCATCTGAGAGGTTAGGAAGGGCAGGAATTGTGGCTGGAGCTGCTCCAGGAGGGAGGAAGCTGCAGGCATGGTTGGGGGAAAGAAATGGTTCCTCACACCAGGGAGCCCACACCGGAAGACGATTCCCCATAACATTTGTTTTGAAAACTAGTGGGGCTGAATTCCCTGAGAGTGTACAACCAGCGGGACTCCTGGCCTGGAGATTTAAAAGTCAGCTGATTCAGCCCTGGGCATGCCAGGAGGGCAAGTGATAGCTGGGTCCTTGCCCTTAAAGAGACAGCAACCCACGGAGAGGCAACATAGAAGCATGATGTCGGGGGCAAATGGAAGGAAAATCTGTTTATACTGATCTTGGAGCATGTTGGGGGACTTCTCCGGGAACACAGGAGCTGGCAGGGGCCATTTTCCTCCCTCGCCCCCCAGCATAAGCACAGAGCCTCCTACAGGAGGCAGCGCAGCCCGGACTCTTAACTACCTAACCTGCTAGCAATGCACTCTGCCCATGCATTCTCCTGAAGACTTGCCCACTGCAAGCCTGTGGACCTTAGCCCTGGGCTCAGCACAAATTTTGTTAATGCCTCATACAAGTGCTGTGCACACTGATGCTCCATTTCAAGAGATGCAGAAAAAGCTATTGACAAAGTATGACATGGATTCATGATAAAAAAAAAAAAAAAAACAAAAAACAAAAACCAAACTCTCAACAAAGTAGGATTACAGGGGCACCTGGGTGGCTCAGTGGGTTAAAGCCTCTGCCTTCGGCTCGGGTCATGATCCCGGGGTCCTGGGATCGAGCCCCGCATCTGGCTCTCTGCTCAGCGGGGGGCCTTCTTCCCCTCCTCTCTCTGTCTGCCTCTCTGCCTACTTGTGATCTCTGTCTGTCAGATAAATAAATAAAATCTTTTAAAAAAAAAACAAAGTAGGATTACAGGGAACATAATTCAAAATATTACAGACTCAATGGTGAAAAATTTCCCCTAAGGTCAGGAACAAGACAGGAATGGCCACTCTCCCCACTATTGTTTAACATAATAGTGGAAGTCCTAGCTACAGCAATCAGACAAGAGGAAGGAATAAAAGGCATCTAAGCCGGTGAGAAGTAAAACTTTCATTATTTGTAGATGACATCATACACATACCCAGAATACTAAAGACCCCACCAAAAACCTACTAGAACTGATAAATGAATTTAGTAAGGTTGCAGGATACAAAATCAATGTTTAGAAATCCATGCCATTGTTATATACTAACAATGAAAGAACAGAAAAAGAAATTAAGAAAGGGGTCCTATTTGCAATCGCACCAAGGATAGTAAAATACCTAGGGAAAAACTTAACTAAGGCGGTCAAAAACATGTTTCTGAAAACTATAAAACATTGATGAGAGATATTGAAGATGACACAAACAAGTGGAAAGATATTCCATGCTCATGGATTGGAAGAACAACTATTGTTTAAATGTCCATACTACCCGGAGCGCCTGGGTGGCTCAGTGGGTTAAAGCCTCTGCCTTCTGCTCAGGTCATGATCTCAGGGTCCTGGGATCCAGCCCCACATCGGGCTCTCTGCTCAGCAGAGAGCCTGCTTCCTCCTCTCTCACTGTCTGCCTCTCTACCTACTTGTGATCTCTGCCTGTCAAATAAATAAATAGAATCTTAAAAAAAAAGTCCATACTACCCAAAGAAAACTACAGATTTAATGCAGTCCCTATCAAAATAACAACAACATTTTTCATAGAACTACAACAAGCAATTTTATAATTTACATGGAACCGCATAAGACTGAATAGCCAATACAATTTGAAAAAGAAAAGCAAAGCTGGAGGCATAACAATTCCAGATTCCATGTTCTATTACAAAGCTGTAGTAATCAAAACAGTATGGTTTGGCACAAAAATAGGCACACAGATGAATGGAATAAAATAGAAAGCCCAGAAATAAACCCACGTTTCTGTGATCAACTTATCTTTGACAAAGCAGGAAAGAACATCCAATGGGGAAAAGACAGTTTCTTCAACAAATGGGGTGGGAAGAATGGGACAGCCACATGCAAAAGAATGCAGCTGGACCATTTCCTTACACCATACACAAAAGTAAATTCAACATGGATTAAAGACCTAAATGTGAGACCCCAAAAAAGAAAATCCTAGAAGAGAGCATAGGCAGTAATTTGTCCAACATCAGGTGGAGCAACTTCTTACTAGATAAGTCTCCTGAGGGAAGAGAAACAAAAACAAAAATAAACTATTGCGACTACATCAAAATAAAAAGCTTCTGCATGGGGTGCCTAGGTGACTCAGTCGATTAAGCATCTGCCTTTGGCTCAGGTCATGATCCCAGGGTCCTGGAATTGAGCCCTGCATGGGGCTTCCTGCTCAGCAGGAAGCCTGCTTCTCCTGGTCCTCCTTGCTGGTTCTCTCTCTCAGTATTGCTCTCTCTCTCAAATAAATAAATAAAATCTTTAAACTAATAAAAAAAGAAATGTGAACCCTGATCCTCATGATGGGGTTATCAGTAGGATTTCTGGTAGTGAGCATGGGCACCAGGAGGCAGATGCTTAACCAACTGAGCCAGCCAGGCACCCCCAGGGTTAACCTTTATAAAAAACAACTGTCACAGGAAAAAAAAATTCATATATATATATATCACTTATACAATTCAACACCCAAAAAACAAATAATCCAATTAAAAAATGGGCAGCAGACATAAACAGATATTTCTCCAGCAAAGAAATATAGATATCCAACAGACACATGAAAAGATGCTCAACATCACTCATCATCAGGTAAATGCAAATCAAAACCACGATGAGATATTATCGCACACCTGCCAGAATACCTAAATCAATAGCACAAGAACCAACAAGTACTGGCAAGGATGTGAAGAAAAAGGAAGCCTCTTACCCTGTTGATACAAATGCAAACTGGTGCAGCCACTGTGGGGAACAATATGGAGGTTCCTCAAAAAGTGAAAAACAGAACTACTCATGGGGCACCTGGGTGGCTTAGTCGGTTAAGTGTCAGACTCTTGATTTGATCTCAGGGTTGTGATCTGAGGGTCATGGGACCGAGCCCTGCATTGAGCTCCATGCTTTGTGGGGTTTCTGCTCAGGATTCTCTCCCTCTGTCCCTTACCTGACTTGTGCACACACTCTCTCTGAAATAAATAAATGAATCTTAAAAAAATAGAACTACCCTATGATCTAGTAATTGCACTACTGTAATACAAAAACACTAATTCATGCACCTCTTTATTTACAACAGCATTATTTACAATCATTCCAAATCATGGAAGCAGTGTAAGCATCCATTGATTGACAAATGAATAAAGAAGATGTAGGGCGCGCGCACACACACACACACACACACACACACACACGATGGAATATTACTCAGCCATAAAAAAGAGTGAAATCTGGCCATTTGCAACAACATGGATGGAGCTAGAGGGTATTATGTTAACCAAAATAAGCCAGTCAGAGAAAGACAAATACCATATGATTTCACTCATATGTGGAATTTAAAAAACAAAACAAACAAAGGGAAAAAAAGAGACAAAACAAAAAACAGACTCTTAACTAGAGAGAAGAAACAGAGGGCTACCAGAGTGGATGTGGGGGGGGGATGGATGAAATAGGTGATGAGGATTAAGAGTACACTGATTGTGATGGACACTGAGTAATGCATAGAATGGTTGAAATACTATATTGAACACCTGAAACTAACATAACATTGTATGCTATCTATACTGAAATTAAAATAAAAAACTTAAATAAAAATATGTATATTAGAAATATATATAATGGTAAAATATACATAACATAAAATGTGCCATTTTCATCTTTTTAAAAATGTTTTTATTTATTTATTTGATGGGAGGAGGGGCAAAGGGAGAGGGAGAGAAAGAATTTCAGACTCCGCACTGAGTACAGAGCCTGAATATGCGGTTCCATCTCACAACCCTGAGATCATGACCTGAGCCAAAACCAAAAGTCGGATGCTCAACTGACTGAACCACCCAGGCACCCCTAATTTTCATCATTTTTAAGTGTACAGTTTCAAGGCATTACAGACATTCATATTTCTCTGCAACCATCACAAGTATCCATCTCTAGAAACTTTTCATCATCAGGCATAATATGGGGGGTTTTTTTGCACATATTCACATAACTTTTACTACTGTATAGTGTTATAAAGGCATAATATGTTTTTACCATGCTGTTTTATCCTTACTTTCTATTTTAAAGAGATTTTAAAAGTAAGACTAAATGTTAAATTTTATTGCATGCCCTTTAGCATTTATGAAGAAAATTATGTAATTTTACTTGTTTGACCTCTTCTTCACTTTACTTTTTTACTTTATTTATTTAT
This sequence comes from Martes martes, assembly GCF_963455335.1. Classification (NCBI taxonomy): domain Eukaryota; kingdom Metazoa; phylum Chordata; class Mammalia; order Carnivora; family Mustelidae; genus Martes; species Martes martes. The sequence goes on along the minus strand of NC_137897.1, from coordinate 37,606,365 downwards.
TTATTTATTGGTGGGGAGCGGCAGAGGAAGAGGGAGAGAAAGAATCTCAAGTGGACTCCCTGCTGAGCATGGAGGCTGGTGTGGGGCTCAGTTTCACAATGCTGAGATCACGACCTGAGCTGAAATCGAGAATTGGACCCTTAACCGACTGAGCCACCCAGGCTACCCTACTTACTTGATTTCTTAATATAATGAATCGTTTTAGTAAATTTCCTAATTTTGAACGGTCCTCAGATACCTGGAATTAACTAACCCTGCTCTGGGTGTGTTATTCTTTAAATGTGGGTTTTGTTTTTTTTTCTCTTTCAATTAGGATTTAAAAAAAACAAACTAGCTTTAGTCAGCTTGACTTATAATTTTCCCCCTTTGCCCATCAGGTGGTTTTATGTGATGAAAATGGCAGAACTTGCTGGTGAATTGGATGTGGGGATTGAGGATAAAGAAGGATTTGGATGAAACTCAGCCTTATGGCCAGTTTGGGGAAGTGGGGGCAGTACCTTTCACAGAACTGGGGAAGCCTAGGGGTGGGAGGCTCAGACTGGGTTCTAATCAAGAGTGAGTGAGACTCCAAGGGAGTATAGGGGAGTGGGTTGTTAAGATCACCTTATAACCACTTTCAAAATGGGCAGGCAGAAGTTAAAATAGTTTGTAAGCCTCCAGTTCAAGAAAGCAGACTACTTATTTCCTATCCCTCCTGAGACCCCCATGAAAATGTTAATAGAAGAATAGAAAAAAAATTATATATATATATATATATATATATATATATATATATATATATATGCCCGTAATAAAGACACCATGAGCAGCCCATAGTGAGTGGTGGGGGCAGGGAAATATCTGCTCCTGGGTGATTCCGGTAAGTTTCCGGGACAGGAAAGCCAAGTGAAGGCTGATGACTGAGGGCCTGCTGGCCTGGACTCTGTACAGTGCAGGCTATGGCCAAGCATGGAGCATATCTGGAGAGCTGGGAAGACACAAGGGTCAGAATGGAAGTGAAAACAGGGGAACTATTAGATGGCTGCTAAGGATGTCTTGTTTCCCCATCCTCCTCTCGTCCCTGCATGCAGGATGTCCAGCAGCCAGTTATCTAGTATACAAGCAAAAGGAACGACAATAACAAAAGCAATAATAATAATTTAATAAAACATTCAAAACTGGCAGGTCATTCTCTAAGTATATTTAATAAATGGTCTGGTGATTACAAAGTTACCAGATATTTGAAAAGAGCTTGCAACATGTGAAGGAAAGAAATACCAAAAAAAAAAAAAAAATCAACAAAGGAACTAAAGATATGTTCTAACCATATTAGGAGAGGAAGAGGTGATGGTGGTGTTTGTGTGTGTGTGTGTGTGTGTGTGTGAGAGAGAGAGAGAGAGATCGTGAGAGAGTGCTAAATTCTCAACTGTCATGCTGACAAGTGAACAGATAATATTTTAAAATGATAAAAAAAGAAACCAAGGCATAAACAGTTTAGAGAGACAGAGATAAACTTCCAAAGATAATCAAAGAGTCAAATGAGGAATAGATAACAGTAGAGCACCAGGGGAAGGATGAGAGAAGACGTGCTGGAGCATCTGATGTTTTAAGTGCTCACCTTAAAAATAAAACTGTCTAGTTATTTTTCCAGCAAAAAATGGGTCTCTTTGGGAATAGCAGAAAATTGCAATTAGGGATGTGCAAGCTATGGCAAAGCCATTGGCAAGTTGGGAGAACAAAGGAGAGAAAACTTCTTATATGGAGGGGGCAGTTGGGCGGGGCCATTATAAACAAAAAGTCCCCTGGAGGAAACTGGGAATTTGAAGGGAATTTGAAGGCTTTTCATTGGCTGAATTGTGGCAGTCTCTCATTGGCTGGGCTGTTGCTGGGCAAGGAGAAGTTCTTCCTTCCTGCTGCTCAGATAGTAAAGTATAGGCTTCTTCCTGCTGGGAGTGCAAAGTACTCTCTTCATGTTAGGGTCTGCAATTGACCACAGGTGGTAGGGCATGAGAGTTCCTTCTCCTGGCCTCCAAACTCCATTCTGGTGAGGTTTCCCTTTATCCATTTTTATATAACCATGTACAAATTTTACTGCAACAGAAGACATAAAAAGCATTAAAAAAAAAAACAAAAGCAGAAAACAAAATGTACGCAGTCAGGCTGTACATAGAATGTGTGTAAATGGAGGGGAGGGAGAGATCTGGAATACATATGCAGAAAAGACTGATCTGAGTCTTCCCTTTGCATTGGTACTATAGCACCGTAGCTGCATAGCTCTGGAGAGATGATGGTCTCTTCCCTGGGGTCATTGTGAAACAGACTTCTGATAGATAGTAGACCCCCTGAAGTGAATTTGGCATGAACTACCACGGCCTCACAGCATAAAAGCATAAATAATGGGGAGGGCATCAACAGCTTTGATAAGACCTCATCAGTAGAAAACTAACAGACATTGACTGGCTAAATTTATAAAAATCAAGTGATCCTAGAATGCGAGAGAGGAAGAAATGGGTGGGGGGGGGGACTCCACACAAATTAAAATCTTTTAAATGTCCCAAATACTAAGTTACAGTTGCAAAGAGCTGGGACAAAAACAGGGAAGAAAGAGCTCTTTCTGGAATTATACTTGCTGTTCCTAACATCCAAAATGCTCTTCCAACAAGATCTTGGCCTGGCTATTTCCTTGTTATTTGGGTCTCAGTTTAAATGTCATTTCATTCATTCATTCATTCATCCAGCATACTGGTTGGTGAGCAGCTCAGTGGGAGGAGCTGGTGAAGAACAGAGGAGACACCACAAAGCCCCTACTCTCAGGGACTGATAAAGTTTGACTTTATCAACTTGCTCAGGGACTGATGTGGGGAGACTGACAATAAGCAAATAAGTGGATGAATTATCCCAGGTCGGATTCCCTGGGAAGCTGACTGAGTCATGTCAAAGACAAAGCTAAGTCCCAGGCAAAATTAACATAGGCTCTTCATTCAGAAACTTCCGACAAAGGTACCCATCTTCCATCATTTCCATTTCACCCTGCGTTCCAGGGTGTTGGAATGCTTTATAGAATCAAAAGAAGAAATACTGAGACAGTCTGTGACTGGAAAGTGTACTATTATGGTGGGATTTTTTGGAAGTGGGAGACTTTATAATAGATCTTCAGGCCCATTTGGCATCCTTGGTTAGAGCTGTTTGGAAATATTTCGAAAGAGGAAGAATTGTTCAATGTTAAGGGCAGAGAGTGTTCTATGGCTGGCTGCTTCCTGGAATCTGTAGGGGTCCACATCGAGCTTTTTGCAAGTAACATGTTAACAATGGTGCTTAATGGAGGTGCTGCTGGAGGGGGCGTGGCTACCATGCCAGGCAGTTTCTCAAATGAAGGTTCATTAGGAGAGCCCTTGGTATCAACACCTGCGGGAGGTTGGGCAAGCTAGCAGGCATGGGCAGAGAAGAAGATGAGTTACCATGAGACCCATTAAAGGCCTCGGGCAACCCTCTGGGGCTCTGTAGTGCTAGAATTGTCCTTCAGAGGTGTCCTGAGGGGGAAGAGATGGCTGGGTCTCTATACTCCAGCAATCATCAGTCATTGGAAGTGACCAGATCAAGTTGGGCCTTATTTATCTACTTATTTTTTAATGTTTTAATTCTTCTGGTGTTACCGCTTTATCTGCAAATGTGGAAAAGGTTTTGCACACTACTCTGAGTAAGATGGACTGTGACTGGAAAGTTTGGAGCAAGGAAGTACCTTGTAAAGGATCCCTTTGGCTGCAATGTAGACAATTACCTGTAGGAATGCAAGGATAGAAAGAGGAGGCTATTGAAAAACTAGTCCAAAGGACACAGGGATGGGCATAGACCAAGGTGGGAGCATGGAAGGTAATGAAGAGAGGAGTGATTCTGGATACATTTCAAGGGAAGGGCCAATAAATTTTTCTATAAATTAGATGTGGGGTATGAGAGGAAGAGAGGAGTCAAGGAAGATTTCAATGTTTTTGGTGTGAACAGTTGATATTGCTCATTCTGCTGAGAAAGGAAATACTAAGAAGAACAGGTTTGGGACAGAAAGAGAACCAAGGGGCCCCTGGGCGGCTCAGTCAGTTAAGCGGCTGCCTTCAGCTCAGGTCATGATCCTGCAGTCCTGGGAGATCCGGGGATTGAGCCCCATGTCTGGCTCCCTGCTCAGTGGGCAGTCTCCTCCTCCTTCTCCCTCTGCCCCACCCCCACTTGTGCTCACTCTCTCTCTTAAATAAATAAAACAAAAATCCTAAAAAAAAAAAAGAAAGAGACTCAAGATTCTAGTTTGGGACATAATTTGAATTTGCCATAACTATTAGATATTCAAATGGAGACCTTGGATAGGCAGGTGGACATATAAATCTGGAGATCAGGGGAGAGGTTGGATTTAGGGGTGAAAATTTGGGAGTCTTTGGCATATAAAAGGCATTGGTACGGTGAAACTTGATTCTTTCTCTTTGAAGACCAGTTTTCGAAATGATCAATTAGTTCCTTTTTGTTATCTTCAGGTGGTCAGTGAGGGCTTTTATTTTATTTTATTTTTTTTGCTTTTGTTTTTATGTATCTTACCATGAACTCATGACTTTAAGTATACCCAACATGTTTCCTTCCTATGCAATTATACTTCCTATGGATACTCAAATATTTGGCAAGTGGGAGTTCCAGTAGGTTGGCACCTGAATTCTTCTGATACTTTCCCAGCAGTCTTTGACAGTTTCCTTACTTTCTAATATGGCAAGGTATTCCAAGCGTCTCTTGCACCTTTCCTATCCCATAACTGAAAGCAGCCATTTCTTCAAGGAGTCCTGGTCTATTTTAGTGGGAAATAGTATTTGGATACTACAGTCTGGGCTTTCAGTGCTACTGGATTGGGTCACTGTTTTCAGGCCTTTTCAATGTCTGAGCTTGGAAACTGATTTTTTTTCCTATAAAGATAAAGTACATTATGAATTCATACATAGTACTTTTTTTAAAAAAAAGATTTATTTAGTTTAGAGAGAGTGCATGAGTGGGGGGAGGGGAAGAGGGAGAGAGAGAGCGTGAATCCTCAAGCAGACTCCCTGCTGAGCTCAGAGCCCAACAGGGGGCTTGATCCCAGGACCCTGAGATCATGATATGAGCTGAAATCAAGAGTCTCCCAGGTACCCCATATATAATACTTCTAATTTAAATTTGGAATTGCGGGGCGCCTGGGTGGCTCAGTGGGTTAAAGCCTCTGCCTTTGGCTCGGGTCATGATCCCAGAGTCCTGGGATCAAGCCCCACATCTCTGCTGAGCAGAGAGCCTGCTTCCTCCTCTCTCTCTCTTTCTCTCTGCCTACTTATGATCTCTGTCTGTCAAGTAAATAAATAAAATCTTAAAAAAAATAAATTTGGAATTGCAGGGTTTTACTTAACGTTTTTGATATTCAATCTGTACCTCTATTTATACTCTTATACACAAAATTTTTGTTCCCAATTTCATCAACATATTACATGAAACAGTCTCAGAATACCAACACCAACATTAACATGATGGCTGAAAGGAGTTAAGAATGTTTTTGGGGCACCTGGGTGGCTCAGTCAGTTAAGCCTCTGCCTTCAGCTCAGGTCATGATCCCAGGGTCCTGGGATCGAGCCCCACATTGGGCTCTCTGCTCAGCAGGAAGCCTGCTTCCCTTCCTCTCTCTCTCTGCCTGCCTCTCTGTCTACTTGTGATCTCTCTGTCAAATAAATAAAACCTAAAAATAAAAAATTTAAGAATGTTTTTGGATTTCTTTTTGCCTTTAGGGTATATCCCATTAGGGACATACAAATTACTGTATTTAAAAATATTTTGAAATAATTATTCTCCGTGCGGTTTTTCTGTCAATTTGATAGATAATTTGGTTCAATTGTTTTGTGTAGTTTTTGGTCTTTGAGATTGCTTTTAGAAAATTTCATTTTGTTTTCTAATTATGTAAAATAGATAGTTTCAAAATCAAATATACATAACAAGATTTATTGAGACATCTAGTTTCCACCCTTGTCCTTCCCACCCTGTTGCTTTTGTTTCTCTATCAATAATTTTCTAAAAAAATGCTTTTGTTGGGGCCCCTGGGTGGCTCAGTGGGTTAAAGCCTCTGCCTTCGGCTTGGGTCATGATCTCAGGGTCCTGGGATCGAGCCCCGCATCGGGCTCTCTGCTCAGCAGGGAGCCTGCTTCCTCCTCTCTCTCTCTCTCTCTCTGCCTGCCTGCATATCTGTGATCTCTGTCTGTCAAATAAATAAATAAAAAATCTTTAAAAAAATGCTTTTGTTTATTTTTCTGATAAAAAATATAAACAAATACATGTTGGGAGATAATTCTCCATGGTTCTCTCATGTTTCTGCACATTTTGTGAAGAGAGTCACTGATTGCTTTTATTCTGGACTATATTGTCAAGGATGTTTGTAGAGCTAACAGCCTTGAAGGATAGAGCTAGTATCTCCCTTGGGAGCATAGGGCAGAATTATTGCCGGTTATAAAATATTCAGGTTCCCTAAGTTTAGGGATCCTTTCCTGTAATGAAACCCACTGGTTGAGAAGGCATTACATATGACCCTCTTCATGCCACCCTTTAGTAATTAGAGCGTGGAGACCTGGCTCAAATGCCAACAGTCTGATTCATGCTACTTCTGTGAGTAATAAGTTCCTTTGTCTCTTTTCTTTGCGGTCAGAGAGTTTTGAGCAAAGAAGTGCCTTAATTTTATGGGGTCGTGATCATGCACACTTTAAAAGGATTACTCTGGATGCAGTGTGGACAATCTCTGGTAGGGATGAAAGGATGGAAATAAGAGGCTATTGCCAAAGGAAACAAAGATGGGCATGGTCCAGGGTGAGAGCAGAAATGGCAATGAGCAGAGAATTGAATCTAGAGACATTTGACCCTCCTGAATTTCAGATACTAGATGTGTCAAATTCAAACAGCAAAAATACATTTCAAAAATTGTTTTAAGCTTGATTTTATCGACTTATTCAAAAGGTGTGAAATGGCATCAAAGGAGATGCATTCAGTAGTTTTCTTTCTGACCTTGTCCATAGTCATTCAACTCTCTCTCTGAAGGCAGTTAGAATTACAAGTTAGTTAAATTGGCAAGAGAAATATGAAATGGAATTATAAGACCCAAGAATCATGTATCTTCCTTCTACTAGAATCCATGAAACTATGGCAGGCTACCTTGTTAGATTGCAAGTAGGATGAAATCTCTGACCCTTTACAATTCTTGACAACACACATATATTTTTGGATTCTACCCTAAGCATTTCTTAGACAAATGTTAGTGTTCTATAAATACTCTGTTCATTTAAGGAGAAAGTACAGAAAATATTTAAAATCAGGGAACTGGATGGGATCCAGGCATTGAATGAAAATGAAAAAGAAGTCCAAGGATGATCTCTGGGGCATTCTAATATTTGGAGGTTGGAAAGATGAAGGAAAATCATTGCAGAAAGGTAGAAAGGGAATCCGAAAGAGTAATGGCCCAGATTCTGAATTCTTTCTTGGCCAATAATTCTGAAGAACTCTAAAGTTGCACCCCACCCCCAATTCAATTGCTCTGTATTTATCACCTGCTTTAAATACTTCATAGCATTTATGCCTATCTGAAATGGTTTATTTAACTTCCACATTAGACCATTTATTCTGTGAGATCGCAGACTTCTCTAAAGGGTTGCTACTGCATCCTTGGCAACAAAATCAGGGCCCGAGTGTCCCTAAAGCCTGAGGAAGGACAAACTGTGTGTGTACGTGTGTGTGCATGTGATTGTGCATGTTTTAAAAAGGAAAAAAAAAAAGGATAATCCAAGTAATTATAGACACCAACATATTTGGGAAAATATGGGAAAAAATTACAAACCAATCAGTTTTCTGGCACTTAAGAAAGCAAAAATCAGTGTGTGGCTAGCAGTATGAGTCCATGGTGAGCCAATGTGCCAGACTGATTCTGTTTTCTGCTGAGTGCCATGTCATGCTGATCCTGGGGAAGCAATAGATGTAATCTGCTCAGACTTCATTAAGGCTTACACGTCCTCCAGCATGCTTTTCTAATCAACAACCTAGACCGATAAGGTCTATATCTACTGTGTCCAAGAAGAAGTTCCTGCTTGCCAAAAGTGTAGCAGGGACCCAATCGTATTTATTACTACTCTTTAGAGCTAGTAGCAGCCTGGGGAAAGAGTGATGTAGAAAATGATGGGCTTATAGGGAAAAGGTAAGCACAACAAAGTCAAGGGAAGAAAAGGTATGGTAATATCTTGGCTCAGGTATTATTTATCATTTATGCACAAGAAAAGGTACAGTTCTCCCCGTATGGTACTTGGCAGATACAGTGAATGACCTTGGCCGAGCTACAGGGTATAGATAGCAGAGCTTATCTGGTTTAATAAATGAATACATTTTATAAGCAAGGGATACTTCTTAAACTTATAGTACCTTTAAAAACTATTTCATTTTTTTTCTTTTCTTTTTTTTTTAATTTCTTTTTAGCATAACAGTATTCATTGTTTTTTCACCACACCCAGTGCTCCATGCAATCCGTGCCCTCCCTAATACCCACCACCTGGTTCCCCCAACCTCCCACCCCCCACCCCTTCAAAACCCTCAGGTTGTTTTTCAGAGTCCATAGTCTCTCATGGTTCACCTCCCCTTCCAATTTCCCTCAACTCCCTTCTCCTCTCCATCTACCCTTGTCCTCCATATTATTTGTTATGCTCCACAAATAAGTGAAACCTGATGATAGATACAATTAACATCTTCCAAAAGGAAGATGTTAAGAGTGTAGTTAAGAGGCAATATAGCTTAGTGTTTAAACAATAAGGAGAGTACCAGATTCAAATCCAGACTCTGCTACTTGATAGAACTATGTGATCCTTATCTCGCTTGAGCCTCAATTTCCATATAATGAAGTGGGAATAATAAGTACTTAATTTGTGGGGTTGTTGTAAAGATTAAAGGATCTTGGTTTTTTTTTTTTTTACTTCATATTACATAAAAAACTGGATAGTCCAATAAACCTTTCCATAATAAGACATCTAGAAATCCTGGATAAAATACAAGCTTTCTAGACAGTAAAGGAAATCACCAGGTGTCAAAAAGGAACAGAAGGGACCTCTAGGTGACTCAATCAGTTAAGCTCCTGCCTTTGGCTCAGGTCATGATCCCACGGTCCTGTGATCGAGTCCCACATTGGGCTCCATGCTCAGTGGCGAGCCTGCTTCTCCCTCTCCCATTCATCCTGTTTGTGCTCTCTCTCTTGCTCCCTCCGATAACCAAGTTATATCTTAAAAAAAAAAAAAAAGGAACAGAAAACAGAAACCAAAGTGATAGGGAAGCCCAAAGCCACGCATAGTTGCCATTATTAGGAACATAGAACTTTGCCTGCACAGGGACAAAAGACACCAGCTCTGGGCCCACACAATGAGGGTGTTAGAACCACAACTTCACATGAAGTCAGGACCCTCTCAGAACTATAGCACAGTGAAGAGACAGGCCAGAAAAGCAATCCACTTTCAGCAAGGGGAGAAAATGAGTCTAATCTGTCTCAATTTCCCTTCCAGGTGGGAAAAAATGTTTTACCTGAAAATTCATAACTATAAGCCTGTCTGCATATGTGCTTATAATTCAAATTTATATCACATAAAAAGTCTAAGGGGTTTAATTTCGAGTAGCCTGGCTTCATAACACCACATGGTGATGGATAGAAGACAATGGAAATTGTCTCTGGAGGAATCTGGCCCTCCAACCAGATTCCTCAGGTTATCCACAAAGTTCCTTCATGTAGAAGCCAATATAAAAGTAGAAAACACTAGAAGAAACAAGCCAGTTTAGAGTCAGCAGAAACAAAAAAACAACATAATGGAAACTTCTTGAATTTCACATGTTATATGTGTCAAATTCCAACTATAGAGTTAGTTTATTTAAAAAGTTGCCTCGAGTGTAATTTCATCAATTGATTCACTGGGTCTGAATGGCATCAAAAGAGCTGCATTCAAAAGTTTTCTTTCCAGCCTTAGTCCATAGTCATTTAATCCACTCTCAAAAGGCAATTAGAGTTACTAGTTAAACTATTGAAAGAAATATGAAATGGAATTACAAATATGGGCAAGGAACAAGAGTACATAAAAAATAATCAAACAGATTTGAAAAAAAAGTCTAAATATTTCTAGAAATGAAAAATGTAGTTATTGACATTACATACTCCATAAATGGGTTAAAGAGACTGGACAGATTTGAAGATATAACAAGTGAACTGGAAGAAAAATCTAAAAAATGTTCATAGAAATCAGTGCTCAGAAACAGACACAGAAGATATGAGAAAACAAGAAAAATGGAGGATATAATGAGATAATTCGATCTACATTTAAGTGAATATTCTGAAGGAGAGAACAGAAAGAATAAGGGAAAATTAATTTTCAAATATATAATGGTGAAGAATTTTCTAGAATTGTTGAAACTCATGAATCTTCAGGTTGAAGAACTACAATGAGCTCTGAGAACGCTAATAAAAACATATATTCTTAGACTTATCATAGCAAAACTGAAGAACACCAAAGACAAAGAGAAATACCTTAAAAGCATTTAGAAAGAAAAAAGAGGATTATCAAAAAATGGAAAGCAATTGAATTGACAGCAGATTTATCAAGAGAAAAAATAAAACCAGAAGACAGTGGATTATTCCTTTAAAGTGTGAAAACAAAATAATTGTTAACCTAGAATTGTATGCTCAGATGGATTATCTTTTTTTTTTCTAATCTTTGTTTACATCCATTAAGTTTAGCCCATGTAATAAGTCTGTTTTGTAGACAAAGGTATGTGTATAAGACATGTTTATTGGGGATGCCTGGCTGGCTCAGTCTGTTAAGTGCCTTTGGCTCACGTCATGATCCTGGAGTCCTGGGATCAAGTGCCACATTGGGCTCCTTGCTCACGGGGAGACTGCTTCTCCCTCTGCCTGCTCTGCCTGCTGCTCCCCCTACTTGTGCTCTCTCTCTGTCTTTCTCTGACAAATAAATAAATGAAATCTTTAAAAAAAAATGTTTATTGCAGTTGTATTTGTAGAAGCAAAAACTAGCCATAAATATGGGAATGGATAAATTATAATATGTTTATAAAATAGGATACTATATAGTTATTATAATGATATAGAAATATCTAGTACCTATTTTTAAATTATAAAAAGCAAGTAGCCCAACCATATGCATATTACAATCCCATTTTTGTAAATAAACACATGCATGCATGTGAATTACAATCATATAGAAGAATAGGGGGGCCTCTGTGGCACAGTTGGTTAAGCATCTGACTCTTGGTTTTGGTTCAGGTCATGATCTCAGGGTCATGGGATCAAGCCACATGTCAGCCTCCACGCTCGGTGCAGAGTCTGCTTGGGATTCTCTCTTCCTCTCCCTCTGCCTTTCCCTCTTCCTCTCCTGCTCATGCTCTTTCTCTCTCTCAAATAAATAAATAACTCTTTTAATAAATAAATAAAATAATATAGAAAAATACACGAGAATCTCTTAACCGTGGTTATATCTTGGTCTGAAGTCATGTGATGGAGAGTAGATGGAGGGAATTTGACTATAAAATTTATATTCTTCAAGTATAATTTTTCTTCTCCATTTTATTTATTTCTTCTTCTTCTTCTTCTTCTTCTTCTTCTTCTTCTTCTTCTTCTTCTTCTTCCTAAGACAATGTTTTTAGAGAAGTATCTCTTAAGAGCAAGGGGAAAGTAAAGATATTTCCGGATAAAGAAGAACTGAGAATTTGCTACCATACATTCTTCAGAAAGAAAGATCCCATAATAAAAGCCCAAAATATAAAAATGGATGATAGGGGTGCCTGGGTGGCTCAGTCAGTTAAGCGTCGGACTCTTGATTTTGGTTCAGGTCATGACCTCAGGGTCCTGGGATCAAGCCCCAAGTCAGGGCCACTCAAGCACCCCAAAAATAAATCTTAAAAACTTAATCCTAAATAAGGCAGGAAAAGAGGAAAAAATAGAAAAGGTGGGGGAAACAGAAGGCATAAATAAGATGGCAGCAGTTATTGCAGATGCATCAGCAATCGCAGTAAATATAAATGGACTACATTTATCAATTAAGTGTCAGCGGTTGTCAGAATAAAGAATAAAATCCAGGTTTGTGCAATTTACCAACAATACATAATGCTTCAGAAAGATTGAAGAGAATAGGTTAGGAAAAGTGTACAGGTAGGAAAATCTAACCAAAATAAATGTTGTATGGTTACATTACTATCAAACAAAAGCAGATTTTATGATGACAGATATAGCTAACTATACATTTAAAATCTCTTCCTTTTTATAGGGAGTTATAGCTGGGAAGTGGCTGATCCATCAGTGATTAAATTTCCGAGTCCTCCTTTCACCTGTGAGTGGTCATATGACTAGTTTTTGCCAATCAACCATGAGTGGAATTGATGCCTGCTAAGCACAGGGCTCTGCATACAGTGACATAAAATGTATATGCAAATTCCATTGTTTTTGTTGTTATAAACAAAATTTACCCCAATGTCACTTCCCAGTGTAAAAATGTTATTTTACTTCTTTCTAGGTTTCTCTTCTTTCTAGGTTCCTCTATTAACACAACTGCATAAATATAAAACAAAATTGGGATCTCATTATATACACAGACTTATCTAGATTCCTCATTAAACCCTATATTCTTATTTCTCTTCCAAGTTATCAAATGCTCCTCCTAAGCATGACTTTCATTATTTCTTTTTTTTTTTTTTAAGATTTTTATTTATTTATTTGAGAGAGAGAGAATGAGAGAGAGAGAGCCTGAGATGGGGAAGGGTCAGAGGGAGAATCAGACTCCCTGCTGAGCAGGAAGCCCAATTTGGGACTTGATCCTGGGACTCCAGGATCATGACCTGAGCTGAAGGCAGACGCTTAACCAACTGAGCCACCCAGGCACCCTAAGCATGATTTTCAAATTTGCCACAGCAATCTATAACTTAGCATAGTGCTGGACACAGGGTAACCTTTAATAAATGCTGGCAATGAGTGATCAAGAGAAGGAGGCTGATGATAATAAGGAAGGAGATGGGGTATGTAGCACAGTTCATACCCACCCACCCTCCTGACACCCATGGTAATAACTATCACTCCTTATATCTTTGTCTAATATCTCTGATAATTTCTTAAGGATAAATTGCTAGAAATAGAATTACTGGGTCCAAGAATACAAGTCTGTTTAAGACTCTCAATACAGATCACCAAGTGGATTGAGCCAATCTATAATCCTCACAACTGCCTTGTAAAATGAGGATCATTATTCCCATTTAACAAATCAGATAACCAAGGTTCAAAGAAGAGTAAGAAACTTGTTTCAAGTCTACTAAGGCTGAACATTGAATCTAACTACAAAGTTATTTTTCTATTCGATTTCTAACTTACTTTGGGACTAGTTTTCCCCTCCCCCCAAAATGTATACTAAAACTCAAAAACAACTGGCCTGGATTCTTTAAAGATGTCGGTGTCATGAAAGACCAAGGCACAAACAAGGAAAAACAAGTAGGAATCCTTCTAGATTAAAGGAGACTAAAGAGACATGTAGCGTGTGATCCTTTAGTAAGAACTGAATTTTTATTTGATTTTTTAAAAAGATTTTTTTTATTTATTTGTGAGAGAGGGAACATGAGCATGTGAGAGAGCATGAAGGGGAGGGGGCAGAGGGAGAGGGTGAAGCAGGGTTCTCACTGAGCAGGGAGCCCAAAGCGGGACTTGACCCTAGGATACGGGGATCATGACTGGAGCCAAAGGCACATGCTTAACTGACTGCACCACCCAGGTGCCCCAGAAACTGAATTTTTAAAAATCAACTCTAAAGGACATTTTGAGGAAAGTAAGGGAAATTTAAGTATAGATTACATATTAGACAACATTACTGTGCCAATGTTAAATTTTGCAATGTGAAAATCATAATGTGGCTATGTAGGAGAATGTCCTTATTCTTAAAAGATACACTTTGAAATATTAGAATTGAAGTGTCATGTCTGCAACAAACTCAAATCGTTCAGGAAAAGAAAGAAGGAAAGAAAAAGAGAAGTGGGGCAAAAAAGGAAATTAAAAAATATATATATAGTGGGAGGAGGGAAAGGGAGAAAATAAATGTGCTACATCTGGTGAATCTTGGTGAAGATGGTATGTAGGGGTTCATTTTATAATTCTTGAAACTTTTCCAAAGGTTTAAAATTTTACAAAATAATATGCTGTGAATAAAAAATAGATACCAAAGCATGGCATTGATACTGGATCTTTAAAATGATTTCTAAGTAAATATATAAAATCTTTAAAAATAAGTAAATAAGTAAGTAAATAAATAAATAAAAAGATTTCTAAGACTGTAAAGACTTTGCACAGATTTCCTTTCTTTCTTTTTTTTTCAATTTTTAAAAGATATTTATTTATTTGAGAGAGGGAGAGCAAGAGCGAGCATGAGTAGGGGAGGACCAGAGGCAAAGGGAGATAATCTCAGGCAGACTCCCCAGTGAGCACAGAGCCCAGCACAAGGCTCGATCTCAAGACTCTGAGATCACAACCTGAGCCAAAATCAAGAGTCAGATGCTTAACTGACTGCACCATGTTTTTAAAGCATTTGAGGGGCACTCGGCTGGGTCAGTTGCAAGAGTGTGCAGCTTTGTGTCGGAGTCTTGAGTCTGAGCTCCATGTTGGGTGTAGAGATCACTTAAATAAAAGAAGTTTTAGAAAAAAATGAAGTATTCGAAAGAATGCTTTAAAGAGAGCCCAATACCCTTTAAACTCAAGGGACCCTAAAGAATTTCCCCCATTGCATGTGTGCCCGAATGTTTATAGCAGCAATGTCCACAATAGCCAAACTATGGAAAGAACCTAGATGTCCATCAACAGATGAATGGATAAAGAAGATGGGGTATATATATACAATGGAATACTATGCAGCCATCAAAAGAAATGAAATCTTGCCATTTGCGACGACGTGGATGGAACTAGAGGGTATTATGCTGAGTGAAATGAGTCAATCGGAGAAAGACAACTATCATATGATCTCCCTGATATGAGGAAGTGGAGATGCAATGTGGGGGGGGTTTGGGGGGTAGGAAAAGAATAAATGAAACAAGATGGGATCGGGAGGGAGACAAACCATAAGAGACTCTTAATCTCACAAAACAAACTGAGGGTTGCTGGGGGGGAAGGGGTTAGGGAGAGGGTGGTGGGGTTATGGACATTGGGGAGGGTATGTGCTATGGTGAGTGCTGTGAAGTGCGTAAACCTGGTGATTCACAGACCTGTACCCCTGGGGCTAATAATACATTATATGTTAATAAAAAATTTAAAAATTATTAAAAAAATAAAATTAAAAAAAAAGAATTTCCCCCATCCAGCTGCTTTTTAGGTGTTTAAATAATTGCTGCTGACTCATTTGTTTATGGTCCCTGGATTTTGTAGTTTCGTGCTGTGATTATAATTGTCTTGGTGATTAGCAATCTGATTACATAATCAGAGCTGGATTTTGTGTGTCTTCTTTCTCCATCCTAGGGATCAATTATAACTTGTCCCTTGGAGGATCATGGGTATGGGCACTAGGCAGTGAGAAAGGCTAGGGTTCTTTTCTCTATCTTTATTCTTTGTCTTTTTATTGGCTAGCTGTATCTGTCATAAATTAGTTGAGGGAAAATTAAAGTCTTAAGGTGTAATGTATTTTTCTGATGTACTCTGTTTTTCAACCTAAAATATGCTATCTAAACTGTACACATTCATTGACAACAGCTGAGAAACAGGTTTTGTAATGGAAAATTCTCTTCAATATTGTATAAATGTATACATCATATTTTCCTTTTTGAAGGAAAAACTATTTTAAAATACACTACTAAAAGTAGACTTGTTTAAAAATGGCATTACCTTTCCTCTTATCTAAATAAGCAGAATTTAATATTCTAGAGCTAACATTGTCATATTTTCACAATAGTAAAACAGTAGTAGAAAAAAGAGAATTGAGTCACCTCAGTTTCTTAATGGAAAGTTTGGCGTAAGTTAATTTCTGAGGGAGTTGCCGGTTATGTCTCCATGAATGCATTTTGTTTCTAGGTCAGTTCTACTTAAGAGCTGCACTGAAATGGGGGGGTAAACAGCTAAGCTAATGGGTGCATTTTTAATCCCCTTTGCCTGTTTCAGTCCCTCTGGGTTGCTTTGAGGAAGCACAAATCTCTCAGAAGGTCACTGGTTCAGCTCAATGCAGTGTTTCCTTCTAGCAACATCCCTTTGCATAATATTTGTTGGTGAGAAAACGACGAGGACATTGATAAGGAATTAACATTAACTTGGGGTGAGATATTTATGAACAAATTTAACCAAAAGGCTTACACAGTTTAATTGAGTTGAATTAACAATTGCCTGCTTCCGGGCAGGGTATATAGTTGGAGTCCCAGAATTGTCACAATTGGAATATGCTTTTAATGTTATTTATTATTATATTTAATTTGAACTTTTTACTTTGAAATAAGTTAAACTTACAGGTGAGTTTTATTTAAAAACAGTATAAAGATCTCAGGTTCTCACGTGTATCCATCTAGATTTACCAGTTGTTAACATTTTGCAAAACTTGCTTTATCACTTTCTCTCTCTCTCTCTCTATGGGTCTCTCTCTATATAATATATGTCATTATAATAAGTTATAATTATATGTAAAAATACATAAATAAATATATTTATATTAAATATAAATACAAAATATATTTAAAATAAATATAACTAATTATATATAATCTTTATTGTTACTATTCTCTCTATATTTTATTATTCTTGTTATTATTATTAGTTTTCTAAGTCATTTGAGAGTGAATTGCAGACTTTATGTCCTTTTAGCCCCTAAATATTTCAATGTGTATATCTTTTCTTTCATTGTTTTTTTTTTTAAAGATTTTATTTATTTATTTGAGAGGGAGAACAAGCAGAGGGGAGAGGCAGAGTGAGAAGGAGAAGCAGGGTCTCCGATGAGCAGAGAGCCCGATGAGGGGCTCGATCCCAGGACCCTGAGATCATGACCTGAGCCAAAGGCAGACGCTTAACAAGTTGAGCCACCTAGGGGCCCCTCAACATTTATATCTTAAGAATAGGGACCTGTTGTCTTCGATAACCATAGTAAAATGACTAAATTCAGAAAATAAAATATGGCAACAATATTATGATCTATGATAACAAGCATATCTAAATATTGTCAGTTTTTCAAAAAATATCTTTTTTAAATTAAATTAAATTAAATTTTTATTTTTATTACTTTATTTTTTAAAAGATTTTTACTTATTTACTTGACAGAGAGGGAGAAAGAGCATAAGCAGGGGAAGTGGCAGGCAGAGGGAGAGGGAGAAGCAGACTCCCAGCTGAGCAGGGAGCCTGACCTGGGACTCAGTCCCAGGACCCTGGGATCATGACCTGAGCTGAAGGCAGACACTTAACCAGCCAGACACCCCAATGTCTTTTTTTTTTTTTTTAAGATTTATTTGAGAGAGAGAGAGAGAGACAGAAACAGAGAGAGAATGAGAGAAGGAGGTGGGAGGAGGGATAGAGGGGGAGAGAAATTTAAACAGACTCTGCACTCAGCATGGAGCCAGATGCGGGGCTCTGATCTCACAACCCTGAGATCAGGACCCAAGCAGACACCAAGAATGGGTTGCTTAACCACCTGTGCCCCTAGGCACCCCCTCCAATAACGTCTTTTATAGCAAAATATCCCCCCTTTGATCCAGAATGCAATCCAGGGTCATATTACCTACTTATCAGTCACATCCCCTTTAGGGATATGACTTTATCCCTTTAATCTGGAACAGTTTCTCTGTTTTTCTTTGTCTTTCATGATATTGACATTTTAAAAATCATACAGGCCAGTTGTTTAGTAGAATACCCCTCAATTTCGGTTTCTATATTTATTGACAATTAAATTCGGGTTGTGTATATTTGCCAGCAATATCAGAGACGTGGTGATGTGTTCTTCCCAGTGCACGAGATCAGGAGGTCCATTTGTCCCACTTGACGACGCTAACTCACTTGGCTGAAGAAGTAGCCTCCATGTTTCTCCACCGTAAATTTCCTATTTTTCCTTTAACATGCAATGTTTTTTTGAAACTTCTACTTAATATTTTATGGTGGTTAAGGGTAGTAGTACGGATGGAAAGTGGTGCAGTGTTGTATGTAGATCGGGTAGAAAAACAATAAAGGTAACTCTGCTATTCGAATAAAATTTAAAAATCTGATGATAGGTTTGGCCTGTTGCACACAATAAGACTTTGTGTTCATTCACATAGAATTGTATTATGTGATTATTTGTCTTCAAACTTTATTTTTTAAGATTTATTTATTTATTTATTTTAGAGACAGAAAGAGAGAACGCACAAGCAGGAGGGCCAGAGGGAGAAGGAGAGAGAATCTCAAGCGGATTTTGCATGCTTTTCAGGGGCTCAATCTCACAACCTTAAGCCAAGAGTCTGGGGCTTAAAGAACTGGGCCACCCAGTCACCCCGTCTTAACACTTTAAATAAAGTATCCCAACCTTGTGTCTAGTCTTGGTCTCCTTGGGTGTGCTTTGAGTTGTAGAGAACGTAAATATAATTCTATTTCAATTGCACCTAGATTTTATATGCATATTCTAACATGGAACCTGGGACAGGGAATAACAGACGTTTGTACTTTGCAACAAACATCTAAATAAAACAATCAGATGCTTCTTCCTTAATGGCTACCTATGAAATCTTAAAAACCAAAGCAAACGTGAGTTTGGCCACTATGCGGACCCATGGAACATCTTAAAAACAACACAGATTGGAGGAATATGCTTCTATGTGTCAGCTTTGAAAGAAATTTTATTCCCTAGATGATCAGGCAATCATCCAATAATGATAAGCAATTACTACTAATAACGAGGAAGTATCTCTGTGGGCTCAGGGTACCCACAGCTCATGTTGCACATCATTAGGGGGGCCCCAGATTTATTTCTTTGTGGCTTCTTTTCTCTGACTACATCAAAACCTGAAGCAGAATATAGTGATTTAAAAAGATAGACACAGTCAATGTATTGACCCCTGAAATTGGCTGCCTGAAAATCTGTGGCTGCTTCTCATTTCTGGGAACCCTACTTAATAACTCCATCTCCTAGGGGTGCCTGCATGGCGCAGTTGTTAAGCATCAGGTCATGATCCCAGCGTCTTGGGATCGAGCCCCACATCGGGCTCCCTGCTCTGCAGGAAGCCTGCTTCTCCCTCTCCCACTCCCCCTGCTTGTGTTCCTTCTCTGGCTGTCTCTCTCTCTGCCAAATGAATGAATACAATCTTAAAAAGACAAAACAAAACAACTCTGTCTCCGAATTTCTGCCTGGCTCGAACAGCATTTCGATAGGTTCTAACTTTGTTGGAATGGGGAGTGGGAAAACTGCCAACCTGGATCATGACATTGGAATCTTAAGCTTCTCTGTGTATCAAAACTGACCTATCAGTATGATTTTAAAATGGCTTTACAAATTCTCATCCCTTCTGCATACAAAGATTGATGGTAAATAGAATCCTTGAATTAGAATCTGTTTTAACTTTTCCAGACTATCGATCCTCTTTTCTTCTTTAAACATGATAAATGTTAAATGCAAAACATCCACAACCCTCTGAAAGAATGCTCCCAAGAGCAAGGAGGGAATTTACATATCGTTGACCACCATTTTAGCTGGTCTGAGGTCATATAATAATTGTTAGATTTTGAGGTTTTCTGAATGAATTATGATGTTATCATAATTTCATAATTCATATGTCACTATTCCTGGGTTACAGAAAGTTCTGTTTTTAACCTAATAACTAAGCTTTAAAATGGATCTTACTTCTTAAGGGTGGATTTTCATTTAAGGCCAGGCCACATGTGCGTTTCCATTGTTGCCATAGCAGATTACCCCGGTTTGTGCTTTAAAACAAAATCTGTTCATTAGTTCATAGTTCTGTAAGTCAGAAGCCTGGATACAGCATGGCACAATTGAATCTTCTGCCTCGGGTCTTACCACGCCAAAATCGAGGTGTTGGCAGGCCTTTTCTGGAGGTTCTGATAAGACTACCTCCAAACACATTCAGATTGTTGGCTGAATTTAGTGCTTTGTGATTATAGGACTGAGGTCTTCATTTTCTTGTTGGCTGTCATTTGGGGGCTGGATGGTCTGGGTTTCTAGAGGCTGCCCACATTCCTTCTCATGCTTTCATGCGACCCCCTCCAACAAAGGCTGACTGAGTCCTTCCCATACTTCAGATCTCCCTGACTTTTCTTACTGCCACATCTCTCCTCTGCTTCCTGTCAGATAAAGTTCTCTGCTGTTCAGGACTCAAGAGATTAGATTGAGCCTACTTGGAAAATCTAGGATAATTATCTTATCTTAAGGTCCGTAACCTTAATGGCATCTGGAAAATCCCTTCTGCCATGTAAGGTAACATATTTATAGGTTCCAAGGGTTAGGGCAGGACATCTTTGGAAGACCATTATTTGGCCTACTACAGGCCATTAAAAAAGAGAGAGAGAGAGAGAGAAGACAAGACAAGACTGAAGGTTTATTATAATTTGGGATTTTCAAACAAAGATATCTATAGCTTAGTACATAGTACCTCTATAAAGCACGGTGCCTGACTTTCTGTTTCACTGGTGAGTACAGGAGTCTTGGAGATGAACAACTGTCAAGCCCAGATATTGTTCTAATACGGATCAGTTCACCAGGAACTTTGGGGTGAATGCGGAGATGAATTTATGGAACTCTAATCCTAGAGCCTGCCCCCAGACTCAAAAAGAGTGGCAGACCTTTTGGGAAAAATCTGTGTCCCTCCTGGGTCCCTCAGTGACCTCTTTACAAACAAAGTGGGAACAGCAAATCATCTGTGAGTATAAGACGTGGCATAGAGATTCTAAATGAGTTTAGATATTCTCTGGTTGATACGAACATGACTTGGGCGCCTAGGTGGCTCAGTTAGTTAAGCATCTGCCTTTGGCTTAGGTCATGATCCTGGGGTCCTGGGATTGAGCCCTTCATCAGGGCTCCCAGCTCAACAGGGAGCCTGCTTCTCCACCCACCCCCTGCCCCACCCCACTCTTAAGCTCTTTCTCTCTCTCAACTAAATAAATAAATAAAATCTTAAAAAAATAAATTATACAAGGACTTTAAAAAAATACAAGCATTACTTGTATCCATCAGTTATTAAGGTGTTAAAAGATACAATAAGATGTTAACGGCTACAAATGTTGACAGCCATTTTAATTTGGGTGACAATAACAATAGCCAGTCACCACTGGCTGGAATGGCCTTATAAATAAGGTCAAAGGAGGATCTTCACTTGAAGAAAAGAAAATTTCAAGATATTCTTTGGTTTTGTTATTATTATAGTTCTTTTTCCCAGAAAGGACAACTTAAGGAAAGATGCAGATAAAAATTAACATATCCCAGTGAAAAATTTCTAATTTTGATATAGGCTAAATTAAAGGCTATTAGGTCCCTTAATAGTGTAAAGTTATTTGGGGGGGAAAGAGACTCAGAAAACCTGGCATTCGTGACCTATTGATAAGTCAAAGCAGAAGACTACAGAATAACGTGCATATTAAAGTCTTTATTGTACATATACATATAAAACAGAATATGAGGCCATATACCAAAATGGCAACAGAGTTGATCGCCGGGAGGTAAGATTGTAAATATTTAAAATTCTTTTCTTTGGGGTACCTGGGTGGCTCAGTCTGTTAGGCATCCAACTCTTGATTTCAGCTCAGGCCATGACCTCAGGGTCCTGAGATCGAGACCCCTACCTTGGGCTCCCTGCTCAGTGGGGAGTCTGCTTGAGATTCCCACTCTCCTTCTTCCTGGCCCCTTGTGCCAATGCGACCCGTGTCCTTATGAGAAGAGAGGTCAGGGGCCCAAGCACAGCGGAAACATCATGTGAGGACCCAGAGATAAGACAGCAACAGTCTGTAGCCCCAAAAGAGAGGCCTCTGAGGAAAGCAAGCTCGGCAGGCACCTTGATTTTAGATTTCTAGCCCCCAGAGCTGTAAAGAAAACATGTCTTCTGTGTAAGCGACTCAGGCTGTGTCATTTTGTTACTGCAGCCTAAGCAGACCAACACGACATCAAAAACCTAAACCTCTGCTTCCGTTCTTACATTCATGTAGAGCGCCAGCAGTGGTCGGAGAAAGTGAATCTGGGGCGGCCAAGGCCATGAGCAACCACAGTCAGGGCGGGGGAAGTACGCAGCGCAGGGCGGGAGGCCGGGATGGCAGAGGCTCTGAGAGCTCAGAGTGGTGAAGGCGCACACAGAGAATCACAGGTCAGAAACCGGGGCGGCAGGCAAGAAACAGAAGGCAAGGTTCGTGTCCACAGGTCAGGGGGATAGTCCCAGATGGAGAATGTTCTAAGGGGTGGGCATATAACGAAAGACACCGAGCCCAAAGAAAACAGATCCGGAGGCAGGCTCATTTTCCTTTTGTAAATAACATGTATTCGTTTGCATTTGGTTATAAAAGAGTGACATGCTTATTGTAGTACGTTTAGAAAATGCAGAACAGAATTAAGTGTATACGTGCACCTACACAAACCTCACGCACAAGCCTCAGCCCGAGACAGAAGCACTGTGAACGTTTTGCTGTGCTCCCTTTCGGCCATTTTCCATGTACCTGTAACACATTTAAAAAGCATCCTCACTGCCCTGTACCCTGTAATCCCTTTCTATTGTTCATCCTCTGAACAGTTAACAATGTAGCAAGAGCGTGTCTTGTTATAGGAGCCTCAGGGAGTTGGTCTGCCCAATGCCGGTGGCTGACGGCAGATCGAAGGGGAATGTGGCTTAGCAGTTTTGCAGGGACCCTTGAACCTGAGAGTACGGGCAGGCTTTAAAAAGAAAACCAAAATAGATAGCTTCATCTCATTTTACTCGAGGTCTGCCATGAAGCTGTCGCCGTGGTCAGTGATTGCATTTGAAAAAAGAAGTCTCAAGTTCGAGAAATTCATAATTTAGATATTTTTTTAAAAAATCATATTAGTGACATTGTATTATGGTTTATTGAGTTTAGAAATGCACCAATGGCTGCCTCCAGCCTTCCAAAGCTTTTTGCTAAAGCAGCCTGTACTTGTCAAAAAATTGCTCTAAATAGCTTGCAAACCACTTGAATCTGCCCCTTTTATGTAGTAAAATTGGTCAGTTTCCCAACAGTAAAGAAGAGGGAAAATATAGATTGGCAGCAACCAACACTGCCCTGAGAACAACATCGGCTTTCTAAATCCAGGGCTTTTTAGTAGGAGACATAAGTAATTACAGCCTTATGTAGCTGTTAACTAACGTTTTCAAACCCCAGGAAAAGAGAGTATTCTTTTGTTGGCTTTGGTTTCTGCTTTGAGCTCAGGGCTGTAATTCCTCATCCTGCTGGGCCGATCAGGGACACTGGTGACTTTTTGCTAACCGGATCTAGATCTGAAGTCCCAAATGGGCACTTTAAATCACACCCAGAAGCAAATTGGAAGCCCTTATCTTCTGGTAAGGCGGGATATTTTGTGAGATGGTTAAAACCTTCTGCAGCTGGGCTTGAACTTGGCCCACACTTTTGTGGTTGTCCCTGCGAGAGCCTTCTTGATTTTTCCCTTCGGACAAAGTAAAGGAATGACCGTTTTCAGGTGTGCATGTGCATGCGTGCATGTGTTTAATTGGAGTAAAAATTCATAATATAAAATGTATCATTTCAACCATTTTTATAAGTGTCCAGTTCTACAGCATTAAGTGTATTCGTGGCTGTGCAACCATCACCGTCACCCATTTCCAGACCTTTTTCACGTTCCCCAAGTTCCTTCCCTGTTAAACACCAACTCCCCAGTCCCTGTCTCCCCCAGACTCTGGCAACTGCCATTCTGTTTTCTGTCTCCGTGAATGTGACTACTCCAGGTATCTTGTGTAGGTGGAATCTTAGAGTTACTGTCTTTTTGTGACTGGCTTCTTTCACTTAGCATAAAGCCTTTAGGGTCTGTAACATGTTGTAAAACGCATCAGAATTTCACTCCTTTTCAAGGTTGAATGATATTCCATTGTGTGCATACACTGCATTTCGTTTATCCACTCATCTGTTGACAGAACACTTGGGTTGCTTCTACCTGTTCGGTAGAATAATAATGCTGCCATGAACATGGGTGGAACAAAATCTCTCGGAGCTCTTGCTTTCAGTTCTGTTGGGGATTTCCCCAGAAATGGAATTGCTGATCATATGGTAATCCCATGTTGATATTTTTGAGGAAATGCATATTGTTTCCCAGAGTGTTGGATTATTTTACATTTCCAGCAGGGTTTGCAAGGGCTCCAATTTCTTAAGATGTGTTTCAAACACCCACAGTTGGCGTGCCTCGGTGGCTCAGTCTGTTAAGCCTCCCACTCCTGATTGCGGCTCAGGTCATGATCTCAGGGTTGTGGGATCGAGCCCTGTGTTGGGCTCTCCTCTCAGCAGGGAGTCTTCTCTCCCTCTCACCTGCCCTGCGTGCTTGCTCGCTTGCTCTTTCTTAAATGAATAAATAAATCTTAAAAAAAATAAAGTACCCACATTCACATCACCAAATCACCATTTTCATTGCCCTAGAGAGCTTGGTTAAAAGTGATTCCCAAACTCTGGTGCAGTTAAGCGTAACCCAAGGAGTGTGTTAAAATGTAGATTATTGGCTCCACCTGAGAGATTCTCATTCCGTAGGTCTTCGGTGAGGACCAAGAACCTGCATTTTTCACAGCAGTTGCCCCATCTGGTTCTGATGGAGGTAGGTCTATGGACTAAACATTGAGAAAAAGTCAGATAAAAGGTCCAAACTTGGAAATTTAGAATCCCTCCCAAAGCTGAACTTTGGGGGTTTGCCTCTATGTGAGTTTGGCCCACTCTGACATGTCAGTGAGTTTTTGCTCTGGGGTTGAGTGACCACGTGCAGCCAACGTTGGAAAAATTGATTATAAAACTCCTGAAAGGAGTGTCTCATAGAAGCTACTTTCTGACTTCTTCAGCTGTCCACATTTCAGTCATCTTCTACAGTGTCTCCTATTTATGCTTTTCTGTGTTTTTCGAATGTCTGACATTGAACATGCATTACTCTTCTGATTAGAAAAACCACCCTCAAACTGACAACAATAAAAATTCTTTGCAGGTTCAAATATTTCCTCTACCAGGTCTTCTTCAGCTCCCACTTCCCTTCTGCCTGAGATATATCAGTCCCTCCGAGTCCAGGCCTTCCTGGCATTTAGTTTCTAATTCTTCTAGACTGTGTCTCTCATTGAGTTACAGTGGTTGCATTTATTTTATTTTATTAAAAAAAAAAAACAGCAGTTGCATTTAATAGAAACTTGAACAAGACAGACTGGTGATTCTTTCCAGCAGGGCCTCATGGGTAATGGGATTCACTTTGGAGGCTGGGACACTGGAGTTCAGCATCAAACCCAGACACAATTAGATTCAGGAGACTGCTAGTTTACGGGAGATATCAACTTATTAAATTACAGTGAGAAATAGAAGATCAGCAAATAGAACTACTTATGTGAGTGGGTCAGCACGTTTTTCCTTATAGGAATGACTACCCAGGAGACCAAGTGACTACCAGTGGATGAATATTGGGTGAGCATGGGAATCAGACCACAGGAAATCAGATGGTTAAATTGCTGGTGTCATAGAGCTACTGTCCACCTCTGGAGCCACGTTTGCCAAAAGTTCCAGAACACATGGGCCAGAGAGTCAAAAAGAGAGTTCACCTCTTGACCATTGTGGAGATCCATAGGCAAGTTTGTTCTTTTGCTCTCTTCGTTTCTGTATTCCACGCGGAATATCGCCTAACACCATCTCCTGGTCTCGCTCAGGTACCTGTTAGTGTTGAGACTGGACCTGCACTGAGGGTCGGACGGAGACACGGAAAGATCTGCCTTAGGTGCTGAAGCCCACTTCAACTTCAACAGACACAAGGGGTGTTGTAAGTGTGACCAAATCAGGAATTGAGGCTGAAAGATAGAAAATGACAACAGGAAGGAAGACAATAGAAAGCCCTTAAGTAGATCAGAAGACAAAGCCAGGGGTACAGAGAGTGAATGGACTCAGAGTAATTCTCATGGATATGGTCTCCTGATGCTGGCAGAGGCTTGAGGAGAAGTCAGAGCCTATCTTGGGGACATGACACCACCCCCCCACCAGGCTTACAGACCTGGTCCTGTTTATCGCATCTGACTCTGGTGCTTTCCAAGTATCTCTGTCAAAAGCACATCTATAAACCATCTGTTAGGTGGGGTGGCTCCTATAAATGGCTGAGCTCATTTATTTTATGGTAATTTTCACTCAGAGGGTGACTTTTATCTGACCTCATTAACAAATTCTGAGGTCATGTTACTGGACCCCATGGAAGTTATTTATATGTCTGGTCACCCTACTAGGCAAGGAATATCATGAATCCTGTCTGTGTGTTCTCACCACCAAAAGCAAGTGCTTTAAAGAAAATTCAAAGTTCAGTGAAAGTTTGGTAACTACATACATAATATAATTAATTAAGTAAGTAATTATGTTCTCAGAAAATGGGCCAATTAATTTCAGGGTTTCTGTGTGTTGCTGCTCACCATGATGAACAGAATTTGTGTATTATTCAGATCATCCAATTCTCCTGAAGTACCATCACATTTGCCATTGATTTTTTGTTTTCTTTACTTTGTATTTTTAAACATTTATTTATTTTAGAGAAAGAGAGAGAGCATGCACACAAGCGGGTGGAGGGATAGAGCAGAAAGAGAGGGAGGGAGAATCTCAAACAGACTCCCTGCTGAGCACGGGGACTGATGTGGGGCTCAATCTCATGTCCCTGAGAACATGATATGAGTCAAAACCAAGAGTCAGGTGCTCTACCAACGGAGCCAGCCAGGTACCGCTGAACTGTATGCTTTAAATGTATGGATTGTATAGTGAAAGAATTATATCTCAACAAAGCTGTTAAAAAATCAATGGCAGGGGCACCTGGGTGACTTAGTCTGTGGAGCATGCAAATTTTGATCTCAAAGGGTTGTGAGTTCAAGTCCCACTTTGGGCATACCACCTACTTAAAAAAATAAATAAATAAAAATAAAGCTGACAATTCGATGGCTTTTAGTATATTCACAGATAAGTGCAACCACCACCACAAACAATTCTAAAACATTTTCATCACCTCAAAAAGAAATCCTGCACCCTTTAGCTGTCACCCTCTTTGTAATTACCCCCATCCAGCCCTAAGAAACCATTCATCCACTTTCCGTCTCTGTAGGTTTGCCTGTTGTGCATATTTCATATAAATGGAATCATGTAATATGTAGGATTTTTGTGGCCATCTTCTTTCACTTAGCATAAACTTCAGATTGGTCCATGTCATACATGTGTCAGTACCCCATTCCTTTACATGGCTGAATAATATTCCATCATATGGATATACCACTTCCATTTATCCATTCATCAGTCGGTGAACATTTGGGTCACTTTTGGCTGTTATGAATAATGCTGCTATGAACAGTTGTGTACAAGTTTTCATTTCACTGGAGCATATGATGGCATGAAATTATTGTTTCCTATGGAAATTTTATATTTAACATTTTGAGAAACTGCCAGATTATTTAGCAAAGCAGCAAATCACTTTCTAATCCAACCATCAATGATTGAAGGCTCCAATTTTTCCACATCCTTGTCAATACTTGTTATTAACTGAGTTTTTGATTAAAATCCTCCTAGTGGGTATGAAATGGTATCTCGTGGTTTTGATTTTCATCTCCCTGATGACTAATAGTGACTAGCCTCTCTTCATGTGGTTATTGGCCATTTGTAGCTCTTCCTTGGAAAAACGTTTGTTCAGATCCTTTGTCCATTTTTTAAATGGTTTGTCTTTTTATTATTGAAGTACAGAATTCTTTATATAGTCGAGATACAGGTCTCTTATTGGGTATACTATTTGAAAATATTTTTTTCCCATCCTGTGTGTTGTCTTTTCACCTTCTGATGGCATCCTTCAGAAGCACAAACGTTTTAAATTTTGATGAAGCTCAATTTATCTTTTCGTTTTTCCTAATCACACCCACAACCTGGTATCTGGGTGAATGACTCACTGTGTCATGATGGGCTGCAATTACAATTTTCTTTTCAAGTACAACATGCATTAAAGTTTAGAGTACTTGATTGAGTTCATTTAGTCCTCATCATACCAAAGACACCCATGAGGGAACACAGATCAACAATTCCTGCTTTAGCACAAAGGGTAAAAAAGAAATTCAATCTCTACTTCCTACATCACCAATCTGTTTGACCTCCTTTTTGTACCTTTTAATGTCCTTCCTTTTGAGATGAAACTTTAGTAACCGATTTATATAATGGCTTCACTTTTTCCATGGACTTGTTGAGTGGCCAACGTTGTAGACACGTCTTTTTCAGGAAGAATTGTTATTTTAATAACATTGATTTTTTCCAGCAGTGATAATGGCAAAGCACTCTTCCTGGACAATGGGTTTGGAATAGCTCACAATGGGGGAACCGAGATTGAACTTGAAGGATTTACCTAGCCAGAAGGTTTATACAACTTACTCTGTGTTGACTCCTTATCAAAGATGGTCAAAGTGGCATTCTGTTTTAGTTCTCTCTCCTCTTAACAAACTTATTGCTGAGGTCTATAGCTCACACACTGTATTTTTAAATCAGGGACTAGAAAGGAAGGGTAGATTACCATTTCTCTAGTTCTTTGGGAGCCTGGTCCCATGGCATGAGGTCATGAGCTAATTTATCACAAATGATTACTTTTCATTCCAAGTTACTGTTGGCCATATGTTTGAAAAAAATACCAGCCGAAGTATGTAGCTGTTGTAGCTATACTAGTAAGTACAACACAATGTAAACAATTCTCCAAAGACAAAGTATCCTCTGAGACAGATCCTGGCAGCAAAAAAGGGAATAAATGGTTTTCTAAAACTGCACACCAGAAACAATATGAGCATTGACGTCACTCTTTCTCCTGGGTAATAAGAAGACATGTGCAGACGAGTAGAGTAGATAAAACGTCTTCATGTCACTTACCTGGTTATTGATTCCGAGATTCCACCTTTGACCTATCAAACTCTCTAGGGAGTTTCCTCCAGAGTAAATGCTTGGGGAAGATTTATATAGCTATGTGTGTGTGTGTGTGTGTGTGTGTGTGTGTAAAATCAGTGCAAAGTTTTATTTGTTCCAAAAAATCAATTCCCTATGGGAGCCAAGTCCCTGGTGAAGTGGTTCATAAGCAACAAAATCCTCTGGAGAATTGCTGTTTCCTTCCAAAGATTCTGTTGTTGTTGTTAAGTCTACAAGAATCACCCTCTTAAAATGTGTTTTTGAAAAAAATGAATTAGTAACAAATTTCAACATTTTAAAATTCTATTAAAATGCCAACTGATCTCTTTCAGGAATGGTTGAGTTTCTTTCAGCCTCCAGAGCAGTAGTAATTTTTGTTATTTGCCATGTGATCACTCGTGCTTATGGAGAATTATAGGCACACAGTTATATTTAAAGTGAATATTATTTAAGCATTGAAGGGTATGGAATTATATTCATTGAAACATAATTAAAGTACAGAGACATGTAATAATAAGTGGGTGGAAGTATGTGCAATAATAGTTCAAGGTAATCACTGCATTACGATTGTGCCACAGATTACAGGAAAATATAATGAGGTCTTCGTTTAATTAGCGCACTTTAATTCTGAGCCAGATTAGAGGCAAAGGGCACTTCACAGAAGTGCCAGGGCCTGTTCTTACTACAGAAACAGGTGAAAATGGTGTTCTGAAAAGATTCTAATTTGAGTTTAGGAGTAGCCAGTGAAACGAGAGAATTTTTAACTCTTATCCCATTACTTGTTGTGTGGACACAGGATAGAATCCTTATGCTAAGGTGGTGCAAATAATTCCTGAATGGAGCACCCAAGTGTCTCCCAGTCAATCCCCATCTATCCCTTCCTACCTTAGCTCACATTATTTTTCCACAGAGAACCTCTACTCTGGCTGAATGTCCTTGGCTTGGCACTGGAAATACCATGAGCACGTCCTGAGAACATGTATGTCAGCACATATGTGCTGTTAAGATTTGGTGAAATAGGGGCGAATGCCTGGGTGGCTCAGTCATTAAATGTCTGCCTTCTGCTTAGGTCATGATCCCGGAGTCCTGGGATCGAGCCCCACATCAGGCTCCCTGCTCAACGGGAAGTCTGCTCCTGCCCGCTCCCCTGTGCTCTTTCTCTCTCTCTTGCTCATTCTCTCTCTCCCTCTTTAGCAAAATCTTAAAAAAAAAAGAAAAAGAAAAAGAAAAAAGACTTGGTGAAATGCGAGGCCAGGAGCAAGGGTGTTACTCAGCCAGGTTTTTCGGAGCTGCTCTGGGTCAGCCACCCTACCCCTACATCTGACCACCCCCTCTGGCTCCCAGGAGGCCTTGAATTTCACGTTTTTTTTTTTTTCCTTTGGCCCAGCTGATCTGCCCTGCAAGCAGCCCTTCAGAATGGCTGTGAGGATCCTCCTGTGTGAGAAAATGACACGCTGTTCTGGCCCTCTAAAATCAGTGCCTAAATCTGACCCTTCCACCTCCTGGTGATGGCCAGAGCCATCCTCCCTCCCAGCTGCTTGCTAGAGCACCTTTCCTACCACTCCTCCTCAATGAGCCTCGAAGCCTTAAGAGTCACTTCTACCTCTGAATTCCTCTAACTCTAATCATCTGCGGGGCTCACAGAACAATTTGTGGATGCATGCTGAAGTAATTTAACACCCACTTGGGATACCTGGGGGCTCAGTCGGTTAAGCGTCTGTCTTCGGCTCAGGTCCTGATCCCAGGGTCCCAGGATCGAACCCCGCATCAGGATCCCTGCTCTGCGGGGAGCCTCTCTCTCTGCCACTCCCCCTGCTTGTGCTTGCTTGCTCTCTCTCTCTCTCTCTCTCTCTCATTCTGTTAAATAAATTAATAAAATCTTTAAAAGAATACATCACCCACTTGTCTTCCCAATAATGTTGTAAGTTCTCTGTGAGGAGAATTCCTTCAAGGCTCCTCGTATCTTCAATGGTGACCACAGTGTCGCTTGCCTAGTGGTAGTTATATATAGTGTTAAGAGCGCAGATTCTGTCTGCGTGAGATTCACTGCAAAGGCAGTATAGACAGGTGGCAGACACCACCTTCACCAAGTGAGTAAAGCCAACATCACCAGTAATGAAACCAACTGACACTATGTGCCTCTTGATAGGATGCCCAGAGGAGGACACCACCTCCTTTGTGCACCATTCTTGCCAAAAATGGGTAACGCGCATCTAAACACAAGGAAACATCAGGTGCAGCAAATTGAGTGGCGTTCTATACAATAACCGACTTGTGCTCTTCCACCATCCCAAGATCATAAAATCCAAGGAAAGACTGAGGAATGTTCCAGGTTAAGAGATTAAAGTGATGTGACAACTGAATGCAATGTGTGATCAAGGATTTGATGTTGAACCATAAGACTTTTTTCTATAACAGACATAACTGGAAGAATTGGCAGAATCTTAAATAAGATCTGAAGATCTAATCGTATCATTTCAGTGTTAATTGATGGTACGGTGACAATTATACCATGTTTATATGAGAATGTCCTTGTTTTGAAGGAATACACACAGAAGTATTTAGGGGTAAAGAAACTTCATGTGTGCCATCGACTCTCAAATGGTTCAAAGATGATTATAGACTTCATATATATATACATATTATTTATTACACACACATATAAACATATGTATACACATATGAAGAGAAAAATAAAGCAAATTGGGGTAAAATGTTCGCAGTTGAAGATTCTGAGTGCAAGGTATATGGAATTCTCTGCACCATTCTTGCAACTTGATGTTAGAATCATGTCAGAATAAAAGTCTTTTGTTTGTTCACGTTTGTTATTTTTTGAAGTGTGGACTCTGGAATCAGGCTCCCTAGCTTGGAATTCACTTATTAGCCGGATGGCTGTAAGCAAGTTGCTAGGCCCGTGAGGGACCAGTTTCCTCATCTGTGCTATGAAGATAATAATAGTACTGACCTGAGCAGTTTGCTCAAGAATTCATCTTAATTCTATGAAAATTAAGCACTGCAAGTTCTTGGCCCAGAGTCAGCTTTGGGTCAATGATAGCTTCTGTTATGAGATGGCCCAGTACATGTTTCCAACTACTTATGATGAGGTTGATGTTGGGGAATCAGGAATTACTCAGGTCAGGAGGGAACACCGTAGGCCATGAGTATCTTGCGTACTTCTAAGGGGCCTTGCTAAGTGCTGTGACATCTGAAAGCACCAGGGTGGCTCTTGTCCCTGATTTTTAAAATCATTAGGATGTTTAAAGAGGTCTTAGTTAGCTTTGGACCCCCATCCAGGGCTCAAGCACAATAGGACAGTCACCCTACAGGTGAGTGACACACGGCCACCCATTAAAACCCCACCAGGCCCATTTCCATAACGGGCTTTAACACACGACCAGGTGAATTGTGTGTGCTTTGGGATGGAGGCAGATATCTGTCCTTCTCTCTTACCCAACAGAGAGCTGTTTGGAACAGCTCAGAATCTCATTTACTTGACTGATCCTGAGTCCTAAATCCAGAAGGATGTCCACATGGGAGAGGAATCAATACTTAGAGATTTATCTAGAACCACATCCTTTATGTGACTACAGAGGAAACTGAGGCCCAGAAACTGATGAGATGAGCTGGAGATTATTCTATGGGTTCTTGTATGGGGAGGGCTGGCACAAGTTTCCCTAAATCCCTAGGCTTTGTCCTTTCCCAGCCTACATTGTTTTATGGCACGGTGACTGATAGAGTCAAAGAGCTCAGAGAGGCAGATGTGAAGGGAACAACAAAAACTAGAGAAGTGTTCCCCTCATAGGCTTGTGCTAGTCAGCATCTAAAGGGTCTCTCTGCTGAGCCACGGTTGGCAAGGATACCATGTCACAGCAAAGCATGAAAAATAAGATGGCAACATTTGCTGACATTTGAGCAGTAGTTCTCTGTAGGCCCAGGTGGTGCATTTAATATTGCATCAATTTTAGTTGAGTTTGTAATTCATTGACCGAAATAAAGTGTTCAGTTTTCATTACACAGTTTGCTTCCCTGATTTTTACATCTTCTTTCTTATTTCTCTGTGAAGAGGCTTTTTACCACTTTTTCCAGTTCTAAGCTCCAGCGATCTTCTCCCTATCTTCTGCTTTGCTCTGACCATCTTGAACTTGAGACATCAAGTGTGAACAAGAAGTTCACAGCTGACCTTGACCTTGAGTAATTCAGGGAGTACAGGACTATTGCAGAAGGAAATTTCAGAGTTCCCTTTTGTTGTCCATTAAGAAATCTGTGTCCAAAATAACTTGAAAGTGACTTGAAAAACCATCGACCCGGAGCTGGGTATCTCTTTAGAGCTCATTCCACCTATTGAGGGACCTCTCTGTTGTCTCTGATACCTGAAAGTAGGGATGATCTTTTTTTTTTTTTTTCTTCAAATTCTCCTGGAAGGAAGCCAATACAATTAACATAGAAAAATATGCAGCTGGGCATCTGGAAGAATTGTTTTCCCTGCTTAGCAAATGGCTGCTACTTTGAGGAAGGGTCTTAAGGCTGAAGAGCTAAGTGAGAATCTGATGGCAACCCAACTCTAGAATGCTCGAAAAAAGCAATCTGTTTTGACTGAAGCATGCACCCGAAAGAGAGCAAAGCAGATTTCTGAATTCACTATGAGACTTATGTTATTTGCTTGGCAAGGTGTTAAGAAGACATTTTAAAATCTTGCATAGGCAACCAAAGCAGGGATATAGCTCATGTATGGAGCTCTTGCAAAGTATTTTTACTTTGATTATATCTCTCTCTCTCTGCAAAATATCAGGAGTCATCATTTCTGATTTTGGATTAAGCAGCACTGGTATTATTTTTAAAAAGCCAAATAAACATATCCGTAATCCAAAGTCTTGACTCTCTGCTCATAGATCTGAAGGTATTCTCTCCAGGGAAATGTAGCTAGGCACAAAAGTTAGATTCTCTCTTGGTAAGAGTGATGACTTTCTGTTGAGAAAAACTGTAAAATTTTAAGATAATTCATCTTTTTTCTTTAATTAGCAGTGTGAACATTTCTGCTGGAAATGGGAGCTCATTGCTTCCAGCAGGCGTTGACTTCCCGCAGAGGTGTACTACCTGCTACATGTCCTCAGGGCAGAGGACCCCCCAAGGAGTCAGCTGACTTGAGCTCTCTTCACTAGGCACCATGCGGTGTGCAAAGCCCTGGATGACAAATACCCAGAATTACAGAGAGTCAGCGTTTGCTCAAGGGGAAAACTGAGATGAAACAATCGCCCAGAAACCAGAGTGCTCTGCTAAGTTTCAAGAAAGCGTGTTATAAAGAATTCAAACTGGGTTAAGTGACTATGTCATAAAATTAAATTTTGAGGGTATGTGTGTGGGGGGCTCAGTCAGGTAAGCATCTGACTTTTGATTTCAGCTCAGGTCATGATCTCAGGGTCCTGGGATCAAGCCCCTCACCAGGCTTCCCACTCAGAGGGAAGTCTGCTGGAGATTCTCTCCTCTCCCTCTGCCCCTTCCCCCCACTAAAACAAACAAATAAGTCTTAAAAAACCCTAAATTTTGAAAAAACTATTAGGTGTGAAGCAAAACAGACATCTGTATATCTCAAAGGGCCCAAATGTCTTTTTTTCTTGTGCGTCTGGTTCAGTCCACTCCCTTCCATTCCTTCTACCTCCATCTGAATTTGGGATCTCATTCTGAGCCATTGCAATAGCTGGCTAAGTTGTCCAGACTCCATACTGCTTCTGGGGTTGCTTTAAGTTAAAAAAGAAAAAAGAAAGAAAAAAATTTGGTGAAGATTGGAGGTAGCCAGAATGTCCAACAGCAGAAAAATGGCTGGAGGAAAAGAACACTTTGGCTCTTCCATATAATGAAGTATTTATTGTATAGCCATTGAAGGCTGAGATTTCAGAGGAGTTCTTCATAACCTGGGGAATGGTCAGGACAGGGCACTGGGTGGCAGAAGTCATGTGCTGATGTGATTTCAATCAGGTCACCTGGATTTATGTACAAACCTAGCTGTGCCTATTGGGGCACCTGGAGGACTCAGTCAATGGAACATGGGACTCTTGATCTGGGGTGGTGAATTCAAGACCCACGTTGGGTGTAGAGATGACTTAAACATAAAATCTTAAAAAGAAAACAAAAATAAAACCAGAAAAACTTAGCTGTCCCTGTTACCTTTGAAACATGAGAAGACACAGTCTATTACCAGAAAGAAAATCTTAGTAGAGACTAGCCTTTCTCAGATGGAGTCTTTTTTTTTTTT
Source organism: Martes martes (assembly GCF_963455335.1). Classification (NCBI taxonomy): domain Eukaryota; kingdom Metazoa; phylum Chordata; class Mammalia; order Carnivora; family Mustelidae; genus Martes; species Martes martes. The sequence goes on along the minus strand of NC_137897.1, from coordinate 37,571,029 downwards.
TTTTAAGATTTTATTTATTTATTTGACACAGAGAGAGAGAGAGCACAAGCATGGGCAGTGGCAGGCAGAGGGAGAATCAGGGTCCCTGTTGAGCAAGGAATAGCATGCGGGACTTGATCCCAAGACCCTGGGGTCATGACCTGAGCCGAAGGCCAATGCCTAACTGACTGAGCCACCCAGGTGTTCCTCTCAGCTGGAATTTTAGAGAGAATGTATACCTTAAGGCACCCACTGTATATAATAAATTAATCTCTCTCCAACCTCTCTAGAATGAAACTCGTTTTGCACCATCTTTGGGAGAATTAAGAAAATGATCACTTGAAATATTTTTCTATGTGGGTGATTTATAAGAGGATTCATTACAGAGAATGATCCGTATGCCAAGAGCCCAGATGATGGGGCCAAACCTTCCTTTATTTTTGCCATCAGGACAACTGTCATCAGAGCCATCTTGGGCTGGCTTCAGAGGCCCTCTTCCCTGGTCTCTCACTGAATATCTTCCCAGGTCTCTCACTCAAAGACCTGCCATGATCCCCGGGGCTTTGTAGTCTCCTGCCCAACATCCTCCCTGTGCCACCCATCAGCCCCCACCCCACTGGCAAACCTTAGCCTCTGTAAGGAACAGCAGAGCCAGTGTGAGCATGTCAGCTGTGTGCCGTCAGGAGCTCAGGGGATCAAACCGCTTCTGAACTGGGTGTGTTTGGCCTGCTAAGCCTGTGTTAGGGAACTATGGGAGATGCTTTTTATATTTTGTATCACATCTCCTTGGTCCTATCTGACTTCAGCTGGCATGGATGCACCTTGGGTTCTGGGGCCTCTTAGGTTCTCTGACTAAGGGCTTTTTACCAAAGCTTAGTGAACTTATCTCAGTCCATAAAACATCCAGAAATTTGGAGGAGGTAAAGCCCCAGGGGCACACACTAACCAGTGCGAGACTGGGTTCCTTGGATAAATGGTCTCACCTCTTGTCCTCTGGAGGGACAATTCTGAGGCTCAGTCTATCTGATCCACCAATAGTTCCCAGTGAGTATGGGTTCACGTGGTAAACAGCTCAACAAAGCACCTTTCCTTTAGCTTTTTCTCCCTCCCTGTCTCACTCTTCTTACTCCCTCACTCTTATTCCTGGGGTCACCTTCCAAATAAATTACCTGCAACCAAGTCCTTGTCTCAAGCCCTGCTTTGGGTGGGGGGGGACTTGAACAAAGACAGGCACCATACCCCTTCAACAACACTACCCTTGCCCTGAGGAGAGAGGCTCTGCAGATAAATTTCTGAATTGGGGACCTCCATGCCCACCCTGTCATACCTGTGTCTGGCTGCTTGTGTTATTTGTCCCCAGGCTCCCATCCTTCTTCTCCAGGTGTTTGTTGGTCTTCCCAGGCAGGGCATGGATGGACTACTTTAAGGATTTCTTTTTCTTTTTTTTTCTTAAGATTTTATTTATTTATTTGAGAGAGTGAGTGAGAGAGAGTGCAAGTGGGGTGGAGGGACAGGGGGAGAGGGAGAAGCAGGCTCCCCACTGAGCTGGGACCCTGATGTGGGACTCTATCCCAGAACTCCGGGATCATGACCTGAGCCAAAGGCAGATGTTTAACCAACTGAGCCACCCAGGCGCCCCTCAGTAGGATTTCTCCTGGCTTTCTCAGGCCTTGAGATCTTTTTTCTTGGGCCCTCTATCGTCCTACACGCTGGTGCAATGCTGCCCAGCTCATGCCAATTGGCTGCCTGGAATGGTCTGTTCCGAGTGGGTACAGTCTACCTCTTGGTGTTTGTGGTTGCAGAGATCTGCACCCCCTAGGGCTAAGAGACCCCAAAAGTGGAGTCTACCAAGCACATTGTAATGTCCCAGACAGAAATCGATGGATTAGAAGTTCCTGCTGAGGGTGGGGAGGGAGAGCCAGGGTACAGCCTGAGACAAGAGACTTTTGGGGAGAAGACATTGATTGCATGTCAACGCTAAGCAGTGCCCCTTATGTTGTCTCAAGGCAGAGCTGCCCCCAAAGACTTAATCTAGGTTTCTAAGAGAAAATGGACAGCCTGATTGAGACGATGGGGCCCCTCCTCTAATGCTTCAGGAAGAGCCTGAGGGTAGGGACGCCGGGCTTTGCCTTGTGACCCTAAACAAAGACCCAGTGGGGAGACACCAGCCTTCTCCTCACCTTTCAGGTGAAGATGAAGCCCAAGCATGGCTAAGAAAGCAAGAACTTGGGTGTCAGGAGAAGTAACTGAGATGTGTCTTGGCAAGCATCAGCCTACAAGCCATGAGAAGACAGAGAGCATGAGGTGACAAGAGGAAAGCTCATGGGATGCAGATGAGGTCTTCTAGGACCCTCAAACCATCAGGGAGGGAAAGTAGTTCTGGAACACCAGTGAATGTTGAGGGTCTGGAGTGTGAACTTCATTCACAACCACAATGGACCTTGTTTTTTCCTTGGGTGGGGGACATAGGCCAGTGCAAATTTCATGTGGAACAAACCCTCAAATCAATTCGATTTTCAAATCCACTCAGATCAATTCCCATCTTCTCAGTTTCCCCCTTCTGTTTATTCAGGGAGCATCTCACAAGGATGAAGAGGAAAGACATCTGCTTCATCCTTTGCCTTTCTCCTGGGGGTTAGGGTCTTTCTCCTTGGAGCAAAAATAGTTGTCCCTTATAGCAGGTGGGATCCTTCTATTTGCATGGTAGTTGAGTGAGATGGTTTCTGGGTGCTGAAAATCTGAAAGCTCACAGGTTGCAGTCCAGGAGAGGGGAATGGGGGCAGAGTGGCCCTACCTGCACTGAGCTAGAGTGGCCATCACTTTGATCCAGACACATGTGAGCACCTCTCCCCCTCCCCCGCTCCAGGCTATGCCAGCACGCACTCTGCTCCATTACCTGGACAAGCCAGACCATCTTATATTCTCCTCATGGAGTGAGTGGCATTGTCCTTGTCATGGAACCCAAGGTTTGCTTATTTACATGCATAATCAGCTCCTTGCCCCGGGAGGTGAATAACTGGTCTCATCTCATTGGCCTTTGAGTCTTCTTCCCTCCAAAACAAATAGGTTGTCTATCTTTGGTTTTGACAATAATTCAAAGTAAAGGCATCCATTCCCTTCACATCTTACAAATCAAGCGTTCCTGACTCTGAAATGAGTTTTCTGGGTTCACTGTCTCAGAACCATAATAATTGACTTGGGAATATGAAAAGCCATTTACAACAAAAATATGATGAGGCTCCTCTTCATTTGATACTGGAAATATCTTCCATAAATCTAGCTTATTAAAACAATGAGTCTCTCATAATATCTATGCAATTTTCAAATGATATGGTCATAAAATTCCTATAAAATATTAAGTCTCTTCTCTGTTGATGATAATGATGCAAATATTGATGTAGGCCCACTAAGATACGCCGAGCACATGTTTATCAACATAGATAGAGGGTGATATTGAAATATTTCATAGCATACATAAACGAGATTATGTGCTTTTATTATATTTTTTCTTTGTCTTTTCTAGTTAGAAGAGACACCCTTCATGTTTATGAGTATGATCTTCATACTTTTATATTGAAGTTGCCGTATACTATATTTTCATGACCATCCACTGACTCTCTTACACAGTCACTCCTCAAAAACCATATATGTGTGAGGTATCATGTAAATGCTTCAGGGGTAAAAATAGATCAAAATGGTTCACAATGTTCAAAGTTCACAACTGGGTAGTGAGTGTAAGGAACACAATAGGGATATGAGAAGAGCTAACCAAAATGGCACCCACAAGAGAATAAATGTGCAATAAAGATGTGATCACTGTGCTTTGAGAGAAGAGAAAGGAGTAGTTACTTCTGGCCTAAGGATGAGAGAGACAGAGAGCATCCTGAAAAAAATCACCTGATTAGCAGAAACCACCACTGAAAGCAGCTACCCGAGCCTCCCTTAACATAAGATGCAATCTTTTCAAAGACTGATCCCATTTCCTTCTTAAAGATGAACTTGAGAGTGTCATCTCTTGCCTTTTGGTAGAGAAGAAGTAATCAGAAGTTTTGCCATACAGAGCAGAAACTAGGAGAATTTATGTGGATATTCTCCACAAAGCCCAAAGTAACTTGTAACTCCAAAGTGTTTATTATCATTGCTCCAGTTTTTTTATTAGCTTCAGAAGTAGAATTCAGTGACTCATCAGTTGCATGTAACACTCAGTGCTCATTCCATCCTGTGTCCTCCTTCATGCCCATCCCCCAGTTCCCCCAGTTCTCCCACCCACCTCCCCTCCAGCAACCCTGTTTGTTCCCTGGAGTTGAGTCTCTTATGGTTTGCCTCCCTCTCTTTTTTTAAATTTTATTTTATTTTTCCTTCCCTTCCCTTATGTTCATCTGTTGTGTTTCTTAGGTTCCATATATGAGTGAAATCATATGGTATTTGTCTTTTCACTGATTTCATTTAGCATAATACCTTCTAGTTCCATTCATGTTGTTGCCAAGGGCAGGATTTCATTCTCTTTGAGGCCTGAGTGATATTCCAGTGTGTGCGTGCGTGCGTGTGTGTGTGTGTGTGTGTGTGTGTGTATAAACCACATCTTCTTTATCCATTCATCTGTCGATGGACACCTGGACTCTTTCCATGGTTTGACTCTTGTGGACGTTGCTGCTATACACGTTGGGACTGCGGGTGCCCCTTGCAATCACTATGTTTGTATCCTTTGGATAAACACCTAGTGGTGCAATTGCTGATTGATCTTATTTTTAAGAACCCCTACCTCATGAATGTAAATGACTATGTAGAGACTGCTTGGTGACTTTGGAGCCCGTGTAGACCTGTGCTCTCTCCCTCTCTTGCTCAGGCTGGGTTCTCTGAAGTTCTCACCAGGGCAGCTTCTGCACAGGCCTTGGCTCTGAGGATCTTGTTCTTGAGCTTCCTCACGGCGGGGCCTCTGGCAAGGGGGAGACACTAACTAAACCCAGTCAGCTCTTCTGTTTCTGCTCTTATTCTGTCTCAGATTCATCCAAAAACAAGTCAGCAGACTCATGAAATTGGATTCCTTTGGGCAGATGTCGGGAAGAGTTGCTCGCTGGCTAAAATAATCAGGGAGGAAGGGAATTGGGTCTGGAGCTGCCGTGTTAAGAAGCTTGAACTAACAATAGCTGTTGGTCCTTCCTCAGGCAGAGTCACCCACCGTGATGTTTTACAACACCCACAAATTCGTGGACACTATAGCCACCAGAGTGGGGTCCACGTTCATCCCTTGAACATGAGCTGGCGTGTGGTGCCTCACTTCTAACCAACAGAAGGCAGACTAAGGGACAGTTGCGTGACGGCTGAGGCTGGGTCATCAAAAGTAAAACAGATTCTGCCAGGCTTTTGCTCTCTTGCGACACTGCCTTGAGATCCCAGTGCCGTCATGGAAAGAGTCTGGCTACCTCGAGGCCACCATGCTAGGGAGACCACATGGAGATACAGAGAGAGAAGTCTGAGGAGCAACAGCTGTCCCGGCCCCCAACTGTCTGAGTAACCCCAACATCAACATCTAGACGTGTGAGTAGATGAGTCTGGATGCCTTCCAGACTCTGGCCTTGGAGCATCCTTTGCTAATGGCTTTTGAGTCACCTCAGCTACCGTGGAGTGGAGTGGTCATGAGGTGTCCCTGCTGAATCCTGCTCAGATGGTGGATTTATGAGCAAAATAAATGCTGCTCTTTTAAGCTACTAAGTTTCTGGATGGTTTATTATGCCGCCGAAGTAAGGGCAATACCTACTTAAGTTTGTCATACAATTGGTTTTATTTTCCCCTGAATCAACCAATCGAACTGTTGTTTAGCCTGGTGTAGATGGAGCCAGACTTGCTATTTTTGGAGATGAAGTTTCCAGAGTGGGTCTTCATATCTGGGACATGCAGGCCATAATCATTTCAATCTACTCTCATTTAGTAGCAGAGAAGTGGGCTGTTTTTTTTTTTCGTCTATTTTTATTATCGATGGTAAAAGCAGGATCTGTGTGTTTGAATTCAGATCTTTTCTCAATTCCCTGTCAGTTTTTGTTACAAGCTTTTCTTTCTTTTCCCACAAGGAAATATTTCCATCGGCTTCCAGAATTCAGTACTGCCCAGCGTTAATTTTAAAATCACAATGTTTAATAGTGATCTATCTATAGAAAAATTCGCCTCTATAATTTTCTCTTTCCGGGACTGGAAGCTGCTGGGTCAGTGTAAATTTTAATGCTATTTTCCCTCTGTGTATTCATTTACTGATTTAAGGGGGGCAGGATGTGGGGAGGTCCAGGTTTTGACTTCTTGGAAATGGCCTAAAATAGTTAGCTGAGGGAGGACTCCCAGACAAATAGATGTTTTTAATTGAAAAAAGCATAATCTAGTAAAGAGATACTATGAAGAAAAGAAGTAAAGAAATACTTCGGTTCTTATAAAATCATACTTTTGGTAATGTATCTCTGAGCAGAGATGGACGAACACAGGAAAGGAAATGACAGGTGTGGAGAAATCACTTGAAGAAGTGTTAGAGAGTTCTCATCGTTTATTCATAGTCAAGTTCCCCAGCTTTTGCTCAGAGATATTTCTTCACATAGCAGTAAATTCTAGCTTCTGAATTTGCAAATATTTAACACAATGTTGTAACACTCTTGGTCATCTGATTTCCCAATCCACGGTAGATTAGAATTAGCAAAGAAACGTGGGAGGGGGGAGCATTTAAGGCTGAAAGATAGTAGGGACAGGCCTGGTGACAGCAGTGGGGAAATACATCTGAGAACAGGGGACCAAAAACTTAAAAATGAAACCAGAAATCAGAACGTGTAATGGATAACTGTCACTTGGTGACAAACTGTGGTGAAATTGTATCTGGGACAGTCTTTTCATAAAAGCAGGAAAAGTTGTTTCTGCCGTATTTTAGAGAGACGATAGCAAATGATCTAAAGAGACAAGTGTTAGCACTTAAAGGATAAAGTTCAGTTAGCGAGAAAAATCGTTTTCTCAGACGTGGGTTAAGTCTGGACTTGCTGTCTTATGAATATTCATCAGAATGACTGTGGAAGTCATGTCAATTTGTATGAGGTCTCCTAGGTTCGACTTTTGTCTTTAATGAGACTGTAGGGTTATCTATTTATTTATTTATTTATTATTTTTTAATTTTTTTTTTTTTTGCCATGCTCCCCTTTCTTCTGGATGCAAGCAACGCTTTCTTCGGGGAGATGCTCCTTTAACCCGAGGGTCAGAGGGGAATTATCATCTTTTTACAGACCCCACCCCCTCAGCCATGGTGATTGGCTAGGGTGGCCCCTGACTAAAGTGGCCTGATCCTTGGTCGCAGTGGTGGGACTCGGAGACGAGCTTGTGACCTAAGACAGGCCTGCATCCACCAGGGTAATTTTAATTAGCACAAAAGAAAAACACTGCTTTCCTGTGGGGTGCTGAAACTGAGCGGATAGGAGGCCTGAGGCTTCCAGGGCCTTCCTTGGTCTTAGCCTCTGGGCATAAGTTGATCTGAGAGAACGTCCCAGGTAAAGAGACAGACAGCACACTGGTGTTGAGGGACCAACTCTGAGGTCCTTGGAGCTGTCCCAATTTTGCCTCTGTGACTCTGTTTGTTCAGCAAATCCCCTTGATTCTAGGAGCTACCCACAGTGTCCTTTCAACAAATCCTCTTTTGCATAAGTCATTCCAGTTGGCTTTCTCTCCGCTGCAGCTACGAGTCCTACCAAAGGCAGAGAACTCTGGAAACGGTGTGAGGCTCCTCTGAGGGGATCCTCTGAGGGGTCGCTGCAAACCGGAGGGTCTGACATGGATATCACGAGTGGAAAACCGAGAAGCAGGCCCCGTTTGTGCAGCGATGGGGAAGGTGAGGTCTTTCAGGCCATGTGATCCAGAGGAAGTGCTGCTGTCTCCCCGCAGGCGGAAAAGGCCCAAGGCTGTAGCAGGAGTTGATGGAGCAATCTGCCTTATCAGATTTCCCTTTTCTGAGCGAGACCAGCCAACTGCCAGCCCTGCTCTCTGCTTCCTGACCCCCAGGCCCTAAGTGGATCTGATCAGGCGCCATCCCACCTAGGGGAGGAGAAGGTGGAGGGCAGCTCTTTGAGGACCCTTTCATTTCAAACTTTCTTTCTTTCTTTTTTTTAAGATTTTATTTATTTGACAGAGGGAGAGAGAGATCACAAGCAGGCAGAGCAGCAGGCAGAGAGAGAGGGGGAAGCAGGCTCCCCGCTGAGCAGAGAGCCTGATGTGGGGCTCGATCCCAGGCTGGGATCATGACCTGAGCCGAAGGCAGAGGCTTAACCCACTGAGCCACCGAGGTGCCCCTCGAACTTTCTTAATCAATGGGGCTGCTTAAATCTCTCCAGTTGCCCATTACTGGTGCTTCCTCATGACCAAGGTCCTCAGCACAACAGTCCTGTCTCCATGGTGACAAGTTCACAAATAAGGTACAGAAGAGTGACAGCTAATACTTAGAGAGTGCCGTGCACTGTTTTCAATAATCGACATGTGTTTATTTAATCCTCGCAGGCCTATGAGCTGGGTGCTAATATTATATGCATTTTATTTTACTTTTTAAGATTTTCATTTATTTTATTTAAAAAGAGCAAAAATGAGAGAGATCACAGAGGGAGAGGGAGAAGCAGACTTGCCAGGAGTGGAGAGCCCAATGCAGGACTTGATCCCAGGACCCTGAGATCATGACCTGAACCGAAGGCAAACACTTAACTGATGGAGTCACCCAGGTGCCGTATTATTTGCATTTTAGAGATGGACAAATTGAGGCTTCCGGAGATTAGGAAGCTTGCAGTAGGCGGCCCTAGCATAAAATAGAGCCAGGATTTAAACTCAGGCAGTCGAACTCCAGAACCTTCTCTCCTAACCACTATGCTACTTTGTCTTCTAGACACAGGACATGGGCTGGAGCATGCAGGTGACATGCTCCACCTGCTCGGCCTCCTGGTATCATCACTGTTGGCTCTGGAAGTGGGGGAGGCACATTCAGGTTGGGGGTGAGGGGGGGTTTACTACTCTGTCCTCTATGGGAAGTTCCTATCATTTTTATGTTATTGGACTCAGGTCTGTTAACATACTGTTATATCCCTCAGATACTGCTGATGCCCTTAACCTTGAGTTTAGCTAACTCTGGTGGAGGCCCCGAGTCACAACCACTCTATGGACAAAATCGAGTCACGACCACTCTATGGACAAAATGTCCTCCAAGAATAAAAACAGCAACAATATCAGGCTAGCACTGATATAACACTCTCTACATGAAGTATCTTACCTATACTAATTGATCAATGCCCCACAACAACCCTAGGAGGTAGGTGCTATCATTAGCCCCATTTCACAGATGAAGAAACTGAGGCACAGAAACATTAAATGGCTTGCCCAGGTTTATACAGATAATAATGAAGGAAGCTGAGATTCAGTCTTAGGCATTCTGGCTTCCTAGTCTATTATCTCAACTTCCAGGTCAAAACTGCCTTCTGGTGTGCCTGTCTGTCTATCCATCCATTTGCCCATCAAATATCTATCTCACATGCACACATACTACTGGATTTGGTCTGCTCCTTTTCCTTTTGTAGTTAGGGGTTTGGGTACCAGTCTTTGTAAGAGTGATGGACCTATGCTTTTCCTATACTCTCTTTTTCATTATTCGTATCAAGATTATATTAACTTTATAAAATGAGTTGGGGACTTTTCTCAAGCTTGCTAATGGTATTGCCAACTTTTCTATATTCTTCCTTTATTTTATAGCCTCAATTTGTTGGTTTCTAATAAGCCTGTTAACATCCTCCATTAGGATTGTGTTTTGCATATTTTCATAACTTTTTAAAAAGACTTATTTATGTAGGGAGGTCTGGGTGGCTCAGTCAGTTAAGAGTCAGTCTGCCTTCGGCTCAGGTCATGATCCCAGAGCCCTGGGATTGAACCCTGCATCAGGCTCCCTGCTCAGTGGGGAATCCACTTCTCCCTCTCCCTCTGTACCCCCCCCTCAAAATAAATAAATAAAGACTTTTAAAAAAAGACTTTATTTATTTTGAGAGAGAGAAAGAGAGAGAGAGAGAGCATACATGCACAAGTGGGAAGGATGGGCAGGGATTAGGGTGAGGGACAAACAGGCTCTGCTCTGTGCATGGAGCCCTACGTGGGGCTCTATCTCATGACACTGAGATCATAGCCTGAGCCAAAATGAAGATTTGGATGCTTAACCCACTGAGCCACCCGGGCATCCCCTATTTTCAAATAATATCTATATAAAAAGGAATGTTAAGCAAACTCCAAAATGGAAAAAAAATGGAACAAATGAACCTGCAGGGAAAAAAAAACATTATTTTAAGTGACTTGTGTACAGTACTCTGTACGTTCTTGGTGGAATATATTATAAAGGCATAAAACACTACAAAAAAAACCTTAAACTTTCTTCAGCCATTTTATTTTTAGAAGTAATATTGACATTGCAATTTTGGAGCTATTTTTATATATTATAGAGTAAAATAAAATATATAACTATGTTCATGTTATTTAAAAGCAAGATTTTCAGTTAAGAAAATAGAGATACAAAGATAAAGTCAATTAAGAAAAACTCTTGAGTTCCAATGTGAATGAAAAAGAGAAACATGGAATGTTATTACAAAATATAGTTCCTAGATGTTTTCACCACAGTTGGCAAATTTCTCTTCTAAATGGCTCGATAGTAAACAATTAGGCTTTTTTTTTTAAAAAGATTTTATTTATTTATGTGACAGAGAGAGAGATGGCAAGTAGGTAGAGAGGCAGGCAGAGAGAGAGGGGGAAGCAGGCTCCCCGCCGAGCAGAAAGCCTGATGTGGGGCTCGATCCCAGGACCCTGAGATCATGGCCCGAACCGAAGGCAGAGGCTTTAACCCACTGAGCCACCCAGGCACCCCACAATTAGTCTTTTCAGACCATGTCATCTTGCTGCAACTATTTGACTTGGCTGTTATTGTGTGAAAGCAGCCACAGACAATACATAAGCAAATGAGCATGACGGTGATCCAATAAAGCTTTATTTACAAAAGCAATCCAAGAATTAAGGGTCAGACTTTGTTGTATTTTCTGACCCCTACTCTAAAATCCAGACACCTGCCCCCGATGGCAATGAGAATATTGTTGTCTTCTGAATTGCATTCCTGGAAAAGCAACCAAGGGTTCTCAGAGAGAACTGATTCCAGACCTACGCAGGAAAAATTCAAGATGAGCCTGAATTATCTTGTGTCAGAAAGCAAAACAAAACCAAAGAAATCTCCAAGATTAATGGAGTCATTTCAAAAGAATCTTGGCATTACATCAAAAAGTTCTCCCCGGCCAATTTGGCTGAGTAATTTGAGTATCAAATAATGATAATGATGATAACATTCATAATTAATTATAAACCAAACAAATAAAACTCTTTTTTATTTTGAGAGGGAGAGGGAGGGGCAGGACAGAGAAAGAAGGAGAGAGAGCACCCTAAGCTTGATGTGGAGCCCGATTCAGGGCTCGATCGCACAACCCAGAGAGCACAACCTGAGCCGAAACCAAAAGCTGGATGCTTAACTGACTGAGCCAACCAGGCGCCCCCAAACAAACAAGATTCATAAGTTTATATTGATAATAAAAAAGAAAAGGAAGAGAAAGGAAAACCTCTCATTTCACATCAATTTTTACTCTGGTGATTTGTAATTAGAAAAGAGAAGTATTTCTCCTACTCTAATTGAAGAGAGAAGCCTCTTCTTTACAGAAAAATTACAACTGATAAACGTAGAAGGATGACAGAAATTGAAAATCACCACTGTGCAAACGTTAGTGCCACAACTGGTTCAGGATGGGGTTATGAATGTGCAGCAAAACCATCAGGTGTCAGGTTGTTGGTGAACAGGACAGTTGTGTGGTGCCAGATTGTCACCTCACAAATAATTCACGTGCTATAAAGGGAAATGCATACTCTTGCATGGAGAAATCTGGTGGTTGTCACTTTAACTCAGGAATCAAACTCAGCAGCACTAAAGACTGGGGCAGTCTGACCTTATGCATTCCCAGTATGATACAATACGAAGTAAATGCCATAACCTATGAAACAGTGCTGCCTTTCAATCTTTCACGCAGTGTACAGGGGCTAGGAAAACAAGTTAAGTGAGACCACAAGGAAACAGTCAAATTCAGGATGATGCAGGACATTCAACAAGATGACAAATTGATCTTGTCTCTTCAAAGCCTACAAATGCAAATTAAAAAGATGTTGAGACAGTTCTAGCTTAAAGGACACAAAAGACATGGGACAAATATATTTCATAAACTTTAGATCACCTTTCAAAAGGAAAAAAGCAGTTACATAAAGCATATTTGGACAACTGGGGAATTTTGATTAAGGACTACATAGCAGATATTATGAAGAAACTATCATTAAGTTTCTTAGGTATGATAATGGCACTGTGGTGATATAAGAACATGTCCTTATTCAAGAGAGATACATGTTCAAATATTCAGGACGATGATACCATTATACCTGTAAGTAAATACATAAAGCCAATATGGCAAAATTTTAACAGCTCTGGAATCTCATCGGTAGATATATATATATATGTGTGTACATTACATTCTTCTTTCCATTTTTTTGTGTTTGCAAATTTCCAAAGTCAAAATTTGGAGAAAACTTTTCTCTGTAAAGGAATCTACCTTGCCTTCAAACTTGCAGTCAGGCCAATCATTTTGCAAACAAACTGGCTTTCACTAATTCTAAGTATGGCTCCAAGATTCTATGCCCTAATCCAGATCCTGTGAGTACCGTAAAATCACTGTCCCCCCGCCTCCCCCGCAACTTATGTTATGTTACATGGCACAGTTGGCCCTAAAATAGGGGGATTATCCCAGTGGGCCTAATTCTAACCATGTGAGTCTCTTTAAACAAAGTTTTTTCTGGTCGGCTGCAAAAGAGGTTGTTAGACTCAATGACCAAGAAGGAATCAAACCACTGATGCTGGCTTTAAAGATGGACAAAGGGTGGCCACAAGGCAAGGAAAGCAGGTAGTCTCTAGAAGCAGAAATGAGCCCCAGATGAGAGCCAGCAGTCTGACAACTACAAAGAACTGAATTCCACCAACAGTTTCAATGGGCTTGGAAGAGGACTATTCCCCACAGCCTCCAGAGACAAATACAGCCTGGCCGACACCTTCATTTCAGCCTTATGAGACCCAGAACAAAGAAAGTACTGAGCTTGCTTAGACCTCTAACATACAGAATGGTGAGCACATAAATGGTGTTGTTTTTAGCCACAAGCATATGGTTATTTATTATGGCCACAATAGAAAATTAATACAGTATCTTAGGAAGGTCCAGGTACCAGAGGAAAATATTCAGGGAGTTTGGAGTTTAGGTGCATTAATTTACGGAATTCTGTAAACTGTGGCATTAAAATTGGGGTTGTTTTGCTCTACTGTTACAAATTACTCCTTATTTTTCTGAATTATAAGAAACGTATTCTCTGTTCCTTAATTCTTTGTATCTTCTAAATGCACCTGCTTGTTAAGGTGGTTTCAGTTTTATTTTTCTAGTAAAGGAAAATATATAGATATGCACTTTTTAATTCCATAAAAAATAAACACATGATAGATTTTCCTTCATAGATGGTTCGGTATAAAAGCCAATTTGGAGGAGTGACATCCATGGGCATGGTGGCATAAAGACCTCCCAGAATTTTCTGCCCGGTAAGACCAGTGAGAATGCTAACAAAAATTGTCAAAATCAACTTTTTCAGAACTCTGGAAAGTAACTAAAGGCTTGCAACAATTCTTGGAGTGTTTTTTCAAGAAAAGGACTAGAATCTCAGCAAGAATGGGAGCTTTGTGGTACTTGCCTCATGACATCTTCTTCTTTCAATCTCCTTGGAAGCCTTGAAATCCAACAATCTCACAACAAAAGTAGCTGTGAAAACTAGCAACCTAACAATCATGGGGGGCAGAAGAGGTTTGGAGATCCCCCCAGCCCTACCCCAAGAATTGCCTTTATCAGTCTTTTTGCAACAGTTCCCTGGAAACACTCCAATCAAAAGGCAGAGATTGGCAGAGTGGATAAGAAAACATCATCTGACTCTATCGTGTCTACAGGAGACACACATTAGTCTCAAAACCACAAATACATTGAAAGTAAAAGGATGGAAAAAATATATACCATACAAACAGTAATCAGAAGAGACCTGGAGTGGCTATACTAATATTGGACAAAATGAACTCTAAGACAAAAATTTTTACTAGCAACAAAGAAGACATTTTATAATGACAAAAGATTAATCCATCAAGAATATATAAAAATGATAAATATATGTGAACCTAACCATAGACCTCCAAAATACAACATGTAAAATGGCACAACTGAAGGGAATGGAATAGAGAATGCAAAAACAGAGAAAATCAACAAAACCAAGTGCGGGTCCTTTAAAAAGTTCAATGAAATTTACAACCCTTAACTAGACTGACCCCAAAATAAAAGGCTCAAATTATTAGAAAGGAATAGAAGAAGAGTCTTCACTACTAACTTCGCAGAAATAAAAGGAGTTATAAGGGAATACTGTAAGCAATTAAATACCAAAAAATTAGATACCCTAGATGACATGCACAAATGCCTAGAAAGATCAAAACTACCAGAAGAAATAGAAAATCTGAATAGACCTATAACAAGTAGATTAATTGAATTGAATTTGTAATCAAAAAACACTGCACAAAGAAAACCTCATACCCAGATGGTTTCCGGGGTGAATCCTATTAAACATTTAAAGATGAATGAACACCCATCCTTCACAAACTCTTCTAAAAAAATAGAAGAGGAGGGAGTATTTCCCAACTCAGTCTGTGAATCCAGGATTACTCTGACATGACACCAAAACCAAAGACATCATGAGAAAGGAAAATTATTGATCCAATATCCCTTATGAATGTAGGTGCAACAATCCTCAACAAACTGCAAACTGAATCTAGCAACATACAAAAAGGATTATAGACATGACCAAGTGGGATTGATCTCATACTGCTAGGATTATTCAATGTATGAAAATCAATCAATGGATCCAAAACCTTATTTTAGGTAAGACCTAAATATATGAAACTGCTAGAAAAAAACATAGATGCATATCTTCTTAACCTTAGATTAGGCAATGATTTCTTAGATGTGACACCAAAAGAAGAAGCAACAAAAGACAAAAATAGACAAATTGGACTGCATCAAAATATAAAATTTTTATGCTTCAAAGAATATTATCAAGAACATGAAAAGGGGTGCCTGGGTGGCTCAGTCAGTTAAGCCTCTGACTCTCGGTTTTAGCTCAGGTCTTGATCTCCCAGTAGATATCCCAAGGAGTCTGCTTCCCCTTTTCCTCTCCCTCTGCCCCTCCCCCAACTCGCATGCACTCTCTTTCTCTGAAATAAATATATAAATCTTAAAAAAGAAAAAAAAAGGAATATGAAAAGACAGGGGCACCTGGCTGGCTCAGTCAGGGGAGCATGTGACTCTTGATCTGTATGGGGGGGTGGTGTGGACAGGGCGGTTGTGACCTTGAGCCCCACATTGGGTGGAGAAATTACTTAAATAAAGAAATAAAAGCTTAAAAAAAGTGAAAAGACAATCCACAGAATGGGAAAAATGCTTGCAAATTCTCTGAGAAGGGACTTGTATGCAGAATATATAAATAACGTTTAAACATAAACTGTAAATACCAAACCATTAATAAAATGGAAAAGGATGGGAGTGGACAGTTTTCTGAAGAAGATATACAAATAGCCGGTAAGCACATGAAAAGATGCTCAACATCTTTTGAGCATTTTGGTCATTAGGGAAATTTAAATGAAATTTAAATGAAAATTTAAATGAAAACCACAGCAAAACACCACTACATTCCTATTATAATGGATAACATTTTTAAAAAAGATTTTATTTATTTATTCCACAGAGAGAGAGATCACAAGTAGGCAGAGAAGCAGGCAGAGAGAGGGGGAAGCAGGCTCCCTGCTGAGCAGAGAGCCCGATGCGGGGCTTGATCCCAGGACCCTGAGATCATGACCTGAGCCGAAGGCAGAGGCTTAAACCACTGAGCCACCCAAGCACCCCAGATAACATTTTTTTTAAAGGAGGCTCCGTGCTGGGCATGGAGCCCAGTGAGGGCTAGGCTCAGGATGCTGAGATCAAGAGCCCAATGCTCAACTGTCTGAGCCAGCCAGGCATCCCTAATGGATAACGTTTTTAATAATAATGACAATGTGAAGTGCTAGTGAGGATGAGGAGCCACTGGAACTCTCATAATTTGCTGGTTGCAATTCAAAATAATACAGCTACTCTGGAATATGTCTTAGTAGTTCCTTGTAAGATTAAACATACCCTTCCTGTGAGACTAAGCCATCTTGCCCCTGGACGTTTACCATGGAGAAAGGAAATTTTACATCCCCATAGAAACCTGTCCGCTGATAAACGTAGGCTTTATTCATGATTGCTAAAAACTAGAAGCAACCCAAATATCCCTCAATGGATGAATGTTTATCCAAATCAAAGTATACTAATATCATAAAACACTCTTCAGTAATAAAAAAAGGAACAAACTACTGATACACACAAAAAACTGGAGGAAAGTATTATGCAAAATGAAGGAACTCAGACACAAAAAGCTACATACTCTATGATTCTATTTATATGACTATCTGGAAAAGGCAAACATTGGAGCAGTAGACAGCTGAGTAGCTGCCAACAGGCTGGGAGTAGGGGGCAGGTTGACGACAAGAGAGCCTGAGGGTATCTTTGAGGCAAAGGGACTCCTATAGATCAATTTTAGTAGAAATTTCACAACCATATGCATTCATCAAAACTCACAGAACTGTACACCAAAAAGAGTGAATTTCACTATATGTAAATGATATCTTTAAAATTAAAAAAAAAAAACAAACACCACAGAATCTGAGTAAAATAAATAAAGAAGAGTCTTTCCTACTAGCAGTTTCATATAGAGAACATTGCTTCAGGTCTTTGGCTTTTCTTGTCTACCAGAGTGGTGTCTTTGCAAATCCACTTTACCCACATGAAGGAGAGCTTGTGCCACATAGTAGATGGTATGACTTATACCAGATGCTAGCGAGGGGGGACATGGTAGAAAACTGCTGCCCATCTTAAAATGATTGGACAAATATAGGTCAGTAGAAAGAATGCCCTGTAGAAGAAAAAACATGAAAAGTCAGACCCGGAGTTCTTAAAACAAAGGTTGTGGGTATGACGAGTGAGGCTCAGCAAATCCAAACCACCTGGGAGACCCACCCACCCCCACTGTGGCCAGTATATTGGAATTGGAGACAATAAGTAACAGAGAAGGCGGGGCAGACAGGTGAAATTTTCAGGGCTGAAATTCTGTGAGTTGAAATGTTCCATGGAAGATTGGGATGTCCCATCCCACCCTCTGATCACTGGGCTAGGTGAGGAGAAAGAGGTCACCTTAAGTAACAACCTTTAATCTTAGCCTTTATTTTCATAAACAGAGAGATTTTCTTCCAGCCAATGATGAAGACTATAGTTGTCACGTCTACTGCAAAGAGACAGCTGCAGGACAGAAGCCAGGGCAAGGAGTTGTTAGGCCAAAACTATGTCGATTCCTTCCCATGTCCTCTAGGGTGACCTTGCTGTGATGTACTCTCCCTCAGGTTGGAGAGTGCCCATGATCTGTATGGTTAAGACTGCTTAACCAAATAAGTCAGGGCCTCACCCTGACTTAGAAGTGTAACATTAGAGAAAGTAACATTTTTTTAGTGTCTTGCTGTATCCTTAGAACAGCCCACTTCACTTGTGCACAAAAAGAAATCAGGATGCTAATAAAGGACTTTATGAAGCAAAACCTGCCCAGGCATCATAGCGACTGTGGAGAATATACGAATAGACCTTATTTAGTAGAGTAGAGGAAAGTGATCTTCAAGAAGCCTTCTGTTAAAATTACAGTTCAAAATTAGTTCCCAAAGGAATCTATTTTCTTTTCTTTTAAACTTTAATTTTTCAATAAGAATCTCAAAATGTACAGTCAACCTCAGTTGATTTTAGAGTATAACAGTTAATTAATAATGACCTAGAAGTGTTTTTGGTTATTAAGGATTTCAACAATTATTATAGATTGAAATACACTATGGTGGAAATTTGAACCAAATTAGCATGTATGTGTTAGTGGGTTTTTATTTGTTTGTTTGTTTGATCTATTTTCTTTGAAATTTTTGAAGGATAGTATAAGCCTCTTCTCAACTATCTCTTTCTATAACAAGACCAAATTCATAAGCACAGAGAATTTATCTCTGGATTCTCACTTCTGGAATGATGGACTATGGAATTTAGCCCACACACATGACTTTGGGACAACTAGAGAAGGTGGGTGAAATTACAAAAAAAAAAAAAAAAAAGTCTGTGTGAAGGCACCAGGAAGCTAACTAGATCTACCCTCCCAAGATCTGTGAGAAGAAGGAAATTCAGGGAACTCTTTTTCTGCTGGGAACTTATACTAATTCTAGTAGGAAAGCTGAGAAGCTGAGCAGAACTTTTCACAGCCTTGCCAAATTGAGGAACATGTCAAGGAAACATGGGAAGATTTGGGTCTTTACCCCAAAGGGCTGCATCCTATAACCAGAAGTAAATTCTCCCAAGAGCTATAGCTCAGTCTGGAATCACCTTAATCATCAAACTTGGATTGAGTAAATCCCAGTGTGTTAGGGCTTCTGGGCATCCCAAACTGCTGGCATGCCTAGATACCTTTCTGAAGTAAACCTTAGTCTTTGGAGGGGACCGTCCATGCATCAAATTTTTTCTGCAAACAATTTTGGAAATACAGTGTCCAGCATTTGACAAGAAATAATGAGATACATAAGAAGGGAATATGCCATAAATTAAAACCAGCAGAAATTATAGAAAATAGAAACAGACTCACATTGGTTATAGATACTAAATTATGAGACACAGACTTTAAAATAATGATCCTTCCTGGGGTGCCTGGGTGACATAGTCAGTAAAGTGGCTGACTATTGGTTTTGGCTCAGGTAGTGATCTCAGAGTCTTGGTCTTCTTGCTCAGGCCTGAGTTTGCTTGACAGTCTCTCTCACTCTCCCTCTGCCCCTCCCACCAATGCTCTCTCTCTCTCTCTCACTCTCTCTAAAATAAATAAATAAATCTATTGAGAGGAAAAAAAGAAAAGAAAAGAAAAGAAAAGAAAAGCTCCTCCCTATGCACAGGGAGATTAAAAAACAGAATTAAGAATTTGGCAGAATAGGGCATCTGGGTGGCTCAGTTGGTTAAGCAACTGCCTTCAACTCAGGTCATGATCCTGGAGTCCCGGGACTGAGTCCCACATTGGGATCCTAGGTCCACCAGGAGTCTGCTTCTCCCTCTGACCTTCTCCCCTCTCATGCTCTCTCTCACTCTCTCTCAAATAAATAAATAAAATCTTTTAAAAAAGTAATTTGGCAGAATAGAGGTAAAAAAAGACAATAACCAAAATTAAGAATGCAAGGGTTGGATGTAACAGAAAGTTAGACAAATCTACTGGGAGAATCAGTGACCTGGAACAGGGGTCAGTAAACTAAGACCTATGGGCAAACTCTGGCTCGTGGCCTGTTTCTGTATGGCTCATGAGAGAATGGTTTTCACATTTTTGAAAGGTTTAAAAAAAAAAGAAAGAGAATATGTGAAAGACATTCTATTTGCTCTGCAAAACCTAAAATATTCACCGTCTGGCCCTCTAGAAAAGCTAGAAGGGACGAGGACGAAGGCTGAGAATGCTGCCCCAGCCACCTTTGTTCCCCGCCGGTGAGATTCGGGTACTCCGGCCCTTTCAGGAGGGTTTTGACCATTCGTTTACTCATCCACTCAGGTATTTAATACTTCTGCAGTCAATTCCCACCTCAGTGCTTAGGAGCACGGACCTTATGGTCAGAACTGAGTTTAAATCCCAACTTAGCCTCCTCATACAGAGAAAAGGGGGATAATAACAGGGCTTGGTGGACTGGTGGTCATAAGAACCCAAAAGGTAATGCAGATCAGGCACTTAGCACAGTGTCTGTATATAGCAAAGACTCACTCCCTACATGTCAGGTGCTACTGGTAGCAAGAAGTGTGCTCAGGCCATGCCCCAAATGGACTGTAAGTCCCAGAAGGATGCTCTGGTGCTTGTAATGGGGTGAGATGGGATGAAAGTGGACAGGGAAGAAAGGGAGGGCAGGACCATCTTGAATATGAGACATGAAGGTCCACTGCAAACTTCATGCCGTTCCTCTTCCCACAAACATTTGCTTGCAGGTGAACTACAGTTAAAAGTGAATATCATCAGGGGCGCCTGGGTGGTTCAGTGGGTTAAAGCCTCTGCCTTCGGCTCAGGTCATGGTCCCAGGGTCCGGGGATCGAGCCCCACGTCCGGCTCTCTGCTCGGCAGGGAGCCTGCTTCCCCCTCTCTCTCTCTGCCTGCCTCTCTGCCTACTTGTGATCTCTGTCAAATAAATAAATAAAATCTTAAAAAAAAAAAAAGTGAATATCATTAGAAGTGCCTAGGTGGCTTAGTCAGTTAAGCATCTGAGTCTTGGTTTTGGCTCAGGTTGTGATCTCAGGGTTTTGAGATCAAGCCCAGCGTCGGGCTTTGTGCTGGGTATGGAGCCTGCTTAAGATTCTTGTCTCCTTCTCGCTTTGCCCCTTCCTCCCACCCTCTCTCTCTCTCTCCAAAAAAAAAAAAAAAAAAAAAAAAAGTGAGTCATCAGGATGTTTGTTTATAATAGCTAAAGACTACAAGTAATCTAAATCCCTAACACCTCAAGAGTGGTTGAGTGAAATTAGTTGACGATATGTAAGGTGTAAAAAATACAATGCAAAACCGTGTGAAGCATGTCAAAGCATAATATTCAAATGCTTAAAATTTAAACTCATGTAAATATAGACTAAACGCGTAACAAAGATTCACTTGATTCATTAGGGAGGGCATCGGTGAGATTGTAAAGCTGGTTCAAAGAGCGTTTTGTGGGGGCGCCTGGGTAGCTCAGTGGGTTAAGCCTTTGCCTTCGGCTCAGGTCATGATCTCAAGAGCCCTGGGATCAAGCCCCACATCGGGATCTCTGCTCGGTGGGGAGCCTGCTTCCCCCTCTCTCTCTGCCTGCCTCTCTGCCTACTTGTGATCTTCAAAAAAAAAAAAAAAAAAAAAGAGCGTTTTGTGAACTGGGTATGCACAGGCGTGAATAAACGCTACATAAGGCACAAAACTGATAAAATAACTCATAAGGCCATAAAACCATAACCTTTGGAGTTATCTTTTGTACCAGACAGAAATAATCTACAAGTTAACAGAGAACTTCACAGTGTCTGGACTTTAATCAAATAGTAAATAGTGAAGTCAAACACAGAGACATTCTCTTAGAGAATTAAATAATTCTATTACACAGTGTTCCCAGTACAACACTGGGAGAACGTGCCTCCTCCCTTCGCCTCACTTCCAAAGGTTTAGGTATTTTTTTCTTAAGAAACAGTAGACTGAGTATATAAAATGTGTTGTATGTCTAAGTATTAGACTCCAGACAGGAAATTCATGCCACACCAAAGGTTTTAACTGGGGACGGTTTAATGGACAGACTACTAAATTTGGGGGTGGTGGTGATAGGGTTAAGGACATAAAACAGAGATGTTGAGGTTTCTAGGCACTAGGACTAGTGGAAAACCCTTATCACCCCTAGGTCTGATAAAGAGGGGGAAAACCGAGCAAATAAATACCAACTCTCACCCTCCTTCTGCCAGCCAGTGCCTTCTATCAGCTCAACCCAACTGGAAACCGGAGGAAGAGGGACCATTGATGTCATCCATCCAGGTCAGCTTCCAGACATAGAGCAAGACTGAGAGGTGGGAAATGGGATACCAACAGAGAATAATCCACTCGGTCAATATGTGAGGGATTGTAATGGATTAAATTGTATTCTCCAAAAAAAGATAGGTTGAAATCCCTACCCTCAGTACCTCAGAATGTGACCCTATTCAAACATGGGGTATTTACAGAGATAATCAAGTTTAAATAAGGTAATGAGGGGGACCCTAATCGAATAGGACCGTTGTTTTTATAAAAAGGGGAGATCTGAACACAGATACACATAGAAGGAAGAGAATGAGAAGAGACAGGGAGAAGACAGCCATCTACAAGTCAAGGAGAGGGTTCTGGAACGGATTCTCCCTCACAGCCCTCAGAAACAACCAACTCTGTTGGCACCTCGATTAGGGCCTTCTAGCCTCCAGAACTATGAAACAATACATTTCTGTTTTCAAAGCCATCCAGTTTCTGATATTTGTTATGGCAGCTCTGGAAAATGAATACAGGTATATAAAAAAAAATACACACAGAAGGAGGGTCTCTATCAAGATACTGAATATTACTTCTGCGAGGTGGTATGGATGATTTCTATTTTGTATTTTTCTTTATTTCCTAGCTTGTATATGTTTACGTCAGAACAGATGAACAGATAGTTTTGTTAAAACAAAACTCAAGGCGGTAGTGGGAGGAAACCACTCATGGGTAGCGTGAGGGGTGTGTCTGGCAGAGAGGCAAGCTCATTGATATAACATTAATATGTGGGCTCACGTTATTTGTGTCCCAAGGAGACTTTTCTTGCAGCAGACTGGATCCTAGGCTTTCTGTTCCCTTTATGTCACACATTTGGCTTTTGTCTCCTTTCCAAAGCTGCTGTCCTCCTGGTAGGTCTCCTGGGGCCTGGTGCCCCATCCCCACCCTCCACGATTGGAGAGAAGGCCAAAGTTTAGCACATAAGACAACTTCATTCAGGAGCATGTTACTGTTCTTCCCTAACTGAAAAAGTTAAAAATAACACAAACTTGGGACACCTGGCTGGCTCCATAAGAAAAGAGTGGGATTCTTGATCTTGGGGTCATGGGTTCAAGCCCCACATTAGGTATGGAGGTTACTACAAGAAATAAACTTAAAAAGACATTAACACAAATTTTGTCCTCTCAGAAAATGTTTGCTAAATGAATAAATGCTATAAGGCTTAGGGGCTTTCATAGAATTTCTAAAGGAAGGGTACCTAATCTATAGGTTCTTGACTCATTTCTTAGAAAAATAATTGAAAATCCAGCTGGAGTTTAGCCCACTGTCTTTATTCCTTATGGTGTAACTCTTCTTCAGGTGGAACCCCTTACTCTCTTTTTTCACTGTAGACTTACCTACTCCTACTCGTAGACAAGTCTTAGTAGGTGCTTCCAGACTATCCCTCTGTCCTCCCCTGACCTGTGTCCACTCTGCTCCTTGGCCTCTCTCTCTCTCAGACCGTGACTTCCTTGAGGGGAGGGGACATGGCTTATCTCCACTTGACTAACAGTGGTGATAATAATCTGGTAATAACCAAAAGCTTGCTCAAGCCCGAAACATGACTCGGGTGACCTTTGAAAATGGATCTAGGCAGGAGGTTAAGAGTCATGCTTCAGGAAAATGAGGGATCGCTTTTTTTTTTTTTTTTTTTAATGAGCAAAAAGGAAATGAAGTGCTCTCCGTCTACATCAGCTAAAGGATCCCAGGAATTTTTGAATCCCATCTTTTCCTTTTCCCAATAAAGGGAACAGAAAAAGGGCCGAATAAAATGCAATACCTTGTTGGTTTCCATGGTGACTGATTTTTTTTTCTCTTTGAAGATTGAAGGTATTTTTTTTCTTACCTCATAATTTTTCATGTGTTTTGTTTTGTTTTGTATCGAAGTTTTCTCTAATCTGCATTCTTATAGGGGTAGTCCAGACCTTATTTGCCTGTAGGTGGAAGCATGAGGTCTTAACTGGCACTAAGATGTAATTTCCAACAAAGGTAGAATCAAGACTCTTATGCATATATAAAAGAAACATATGCCAAAGATTTTATTCAACTCATTAATGAATGTCGAAACCAGTAGGATATTAAGATGGGTTTGAAGAGTATGTCAGGAGTGCAATATGGACAGGTAGTTTAATACAGGATAACATAGCTGGGTTAGATACAAAACTTTCCTACAGGGCAAAAAAGCCCCTATAACTCCTGGGGTTATTTTTTCTACTAGACAGAAATTACTTGAATCTCTACAGGACAAAATTCTTTTTTTTTTTCAATATTTTATTTATTTATTTGACAAAAAGAGAGAGAGAGAGCATAAGCAGGGGGAGTGGCAGGCAGCAGGAAAGTGAGAAGCAAGGAGCCTAATGTGGGACTCGATCCAACAACCCTGGGGTCAGGACCTGAGCTGAAGGCAGATGCCTAACTGACTGAGCCACCCAGGCCCCCTCTATAGGACAAAATTCTTCAAGGTCTCATGGAACTTCCTGAGTCTTTGACTTTTAATGAATGATAAAGTGAGCAAACAAGGTACATTCCCCTAGACAGTCCTTGGGTGAAGCTTCTTCTCCATTTGATATTCGAAGGATGTAACATCTATATTTTCCCCTTGTCTTTCACTCTTGTACAAATTTTCTTAACAGTTTCTAGATGGAGGATGAATATTTGGGGCGCATGTAAATTGAATCCTTTTTAAGAGGAGATGCAAGCTTTCCATTCACTATAGGGTTTCAAATAACATTAAATGCATCAGATACCTGGGCAGCTGGCCCAAAGGCAACCACACAACGAGGAAAAGGAAGATTTTTTTTTTTTTTTACATTTCCATGGTTTTACACTGAACCATGGCACTGTTAAAGAATGAGGGGATCAGGCACCTGGGTGGCTCAGTTGGTTGAGCAACTGCCTTCAACTCAGGTCATGATCCTAGAATCTTGGGATCCAGTTCCTTATCGGGCTCCCTGCTCAGTAGGGGGTCTGCTTCTCCTTCTGACCTTCCCCCTCTCATGCTCTGCTCTCTCTCATTCTACCTCTCAAATAAATAAATAAAATCTTAAAAAGAAAAAAAAAAGAATGAGGGGATAGTGATGGGTGCTAGTATCCCAGAAGGATTGAATTGCGTTGTAAACTTGGAGTACGTGAGGAGTTAATAATGCATGTTTGTACATGCTAATACAAATATTTTGTGTATGAGATAAAGATTTTATAGAACCAAATGGAATCCCAATAAATAAATTGCTGAACTATCTGAATCATACAGAAAAACATTGACAGTCATTGGGAAAGCTGAAAATATGTAGGTTTTTTTTTTTTAATCGACTTACTCGATTTTCAAAACGTCAGATCTTTAGGAAACATCAAAGCAATATGTAGTGTTCATTTTGCATTCAAAAGCCCTTTAAGCTGTTTTGGAAGACCTGTAATAATGAAGAACTTGTAATAAGCTCACAAAAGACTCTTCTAATGAATTAGTCAATTTTAATACTCTTTAGAATTCCCCATAAGAACATCATGTTCTTTTTCTCTCGTTTTCTTTCTTTCTTTTTTCTTTTTTCTTTTTCTTTCTATTTTTTTTTTTTTGCAAAGCTTAGCTCTCTCCTCTCTTGACAACCACTCCAAGATATTTTAGATTTTCTTAAGAGCAAGAAGGTTTCATTTATTAAAGACAGAATTATGCTAAATTAAAATCAATCATCATAATCATGACTTCTGCCTTCAAACATACTGGCTGCCACAAAGAGGACTGTAAAAACTGGCTTCCATTTTTATTTTGTAAAACAGTCTGGATCATACCTGTTGTGATTCACGCTCAGAGATTTATCCTCATCCTGAAGTTTAGATACCCTACCTTAAATGTTCTGAGACTAGAATAGGAGCCACGTTACGTATTTCTATTTCAAACTTCTATTACCATCTTTCTCTTCTGCCAAACCCTTCCTGTCCTAATCGGTGGGATTTGAATATATCTTAGCTAGAAATTGACTAATTTGACCAGCAAGATATAAATGAGCAGGAGACATTTTCTGCCCGAATCCTACGTCTGTACATATCCTACAACATTTTATTGTATTTATCCAAATGGCTACAGTCTGTTTTCATCTATTCTACAAATATTTTTCAAGCTCTTCCTTTGTGCCAGGTGCGGCTCTAGGACGGGAATGTTGAACAAGACAGAATCTCTTACCAAGGAAGAATGAGTTTCAGTTGAAGAGAATAGCTAATAAATAAGTAAACAAACTAATATTCTGTGTTTAAAGTGGTGCCTATACATAAAAGGATAGAACACACATTTTTTTCCCCCTCAGTTACATCTGTTAGTCGTGCCAGTTGAATAATGAGAGACTATAATTGTGCTCTATTGCAGGGAAAGAGGTAGCTTGGCTGGATATCCAAATGTAGGATCAGGCCAAGAAAAAACTGGACCGTGGTTCAAGTTCATTTTTTTCCTACCAAATTGAACTCTCAGAAACCTTCCTTTCTGTGTTGTCCCCTCTATCTTCAAAGCAGTAACAGCACGTCAAATCCTTCCCATACCTTGAATCTCTCTGTCACCCTTCTCGAACTCCAGCTGGAGAAAGTGCTCAGCTTTTCAGAGCTCATAAGGTTAGATGGGACCTACCTGGATAATCTGGGAGGGTCTCCTCATCTCAAGGTCCGTAACCTTAAGTACATCTGCCAAGTCCCCTTTGCTGTCTAAGGTCACATTTTCACAGGTTCCAGGGATAAAGCTGGGGAGGGGGCATTATTTTGCCTACCACAGAGGGCCAGACTTTGTCTGTCACAACCACTCAATTGAAAGCAGCCATAGACAATATGTGAGGCGGTGTTCCAAAAAAACTTTATTTACAAGCCCTAAAATCTGAATCTCACATAATAGTTGTGTCACAAAAGAATATTCTTTTTTGAGTTTTTTCCCCCTCAATGATTTAAAAAGTGAAAAGTTATTCTGAGCTCACAGGGTGGGGACAAAATAGGCAGGGATTTGGGCGGTAGGCTATAGTTTGCCAACCTCTGATGTAGATGTGAACTCCTCTCTCCCAGACTGGGAGCCTGTAAAGGGCAAGAATGTTCTCTGGCTTTTGCTGTACTGTGGATGCTTCTTAACATGACAAAACATTTGTGCAAAGCCCTTACTTGTAGGAAAATTCCAGATACCAAAGTGATATTTATGGAAAAGTGGCTATAGAAAATTTTGCTCAGTGGGGCACCTGGGTGGCTCAGTGGGTTAAGCCTCTGCCTTCGGCTCAGGTCATGGTCTCAGGGTCCTGGGATCAAGCCCCGCATCAGGCTGTCTGCTCCGCAAGCAAGGAGCCTGCTTCTCCATCTCTCTCTGCCTGCCTCTCTGCCTACTGATCTCTCTCTATCAAATAAATAAATAAAATCTTAAAAAAAAAAAAGAAAATTTTTCTCAGGAAATTTAGTCCTTTCGCAAGAACAGAGATGTGCTATATTTGAGGAAACAAGTTCGTAGCGGGAGAAATACAAATACGCTTTTGCTAAATTAGCTGTGTTCTACTTTGAGCTTCAATGACATCTTTAGGTAGGCAGACAAAACTAATAATAACAGTAATCAAATCAAATCTCATGCTTCAGGAGGTTAATAGATAACCCAAGATTATATGGGAGGTTTTTTTCTTTTGCTACCTCTGTATTAGTTTACCTGAAACATTGTAAATTCCATTTACAGTCTTTTAAGATACAGGACCCCAGGGGCAGGAGTTCGACATTAACTAAATTGGTAATATGATTAGATGTGTGGTAAAACCCATTTACTCACAGAAGCAAGGTATTGAAATTATTATGCTTCATAAAATAATTACATAATGAGGTATAATCTGGAGTATTTGCAATGTTCGAGAGGTTGGATTGGAACATATAATAATGATACCCCAATTTCTCAAATCTATGTATTAGGAACAATCAAATTTTGGTGTCATGTTATAGCCATTCCGAATCTAATAAACCATATGTTTTGGGCCGTGTTCTCCAGAAAGGGATCCTGGGACATCGACTCCTATACAGATGATTGATGAAGGAAAGTGCTCCCAGGAGAAACCAGGAAGGGGGTGGAAGAGGTAGGGCATGAAGGAAAGAAGCCAAGTAAGTGTACAATTCAAGCAAAGTCCCGGCCTCAGGCTTATCTTGTGGAATGCTCTGGAACATAAATTATACCTCCAAGTTGGTTCAGACCAGAGGCAAGGAGCTAGGACTTCATATGCCCACACTGGGCCGTCTGCTGGTTGAGGCCGCCCCACGGCAAGTAAATACCCAGGCATTTCTTGCTCTCTCGCCAAGTGGGCCAAGTAGCTTTACCAGCCGAGGGGCAGAGCTCCAAAGACTGTCCCAGGTGCAGGCCATTAAAAGCAGAGAGCACAGAAGTCGGGGAAAGGGGAGTTCACAGAAAATGTTAACAGAGGTCTGAGGGGATTTACACACAGCACCAACAGGGTCGGCTCCACCATGTTTATGCAAATGAATGGGGATTTGGTTTTTCTGGAAGAAAACAAATTTAGTCATTCTCTCCCTCTCTCTTCTCTCTCTCTCTCACTCACTCATTTCTGAAAACGCCTTTCCATACCTGGGGCTCATGTTCTCACATTTAACAGAGGAAAAGTCTTAAATGCTAGAAAGTTGCCTCTGGAGTTCCTAACTCCAGGTGGATGGGGAGGGAAACATAGCTTTATTTGTTTTTGTTTGTTTCACCATTTTCTGTTCATTCTGTTCATTTGTTTTTTTAAATTTAATTTTGCTATATTTTCAGTGGTTTTTCCATTCACCTGGTTTATCTTTTTTGATTTTATTTTTTTTGAAGACTGTATTTATTTGACAGAGAGAGACACAGTGAGAGAGGGAACACAAGCAGGGGGAATAGGAAAGGGAGAAGCAGGCTTCCCGCTGAGCAGGGAGCCCCATGCAGGGCTGGATCCCAGGACCCTGGAATCATGACCTGAGCCAAAGGCAGATGCTTAACAACTGAGTCACCCAGGTGCCCCTGTTCCTTTATTTTTAAATTTAGGTTTTGAATAGGTAAGGTTTTTCTGTGATTAAAAAACCTGGAAGTACAAAAAGATATACAGTGAAAGTCTCTTCTCTTGCTGATCCCTGCCACCCCCCATCTGCCACGATATCTTCCCTTGAATGCGGACATATAAGCAAATATGCACACAAACTTATAGTCTCCCTCCTTTTGTACCAAAGACAGCATAGTATTAAAACCGTTTTGCCTATTGAAACCTGATGCATTTTTCTCCTTACTATATTTTAGAGCTCTTTCTGCATCAATACATGGAGAGTTTCCCCCTACCACCTTTTTAAATGACATCTGCATAGTATTCCATCGGATAGATAACATTTATTTATTTATGTAAACATTTATTTAACCAATTTGCTATTGATGTGCAATGCTTTGTTTGCAATCTTTTGCAGTTACAAAAGGTGCGGCATTGAGTATTCCTTGCGTTTACAACATTTTCTAAGCATGCTAGGATATCTGTAGAATAAATTCCCCAACATTTAATTAATCATTGGAGGGCAAATAAATTTATAGTTTTTTAAAGTTTTTATTTAAATTCCAGTTAGTTAAGATACAGCATAATATTTGTTTTTGGTGTACAATACAGTGATTCAACACTTCTATACAACAGCTGGTGTTCATCACAAGTGCCCTCCTTAATCCCCATCCCTTGTTTCACCCATCACCCCTCACCTGCCTTCTGGTAACCACCCATTTGTTCTCTATAGTTAAGAGTCTGTTTCTTGGTTGACATTCCAACATATATATATATATATCACATCTTCTTTACCATTCATCAGTCCATGGTCACTTGGGCTATTTCCATAATTTGGCTATTTTAGATATTGCTGCTACAAACATTAGGGTGCATGTTTCCATTTGAATCAGTATTTTTGTATTTGAGTAAATACCTAGTGATGCAATTGCTAAATCATAGGGTAGTTCTATTTTATTTTATTTATTTATCTATTTATCTATTTTAAATTAAATATATTATTTATATTTATAGTTATTTATTTATTTATTTGTCAGAGAGAGAGAGAGAGAGAGAGCACAAGCAGGCAGAGTGGCAGGCAGAGGCACAGAGAGAGGCAGGCTCCCCACTGAGCAAGGAGCCTGATTCAGGACTGGATCCCAGGACCCTGGGATCATGACCTGAGCTGAAGGCAGTGGCTTAACAGACTGAGCCACCCAGGCGTCCCTATTTCAGACTTTTTGAGGAACCTCCATACTGTTTTCCAGAGTGGCTGTACCAGTTTGCATTCCCACCAAAAGTGTAAGAGGGTTCTCCTTTCCCCACATCCTCATCAACACCTGTGGTTTCTTGTGTTGTTAATTTTAGCCATTCTGACAAGTGTGAGGTGGTATCTCATTGTAGTTTTGATTTGCATTTCCCTGAAGATCAGTGATGTTGAGCATCTTTTCATGTGTCTGTTGGCCATCTGGATGTCTTCTTTGGAGAAATGTCTGTCCATGACTTCCACTCATTTTTTAATTGGGTTGTTTGTTTTTTGAGTGTTGAGTTTTATAAGTTCTTTATAGATTTTGGGTACTAATCCTTTATCAGATATCTCCTTTGCAAATATCTTCTCCCATTCCACAGGTTGCCTCTTAGTTTTGTTGATTGTTTCCTTCACTGTGCAGAAGCTTTTTTATTCTGCTACAGTCCCAATAGTTTATTTTTGCTTTTGTTTCTCTTGCCTCCGGAGACATATCTAGAAAGAAGTTGCTACCTGTTACTGCCTGGGTTCTCTTCTAGGGTTTTTATGGTTTCAGGTCTCATGTTTAGGTCTTTCATCTATTTTGAATTTATTTTTGTGTAAGGTATAAAAAAGTGGTCCGATTCATTCTTCTGCATGTTGCTGTCCAGTTTTCCCAACACCATTTGTTGAAGAGACAGTCTTTCTCTCATTGGATATTCTTTCCTTCTTTGTCAAAGATTAACTGACCATATAATTGTGGGTTCATTTCTGGGTTTTCTATTCTGTCCCATTGATCTATGTGGCCATTTTTGTGCCAATACCATACTGTCTTGACCACTACAGCTTTGCAATATAACTTGAATTCTGGAATTGTGGTGCCTCGAGTTTTTTCTTTTTCAAGGTTGCTTTGGCTATTCGTGGTCTTCTGTGGTTCCATACAAATTTTAGGATTGTTTTTTCCGTGAAAAATGCTGGTGGTGTTTTGAAAGGAATTGCATTAAATGTGTAGATTGCTTTGGTAGCATAGACTTTTAAACAATATTTATTCTACCAATCCATAAGCATGGAATGTCTTTCCATTTCTTTGTGTCATCTTCAGTTTCTTTCATCAGTGTTTTATAGTTTTCAGAGATAAAATTTTAGTTTAGATAGCCATTGCTACATTACCTTCCAGAAGTTATAAACCAATTTTTGTTTTCACCAGTAATACAGCCTATTTCCCCACATCTTCACCAGCACAGCGTGTTATTAAACCTTTAGATTTTTGGCAAACTCATAGGTAAAAGATGGTATTTCAGCACAGTTTAAATTTACATTGCTTTAATTTTGAGTGAAATTGAGCATCTTCTCATATGATATGTAGACTCGATACACTAAACAATTTCCAGTTGATTCAAAGACTGATATCTTTGCAATTAGAAAGCTGGAGCCAATGCAGGTATCAGCCTTCTTGGAACAAATATTAGAGTCAGAAAGCACCTTAGGGGTCATCAAGTCCTATCCTGATCTGATGCCTAAATGACCTCCTTGCATTTCCCAGCACAGTTGTTTGCAACTAGGGAGTTCATAAAATTGAAGGCAGCTTTCTGTGGCTCTAAAAATTAAGAAGTTTTTTATATTGAGCCAAAATCTTTCTGTAATTACTGCATGACAGTAATTACAACATGCTCTTGTTAAATTATGCTCTTCTTTTAGATCACAATGAATATACCATGAAGAAATAATATTAGCTTCAAATATAGGTAGAATAGTCTTCAAATTACATTACATATTGTCTTCATCACAATTAGAAATAGAATTTAAAACCTAAATGCCATCACTGTAGTATTCTTACTAAAAATCCAAATCTGATCCCGAGGAAACCTCACACAGTACTAAATTGAAAGACACTCTGGGCAATAACCGGCCTGTACTATATCCAAAATACTGTCGTTATGAAAACTGAAAAAAAGCTAAGAAGCTGTTCTAGATGAAAAGAGATTAGGGACTCCTGGCTGGCTCAGTTGGAGGAGCGTGCAACTCTTGATTGTGGGGTCATGATTTCGAGCTTCACTTTGAGTGTAGAGATGACTTAAATAAATGATACTTAAATAAAAAGAAAGAGAGAGATTAGAGAGATGTGACAATTAATTGCAATCTGTAATCCTGAATTGGATTCAGGGATTCCAAAGAAGACTAAAAAGACCATAAAGGATATTACTGGGAGAATTGGCAAAATTTGAATACAGATTGTATATCAAGCTATAGTGTTACATTAACATGAAAGTTTCCGATTTGAATAATTTAGCTGTGATACTATAAGGGAATGTCCTTGTTCTTAAGAAGCGCATACTGAAGAATTTAGGGGTAAAGGGCCATGATGTCTGCAACTTACTCTTAAATGATTCAGTAAAAATTAGAGAAAAAGAAACAGAGAGACAATAATAAAACAAATGTGACAAATGTTAATTGCTGAATGTGGGTGAAACGTGTTTGGGATTTCATAGTACTGTTCTTGCAACTTTTCTGAGTGTGTTTGAAAATCTTTCAACATAAATTGAATAGAAATACTTTTGGAAGAGTGACTTAAGTTTCCACCAAAATGTGAATGACTGCTACGGGCACATTTACTGAAAAGGCACAGGTGGCAATTGATTAAAAAACGATTTGGAAGCCATGCACGGTCCCTTAGAAGCACTTCATAAAACAGACAAAGAAAATTGGTGAGTTGTTGGCTTGCAAACTAGTCTCCGTATTTTCCTCCAGGACATATTTGTTTGGATAATTTTAACAAAAATGATCGCAGTGTGCATAACTCTATTGTGATCAGCTGTGTGATTGCCAGGATCACAGTTCCATGAATCCAATCACAGAGGTGGTTATCAATCAGGGGGTGGGGGGTGGGGGGTGGGGGAAGTATTTCAGAAGGGCTAAGAATGAAAACAAGATGAGTGTGGTGGTATAAAGTTGAATTAAAGGAGAAAGTTGATGGTAGAAGGAAAGGTGGTTGTATTTGCTGTAATTAAACATAGGGGAACATGGGCATGTTTGGAACTGGTAACTAAAATTTTAAAAAAGGAATGGCTAATCCATCAGTTATGGTCACAGTCTTACTATAAAACAAACCACCTCAAAATCCAGGGGCTTCAAGCAACGATCTTTCATTTTCAGTCACACATCCGGTGGGGAGCTGGCTGCTGTAGGCTGGGCTGAGCTGGGGTTGGGTCAAAAGTCTGCTCCGCATGTATCTCATCTTCCCTGGACCAGCTGGCTCCCCAGAGCGTGTAACTCTCATGGCCATGACCAGCAAAAGGAAAGCAACCCAGCTGTGCAAGCCCCTTTCAACCCCAGCTTGTATCACTTTTGCTAATATTCCTTTGGCCAAACTCTTCCAATCCTCTGTGTTTGAAGAGCTATACTCCTCTGCACTCCCCCCGACCCGGCCCCCCACCATAAGCTCATGAATGCACTGCTGGGCAAAAATCTTTCTGGCCCACGGAAAAGAGAGCATCTTCAGCTGCTAGCCCTGTCCTCTCTACCATGCTGCTTTACCACCAGAAAGAGAGGCTATGTGTAATGCTTCAGGATACATTTAAATTCCCTGGACAAGTCACTTCTCGAACCCGTGCCCTGAGCTCCTCACAGGTAACCTGAGAATGGTGATAATGCCACCCTCTGCATAGCTATGAAAGTTGAATCAACTTAGAACACTGCTTGGCACATAGGTAGTACGATGTGTTAGCTATTATTATTATTACTTTTACTAATTCCAGGAACCCACAGCTCTAAAGCAAGTGGTAGTTAAGGTACCCTGCCTTTTACCCTGCTAAAAAAATTTTGAGTATTAGTCTATTTTTAAGCCAAACTGGCTTTCCAAAGGTTCTAGTGTTGTCCAGTCAGGCAGCCTATGGGGCACTAAAAAAAGGATGCTATTTGAAGTTTTTTGAATTTTATTTATTTATTAGAGAGAAAGAGAGAGAGAGAGAGAACACACACAATCAGGGGTAGGGTCAGGGGCAGAGGGAGAAGCAGGCTCCTCGTCGAGCAGGGAGCCCAACTTAGGGTTCTATCCCAGTACCCTGAGATCACGACCTGAGCCAAAGTCAGACGCTTAACCAACTGAGCCACCCAGGAGCCCCGCTATTTGAATCTCACCAGATAACAGGAATCAACTCAATTAATAGACCTCATTAATTTCAAACTCTTAATTCATTAACACTAATATACTCATTCCATGGATGGACAGTTCCCCTAGTTATAGTCATGGTTTTAATGTCATTACAGATTTTAACATTATCCTCCTAACATCTTTCTTGGGTCTTGCTCCATTAGGCTACATTTTCTGATTTCATAAGCTAAAAAGCACAACATTGGATGATGCATGCCTGGGGGCCTCCCAAGGGTCCCAGAGAGGGAACATGGCAAACCTTCATTAATTTGGACTCTACTGACTCTGAATCTGTGATAATTTTCACACAGGAGAAGTTCTTGGTGCTATTCCAAGAAAAAGGCAATGCATTCAAATTTTGCCCACCTAAGCTTAATATGTAGTTCAATATCTGAAGTGAGGAGATAAGAAAGGGTGGGAAAGCCTGAGATCTATGAGGCAGACTTGGCCTAATTTAAGCTTGGACATGCACACAGCAGGTAGGATGAGGAAATAAAAACTCTAAAGCACTCTAAGAATAAAGCAAAGCGACTAGCTTTTAAAACTAAAATGAGAGGCCCCTGGGTGGCTCAGTCAGTTAGGCTTCCAGCTCTTGATTTGGGCTCAGGTCATGATCGGGCTTCTCGCTCAGCAGGAAGTCTGCTTGAGATTCTTTGTCCGTCTCCTTCTGCCCTTCTCCCCATTTGCATGCGTGCACACTCTCTTTCTCTCTTTCTCAAATAAATAAATAAAATCTTAAAAAAAAAAACCCTAAGATGAGAGCATCTTATTACTCATTTGGCCCCATGGAGAGTCAGAAGATGAGAAATTTGAGAACCAGTTCTGCCTCAGGACAGCTGGGTATCCTTGGGCGTGTGGTTCAGCATCTCTGACCCTGTCTCCTTATCAGTAAAATGGGGATGATTTTTACTCTGCGGAACTATTGGAAGATTTTATTGGAATAATCTGTGTAAAGTCCCTGGCATTGTGTTTGGGAAGAAACCAGAGGCTCATGCCAGTAGTGATAATACTATCAACTACTCAAATTATTTTTTGAAACTCATGTTTTTAAAGGGACTTCAGATTTAGCTTGAATTACCCAGGAAGAAAAGTTTCACTATCCTAGAGTCAGGTTTCATTATTGAAATAAAAAGATATTTTCCAGGGGCGCCTGGGTGGCTCAGTCGGCTAAACCTCTATCTTCGGCTCAGGTCATGATCTCAGGGTCCTGGGATCGGGCCCCGCATCAGGCTCTCTGCTCAGCGGGGAGCCTGCTTCCCTTCTCTCTCTGCCTGCCTCTCTGCCTACTTGTGATCTCTGTCTGTCAAATAAATAAATAAAATCTTTAAAAGAAAAAGATATTTTCCAGATTGGTCTATTGACCTACTTATCAAACATGGGTTCCTTCTGACTGCTTCTAAAAATCAAATCACCATTAAAGGACAAACATTCATTGCCATTCAGGGTGGTTTAAAAAAATCACATTTCATGCTTTTAGAGGCAAATCTAGCAAAATAAGAATTTCGGAAACATTTAAGCAATTATTTCATCAATCTTGGCATTAATGCAAAGCCTCATAAAGAGCTACCTCAAAGATGCTCATACTTTTCAGAAGTGTACATTCTACTCAGTTTGTTTAAAAACACACACACATAATTTCATGATTTTTTTCTTATGTAAAGAATAAACTCTCAGCTTGAAAGAAACATTGGGTTTTCTGCTGTTAAAAATGATGTTATTTCCCTGATACCACATTTGGTAAGAAATCAATGTTACTTTCCAAGCATAAAGAGGAATTGATAAAAGCATGGTTGTTTCCTTTTAACCACCTGATGGAGAAGAGTCGTCAAACCTTACGGCACTGGGTGGCTCAGTCGGTTGAGCATCGGGCTCTTGGTTTCAGCTTAGGTCACCATCTCAGGGTGTGAGATCGAGCCCCACATCATGTTCTGTGCTCAGTGTGGAGTCTGCTTGGGATTCTCTCTCTCCCTTTCCCCCTGCCCCTCCCTTGGCTTGCACATGCACGTGCTCTTTCTAAAATAAATAAAACTTCAAAAAACTTTAAAAAAAGAAAAGTCAAACCTTTGGATAGGTTACCAAAAAAGTTCCAGAAGTGTCTAAAATGAAAAGATGTGATCCAGGGAAATTATAGAGGAAGACATGTGCATACAACAACAGCCATTGCATGGCCACCAGTGGGAGAACAAGACTATCAAGAGGAAGCCCCAAAATACAAAACAAGAAAATATTTTTTTTTTAAGATTTTATTTATTTATTTGACAGAGAGAGATCACAAGTAGGCAGAGGCAGGCAGAGAGAGAGAGGAGGAAGCAGGCTTCCTGCTGAGCAGAAAGCCCGATGTGGGGCTCGATCCCAGGAGCCTGGGATCACGACCCGAGCCGAAGGCAGAGGCTTTAACCCACTGAGCCACCCAGGTGCCCCACAAGAAAAGATTTTTAAAAATCTTCCTATGTTTGATTTCAAAATGGCTTTACTGAGATACAAATCACATAACATACAATTCACCCATTTAAAGTGTTCAAGTCAATGGTTTTTAGTATATTCACAAGGCGTAACCATGACTACAATTTAATTTTAGAATATTTTCTTCACCCCAAAGTGATCTTTTAGCAGTCATCCCCATTTTTCCCAAATCCCCCCAGCCCCCAGCCCTAGGCAACCACTGATATGCTTTCTGTCTTGGTAGATTTGCCTTTTCTGGACACGTCATGTAAGTGGGAGCATACAATATGTGATCTTTGTGATTGGGTTTTTTCCCTCAGAATATTGTTTTCAAAGTTGATCTATGTTTTAGCATGTGTCACTCCTTCATTCCTTTTTATGGCTGAATAACATTCTGTAGTATGGATAGTCCAAAGTTTGTTTATCCTTTCTCCAACTGATGGACATTCGGGTTGTTTCCACTTTATGGCTGTTATAAGTCATGCCACTTCGAACACTTGTGTCCATGTGTCTGCTTCAATGCCCGTTTTCAGTTCTCTTGGGGATATACCCAGGAGTGGTTCCCCGGACTGTTTCCCACAGTGACTGCACCATTTACATTCTCACCAGCAATGCACGCGAGGGTTTTGATTTCTTACATCTGTTTGATTTTGTTTTAAAATCAAACTGAAGACGGCTGACAGCAAAGCCAGGCTACTAAGATGGAAAGAATTAGAAAGAGATACAATGAGCACATAAAGGGTTTTGCGGCTGCTGACAATGTTGTGAGCCTGTTGGATGAAGAAGAGTCAGGAAGAAATCCAATGTCAAATAAAATAAAGTATTTTAAACGTTATCATTATCAACCAACATTGCCTGTCGCCACCTGTTCCTTTGTGCTTTTGTCTCCCTCCTGGGCAGCATGCATATTCATATTTAGAGACTTAAATTAAGGACAAAAACTGAAGAGGGAGAGAGCTTAGTGGAAATAAATAATTGAGGATAATTATAATTGAGGGAGAAAATAGACAACTATTTATGATATTATTTCAATGCGATGTATTATCAAGCTAAGCGTCCAACTTCACCTCCCCCCACTTCCATCCCTGAAAACACCGTTCCAGCCAGTCTCTCAGCTCCACTGTCCCATTGTCTGATGACTGCTATCCCATTTATCCCCAATTCTTTGGCAGCTTCTCCACTTCTGCCTCTGAATACACAGCGCTTTCTTTGGATATTACTCATTGGGCACCTTCTGCCATATACCATTGTCTGTTGTAGTTATTTGACCTTTGATGCAAAAGCGCTTCACCTCCTTCCTTCACCTCCTGCATGCTGGCAGCGTATTAAACTTTCTAATTCACCAACAACAGCTTGGGATTATGACGCGAGAATTTCATAAAGGCACTCCATTTAGCTTTTTTGAGCCATTTCATTCTGGAGCAGCACATATAAATTTCAGTGATGTCACAAGATGACAAGGCACACATTTTTCAACTTCTGGACCCTGAAAATAAGCACCCCCCAATTGCTTGTTTTTCTTAACAATATTCCCATTTCCAAATGGCAATACACACTAGCAGCCAGAAATAAATATTGACCGTAAACTGACATTTAATCAAATTTCTGACTCACCCTGTGTGTGACCCATTTCCCATCTGAGTACACACACACACACACACACACACACACACACACACACCACGCAACTCCAACAAAAAACTCACCTGTCAATATCTGCCTCTGAGCATAAAAACCTGAACAGCAACAAAAAATAGGAGTTGCCACGTTCACAAAAGCCTGCAGATCTATTCCCAGAACTAGAAAGATAATGTTCATCCTCCTGAAACTGTTGAGAGATTTGCAGCTTTTTTTATGCTGCAGAGCTTATAAAATAAAATAATAATGCAACACAGTATACTTCGGTTTTATATAGCACCTTTCATCCAAGGAACTTAAAGAAACTTGCAAACATTACTCATTCACCTTCATAAATTTTTTTATTAAATTAACAAGATAGTCTACCAAACAAAAGTTAAAAGCAATAAAAACAACCATATTTTATGTAATGACTGTTCCAAACATACCCAATTTCCATTTTCTTGACTTACATGAAATTATTCAGCCTCTCATTAATTTCACCCTCCAGGAGATAAGGCAACCACAAGCCGCTGAAGCATATAAATAAAAAAGAATAATTCAGAGCTTGTGTCGCATTTGTCTCCTCCCTGTCTAACTTAGAGCTTGAATTCTGATGAAGAAGGAAAAGCCCATGATATATTTCTTATCAGGCCAATCCTATGTGTATTTCACATATGACAATGACCCCACTAAGCCTGTAACAGGGTTTGAACTCTTAGGGGAAACTCTTGTTAATGCAAACAGAGACATAGTTCTGGGACTCCAGGACTCTGCGCCTAGCCATTTGTTCTTTGATCCAATATCGCAAAGCCAAAGTTTGCTTGGGTCATATGTGTTTATGCATATAGGCGGGTGGAGGGGAGAAACTCTCTTACTAACGAAGAAAGACGGGGAAGATGGGAATCCATAGCGCAAGGACTCTTAAGACCCCCAAATGGGGGCTCCAGGAATCTCCGTGGGTGTTTTCTTCAAGTGGGTGCGAGCCTTTTGAATGAATTGCTTCTTAAATTAACATAAAAGCAAGACAATGCTCAAAATTCATATTAAAATAACAGCACTGTCAGGATGCCGGGGTGGCTCAGTCAGTTAAGCAGCCGCCTTCAGCTCAGGTCATGATGTCAGGGTCATGGAATCGAGTCCCGCACTGGGCTCCGTGCCCCGCAGGGAGCCTGCTTCTCCCTCTGCCCGCTGTTCCCCAGCTTGTGCTCTCTCTCTCTCTGACAAATAAATAAAATCTTCTAAAAAATAGATAAAGTAAAATAACAGCACTGTGTTAGAACTGCTTGCCACGGCAATACAAAAATGGATTTTCCCTAGGAAAGTAGAAAGCTCCACACCTAGGTCACCCTATGCTCTACCCGAGATGTTTCCCCATCTATATTTTTGTCTGTGGTCTGTTTGGTGGGAAATTCAACCCATTTGAATGTTGAACTAGATACCAAATCAAGGCCTGAAACTCTGCAAGGGTTTTATAATCACACATTCATGAGACTCTGGGCTGTTATAAATGCCAGGACAAACATTTAGATGAAGATAAAGTAAAATAAAGCTCATAGCTTTATTTTCCTAAATGAATTATTTTAAAGGAATATTTAACAGTGTTTAAGGGTTCTAGCCAATGTGTGATTTTAGCCCTATTTAAGCTATGCCAAAATAATTATTTTAGTGGGAAACAAGACAAAAAGTTGCACTTAATGTCTTGGCATGGTATAAATCAAAAAGAATAACGATTTCTTGGTTTTAAAATACTTTATTAAAGAACATTAAAAACATACCAAAAGACAGAATAGTGAACAATTAAATAACCTTTACCACAAAACAATAGACATTGGCCTTGGCGACTGTATTCTCATGAAATGAAATGAAATGAAATGAAATGAAATGAAATGAAATGAAATAATATTGTTTTAGCTAAGACTTCGTCCTTTCCTCTTACCTTCCTTCTCCTCCTAAAAGAAATCCAGGATCCTAAAGTTGGTGTTCATCATTCTCATACATATGTGAGTCCACTGAAAAATTGCTATTGCTGCCTATTTATTCATTCCTAAATTGATACAAGTGAAATTTATTTCCGGTTTTTTCTACAGTTAGAGTGTTAGGATAAAATTCATGTACACGTTTCCTTGGTCATACTCAGAAGAATTGGGCCAGGGTGGATATGGACATGTGGACTCTTGGGTTGTTGGATAGACACATAATTGACTTTACTATGTATGGTCAACCTGCTCTCCAAATTACTCTTTTTCTTCAAAGATTTTATTTATGTATTTGTCAGAGAAAGAGAGAGAGAACAAGCAGGGGGGAGTGGCAGGCAGAGGGAGAAGCAGACTCCCTGCAGAGCAAGGAGCCCAATGAGGGACTCCATCCCAGGACTCTGGGATCATGACCTGAGCTAGAGGCAGTAGCTTAAGCTACTGAGCCACCCAGGTGTCTCACCAAATTGCTCTTCTGAAGGCTCTTATAGCTTCAGGGCCTCACGGTCACTTCGTGTTTTCAGACTGTCATACCTTTAAAATTTTTGCCAATCTGCTGTGTATAAAATATTTCATTGTAAAATGGTATTTAATTTATATTTTTCTGGTTAGAAGAGTAGATGATATTTGAACATATGTCACATATTTATTGCCCATTTACATTTCTTCCTCTGTGAACTGCCTATTCAAACTTTTGGCTATTTTTTTTTTAAAGAGTTGATTGTCATTTTCTTATTGATACAGTGGTGTTCTTTATATGTTGAGGTTACCGATTTGTTAGTTATGTGTTACAAAATATTCTCCCAGTCTATGTCTTGATTTTGTTTTTAAGTATCATCTCTCTTTCCCTCTCTCTTTTTAAAAATTTTTAAATGGAGAGTTTCAAATACGTGGCAAACTAGAGAAAACAGTGTAATAAAGCCCCATGTATGCATCACCTAGATTTAAGAATCATCGACTCCTGGCCAATCTTGTTTGATTTATAGCCAACCCACTCCCTAGCTTCCCTACCCCCCACCAATTTCTCTTCTT
Source organism: Martes martes (assembly GCF_963455335.1). NCBI lineage: Eukaryota > Metazoa > Chordata > Mammalia > Carnivora > Mustelidae > Martes > Martes martes. The sequence continues at coordinate 37,529,800 of NC_137897.1, read as the reverse complement.
GCTTCCTGGGTTATTTTAAAAACAAGTCCTAGATATCATATTATTTCATCCATAAACATTTCAGTATGTATATTTAAAAGGTGAAAACTTAAAAAAAAAAACATGGTTTGTCATTTCTCTTTCTAATATAGAAGTTTTAAAAATTTTAATATGGTCTAATATATCATTTCAAAGCTTTACTTTTCGCATTTTGGTCTACAGTCAACTGGAATTATTTCTTTCGTATGGGATGAGGTATGATTATAATGTTTTTATTACCCTCCGTATTTAACAAATTGTTCCAACACCATTTAATGAAAAGTTCATTCTTTCCAGACTTATTAATGATGTCTTTTGTCAAATACCATATTTGAAACTATATATGAACTTGTTTCTGCATTCTCCATTCTATTCCCATGGCCAATGAATCTAGCTTTCACCAATAACAGTACTTTTAATTATTGTAGCTTTATAATGGATTTTCATATCTGAAAGATAATTTTTCCCTTCTTCTCTTTAAGATTGCCTTGGCTACTCTTGGTCCTCTACCTTTCTTAGGAGTTTTGAGATTGTCAAGTGTCAAGAAAGATCCTGTTGAGATTTTGATATAAATTACATTGGGGGGCACGTGGGTGGCTCAGTGGGTTAAAGCCTCTGCCTTCAGCTCAGGTCATGATCTCAGAGTCCTGGGATCGAGCCCCGCATCAGGCTCTCTGCTCCGCAGGGAGCCTGCTTCCCTCTCTCCCTGTCTGCCTCTCTGCCTACTTGTGTTCTCTCTCTCTCTGAAATAAATAAATAAAATCTTAAAAAAATTACATTGGATTTATAGATCAGTTTGAGAATACTTTATGTCTTTATGATGTTGAAAATTCCCAACGAATATGGTATACCTTCCCATTTATTGTCATCATTTATGTCTTTCATTAAAATTGTGTAATTTTTATGGAAGTCCTGTGAATTTTTTTGTTAGAGTAATTTCAAAGGACTTTAGCTCCTATTGCTATTTTGAATGTTCTTTTTAAAAAATTACATTTTTTAATTTTTTGATGCCATTACAGAAGAAAGCAATTGGTTTTGTATTTGAACTTATATCGAACAAAGTTGTCATACCATCTCATTAGTTCTAATTGTTTGTCAAGTCTATGAAGATAATCATGACATCTGCAGGTGACAACAGTTTTGTTTCTGACATTTTAATTATTTTTCTTTTCCTAAGTCACTGGCAAGGATCACTGATACATATTAAATAAAGGAGCGATAATGGGGATCCTTTTCTTGTTCTTAGGTTTAAAGGGAATGTTAATAATATTTCATGTAACAATGTTTGATCAGAGGAGCAGAACACTAGGAGATATCTATTTGACAGGGATCTGTCCTTACACAATTGCAGAAGCTAGAAGGATGCTGTCTTCCCAACTGACGCTGGAACTTGAAGTTCAGGGGCAGACAGTGGGGATGGGAAGATGGATGTAAAGTAGCGAAAGATCAAGGACAAGATTGGACCCACAGGCAAGGGCTGGAGCCCACAAGGACAGACTGAAACCTGTGTCAGTTCTTACTACCTCCGATCTTGGTGGCTGGAGCTGTAGAAGAGCTCAACACACACACCTCGTCCAGGAGTCAGAAAAATCCCACCTGCTAGAGAACCACAATCAGCTGAGGTGATTGCTAAGGGCAAAGGGAATGAAGACTAGGTAGTCGAAGGAGGTAGTTATGAACGCCAGCTATGACCATGTGACCAGTTGCGGGAACAAGAGTTTTGAGCATTTCTTCATTATTCCAATGTGAGTAGGAATGAGGTTAAAATATTTAGTGAGCTAGTTTTTGTTTTCTCTCCCTTTGGGTCTTCGTCATCAGGGAGCTCAGAGCCCCCTCACCCATCCCTGTAACTGTAGGGACCTTATTATTGGCACAGTTGCAATGTTCTTTTTTTCTGCCAATATTGCACTTGTCTCTTTTTGTTAACCAATTCATGTATTTTCTGGGGGGAAAGAAAAGTAAAAATTAAATAAGTAATGATTCTGGTAGTAACCAGCTTTTGGATGTCTCATTTATTTTCCTTTCTATGTAATATAGATTTATAGCGATATTAGATATTATTTTTCCTTTGGAACACATTATACATAATAACAATGGAATGGTGGCAAGTAGGGAAGTAGAACCACCAGGAATGAATATACATACACATATGGACGTGTTACAGGAATTTCACCTTAATGCAAGTGTAGCAGCCAGTAAACAGTCTCTGAAAGGTTATTGTCTTCACTTCTCCTGCTGAAAACCCATCTCTACGGGGCAAGCAGTCGGCAAGGGAAGATGGACAACGTAGGGGAGGGCAAGAACAAGTGGTAACCCACAAGCACAAACTGGAGACTGAGGATGGACTGGAGCCCATGTTTGTTCTTGTTGCCCTTGACCTTGATGGAGCAGGTGCTGTCGCTTGCCCTCGGCCAACAAGGGGAGCCAGAAGACAAAAGACAAAATACGTGAATTGCAAAATGGCTGCTTTGTCAGTCCCACCCTCCAAATGTCACCGGAGGATCTCTCTCTCCCCAGGGCCACTCTAACCAGAAACATACATAAAGGGGAGTACTGGGAAATGCAGGTCAGTTTAGCCAAGTCGACAAATGACAGACCCACCACAAATGCTTCGGGATTTTTTTTAAATCAATTTTATTGAGGTGTTTATTTCTAATAACATGCACCCATTTCAAGTGTACAGTCTGATGAGTTTTGACAGCTGTTGCTGATTACACCCATGTAACCAGTAATCACCAGTACAATTAGGTTATAGAATATATCCATCCCCCTTAAAAGTTCCCTCCTGCCTCTTTGTAGTTAATTCCCCCCTCTGCCCCTCCATTCCAGGCAACCATTGACCTGTTTTCTGTCAGTATAGATCAGCTATGACAGTTCTAGAATTTTATATAAACAGAAGCATGCAGAACTGTACACTCTGGCTTGTATCTGGCTATTTTTGCTCAGCCTAAGAACTCTGAGATTCATGTATGTTGCAGCACGCATTAGTAATTCATTCTTTTCATTGCTGAGGCATATTCCATGGCCTGGGTAGATCACAATTTGTTTATTTTATTCCCCTGTCAATGGACATTTGAGTTGTTCTCACTCTTTGGCTATTATGAATAGAGCCACCGTGTACATTCACGTATAAAGAAGGCATTATATGGGTGTACATTTTCTCTTGTATAAATGTCGAGGAGTACAATTCGTGCTCTACTCAAATATTTTGCCCAGTTTTCGATGTGGTTTGTTTTTCTTCTAATTAAGTTGTAAGCGTTCTTTTTCTTTCTTTTTTTTTTTTAAGATTTTATTTATTTATTTGACAGAGAGAGAGAGGGAACACAAGCAGGGAGAGTGGGAGAGGGAGAAGCTCCCTGCTCAGCAGGGAGCCCAATGTGGGGCTCGATTCCAGGACCCCAGGATCATGACCTGAGCCGAAGGCAAACATAACCGGCTGAACCACCCAGGCTACCTGAGTTGTAAGAGTTCTTTATGTGTTCGGGAGACAAGGTTTTTGTCAGATATATCAACTGTGAATATTTTCCTCTGGTCTGTGGCTTGCTTTTTTTTTTCTTTGCCTTTTTATTTTTTTATACGTGTGTTTCAAATAGCAGTCCTTAATTTTTGTGAAGTCCAGTCTATCAGTATTTTCCATTTTTGACTACTGCTTTTTGTTTGCTAGGATATCCTTTCTGCCCCAATCTGGTCTCCTCTATAAGTTTCATAGCTTAACTTTCGCATTTAGATCCATCTTTCAGTTAATTTTTCTTTTTTAAAAAGACTTTATTTATTTATTTGAGAGAGAGAGTGTGTAAGAGAGAGAGAGAGAGCACAAGAAGGGGAGCGTCAGAGGGAGAAGCAGACTCCCTGCTGAGCAGAGAGCCCAATGCAGGACTCGATCCCAGAACTCCAGGATCGTGACCTGAGGCAAAGGTAGTCGCCCAACCAACTGAGCCACTCAGGCATCCCCATTCAGTTAATTTTTATTTGTATAGTGAGCGCTGAGTTCCCTTTTTAAAAAATATGGATACCTAGTTGTTCTAGCATTATTCACCTTTCTTTGGACCATATCTGTGTGAGTCTGTTTCTGGACTCCCTCTTTTCTTCCATTCATCTATATGTGTCCTCACTCCAATATCATGCTGTTTTGATGAACGTAGCTTTATCAGAAGTCCCATAAGACTTTCAAGTTTATGCTTTTCCAAAATTGTTTTGGATATTCTTGGTTCTTCTGCATTTCCATACACATTTTATAATTGTTTATCAGTTTCTATTAAGAAGTCTGCTGGGAGGGGCGCCTGGGTGGCTCAGTTGGTTAAGTGTCTGACTTCGGCTCAGGTCATGATCTTGGGGTCCTGGGATCAAGCCCTGCGTTGAGCTCCTTGCTCTGCGCGGGCTTAGGGGGAAGGGTTCTGCTTCTCCCTCTCCCTCTGCCCTGCCTCCCCAACTCATGCTTGTACACACACACACTCTCTCTCTTTCAAATAAATAAATACAGTCTTTTTTAAAAAGTCTGTTGGAATTTTGACTGAGATCCACTGAATTGATAGATCAATTTGGGAAGAACTTATATCTTAACAGTATTGAATGTTACAAGTCTTAATCATTGTATCTCTCTTTGTTTACTTATATCTTCTTTAATCCGTTACAGCCATGTTTATCATTTTCATACAGAGGTTTTGCACAGTTTGTTAAATATTTCCCTACATATTTCATTGGTTTGTTGCTATTTGTAAGTTGTACTTTTTAACATGACAATTTCGAATTATTTATTGAAAGTGAGCTCTGTTCTTATCATTATCTCCTTTCTTCTCATTTTTTTCGATTTAACTTTTCTTTTTCTAGCTTCTTATGGTGGAAACTTAGATAATTGATTTTGAATCCTTTTTCTGCCTAAAATAAGCATTTATACCTATACGTTTCTTTCTAAGCAATCTTTTAGCAGCACCCCAGAAATTTGATATTTTATTTTTATTTTCATTCATTTTGAATGTCCCATTGGTTTCTTCTTTGACCCATGGCCTTCTTAAAAATACATTATTTCATGGCCAAATATTTGGGAAATTTTTCAGTTATCTTTCCATTACAGATTTCTAAACTGATTCCCCTGTGATCGGAGGTCATATGCTGTATGATTTCAATCCATTTAAATTTATTGAGACTTTTTTAATGGCATAGCCTATAATCTGCATTGTCGACTCTTCCACATATGCTTGAAAAGGATGTCTATTCCACGGCTGTTAGGTTAGAATGTTTTATAAATGTCAATTATGTCAAGTTTGTTGATGGCATTTAAGTCTTCTATATCCTTACTGATTTTCTGTCTAGTTGATATATTAATTATTGAGAGAAGAGTGTTGAAATCTTGAATAACAACTGGGTTTGTCCGTTCCTTTTTAAAGTTGCCTCAGATTTTGCCTCATCTATTTCGAAGCTCTGCTATTTGACACATATGCATTTAGGATGCACGTCTTCTTGACGAATCGACCCCTTTATCATTAGGAAATGCCTTTCTTCATCTCCAATAACTTTTTTTTGTTTGTTTCCTTTTCAGCAAAGGTCTGTTTGTAGTAAACTCTGTAAATCTTTGCCTGAAAATGTCTTGATTAAATGATGGCTTAGTTGGATATTGAATTTCAACCTGATAGCTATCGTCTCTCAGCCCTGTAGATGTTATTCCATTATCTTCTGGGCTCTGACTTTGCTGTTTCAATATCTCTTCTCACTTAAGTGTTATTTTCTTAAGGTGCTCTGTTATTACTTGCTAATGGCTTTTTAAGATCGTCTGTTGAACTTTAGTATTTTGTTATTTTTTTGCAAAGTGTCTAGGTTTGGGTTTATTTTCATTTTTCTTGCTTGGATGTGCTTCTTAAAACTGAGATTTATGATTTTAATGAATGCAGAAAAAATTGTCAGCCATTATGTCTTAAAATATTGATTCCCCATCACCCCGCCATCCCCATAATCTTTCTGTTCTCTCCTTGGGGAATTCCTGTTAGAGACATATTTGACTATCTAATTCTATCCTTGATATCTCATAACGTCTTTTATGTATGCTCCATAATTCATGTATTTCATTTTTTTACCTTGCCATGTTGTGTCTTGAGTAAATTCTTCAGATATGTTCTCCAGAGAGTTCAATAATTCTCTTCAGCCATGTTAAATCTGATTTAAAAGTCCACTGAGTTTTGAATTTCATTAATTATATATTTAATTTCTAGGAGATCAGTTTGGTTCAAAATCTGCCTGTTATTTTTAAAACAGTGACTTGTTCTTATGGATTACAGTGTTTCCTTTATGTCTTTAATTATTTAAAACATACTTATTTTATCCTTTGCATTAGGTTGTTCTAATATCTGAGGTACTTTGGGGATACAGATCTGCTTTTTATGTGCCCACTTTTACTCCTAGTGAAATCTTTCTTCTGTTTTGTAATTTAAAGTCTAAGCTGAATGTTTCAGACTTGGGATATAGCCTCCAAAGCACTTTTGCCTTTGTTTCTGCCAGACGATAGAGACTGGGAAGAGTTTTGTTTGTTTGTTCACGATTTTATTTATCCATTTGAGAGAGAGAGAGAACACAAGGCTTTGTGGGGTGGGCAGGGCAGAGGGATAGGGAGAAGCAGACTCCCCGTGGAGCAGGGAGCCCCAGGCAGTGCTTCCTCCCAGGACGCCGAGATCATGACCTGAGCCGAGGGCAGACACTTAACTGACTGAGCCACCCAGGTGCCCCTGGGAAGAGTTTTTATATTAACTTTTCATTTTAGGGCTTCATGCACCATGAAGCACATGGTTATGCATTTTTCAGGGGAGACATTGGCAAAGAAAGCAAGCAAGCAAAAAAGCAAGCAAGCAAGACTCTTCATTGTCAACTGTGCCGGTAGGCGGGTTTTTGTTTTTTGTTTCCATTTCTCACCTTTTACTAATGGTTTATCCCTTAAAGTCCCTGGATTTTTGTAGAATATGGCAATTTCAATTCCTTGCCTCAAAGGAATTCATTATGCAGCTAAACCATCATTCAAACAAGAGGGATAAATAAACACATTTATAGACTTAGAGTTACCACTAACAAATCTTGCTAAAAAAAGAAGCAAAAAGATTTTCACAAGGAAGAAAGGTATTTGAACAAAACAATAGGAATTCAAACGGAAGAAGCAGGATAAGAAAGAAATTGGTAAATGTGCTCCAGAAATCACTACATATTTTTAATGATGATTAATTAAGGGGACATTAAAAGTTAATGGAACAGGGGTGCCCAGGTAGCTCAGTCGGTTAAGTGTCTGCCTTCAGCTCAGGTCATGATCCCACGGTCCTGGGATTGAGCCCCACATCAGGCTCCCTGCTCAGTGGGAAGCCTAATTCTCCCTCTCCTTCTGCTGCTCCCTGCCCCCACCCCCGACTTGTGCTCTCTGGCACTCGATCTCTTTCAAATAAATCAATAAAGAAAAAATTTTTTTAAGTTAATAGAACAAAGATACTGGACAATAACAGCATTAAAATGGAGATCATATCCAGGGAGATTAGAATGTAGCAGAAAACACAATTACAGCTGGCTTAAACCATCCAGAAAATATTATTCAGATTAACAAGAAATCCTAAGATAGGTGGTCCTTGGGCTGGTTAAATTAAGGACTCCTCAGGGCTGACGAGCCCTCAGAACCTTCATCTTCCCCTCTGGCTTCCTTCTCTTGAGCTCCGTGTCAATGTTAAAATCCAACCCAGCTGACCGGATCACTTTTGTCTTTAGATCTCTCTTTGTTCTATCCATCTAGAACTTTCCATTTCTCACCTGGAAAGACTTTCTTCTGTGCACACACATATATTTTTTCTCCCTAAATTGGAATCATGCTGTACATACCATTTTGTTACCTGCCTGTTAGAAAATATTCATCATTATAATGTTTAGCATTGAATAAGAGAAAGTCTTTGATTTCATTTTTCATTTTTCAAACGGCTGTTTTGGAACTGTGAAAAGAGTCCTTAAAAAACGTTGACTCAAACAACAATTTAATGTAATTCATTGTCATCTGTTCACTCAAATAAAAATAAAGGAAGAAATGCCCACCTACAGAAGGTGGAGGGTTAAGAGAATAAACAAGCTGGTGAGTGTTCACACAGTAGGGAAGAAATAGAAATCAGTAAAATCTGCTTTCACCAAGACAGTTTAATGGCCTGGTTCGCTTCACTGTTGAGATTAGGATTCTGACGTTAGTGTTGCAATGTCTTTATTATAATATGCTTTGTCTTTGTGCTCCTTATTTTCAGGGTTGCACAATAAGGCTCAGTAAGTGTGGCTTTTATTCAATAACTCTGAAATGCTTTGTTTATTGATGGGTTCCTTCCATATAGTATTGTGACCAAAGGCCTACCTAGGAAAGATGCTAGAAACTTCCTTGTGGACCTGTCTATTGGGGATGGTGGCAGCTGCTGTGGATGTCTGTTCCAGAAAAGTCACTTGAGTCCCAGAGGCCATGGAAAGAGCCCCAGATTTCTGGATATAAGTACTTCCACCATAAGAAGAATGGATAATTTAAGCATAAACTTTCTTTTTATTTTATTTTATTTCAAGATTCATTTATTTCTTTATTTCTTTCTTTATTTGAGAGAGAGAGAGAGACAGAGAGAAAGGGCCCTGTGAGTGGGAGGGGAGGGCAGGGGGAGAGGGAGAGAGAGACTCTCAAGCAGACTCCACACTGCGTGCAGAGCCCCACAGGGGAGGGGCGGCTCAATCTCATGACCCTGAGATCATGACATGATCCAAAATCAAGAGTAGGTTGCTTAACTGACTGAGCTGCCCAGGTGCCCCACCTTTCTTTTTAAAAAACTTAATTTTGGGCCACTTGGGTGGGTCAGTCAGATAAGCATCTGCCTTCAGCTCAGGTCATGATCCCAGGGTCCTGGATCCAGCCCCCTTGGTGAGGGGGGTGGTTTCCCCTGCTCAGCAGGGAGTCTGATTCTCCCTCTCCCTCTGCCCATGCTCATGCTCTCTCTCAAAAAATAAAATGTTAAAAAACAAATAATAGTAACAACAAAAAAAAAACTTGATTTCAAATAGCCAAAAAGTGAGAGCAACTTGAGCATCCTTTAACGCATGGATGGGTAAGCAAACATGATAGAAGCATACAATGGAATATCATTAAAGATTAAAAAGGAAGGAAGTTCTTTTTTTTTTTTTAAGATTTCATTTATTTATTTGTCAGAGAGAGAGAGCAAGAGAGTGAGCTCACAAGAAGGGGGTAGCAGCAGGCAGAGGTAGAAGTAGGCTCTCTGCTGAGCAAGGAACCTGATACGGGACTCAATCCCAGAACCCTGGGATCATGACCTGTACCCAAGGCAGACACTTAATGACTGAACCACCCAGATGTCCCAGGAAGGAAATTCTGACATACACTGCAACATGGGTGAACCTTGAGGACACCATACAAAATGAAATAAGCCTGTCAAAAAAGACAAGTACTGTATAATTCCATCTATATGTGGTATCTGGAGTTGGCAAATTCCTAGACAGAAAGTAGAGTGGTAGTTGCTGGAGCCTGGAAGGAGGGGGGAAATGAGAAGCTGTAGTTAATTGGATACAGAGTTGAATGGGTACAAAATGAAGATTTTCCAGAGATCTGTTGCACAACAGTGTGAATATAATTAATACTATTGAACTGTGCACTTAAAAATGGTTAAAATGGCTAATTTTGTGTTATGCGTATTTTATCACAATAAATAAAATTTAATGGGGAAAAGAAAAAATCTTGATTTCTATTTTGAATAGGTCATACATACATGGGGTGAAAAATCAAAAGGTACAGAAGGGTAGGCAGTGTTTTTGCTATGTGCCTGAGCTGTCTCTGTCTTCTTACCTGTCCCACAACCACGCAGCCCACCTGCCATTAGGCATGAACTGATACCACTTTCCTGTGTGTCCTTCTGTAGGTATTTTATGACTCATTCTTTTGAATGGCTGCACGGTATTTTATTGTACTTTTGCGTCATATTTTCACCATGCCCTTGATAGCGTTTAGTTGCTTTTCACCTGACATTTCTTTGAAATTTCACTTTTTAATAAAAAATGTCCATTCTTTTGCACTTATTTAATTTTTTTATTAAATTTTACTCATTGTGATAGGCACTATAAAAATTAGAACGCACAAGGAGGTAAACATTAAAATGTCCCCCTGCAAGCTGTGTTAGGAGCCTCAGAAACATTGAAGTCATTGAGGTCCCTGAAAATGGCTGCAGGAAATTTTTTACATTTTTAAAATAGAAACCACAAATTTTTTATATAAAATAAAATAAATAAAACAAAACAAAATAAAACAAATAAAGTGAAAGAAATAAAACAAAATAAATAAAATAAAATAAAGTACAAAAGCTCCCTGCTACAGCTCTCTCCCAGGTCAACACATTCTGGTTTGCCAGCTTCTTCATAAATCCATTCACTGGCCTCTGTCTGCTCTGCTCTGCTCTGCTCTGTGCTGCAGGAAACTGTCTTTCCCAGGCTCCTTTGCCTGGTGGTTTCTGTAGCTTCAGGCAGTGGGGGCACGGGCACTGGTAAAGACTGGAGGCTGGAAGGAGGGCAGAGCCAAGGGGTTTCGTTCTCCTCTCGTGCTTGAGTAGGACCTTCTGCAGTTGCTGCCACTGCTTCTTGGTTCAAGCTCCCCTCAGTCAGCCTCACCGTCTGTGGCCCCAGCTCCCCCCATCCCAGCACTCTCCACCACTGTTCTACAACTGCTTCACTGGCCCAGCTTTTAGAACCTGATAACGCGGGACACCTGGGTCTACCTTCAGCTCTGGTAATGATCCTCGGGTCCTGGCATTGAGTCCCGCATCAGGCTCCCTGCTCAGCGGGGAGCCTGTTTCTCCCTCTCCCTCTCCCTCTCCCTCTCCCTCTCCCTCTCCCTCTGCCTGCAGCTCCTCCTGCTTGTGTGCTTTCTCTCTCTCTCTCTCTCTCTCAGTCAAATAAATACATAAAAATCTTTAAAAAAATTTTTTTTAATAAAAAAAAATTTGGAATCTAGTAACACCACCTCTTCCCTATACCTCTTCAGCCCTAAGGATGGTAGTCATTTTCTTGGTCTTAATAACTTCTGGGTTAACCCGAAGTCTCCTATGTGGTGCCTTACTTCTTCCATTACGTGCGTAACTAAGTTCTTGTATTAAATATACTCTGAATGACATCCTTAGAGTGGTTTCTCTGGCTGGACCCTGACTGACAATCAGTCCTAGAGACAAACATTATTATTAATTTCTTATGTGTGTTCTTCCAGAGGTATTTAATACACATACAAATTATATTTATTTTCTCCCTCCCATTTTTTCCCCAAATGATAAAATATCATATGCACTATTTTGCACTTTGCTTTTTTTTTTCTGCACTGAGCAATAATCCTGGAATTTGTTCTACATAAAGATTTCAAAGGTCTTCCTTATTTCTTTTAATCCATCACATGGGTCCACTTAAATAATCAGAATAAGCCATGCTCATTTGTTTACATATTGTCTGTCACTGCTTTTGAACCTGTCCCTCATCTATGGATTTTTAGGTTCTATATGATTTCCTGCTATTACAAATAATTCTGCCAGGATTAACCTTGAACTTTACCACATCATGACCTTGGGATAAAATTTGGGAATTGAAATTGCTGGATCAGTGGGTATGAGTGTTTGAAAACTTTTTAAGCATAAAATTTCAAAAATATATTCTTGATAGGCTTGGGAGAACTTTCAGAGTTCCGGCAAAACAGCATGTTAAGTTTCATCTTTTAGTTTTATTTTGCATACGGTCGACATAATTCCTCAGAGAACAACACGATTTCACACTATTAAAATGTTCTTGAAAGATTACGTATTAAAAATGAATCCTTCGAGGGGCGCCTGGGTGGCTCAGTCGTTAAGCGTCTGCCTTCGGCTCAGGTCATGATCCCAGGGTCTTGGGATCTGAGCCCCGCATCAGGCTCCCTGCTCAGCAGGAAGCCTGCTTCTCCCTCTCCCACTTCCCCTGCTTGTGTTCCCTCTCTCGGTGTGTCTCTCTCTGTCAAATAAATAAATAAAATCTTAAAAAAAAAATGAATCCTTCGAGTATACAACCAAGTGAAAGCAAAAGGGCAGGCCTCCATCATCACCTTGAGTTTTTCAAGAAGTTCAAGTACTACTAGTTTAATAGAGTTTAAGAACTCTATTGGGTTCTCTTGACTGTGAACTGGTACAGTGATTACCCACTGAGGATAACCAATTTTCCCATTGAATGATTAAAAAAAGAAAATCTCTGAGCATAGAAAGCCTACTACAATTCTCTTCCCTGGGAAGAGGTTGAGTTTTGCATGGAGAGAGTGCACCAGTGAGGACTTGAGGACAGGTTCTAGAAGTGCTCAGGACATAAAATTGGTTTGACTTGAAAGCATCACATAGGTGCACCCTTGAAATTCGATTACTGAAAGCTTTACATTCTCTTGCCTCTTTAAGGAATTATATGGACTGGCCCAAGAACTGTCTATTTCTGCCAGTTCAAATGTGAACCTTGGGGTCAATGGAATTTCTGGAAATGAAATCATGTATGAGGAAGAGTATCATTACTGACTATTGCCCCTGGTGCCACGGTTGGCAAGCTTTTTCTGTAAAGGGTCAGACAGTACCTGTGTTAGGTGTTATGGGCTACGCAGTCTCTGTTGCAACTACTGGGTTCTGCTGGTTTCGTGGGAAAGCAGCCATAGACAATACAGAAATGATTGAGCGTGGCTGGCAGGATTTTACCAGAGGACTGGAGTCTGCCGACCCATAGCCTAGAGGAACATCAGAGTCCTCTCAGGGCACCCTCACTTTAAACCATGGAGTGTTTCATGGATTTTGGTGCTCTGGCTCTCTTTGACTTGAGCCAAGCTCTCCCATGGGACACCTGGAACATCTAAAATGACCTTCCCTGGTAACAGCCCAGATATGCTCTTGTCTTTTGGTTGAGAGTAAGTACACAGGGCATGTTGCTATGCTATCCTTCAATGACTTTGGGGTTCCATGGAGCGAAAGTCATTCATGACAGAGCATCGGAAAGTGAGAGAACAAAAGCAAAAAGAGGCCCCTGGTGTCACTGATGTCACCTAAAATGGATGTTTCCAATGACACCTGCCAACAATGGGCATAAGCTGCACTTGCCATCAAGAAGTGAGGTCTATTTCCCTCCCCCTTGCAAATGGGGTTAACGTTGGGACTTGCTTTGGCCAACAGAATATGGCAGAAGTTCTATGTCCAGGCCTTAGGAGACTTGGCAGCTTTCACCCTCTTGCAAGCCTTAGGTAGGGAATTTTCTAAAGTAGAGAAACTTGGGGCGCCTGGGTGGCTCAGTGGGTTAAGCCTCTGCCTTCGGCTCCGGTCACCGGTCATGATCTCAGGGTCCTGGGATCGAGCCCCACATCAGGCTCTCTGCTCAGCAGGGAGCCTGCTTCCTCCCCCTCTGCCTGCCTCTCTGCCTACTTGTGATCTCTGTCTGTCAAATAAATAAAATCTTTAAAAAAAAAAAAAACTAAAGTAGAGAAACTTGAGTTAGATTTCTGCATAATGAGCGATCACATGGAGAGAGAGATTGGTCATTCACATGCAGAACTCAGGTGTCTGGTCACTCATGCCATCTAGGCTGAGGCACCAGACCTGGAGTGAGGCCATTTTCAATGTCCCAGCTCCAGCCCGGCTCCCAGCTCAACGTAGCCACATGACTGACTGCAGGTGACATCCCACGGAGTAGAGACATCACATCTCTGCCCATCTCCAGCCAAACGGCAGAACTATGAGCAAAGGCGCAGAGGGTGTTCTAAGCCACTAATTTTAGGGATGGTTTGTTATGTGGCAATTGTTCCCTTGAGCCCATGACCTAACGGCAGGGAACTCACATTGGGGAACCCCTGGCCGAAAGCTCTCCTGAGTCTTAACCTTCTGCCCTTACAGCATCATACCTAGTAAGTAACTCCTTAATCTGGCCTCTCCACTGCCTGGCTTTTACTTACTTCTCCAACACCATCTCTGTGCTCTGCCGCAAGAAACTCTTCTTAAGAGCAGTACCCCATAGTGGTTAGGAGCACTCTCTGGAGACAGACTGCCTCTTACTGGCTGTGTGACCCTGGTCAAATTTCGTAATCTCTCTGTGCTTAGTTTCTGCATATGTAAGATGAGTAATAAGAATCCCCACTTCCTATGGGCCCGGCGGTGAACATTAATATGTGAATACGTGTAAAGTATTTAGAACACGGTTGGCACTGTGCAATAGATGATTTGAGTAGCTTTTGTTCGAATGTTCTGTCCTGCCACAGTGGCCCTCTCTGTCCTCTTTTTCTCTTTCCTTCTCTTTCAGCTCCTCTGGAGCCCCTTCTTCTATGTGGTGCCCCCTAATGCAAGAGCTCTTACTCATCTAGGCCTTGCTTCTCCAATATCCTGGATACTCATTCCCGGGACTCGCACCTGACATGTGTAGGCTTTGAGATTCCGGGTCCTTGTGCAGTCTGGGGATCCCGTGCTGCCCCTTGAAGGCAGATATGGTTGTATAAAGATACCCAACAATTGCATTGCTGCCCCTGCAGGGTATGCACATTTTCTTGAAATGAAAAACTTTATGGGGACATCTGGGTGGCTCAGTAGGTTAAGCGTCTGCCTTCGGCTCAGGTCACAATCCCAGAGTCCCGGAATCAAGCCCCACATCTGGCTCCCTGCCCAGTGAAGAGTCTGCTTCTCCCTCTCTCTCTACCCCTCTCTCCTGTTCGTGCTCTCTTTCTCACTCTCTCTCTCAAATAAATAAATAATAAATTCCTAAAAAAAAAATGTGGGGTGCCTGAGTGGCTCAGTGGGTTAGGCCTCTGCTTTTGGCTTGGGTCATGATCTTGGAGTCCTGGGATTGAGCCCTGCATCGGGCTCTCTACTCAGCGGGGAGCCTGCTTCCACCTCTCTCTCTGCCTGCCTCTCTGTCTGCTGGTGATCTCTCTCTGTGTCAAATGAATAAAATCTTTAAAAAGAAAAAAAAGATGTGAAGGATAAAGGGGGACTAAAGCCAGTGGCAACGTTTTGGGGTGAGCAGGACTTGCATTGATCTTGAAGGCCTAACCACATAGTGAATGGGAGGGGTGGGTCCTTCTTCTGACACACATGATGGAGACCTTACACGCACGAGGGCTCTGGAGTCAGGCTGCCATGTCCTATTGCTTGCCCGTCACTCAGTAGCTTGGTAACAATGGGCAAGTACTTAACCTTGACTCTTTGGTCTCATCTGTAAAACGGGAAACTTAACAACAGCACTCCATTCACGGGGTCACGGTGAGGATTTAATGGCTTCTATCTCTTAAACCCTTGGAACAATGCCTGGCACCAGGAAATAGTTCATAAATGTGAAAGATTTTTGTATGGTTAAGCCCTGTAATTTCTATCAGCTGTCGGCAGCTCTATCCCCAGACAAGCCCACCACTAAAGAACACGTTTCCACACTTTTCTGTGACAAAGATCATCCCATCCAGGTATGATCCGTCCCCCCTCCTCCAGCTTAAGGAGGAATGCCCTGAGGGCATTCTATCTGCCGGGTCCTTAAAGCGCTCTCTTAACCCAGGACTAGATTTACACTTGAACTGTGTTATTTTAGCCCTCTATAACATTGCTTTTATTGGACTGTGCTGTAAAAACTTTGGTCTATACTGCAGGACGTTATAAAGAATAGCACCGAGAGCTATAGATTTTCCTATAAAGATACCATTGAAGAGATTAATTTCATTTCAGTGTCCTCTATCTAGGGAAAACTTTCTCTCTCATGTTTCATTACTAAGAATAAGTGTTCTTTTCTCACAGTTTTGTTGCTGTTTTTTTACCATCTGTCCCTGTGACATAAGTGACAGAGCAAAGGATCACTCTTGGACTTTATCTGCCAAATCTGAGGCCCTCTAGCATGTGACAGGCTCTTACATGATATTCGCGGGGGGAATGCTTTGTCTCTTGTTTTCTACCATCATTTGCCCTCTCTCCTGATCATCTTGATTAATTTATTTTAAGATTTTATTTATTTATTTGACAGACAGAGATCACAAGTAGGCAGAGAGGCAGGCAGAGATGGGGGGAAGCAGGCTCCCTGCTGAGCAGAGAGCCCGAAGTGGGGCTCGATCCCACTACCCTGAGATCATGACCTGAGCTGAAGGCAGAGGCTTAACCCACTGAGCCACCCAGGCGCCCCCATCTTGATTAATTTTTTAAAATGGTACTCCAACCCAAATCCTTTGGTTGGACCAAAGTGAGTAAAAGATTTAAAAATTGCTACTTAAAATAGTTCTAAAGCAACACCTTTTTAAAATACTTGGACAACGTAAATATGCCTTCTGTAATTTTAGAAATCATGTAACTTATCTGTGAGTTTCTTCTTGGCCTTGAGTTGTTAAACAGTTAGTGAAGAAAATTAGAATGATTTGAGCAAGAATGTGGGTGCTTGTTTTCAAGCCCCAAAGATGTATTGTCACGAAATCCATTATAACCACCACAGCCACCACTACCACTGAGCAGTATGCAAGGAATTCTGCTGGACATGTTATGTTCATCATTTTACTCATGAATGAATAGGTGCCATATTGAATATAGTGAACAAATAAAATATATGCTAGACATAAAAGGTGCTGGGGAAACAGCAGAATAAAACCAGGCAAGAGCTCGGCTTTCAGAACACTTTGGTGGAATTAGTTGTCTTTCATACTGAATTTATCACTGCCTGCCTTGGAACAAGTTGTCTCTGTGCTCTGAGCTCTTAAAGAGGCATTGATCAGAGTGCTTTATATGTATTAGCTCATTGACTCCTCAGACAATCCTATGAGGTTTATGCTAATATTAATATTAATTCCATCTTATAGATTAAGAAACTGAAGCACACAGGGTTTCTGAACTTCAGCACTATTTGGAGCCAGGTAATTTTTTTTTTTTTTTGATGGTAGGGGCTGTATTGGCCACGGTAGGATGTCTAGCAGTGTCTCTGACCTCTACTTGTGACTAGATGCCAGTAACAACCCCTGTCTTCAGTTGTATAACCAATATGTCTCCAGATATTGCCAAATGTCCCTGAGGAGGCAAAACTGTCCCCCGGTTGAGAATCACTGGGTTAGATGATTTGCCCAAACTCACACAACTCGTCAGCATCAGAGCTGAGATTTAGACCTTCTGGCTCAGAATCTGAAATAGCAACAACACTAAACTTTAAATGCAATCGTCTTGTTCGTGATTACAATTTTCAGCAGAGAAAATGCAAAAACCATGTGCCAACCTTCTGAAAATGACGGACATAGCACTGACATTGAAATTTAATCATTATTAGCATTGTAATTCTTTGTGTAGGATCAGTTAGGGTCCCAGTGGGAAACCAAGGTATCCTCTAATTAGGACAATTGGAGAAGGGTTGAATAAGCCAACTGCTGACAAAGGTGTGGGACAGGGAGCAGAGAGACCAGAATGGAGAGTACAGTACTCTGAGGCTATTAATAATGGCAACCCTTTACCACTTCTAGGCCCGATGGGATGAGGAAGAGAAAGAAAGAGAGAGACAGACAGAGAGTATTATAAAAAGACACCTCTAGAAAAACATAATGTTCTGTCAAGGGGCCCAGTTAACCCACGGTGACCCTACCACAAGAGGGCCAGGAGAATAAATACCATAACTGCACTCTCCTTCTTCCCCCTGATCTTCCGGCACAGTTAATGGCTTCCCACTGGAAGCCAGAAAGCAATGGTGCCCACGAATGTGCCACTCAGGTCAGGAGGAGGAGAAGGGCGAGGAGAGATATCTGTATGCAGCAACAACACTTCTTATGGGATTTCAATCTATCTGCTTTGAGATTTTATTTTTTTTAATTTTTTTAAAGATTTTTATTCATTTATTTGACAGACAGAGATCACAAGTAGGCAGAGAGGCAGGCAGAGAGAGAGAGGAGGAAGCAGGTTCCCCGCCGAGCAGAGAGCCTGAGGCGGGGCTCGATCCCAGGACCCCGAGACCATGACTGGAGCTGAAGGCAGAGGCTTTAACCCACTGAGCCACCCAGGCACCCCTGCTTTGAGATTTCAAATGTTAATCCATTAACTTGACTGATTCGTGAGATTTCTTGGTGGGAAGTCAATTTCATCTAATATCTTTGTGCAGATTTTTCCATGACTTCCAATTTGTGTAGTTGATTAACCAACTTATACAGAATTTGCGGGGAGAAAAAGAAAATTATTGTAATATCTGCTTTGGAAAGATGTCATCAGGACGCATCTGTTACTAAGACATAAGATTCGCTATTATGTGTTTATATTGGCAGAGCTTCAAATGTGAAAATTCTCTTCTAAGCAGTTCTTTGAAATATTTGGATATTTGCTTCAAACTTTTTGCTATGCCTGAAACTGATTAAACATTTATTTTGAAGAGTTGATGCATAGCATGCCTGAATTTACAGTCCTTGCTAAAGACTTAAAGATCATGTCTATACAACAACAAAAACGGCCTATCAATTCAGAGAAATGGAATCAATTTATGGGGGGAAAAATCACCACCCTAACGCTGATTCTGTGGCATCCTTTGTGTGAAATAGCTTTTGGGTGACCGTAATTTTTCTTTTTCTTGCAATGGGTTTTGGCACGTTGGGCACAGCTTGGCTAAGTTTCTTCCCTAACCACCCTTGACTGCTTCTGTCTTCTCTCATGTTCTTTATATATTGTGAGTTCAGACCCTTGCTCTGAACTGTATGTTCTAGAAACAGAATCTTGGAGTCGAAAGTGCTTTTAGGATCCACTCAGTTCTTTCAGCCTCCCAGTGAATAAACATCGTCTCATGTAATGTCTGTGACAAGTGGCCACTCAGCCAGTGTTTGAGCATCACCTAGGACAGGGTACCCTGTGCTTTGCAAAGCAGTTTGTTCTGGTGTGCGCAAACTCACACTGTGACACGGGTCATCTTTTTATTGAGCTCAAACCGGCTTTCCTCTAGCTTTCAGACATGAGGGCGAAGCAAGAGAAGACACTGGTGAAGATCCTGGGTTCTGAGCCAGACTGCATTTGTTCACGGTTCAGTTTTTCCACTTACCATCTGTGTGCCCTCATGCAAATTATTTAACCTTCTAAGCCAGTTTGTCTGGAAAACAGGGACAACAGGAGAGTGGTAGTTCAGAACCATATCAATTTTGCAAAGTTGGAATGAAGATTCCCCGAATTTCTTTCATTGGTGGGTTCTAGGTTAGGGTTGCCTACAAGAGAAGGTGGAGAGCAGAGTGAGGCCAGAAGGAGCGTGTAGGGCTGGTGCTGTTGCCGTGCCCCTGCATTGTCACGAAATTTCTGGCTTGAATTACTCATGCAGGGCAGCGATGGGGCCCACAGCTCTTCCAATTCCTGCCAGATCTTCTCCTTCAGCATCTCGGAGTCCTAGGCCAACTCTGTGTGAAGCCCAACGGTGAAGCATGGCAGCTCTTCCGAGGGTCACCTGCATGTTAGAGACCATGAGAGACCAATGTAGGTTTCAGTGTGAGACCAAGATGACCAATATGAGTTCTGATGAGAGACAGATGTGGGTTTCAGCTTCTTGGTGCTCTCACCCACCTCACGTCCATCTTCCCTTCCCACCTACTGGCCAGGCTGGCTTTAGGCACCAGGCACCAGACACAGAACTAAGAGCTCTGCAAAAACTATATGGCTCCCACTACTTTGTAAGATCTAATCCCTCGAATAGATCTCTTATATGACTCATACTGGTTGGGCTTCTCTGATCGAACCCTAATGATACCAGTATATTGTGAAGAATAAATGAAATAATGTATGTAAAACACTTAGCACAGTCCCTGAAAGATAGACGAGTGTCCAGGATCTGCAAACCTCTATGATTCTTCCTCTTCATGGAACTACCAGCTCCATTCTCCAGGGCACTAGAGAATGCATTTGGTTCCTCTTCCACCTGACAATGGACCCACATATTTAAATCCATAGTTTTGAGGAGAGAATGATCAGCCAAGTGAAACTTTATAGTAGATATCAGACTAAGTGATTTACGTACATTATCTCATTTAATCTCCTTAAAAACTCTAGGAATTTTATGGATGAGGCTATGGAAGTCCATCCCAAGGTAATATATCAAGAGGCATGACGATCTAAGCTTGTTAATGATGTAAGAGGACTTTTGGACTATCTATACTTAGATGGATTTTACAGCGATATTCAATTTTTAAACTTACATATTTATTCTTGAAGTGTTACATTCACTTTGTGAGTATTGCTAGTTATGCTATTAATAAATCTTGTAACTGCCATTTAAAATAAGGGCAATTACTTTCATTTGTTCTCTGATTAATAGTCAACACAATTCAAACAAATTAAATTCACTTTAAACAATTAATCTCATTCATAAACTTATTTAATTCCCCTTTTTAAATTCTCCTCATACATTTAATGTATTTGAACTTTTCAAGCCCTTCAACTGCCTGACAAGGCGTACATATAATCCTAACAAATAAAATCCTACTAGGTGGTTAAATAACTCTGATGAAGATAATACATTTAGCCTGTAAGTGTGTTAAATCTTGAGTTCTCTTAAATATTTCAATACTGTTAATACACTTGGTGAAATTCTCATATTTTTTTTTTCTGAAACTACAAGTCAAAATCAATTGCTCACGGCTAATCCCACAGATTCTCTAAAATGGCAGGTTCTCTTCAACATCACAAAGAGATTACTTTTAATTCACATGAAAGCATTACTGGGATGATGGTTATTATATCATTCTAAATTCTTCCTTGGAGTTGAAAAGTCACTCAAATAAGAGTAGCAGATTTACCATATCTGCTGGATTGAGCAAAAGTTAGAAGGTGGCTTTGGCCATCAGAGTATGTTTGCTCACTAGGTAGAGATTCAAAACAAAGACAGTAGATTTAAGAGCTTCGTGCCTCCTGAATCAGCCTACCTTAGCCACCGAGTGCAAAGGGAACCTTTGTTCCATGTACAAAGGGAACACAGGGTACAAAGAGACTATGGTGGGGTGGGGGTGGGGGGTTCACTTGGTCAGCTGGTTCAGGGAAGACTTCAGCACCATACCTTTCACAACAACATTTTACCCCCTGATTTGGAAACTGGAAATCTACAATTCCACTCTGGTGACAGCTAACTCCTTTAACCCCTAACTGGGCTCTGAATTCTTTAAATATTCTATTTAGTCATGTATCAAGGGTTAGTAGAGCTGGATTTCAGCCCAGGTCCCCTTGCACTCAGAGCTTAGGTTATGATCGACCATGATATGCTGTTTAATGAATCCTCTCAAGTCTTTTTTTTTTTTTTTTAAGCTAAACATTTCCTTCTAGTTCTCAGGGGTTTGTTTGGTTTTTTTCCTCCCCTTCTACTTTTCATTTTGTGAATTTCCAATTGCCTCACTATCCTAACTTCCCATTTCAGAATTTACTTCGGTTGACAATATTCCTCCTAAAATGTAGTGAACTGGAGTATGAGGGGACAATTACCCACCTGGATCTAGACCAGAGTGAGGAAGAATAGTTCAAGGATCAGTCATCCAAGAGGCTCTTAAAAATGGGCCTTCCTGGAATGTGTCGGTGGGTCAGTGGATTAAGCATCTGCCTTCAGCTCAGGTCATGATCCCAGGGTCCTGGGAATCAGTCCCACATCAGGCTCCTTGCTCAACGGGGAGCCTGCTTCTCCCTCTGTCAACCTCTCCCCCTGCTTATGTGCTCTCCCTCACAAATAAATAAAATCTTTTTAAAAAATAAAATAAAAAATAAAATGGCCCTGCCTCCAGTTCCTCCACCTCACACATTTAAGATAAAAATATGGCCCTGGTTTCCTAGTAGTCTTAGCCCTTGGTGTATTGGGATGGAAAAGGTTGCAAATCAATGGTCTTGATACTTTGTTTCTTTTAAACAGGGCTTAAGTATGAGCTGGTTTTTAAGAGCCACATCAAAGTGTTAGCTCAAGTTGACCTTTTATGGATATAAATAAAATCTGTAATTCTTTTAATCCCCAAAATACCTTGACTTCTCCATCCTGAATTTATATAATTAAATTATTTAAGCTAAAAATGGAAATAAACATTGAATTTATTCTTCTTAAATTTCATTTTGTTATTAGGCACATTATTCCAGCTTATGGAATTCTCTCTATAGCCTTACACCAAGGATACTATTCTTTGGAAGTTTATTCTTCTTAAGCCTATGATTTAAAAACAAGTCTTAGTATCTTCACCTAAATTGTTAGTACAAATGCTAAAGAGATTGACAAAGAGATTGACCAAGATAGGTATGATCTTAGAGATTTCCACCTTAGTTGGTGTTGAAATGTTAATTAAAACCTTTTTGGTATCATTACTCAATTACAAATTTGCTAAATTCTTCTTGAATGGCATCCATATTTCTACATTTTGTCTATGATACCATGAGACTCTGTCCAATGTCTTCCTGAAATGAAGATACTTTATTTCTAGGGGCATCTGGGTGGCTCAACCGGTTAAGCATCTGCCTTAGGCTCAGGTCATGATCCCGGGGTCCTGGGATAGAGTCCCACATTGGGCTCCTTGATCAGAAGGGAGCCTGCTTCTTTCTCTGCCTGCTGCTCT
This sequence comes from Martes martes, assembly GCF_963455335.1. NCBI lineage: Eukaryota > Metazoa > Chordata > Mammalia > Carnivora > Mustelidae > Martes > Martes martes. The sequence continues at coordinate 37,507,239 of NC_137897.1, read as the reverse complement.
CTCTCTCTCTCTCTCTGACAAATACATAAAAAATCTTAAAAAAAAAACAAAACACTTTATTTGTAGTCCCTACTACAGTGCCAGACACAGCACATAGCAGGTACTCAGGTGAGACTTACATTAAAGGATATATCATAGCATTTCAGGACCACTAAGTGTATTCTGGACCATTTTATGTGTTCTCTGCCTCCATGTTCTTGCCTCTGAAATAAATTAAAGCATATCTGCTGAACACTGGTTGGTAAGCTAAGTGCAAAATGTGATAGTTATATTACTTTTAGGATACAAAAGGCCTGTAACATACAGGACAGTCATGAGCTCCACTTAACCACAGCTCTTTAACACATACTATTGTCCATTTGTATGATCTTGAATAGAATGAAATGTTGGATTGTTTTAAACATATTGTGATTCTTTTTTTCCCTCCAGTTCACTGAGCTTCGAAAACAAAAGGAGATTCAATTTCAAGTCAAATGAATTCACTAGCTTGGTTTATTTCATTTGGTTTTCTTTTATTTGTTTTATTGGAGGGAGGTATTTTTGTTGCTTAGTAAATTAGTTTAATTCATTCTCATTTTGTTCACGGCTTATGCCAACATATGTTTTATGTGAAACAGATTTATTTTTTCTTAAGATTTTGTATTTATTTATTTCAGAGAGTGAGAGAGAGATCATGCGCAGGGGGAAAGGGTAGAGGGAGAAGCAGACTCCCCGATAAGCAGGAAGCCCACCAGGGGACTCAATCCCAGGACCCTGGAATCCTCACCTGAGCTGAAGACAGATGCTTAACCGACTGAGCCACCCAGGTGCGCTGTGAGACAGTTTTAATCTTACGATCTCCCCAACATACTTCTAGGCCTCACAGTTCTTCCATTTGATATTTGACTAGAAAATCCGGTAAAGTTTATTGAAAACATAAAACAACTACCAGTAAGAATGAAATAGGTCACCAAGTCACTGGTGACATGGACCACAAACAATGATATCATTAGGAATTCCGAAGGATATTCCTAATGAATTCCTAATTCCTAATTCCTAATGATATCAATAGAAATTGATCACCATTAATTTTATTAAAATACCATCATGAAATTGGCATATCGTGAAGGACAAGTAACAAAAAGGAAAGTAACTGTGAATGGAGGTAACTTCCCAACTCACTGTTTTCAATGAGATGTCCGTGGTGCCTCCACATGTAAGGATTTCTTTTATTCTAATTTTTTAAATGGTGCACTTTAAGCATACAATGAAGGGGAACATAATTTGTCACCTCAAAATATGCCTCTTCGGTGTAAAGATTATCTTGAGCTGGTTATTTTTAAGAAAGAGCAGACACAGGAAAAGCTCTGAAAACCTAGTAGAAGTTATCTCCTGTTAAGTCACGTTTATATTTTTTTAAGAGTTTATTTATTTGACAGAGAGGGAGAGAGCACAAACGGGGAGTGGCTGAGGGAGAGGGAGAAGCAGACTCTGCTGAGCAGGGAGCCCAGTATAGGATATAGAGCTCCATCTTAGGACCCCGGGGTCATGACCTGAGCCCAAGGTAGGCGGTTAATCCACTGAGCCAGCCATGGGCCAGGACACATTTACATTTTTAAAGAAAATCTCTCTTTGTGAGGGTGTTTCCCTTATGGTACCTGGAAAAAAGGGGATTACTGAGTCTCTAGAAACTCTTATCAAGGGGAAGGCAGTGACCAAAATCTGCCTGATAACCATATCCTTGTTTACTGTGCTTTCCCTGATCACTCCCCATAACTGGCTCCCTCTCACCCACATCCTCTTTCGTCTTTAGCTGGAGATGGTATTTAAGATGGTAGCTTTGGCCATTTCCAGGAGTTACTCAGTTTTCCTGGGTCTCTCCCACGTACACAGGCGGTATACATGTTACTAAACTTCTGTTTGTTTTTCCCGTGTTAACCCGTCTTTTATTGTGGGAAGGGGGTAGGAGTCTCAGATAACAACCTAGAAGGGTAGAATGACAATTATTTTTTCTCCCCTACAGCAGCAAAATAGAATAGGAAATTGAACAATTTTTTTGCAGATTTTATTTATTTGTTTGAAAGAGAGAGAGCATGCCCACAAGCAGGGGGGAGGGGCAGAGGGAGAGGGAGAAGCAGACTCCCCACTGAGCAGGGAGCCCAGACATGAGGCTCCATCCCAGGACCCTGGGATCATGACCTGACCTGAAGGCAGACGATTAACCGAATGAGCCACCCAAGCGCCCTGCAACTGAACATTCTTACACAGACTAACTAGTTGGAACATTTGTTAACCTTTTGCCCTGATTGCTTCATTTTTGAACCATTTTTGGTGTAGTTTTGGAATGCAGGTGAGGTTTGGTGGGGTGAGGTCTGGAGCTAGGCCAAGAAAGAATTCTTGGGACATCTTTGGTGCAAAATGGTGGTTTTATTAAAGCACGGGGGGCAGGACCTGTGGGCAGAAGAGCTGCTGTGCCCAGGTTTTGAGGGGAGACTGATTATATACTTGGGAGTTGGGGGAGGTAAGGAAAAGAGAGGATTCCAAAGGATTTTCATATGTTAAAGAAGACTCACAGGAAACCTGATTTCTTGCCATTGTCAAGTTAAGGTTGTTATTCCCTCTAGCAAGGCATTAATATTAAAAGAGTTTGGGAGCTTCCTGGAGGAATATCACATATCCCACCCAGGAGTGGTGGTGGGGTGGGTGAGGGTTGCTGGGTGTCAGATTGTGCCTTGTCCTCACCTAGTCTGAGGAGTATGAAGATCGTAATACTTCATTCCTAAAAACTCTAGCATTTATCTCCAAATAAATAACGTTCTCCTGCATAACAACAATAGTACCATAAGCCTAACAAAATGAGCTATGATTCCTTACTATCACCTAATACCATCTAATATCTTATTTTACCAATGTCCCCCATTGCTTAAAGATTGTTTCATCACTATTTTTTAGCCTCAAAATGTAATCAAAGATCAGTGTTTCTCATGATTATGTTGCTTCAGTATATTTATAGTTTATACCCTCTTTTTTTCTTATTACATGATGTTGACTTTCGAAGAGAATGATCAAATATTTTCTATGTCTCACATTCTGACTTTGTAGGATTATTTCCCTGTTGCATCATTTAAAATATGTCTCTTCCCACAATGAATCCATAAAGGGAAAGTTAGACACAAAGATGTGATTAGATTCAGGTTAAACATTCTTTTCAAGAACATAGACGTCATAGGTGTCTGCTTCCTATGTATTACATCAGAAGGCCCATTTTTTTTAATGTGTCCATTATTAGTGATACTACCTCTGTTCACTAAATGAAGATGGTTTCTGCTTGTTAAAAGGACAATTTTTGAAAAGGGTGAACTCGGGAATCTCATACACATATAAGATGAACATATGTCAAAGAATTTATTTAACTCCTTAATTAATGAGGAAATCTGTAAGATGTTACAACTGGTTCAAAGGAAAATCCAAAAAGCTGACACATATATAGGATAAATAAATGCTGACATGATTGGCTTACATTGGTCAATATCCATGGGACAATAATCATCTGCATTTCTACCAGACAACTTCTGTTTCTATGGACAAGAATTTATTTGCATTATTTTCATATTCGACAGCTTAAAGAGCTGTGAAATAGTTCAAAGACAAGGAAAGGCCCAGAGACCCAATGGAATCAGATAACCTATACAGCACCTACTTTTCCATTGAAGAATGGACTCTTTGGTCTATTCAAAGGCTTTCATAATTTTCCCCTATATTCTAGATCTCTCCCTTATAAAGCTGGCATTTTTTACTTTTCATCATTTTTTACTTTTCATTATCTGTGATGCCTTGGGAATCTCCATGAGGTAATGGAGATACGGTTTTGTTTAAGAGTTTTGGTATTCATCGATGATTTTTGTCTAAATCAATTATTTCACCAACGGGGCAAAATGGTGATTGTTTTAATTTTATCATTTCTCCTCTTTTTATTGCCAGACATTCTGCAAACTTGAGGAGATTTCCCTTATAGTTGGGACTATTTTATTACCCCAAAATACAATTTCGACTGAAAAGGCAAAAAAATTAGATTTTCTCCTTGAATTACCAATTTTCAGAGTTAGGAGCACATATAATAAACACCTCTACTGTTGGGCACCTGGGTCCTGTGATACAGTCCCACATTGGGCTTCCTGCTCAGCAGGGAGCCTGCTTCTCTGCCCCTCCCCTGGCTCATGCCCTCTCTCTCTCTCACTCTGTCTCTCAAATAAATAAAATCTTTTAAAAAAACAAAAATCACCTCTAGCGTTGCCAAAGAAGATTTTGTTTTGTTTGGGGCTTTTTTTGGGGTGTGTGTGTGTGTGTGTGTTTTATTTCCTATATTTTATTCAATTATATTTATTTTTATTGCTCAAATCGTCTCAAATTTAATCAGTCGGAAGCTCTTCAATCTAGTTCCTTTATCCTTTCCACATGCCTCCATTACCCTTTGAGCACCTTGCTTCTGGCACAAAACAATGCACCAGATAGATCAAGAAAAAAAGAGAAAAGACGCAAAATACTCATATCAAGCATTAAGGAAGGTTTATTGCTAGAGATTCTACCAACATTAAAAGGTTAGTGAAGAGATACTATAAACAGTTTTATGCCAATAGATGTTTTAACATAGATAAAATAGAAAAATTCAATTTTATTGATCTTTTCAAAGAAGTGGCTTTTTGTTTCATTGATTGCCTGGGTTTTTTAAATTGATATTTCTAACTGAAATGTAAAATCAAGTCAGTACAGAAAACAGTGTTGAGATCCTTTCACCAATTAAAACCAGAACTACCATATGATCCAGCAGCCTCATTTCTGGGTATATATCCAAGGGAAATAAAATCACTATCTCGAAAAATATCTGCACCCCATGTTCACTGTAGCATTATCGACAATAGCCAAAACACAGAAACAACCTAAGTATTCATCCATGGGTGAATGGATAAAGAAAATGTGATACACACACACACACAGAAACCCAGGGACACATGTGCATGCACATGAGCACATGCATGCACACACACACACACACACGCACACATACACAGAGGAATGTTATTTGGCCATAAAGAGAAAAGAAATCCTGCAAATTGCAATAATATGGATGAACCTTAAGGGAATTATGCTAGGCGAAATAAGTCAAGACAGAAAAAGATACTGTATGATCTCAGTGATATGTGGAATCTTAAAACAAAACAAAACAAAAACCTCATAGAAACAGGGAGTTAGACCGGTGGTTACCAGGCGCAAGGGAGTAGAGGAAATGGGGGAATAATGGTCAAAGGATACAAACTTCCAGTTAGAAGATGAGTAAGTTCTGGGCATCTAATATATAGCACAGTGACTATTTTTTTTAAGTAAATTCAAGTATATTATATTTAATATATAAGTATATTTAAGTAAAATTAAGTAAGTTTTTAAGTAAGTTTTTAAGTAATCTCTACTGTGGGGCTCATACTCACAGCCCCCAAAATCAAGATTCCCACACTGCACTGACTGAGCCAGCCAGGCACCCCTAGCACAGTGACTACAGTTAACAATACTTGAAGGTTGCTAATTAAACTTCCACAATGTTTTATGTCAATGATTTCTCAATAGAGCTGGGAAAATGTAAAATTTAAGTATTTGTACTAGCATCTCTTTTCTCTTACACTGAAACTCTTGGTACCTAATGATAATAACGTAATTCTTTATTTGCCATATCTTGAAATATACACAAAATGGATTTCAAGGAATAATACTTCTATTACTGCTAACAAGCCATGGAATGAAGTTAAATATTTGCTACAGTTCTTTCTGTCTTAGAAGGATATACAACTCTCAGTACCATAATGTCACATCAAGTAATTACTTCAGTGTGGTAATAATATATCATCTGATATATAGTTGGGTTCATTTGTTTAAATTTTTTTTTCAGTTTTAGGGTTTTTAAAATATTTATTTTGGGGGCACCTGGGTGGCTCAGTCACTTAAGTGTCTGTCTTCAGCTCAGGTCATGGGATCCCAGGGTCCTGGGATCGAGCCCCTTCTCAGGCTCCCTGCTCAGCAGGGAGTCTGCTTCTTCCTCTCCCTCTGCGTGCTACTCTGCCTGCTTGTGCTCTTTCTCTGTCTGTTAAATAAATAAAATATTTAAAACATATATATATATTTATTTATTTTAGAATAGGTAGAAATTTAGCAAATGCAAAGCAATAAAAAAGAATACTCAGAAGTCTCCCTTCTATCCTTGTCTTCTCACTTCCTTCCCCATCCTTAGAGTTAACCATTTTGGTTAGTTTCTAGTTTATTATTATATTATGTTACATTTGAAAATATATGTGCATTGGGACCCCTGGGTGGCGCCGTCATTAAGCTCAAGTCATGATCTCAGGGTCTTGGGATCCAGCCCCGCATCAGGCTCCCTGCTCAGCGGGCAGTCTGCTTCTCCCTCTCCCTCTCCCACTATTCTCCCTCTCTCAAATAAATAAATAAATAAATAAATAAATAAAATCTTTAAAAGAAAATAGGGGCTCCTGGGGAGCTCAGTTGGTTGAGCGTCTGCCTTCAGCTCAGGTCATGATCCCAGGGTCCCAGGATCAAGTCCCATGTTGGGCTCCCTGCTCAGCAGGGAGTCTGCTTTTCCCTCTCCCTCTGCTGCTCCCCCTGCTTGTGCTCTCTCACTCTCTTTCTGTTAAATACACAAAATCTTTAAAAACAAAAAAAGAAAAGAATATATATGCACCTGCATATATATTCCTGTGTGTGTGTGTGTTCTTATTTCTCCTCATTTTTCACACAAAATACAGCACACTGTAAACACTGTTCAGTACCTTGGTTGTGTGTGTGTGCATGTGTGTCTGTGTTTTAACTTAATGGTATATTCTGGAAATTAACCCATCTCATTACATGGAGATTATAGTGAGTTGAATTGCATCCTCCAAAAGATATGTCCACCTAGAACCTCAGAATGTGTCCTTATTTGGCATAAGGGTCTTTGGAGATGTAATCAAGGTAAAGGTCTCAAGAGGAGATCATCTAAATATATTGACTGGTGCCCTTTAAGATAAAGGAGAGGGAGATTGGAGATACAGAGAAGGAGGCCACATGAAGGCAGAGGCAGAGATTGGAATAATGAAGCTACAAGCCAGAGAATTCCAAGGACTGCTGGCAGTCACCAGAAGCTGGGAGAAGGGCCTGGAATGGATTCTTTCTCAGAGCCTCCAGAAGGAACCAACCCTGCCATCACCTTGCTTTCGGTGTTGTCGGGATTCCAGATCTGAAGAGAATACATTTCAGTTGCTTTAGGCCACTAAGTTTGTCATGATTTGTTAGGGTAGTCACCGTAAATTAATACAGAGATCCTCCTCATTCTTTTTTCTTCTTTCTTTTTTTCTTTGGTAATGACTACATAGTATCCCTTCTGTAGTTTCTTCAATCAGTTGCCCATTGATGGACATGTGGATTACCCCCAAACTTTTGCTTGTTCAAATAATGTTCAGTAAATAACCTTGTGCCTACGTTATTTCAAATCTGTTTAGCTGTAATTTACGTTTGATTCTTAGAAGTGAGATTGTTGGGTCAAACCTCACAAATTTGCATTTTTGTTAGATATTGCCAAATCCCCATCCACAGGGGTTATAACATTTTGTACTCCCACCAGCAATGAGTAAGACTGCCTATTTCGGGTGCCTGGGGGCCTCAGTCCATTAAGCATTTGCCTTTGGCTCAGGTTGTGATCTGGGAGTAGCAGGATTGAACCCCTCATCAGGCTCCCTGCTCAGCGGGGAGTCTGCTTCTCCCTCTGTCCCTCACCCCCGCCCCCCCACCCCCACCGTGCTCACTCTCTCTCTCAAATAAATAAATAAAATCTTAAAAAAAAAAAAAGAGTGCCTATTTCCCCACAAAGTCATCAACAGAGTGCATTTTCAATCGTGAATTTTTGCCAATCTGATACACAAGAGATGGTATTTCAGTGTAGTTGAAATTCACATTTCTCTTCTTATGAGTGAAGTTTAACATTTTTAAAATATGTTTGAGATTCTTTGCTTTTCTTTTACTATGAACGCTCTAATCATGTCTTCTACATATTTTTCTAATGGTTTTTTTTCTTTTCAATTGTTAAGAGCTTTTGCAAGATATAATTTGAAAATATTTTTTCTGTTTTTTTTTTTATTTCTTTTGACCATGTCCATGGCTATTTACTATGAAAATGTATTTTTTTCCTTCAATTTCTTAAAGGAATTTTTGTTTGTTTATTTGAGAGAGGCAGAGAGAGCACAAGCAGGGGGAGAGGAGGGGCCAGGCAGAAGCACGCTCCCTGCTCAGCGGGGCTCTATCCCAGGAGCCAGACACGGGGCTCGATCCTGGTACCCCAGGATCATGACCTGAGCAGAAGGCAGACGCTTAACCGACTGAGCCATCCAGACCCCCTTTTCCTTCAATTTTTAGCACACAAGGATTGTTGACACTCCCAGTCTAAGGAGCCTTCTTGAACCATAATAGCCTTCTCTGAGTCATTGCTCACCAATGTCTGACTTCTTTCTTCCTGTGAGCTCTTCTCAGTTAGAATCAGAGTTTGGAGGTACACTATGGTTCCTGTCACTCCTTTTTCTTTATATATCCTAGATGGATTTCCCCAGAAAGCAGAGCCAGAGACAGAAGTCATATATGCTGTTACCTCACTGGGGCAATGAAGTAGAGAAGGACAGAGGGTCAACACAAAAGTCTGCTCGATCCGTGCAAGCGTTGCCCTCGAGAAGCCAGATCAGCTCTGTCTCAGGAGGTCCCTTGCCAGTGGAGCCCAGAGGAAGAGGAGACAGCAAAGAAAAGGGAATGTATTTATCCTCATGTTGATTAACCAGTTACCAATCTAAACTCTTAATAAGGTCAACTCACTGAAGACTCGTCTTCTTAAGAGGTTATGTTTAGATTATTCAAAAATGAGCACGGGGAGCGACTTCCACCCAGCACCAGGCCATATTTCTACTATCAGACTTGACATTCTAGGGTTTTTCTCAATATAAGTAAAGATTAAAAAACAATGATGGGGGCGCCTGGGTGGCTCAGTGGGTTAAGCCTCTGCCTTCGGCTCAGGTCATGATCCCAGGGTCCTGGGATCGAGTCCCACATCGGGCTCTCTGCTCAGCAGGGAACCTGCTTCCCCCTCTCTCTCTGCCTGCCTCTCTGCCTACTTGTGATCTCTCTCTGTGTGTCAAATAAATAAACAAAAATCTTTAAAAAAAAACAAAAACAAAAACAATGATGGATTTTTTTTTTTAAGTAGACTCCACGCCCAGCATGGAGCCCAATGTAGGGCTTGAAATCATGACCCTGAGATCAAGATCTGAGCCGACACCAAGAGTCAGGTGCTTAACAGACTGAGTCACCCAGGTGCCCTTCTTAAGTTCTTAAGACAAGAACTTAATATGGAAGATATTTCTCAGCTCTGACTCTGACTTGGCCACATCACAATCTGATACCCTATGGGGAGGAAAGTGATGGCTTTGAATATAATGCTCAGAAACCCAGGACTGGAAGAATTGAAAACACACAACAATGGAGGAAATTAAAGAGTTTGTGATCCTCAGAGCAGCAACTTTGGTATGTATTCCAGAACTCCAGTTATTTCAGGATTCGAGAGCATAATATGTGTATTCCCAAGAAGACCTTGAAATATTTTCAAAACAGCAGATGCATAAATTCTTTTTAAAGGGTAAAGAATAAATGTTTTGAAAGGGAAGAACTACAAAAAGAATCAGAGAAATCTAGTTTGAAAAATCCTCAGAGGGATGGGCCTCTAGTTTTTAAGATACAACTTCGTGTGTGTTATAAGAAAAATGCTTTTTATTATCTTGTATTTAAATGGAGACTTTACTTTGGGGAAATTATTATACATGTTTATAAGTAGCTTCAAAGATAAAACCAGTTATTAAATCAAAGGGCAGTAAACCCTTCTCAGTGTAAAGACTTAGTTCTTTTTTTGACTGCGTGGAAGGAAAATAATGTTATTTTGGGGTCTGACTGCTCTGCTAGTCAGATGGACAATTATGCTGAGAATATGCAGGTACAGTCTTCTCAGGCATCAGATTACACAGTGTCTAGCTGTATAATAAAATTAGTTTCTGCTTTGTTTTGTTTTGCTTTGCTTTTAAACCCTAAACTTAATGTTGGAAATACGTGGAATAAAATAAATAGATATTTGGCTTGGCTAAGACTTCAAATATTGTTTTGATTGTATGTTGTACTTGAACATGCAATTAAAGCTCCTTGGGATATGCCCTTTTTTGAACTCTTGAAAGAATAAAAAGAGTCCCACATATGGCTATACTAACATATGGCCTCCCTAAAGACAGCACAACAAGACACCTACTCATCTTAAACAAATTGTAGCATAAGACATGAACAAACGATACACGAGTGCTGAATGTTCCTGGGTCCATCCCAATGGGAAATGAAGATTTATATGCATCTGGCTGGATGGGCATCCAGAAAATGTAGGTGCTGAAGTGAGAAAACATAATCTGACAATGATGTATGGTATTCAGGAGTTGACTAAATATTACCATAAATTATAAGCTTGGAACTTTGGGCTGATATTCAAAGAGATTCAGTAGTTTTTATTAAAGGATGATGAACATAACCACACTTAGCCTGGCCTCCCCTCTAAAATGCTCTGCTCTTTTTTTTTTTTTTTTTGGTAAATAATTTACTTATTTTAAAGAGGAGAACGTTAGCAGGAGCAGACGGAGAGAGAATCTCAAGCAGACTCCCCACATGAGCAGATTCTGATGTGGGGCTCAATCTCACCACCCCTGACACCAGGACCTGAGCTGAAACCAAGAGTCAGGGCACCTGGGTGGCTCAGTGGGTTAAGCCTCTGCCTTCAGCTCAGGTCATGATCTCAAGGTCCTGGGATAGAGCCCCGTGTCAGGCTACCTCTTCAGCAGGGAATCTGCCTCTCCCTCTCCCCCTGCCCCTCCCCTCCACTTGTGCTCACTCTTGCGTGCTCTCTCTGTCTCACATAAATAACTAAAATCTTACCAAAAAAAAAAAAAAGATGCTCTACTGACTGAGCCACCCAGCACCCCAATGCTCTGCTTTTTCTGATGAAGGAAGCTGCATTACACAATTTTCCATTCTCAGTAAATAGTTAAAGTTTACTTACTCATCTTCAAATAAATGTGTTTTTCGTGATCTAAGGGATTAAGGTAGCAACACAGTTTTCTGATCGCACTGGACCAGGAGCCCTCCTTCTCATACTCTGTTGGCCACGCACACATGCACGGCAGACTTTGTCTTATACACCGTTACCCTCAGTTATTTCACAAGTGCAGGGACTCAGATGAGGGGCCCTAGGGTCCCTGTTTAAAGATGGCAGCATCTAGGCTCATCCCTCCCAACCTTGCCCACCTCCAACCCCCACACGTGTATAGCCCATGCAAGGTTCTTGCTCTCCAAGGCAAAATTTCTATACAAGGTGGAAACCAAGGTGTGAGATCTTTCTGCCTTACCTCCATCAGTACTGGGGAGAAGTGAGGATCCCCCAGGAAGTCCTTTGCTGACAGTCTTTGAGTTAGCAGATTCCTTTCACTTCCTGGCCAGGAGGAGTATCGGTCTCCCTCACCTGTTCCTTTTCTCTACCAGATTCTCATCAGAGCTGGAAAGTGATTGTTGCTCTAGTTCACTCCTTGCCCATTTTCCTCTTCCTATGGGGTAGGACTCTCACTTCCGAGATTCCTTCTGTAACAAAAAGACTATGCCACTTCCTTAATCACTATAATCCTGAGTCGATTCCTCAGTTGCTCATTCCAGCACCAGGCAGAATCACCTCCTGCCTCAGCAGGCCTTTACTATTTGGATGATACCTTTCTCAAGACTCAGTAGTTAGCGCCGCTTATTTTATCCTCCAACCAGAGTGTGAGGTCTGTGAGAGTGGAGGTTGTAGCTAATAAGAGTTGCTAAGCTTCATATCAGAACATTCTGTTCAATCTGAATTTCAGATAAGTATTTTTCTTTAGTATAGATATGTTTCAAATATTGCACTGGACATACACTAAAAAATTAATGTTTATCTGAAGTCCAAATTTAAGTGAGTGTCCTGTATGTTTACTTGCCAAATCTGGCAACACTAGGCCTCATTCTTCTCTGACCTCCTAAGGTCTTAATCTGTGAAGGGGTATGGCTCTTGCCTAAGTTGGGGGTCCTATTCCAAAACAGCAACGTGAGGACAGAGACCATGTGGGCCGGCTTTAATGGACTCCATACTTCAGGACTGAAAGCTAGGTCCACAGGCCCTGAGAAGACGCATGTAGTCTGCAAGCTGAGGACCTGCCCAAGGCTGACACTTGGCATCCGAAATTGTGTTGATAACAGTTAACACTGGAGTCTGTTGTACCGTCCCAGGTACTCATCCATGTCTTTTGTTTGAGGATCCCAGTGGTTCAAAGCCAGAGCATTTTCTTCAGAGAGCTTTCTTCTGAGCCCAGCTAAGGTGCTTTCAGACATTGTTAAAGGAACTTCTGTGAAGCCAGGGAAAAGCATTTAATACCTAATGCATTGATTTTTGATGTTCTGATTATGAATTCCCACTAGAGTCCCCCAGCCCCCACCCCCAGAGATATTTTATAAATTATTTTACAGATTATCTTTCCATATTGATGACTCATTTGTAGTTCATTTTAGTGAACATGGAAAGTAAACAGGTTACACATGACTATCCTGCCATAGTTACGATGGCAATCACCCCAGGCTGGGCCACTTGGGCATGCAGACTATTTGGAGTTAAAAATCAATCAAAACCCAGCAGATTCAGGAAAAGCTCTTTACCTCCCTTTCAACTGCCTCAAAAAAATTTAGATAGGAGGACCTGCTCCAAAAGATAACTACATTAGGATACCAACGAGGTATGGTGGACAGGGAGGAACATAGCAAGGCTTGTTTGATCAAAGTCCTCTCTTTGTTCCATTGTTTTTAAATTGTTTTAAATTGCCCAATACACATTTGTTTACCATTTACTCCTTTTTATTTTTCTTTATTTTCTTTATACCAAAATACCAAAATGAGGTATATAGGTCATCCTAAATTAAGGAGAAGGGAATAGAGGTTTGGGTCTTCAAAGGGAAAGAAAATAAAGAAAATAAATAAATATTCCTGGCTCTAAGTAAAATACCTTTGTTGTGTGGGGGGGAAATATATATATATATATATATATATATATATATATATATATATCATATAAGATTATAGCAGGTGGGAAGATACTATGTACTGTAAGATCACATTTTATTTAAAAAAAAATTTTTTTAAGTAAACTCTGCACCCAACATGGGGCTTGAGTTTACAGCCCTGAGATCAAGAGTAGCATTCTCTACCAGGTACTCCGTAAGATCATATTTTAAAGCTCATAATAAATAAGCCAATAGGTCACTTGCTACACTCAACACATCAGTTACCTTTCTGAAATTTTTAAATGTAGAGCAGGTATTACTTCTTAAATTAGAAAACAACAATAAAGATACTGCAAAATTAATTAATTCTGGGGGAAATAGCAAAATTAATTCTGGGGGAAAAACAGACAATATTTTTATACAAAATACTTGTGGAAATTTTTCTTTACAAATTAAAAAAAAGAAAAATCTCTAGCAAGACTGGTCAAGAAAAAATCAGTGAAAGAAAATTAAGAACAAAAAGTAATTATTAAGTTACTGTAGAAATGTTTAAATAATAAGTTAATACTGTTAACAAATTTTTGTCAATAAATTAAAGAACATATAAAATGGGAAATTAAAAGCATATAAAATGGGTTAAGAAAATGCGGAATTCGGGGTGCCTGGGTGGCTCAGTTGGTTGGGCAACTGCCTTCAGCTCGGGTCAGGATCCTGGAGTCCTGGGATCGAGTTCCACATCGGGCTCTCTGATCGGCAGGGAGTCTGCCTCTCTCGCTGACCTCTCTCCTCTCATTCTCTCTCTCTCTCAAATAAATAAATAAATAAAATATTTTAAAAAAAGAAAATGCAGAATTAAAAAAAAATGGGTACATATATGTTCAAAGTTGACTCAAGAAGAAATAGAAAACTAGCAGACTGGGGCATCTGAACGGCACAGTCCTTTAAGCCTCCAACTCTTGGTGCTCTGGTTGTGATCTCAGGGTTGTGGAACCTAGCCCCACCTCATGCTCTGCACTGAGCACAGAGTCTGCTTGGGACTCTCCCTCTCCTTCTGCCTCTCTACTTCACTTCACAGCTCTCTCTCTCTCTCTCAGAGAACTAAATATTCAAAAAAAGAAAAAAAAAAGAACCAGACTACTAATCATGAACAGTAATTTAATTGGTAATAAAATATATCTGCCACCTGCAAAGTCCCAGGGTAAGATAGTTTTACAGGTGAGTTTTATGAAAACCCCTAAAATTCATTTTTATGCAAGCTGTATCAGAAAATAGAAAAAGAGAGTTACCTAACCTATTTTGTGATGTGTAAGAAAAATTATAGACTAATTTTACACCTAATTGCAAATTTAAAAATTCTAAATAAAGTAATGGTAATTTAACTACAACTTTGCATAAAAAATAATACATTATGATTAGGTAAGGTTAATGTCAGGAATGTAATGATTGTTTTAAATCAGAAAATTTTATCAACAGCCTTCACCACGTTAAAAGAGTGAATTACAATAACTATATATTCATGTCAGTAGACAGAGAAGGTACTTGATAAATTCAACACTAATTCAGAATTATAATTTGCGGCAAACTGAGAATATAAGGGAATGGCTTTAACTTGAAGAAGCCTGGAGCCAACTTCCTGTTTAATGGTAAAATTTAAGAAGCATTAACTTTTTAAACATGCGGACTATAACCATATCCATCCTAAATTGTATTAATGTTGTTAAAAAAGAAAAAAACAAGCCCAAATTGGAGTCATTTGCCCCCCATGACAACAAATCAAGACTTAATTACAGTTTCAATCTCTCCCAGGAATGTGACCTTGTAATAGTCAATCTGAAATTTCCTAATCAGTGCTAGGGAGCTCATCTGCATGATAAAAGCCCCTCTGTTACCCCCCTCACCTAAGCCCCCCAAAAAGACAACCTGGCTTGAAACAATCCTTTCTTTTCTTTTGCTAATAACTCCTTGCCCCAAGCTCCTTCCAATAAAAACCCTCTATTTTGTGCAACTCCTGGGAGCATCTCTATTCCTGAAACGCTTAATAAAGCCAATCAGATCTTCAAATTTACTCAGTAGAATTATATTTTTTAACAGTGTCCTAACCAATGGAATAAGAAAGGGAAAGTAATTACGAAGCATAGATTGCCAAAGGAAAGACATAGTGCTATTGTTAGTAGGAAAAGTGATTTGTCTAGATATAAAATCTAAGGAAATTGATAGAATTATTAAGAAAGCTTAGCAGCATTGCTGAATACAAGCTTGATATATAAACAATGGTAATCCTCCTAAACCCAATAATCAATTATAAAATGCAGTTGTGTAAAATACAGCATTTATAATAGAAAAAATTATAAAAAAAATACTAAGCATTATTAAAAGACAAAAAAGGAAACTCGTGTTAAATCTTCTCTTATGATATTCAAGAATTCTATAACTCCAAGTTTTTAAGATAACAATTCTACTACAAATACCATTGTTTGTCAATTATAAACACATTTTTTAAAAGCAGCTCCAAGATTGGGATATATCTTACAACCAATGGTTTCTTATATCTTGTCCCCCAGGACGGAGTGTGATAGAGCTGTCATTGCTTGGCCCCGGGTAAACTTTTGCTCATAGCTGTTCATATTCTTGTCACGTCAATTGAGTTATGTGCTTTTTTGGACTACATGTGTTGAGTTTAATGGCTGTTTAAAATGTCTTAAAATGGTAATGTTATGATTTAGCATTAAAATGAAAATTTATTGTGTATGCAGAAAGGCACAGAAACAGAGCAGAGGGCATAAATTTGATATCAAGAAAGCAAATCTCTTTTATTAGAAGAATGACTGAAATTGCATATTTTCTTGCAGAGAACAGTGAAGGACCTAAGAAAAGAAGAGACCCACGAGTAGGTGAAGCTGAATTATGTTTTGCTACTGTGGCTGGGAACAACATTTCAGAGACAGCAGCAGATGGACTATTCTTATAAGAATTGCTGCATAACCTATGTCTTTCTTGGCACAGAGGCTATTTTTACGTGGAAAAACACAGATATTGAAATTTTAAAGTGATTTGGAGAAGTCAGACTCTAAATGCCAAGAAGTTTTAGGGATATTTCAACCAATTCATTTCACTTATATTTTCATTTTAATGGACACACAGGAAAAAGAATAATATATATCAAATAAGTCTAAAAGACCTTTTTCAATAAATATAAAATTAAAGAGCCTAAGTGATAAGAAAAGATTATGTCATAGTTAAATGGGCAGGAATTTTTCTTCCCTAAGTGGCACAGAAAATAATGATGTGTCTTACAATCTATGGCATTACAGAATAGATGAGGTCTACAAATCCTATGCAATTCAACCACAAACTAAATATGAATTTTCTTGGAACTTGACAATCCAATTCTAAAACTCATATGAACAAATAGAGGTACAAGATGGAAGTTACCAGGGGCTGATCACAGAGGGCTTTGTGGGCCAGGATAAGAAATTTAGAAACTTTTTCTTTCTTTCTTTCTTTCTTTTTTAAAATTTGACTTATTTGAGAGAGAAAGAATGAGAACCCAAGCAGGGGTGGGGAGGTGGAGCAGAGGGAGAAGGAGAGGCAGACTCCCCGCTGAGCAGGGAGCCCAACATGGGGCTAGATCCCAGGACCCTGAGACGACCTTAGCCAGAGGCAGACACTTAACCAACTGAGCCACCCAGGTGGCCCCTAGACAATTTTTGTAAGTACAGTAAGGACTCATTGTTGCTTTCTAAGCAAGTTAGTGCTCATTTACAATTTTAAAATGTTATAATAAAAAGAATAAATCATCCCATCTGCAATATGAAGAAATTTCATATAATACCCCCAAATCTCCTGAAGAATAAGGAAGCTTCTGTCTTATTTGCCTTACCAAATATTAAGGCATACTATAAAGCTATAGTAAAATAAACCAGTGTACTAATAGAACATAGAAAGATTGATTGAACATAGTGAAAATTTTAGAAGGAGATGCAAACAATTATGGAAATTTGATATATAGCAGAGGTAGCAGTAAAAATCAACAGTAAGGGGACACCTGGGTGGCTCAGTTGGTTAAGTGTCTGCCTTTGGCTTAGGTCATGATCCCAGGGTCCTGGAATCGAGCCTCCCCTCAGGCTACCTGCTCAGTGGGGAGTCTGCTTCACCCACTCACTCTGTCCTGCTTGGTCTCTCTCTCTCTCTCCCTTTCTCTCAAGTAAATAAATAAAATATTTTAAAAAAATAATAAAAATCAGGGGAGGAGCCAAGATGGCAGAGAAGTAGCAGGCTGAGACATCAGGTAGCAGGAGATCAGCTAGATAGCTTATCTAACCATTGCGAACACCTACAAATCCAAAGGGAGATGGAAAAGAAGAGCAACAATTCTAAAAACAGAAAAACGATCACTTTCTGAAAGGTAGGGCCAGCGGAAAAGTGAATCCAAAGTGACGGAAGATAGACTGTGGCAGGAGGGGCCGGCTGCTGGCAAGTGGCGGAGCAACAGAGCACAAAATCAGGACTTTTAAAAGTCTGCTCCACAGAGGGATGTCGCTCCAGAGGCTAAACCGGGGTGAAGCCCACACGGGGTCAGCATAACCCTAGGTCCCACGGGGTCACAGAAGGACCGGGGGTGTCTGAGTGTCGCAGAGCTCACAGGTATTAGAGCAGCGAAGCCAGCTACAGCGACAAAGCCGAGGAGTGAGCTCTCAGCTCGGGGTTACCTTGAACCGGTCACAGGCTGGGTGAGCTCGAAGTGCGGCCAGAGGCCAGGGAGATGGAGTGACTGAGCTCTTTTCTCCGAGTGTGCACTGAGGAGGAGGGCCCCAAGCTCTCGGCTCCTCTGGGCCAAGATTGGGAGGCCGCCATTACCATTCCCGTCCTCCAGAAATTTACGGAAAGCATTCAGGGAACAAAAGCTCCCGAAAGCGAATCGGAGCGGATTACTTAGCCTGGCCCCTGATAAGGGCGGGGCAATTCCAGTTCGGGCAAAGACACTTGAGAATCACTACAACAGGCCCCTCCCCCAGAAGATCAATGAGAAACCCAGCCAAGACCAACTTCACTTACCAAGGAGAACAGCGGAATTCCAGAGGAGGAGAAAGCAAAGCAAGGAATTCATGGAGTTCTCCCCATGATTCTTCAATCTTGCTGTTAATATTTTTTTTTCTGCTGCTAATTTTTTTTTAACTTTTACCCTTTCCTCTTTTAATATTTTTTTAACTAGTTTATCTTAACAATACCTTTCATAAAAAAAAATCTTTTTTGAACCTTCATTATTATAGTCATATTTTATCCTCCATTGTATCTAACTATATTTTTTGTATACACATGGGTTTTTTTCTTCTAAAAAATTTGGGGTACAACTTCTCTTAATAGATCAAAATATACCCTAAATCTAGCTCTGGGCTTGTTCTAGTGTCCAGCCCAAGCAAATTCTCTCCACTTTCTTTTTCTTTATTCTCCCAACCAACTTGCTTTATCAACTCATTTTTTAGAAATTAAAAAAATTTTTTTTCTCTTCTTTATAGGCTTATTCCATCCCTTCATTGTGTCTACCCTTATATATGTTTTTCATCCTTCAAAATTTTGGGAGGTAGTTTCTTCTTAGAGACCAAAATACTCCCAAAATTAAGTGAGTGACCCTGTCCTAGTCACCACTCTAATATATATATATATGTATTTTTTCTTTTTTAATACTTTTTCTTTATTTGTTTTCTTTTTTAACTTTTTTTTTTCTGAACTTCTTTTTTATCCCCTATCTCCATCCCACGATTTGGGTTCTCTTCTGATTTGGTTAAAGCACATTTTCCTGGGTTCTTTGCCACCCTTTTAGTATTTTTTTTTTAAGATTTTTAAAATATATTTGACAGACAGATCACAAGCAGGCAGAGAGGCAGGCAGAGAGAGAGGAGGAAGCAGGCTCCCTGCTGAGCAGAGAGCCCGATGTGGGGCTCGATCCCAGGACCTTGAGATCATGATCTGAGCTGAAGGCAGAGGTTTAACCCACTGAGCCACCCAGGTGCCCCCCCTTTTAGTATTTTATTTGCTCCTTCATATATTCTTATCTGGACAAAATGACAAGGTGGAAAAACTCACCACAAAAAAAAGAACAAGAGGCAGTACTGAAGGCTAGGGACCTAATCAATACGGACATTGGTAATATGTCAGATCTAGAGTTCAGAATGACGATTCTCAAGGTTCTAGCCAGGCTCAAAAAAGGCATGGAAGATATTAGAGAAACCCTCTCCAGAGAGATAAAAGTCCTTTCTGAAGAAATAAAGAACTAAAATCTAACCAAGTTGAAATAAAAAAAGCTATTAATGAGGTACAATCAAAAATGGAAGCTCTCACTGCTAGGATAAATGAGGTAGAAGAAAGAATTAGTGATATAGAAGACCAAATGACAGAGAATAAAGAAGCTGAGCAAAAGAGAGACAAACAAATACTGGACCACGAGGAGAGAATTCGAGAGATAAGTGACACCATAAGACAACACAACATTAGAATAGTGGGGATTCCAGAAGAAGAAGAAAGAGAGAGGGGAGCAGAAGGTATATTGGAGACAATTATTGGAGAGAATTTCCCTAATATGGCAAAGGGAACAAGCATCAAAATCCAGGAGATGCAAAGAACCCCCCTCAAAATCAATAAAAATAAGTCCACACCTCGTCACCTGATAGTAAAATTTACAAGTCTTAGCGACAAAGAGAAAATCCTAAAAGCAGCCTGGGAAAAGAAGTCTGTAACATACAAGGGTAAAAACGTTAGATTGGCAGTGGACTTATCCACAGAGACCTGGCAGGCCAGAAAGAACTGGCATGATATATTCAGAGCACTAAATGAGAAAAACATGCAGCCAAGAATACTATATCCAGCCAGGCTATCATTGAAAATAGGAGAGATAAAGAGCTTCCAGGACAAACAAAAGCTGAAAGAATTTGCAAACACCAAACCAGCTCCACAGGAAATATTGAAAGGGGTCCTCTAAGCAAAGAGAGACCCTGAAAGTAGTAGATCAGAAAGCAACAGAGACAATATACTGTAACAGTCACCTTACAGGCAATACAATGGCACTAAATTCATATCTCTCAATAGTTACCCTGAATGTTAATGGGCTAAATGCCCCAATCAAAAGACACAAGGTATCATACTGGATAAAAAAACAAAACCCATCAATATGCTGCCTACAAGAAACTCATTTTAGACCCGAAGACACCTCCAGATTTAAAGTGAGGGGGTGGAAAACAATGTACCATGCTAATGGACATCAGAAGAAAGCTGGGGTGGCAATCCTTATATCAAATCAATTAGATTTTAAGCCAAAGACTATAATAAGAGATGAGGAAGGACACTATATCATACTCAAAAGGTCTGTCCAACAAGAAGACCTAACAATTTTAAATATCTATGCCCCTAACATGGGAGCAGCCAACTATATAAACCAATTAATAACAAAATCAAAGAAACACATTGACAATAATACAATAATAGTAGGGGACTTTAACACTCCCTTCACTGAAATGGACAGATCATCCAAGCAAAAGATCAATAAGGAAACAAAGGTCTTAAATGACACACTGGACCAGATGGACATCACAGATATATTCAGAACATTCCATCCCAAAGCAACAGAATACACATTCTTCTCTAGTGCACATGGAACATTCTCCAGAAGAGACCACATCCTGGGTCATAAATCAGGTCTCAACTGGTATCAAAAGATTGGGATCATTCCATGCTTATTTTCAGACCACAATGCTCTGAAGCTAGAACTCAATCACAAAAGGAAATTTGCAAAGAACTCAAATACATGGAGACTGAACAGCATCCTTCTAAAGAATGAATGGGTCAACCAGGAAATTTAAAAAGAATTGAAAAAATTCATGGAAACAAATGATAATGAAACAAAATGGTTCAAAATCTGTGGGACACAGCAAAGGCAGTCCTGAGAGGAAAATATATAGTAATACAAGCCTTTCTCAAGAAACAAGAAAGGTCTCAAATACACAACCTAACCCTACACCTAAAGGACCTGGAGAAAGAACAACAAAGAAAGCCTAAACCCAGCAGGAGAAGAGAAATCATAAAGATCAGAGCAGAAATCAATGAAATAGAAACTAAAAAAACAATAGAACAAATCAACGAAACTAGGAGCTGGTTCTTTGAAAGAATTAATAAGATTGACAAACCCCTGGCCAGATTTATCAAAAAGAAAAGAGAAAGGACCCAAATAAATAAAATCATGAATGAAAGAGGAGAGATCACAACCAATACCAAAGAAATACAAACAATTATAAGAACATACTATGAGCAACTCTACGCCAACAAATTCAACAATCTGGAAGAAATGGATACATTCCTAGAGACATATAAACTACCACAACTGAACCAGGAAGAAATAGATAACCTGAACAACAGACCCATAACCAGTAAGGAGATTGAAACAGTCATCAAAAATCTCCAAACAAAACAACCCCAGGGCCAGATGGCTTCCCAGGGGAATTCTACCAAGCATTTAAAGAAGAATTAATTCCTATTCTCCTGAAACTGTTCCAAAAAATAGAAATGGAAGGAAAACATCCAAACTCATTTTATGAGGCCAGCATCACCTTGATCCCAAAACCAGACAAGGATCCCATCAAAAAAGAGAATTACAGGCCAATATCCTTGATGAACACAGATGCGAAAATTCTCACCAAAATACTTGCCAGTAGGATCCAACAATACATTAAAAGGATTATTCACCACGACCAAGTGGGATTTATTCCAGGGCTGCAAGGTTGGTTCAACATCCGCAAATCAATCAACGTGATATAATACATTAATAAAAGAAAGAACAAGAACCATATGATACTCTCAATAGATGCTGAAAAAGCATTTGACACAGTGCAGCATCCCTTCCTGATTAAAACTCTTCAAAGTGTAGGTATAGAGGGCACATACCCCAATATTATCAAAGCCATCTATGAAAAACCCATCGCAAATATCATTCCCAATGGAGAAAAACTGAAAGCTTTTCCACTAAGTAGGAACACGGCAGGGATGTCCATTATCACCACTGCTTTTCGACATAGTACTAGAAGTCTTAGCCTCAGCAATCAGACAACAAAAAGAAATTAAAGGCATCCAAATCGGCAAAGAAGAAGTCAAACCATCACTCTTTGCAGATGATATTATACTATATGTGGAAAACCCAAAAGGCTCCACTCCAAAACGGCTAGAACTTGTACAGGAATTCAGTTAAGTGTCAGGATATAAAATCAATACACAGAAATCAGTTGCATTTCTTTACACCAACAACAAGACAGAAGAAAGAGAAATTAAGGAGTCAATCCCATTTACAATTGCACCCAAAACCATAAGATACCTAGGAATAAACCTAACCAAAGTGGCAAAGAATCTATACTCAGAAAACTATAAAGTACTCATGAAAGAAATTGAGGAAGACACAAAGAAATGGAAAAATGTTCCATGCTCATGGATTGGAAGAACAAATATTGTGAAAATGTCTATGCTACCTAAAGCAATCTACACATTTAATGCAATCCCTATCAAAATCCCATCCATTTTTTTCAAAGAAATAGAACAAATAATCCTAAAATTTATATGGAATCAGAAAAGAACTCGAATAGCCAAAGGAATATTGAAAAATAAAGTTAAAGTTGGTGGCATCACAATTCCAGACTTCAAGGTCTATTACAAAGCTGCCATCATCAAGACAGTATGGTACTGGCACAAAAACAGACACATAGATCAATGGAACAGAATAGAGAGCCCAGAAATAGACCCTCAACTCTATGGTCAACTAATCTTCGACAAAGCAGGAAGGAATGTCCAATAGAAAAAAGACAGCCTCTTCAACAAATGGTGTTGGGAAAATTGGACAGCCACATGCAGAAAAATGAAATTGGACCATTTCCTTACACCACACATGAAAATAGACTCAAAATGGATGAAGGACCTCAATGTGAGAAAGGAATCCATCAAAATCCTTGAGGAGAACGCAGGCAGCAACCTCTTTGACCTTAGCCACAGCAACTTCATCCTAGGGACATCGCCAAAGGCAAGGGAAGCAAGGGCAAAAATGAACTATTGGGATTTCATCAGGATCAAAAGCTTTTGCACAACAAAGAAACAGTTAACAAAACCAAAAGACAACTGACAGAATGGGAGAAGATATTTGCAAACCACATATCAGATAAAGGGCTAGTATCCAAAATCTATAAAGAGCTTAGCAAACTCAACACCCAAAGAACAAATAATCCAATCAAGAAATCGGCAGAGGACATGAACAGACACTTCTGCAAAGAAGACATCCAGATGGCCAACAGACACATGAAAAAATGCTCCACATCACTTGGCATCAGGGAAATACAAATCAAAACCATAATGAGATACCACCTCACACCAGTCAGAATGGCTAAAATTAACAAGTCAGGAAATGACAGATGCTGGCGAGGATGCGGAGAAAGGGGAACCTTCCTACACTTTTGGTGGGAATGCAAGCTGGTGCAACCACTCTGGAAAACAGCATGGAGGTTCCTCAAAAATCTGAGAAAAGCTGAAAATTGACCCAGCAATTGCACTACTGGATATATACCCTAAAGATACAAACGTGGTGCTCCGAAGGGGCACATGCACCCGAATGTTTATGGCAGCAATGTCCACAGTAGCCAAACTATGGAAAGAACCTGGATGTCCACCAACAGATGAATGGACAAAGAGGTGGTATATATACACAATGGAATACTATGCAGCCATCAAAAGAAATGAAATCTTGCCATTTGCGACAACGTGGATGGAACTAAAGGGTATTATGTTGAGCGAAATAAGTCAATTGGAGAAAGACAACTATCATATGATCTCCCTGATATGAGGAAGTGGAGATGCAACGTGGGGGGTTTGGGGGGTAGGAAAAGAAAAAATGAAAGAAAATGGGATCGGGAGGGAGACAAACCATAAAAGACTCAATCTCACAAAACAGGCTGAGGGTTGCTGGAGGGAGGGGTGTCGGGAGAGGGTGGTGGTGTTTTGGACATTGGGGAGGGTATGTGCTATGATGAGTGCTGTGAAATGTGTAAACCTGGTAATTCACAGACCTGTACCCCTGGGGATAAAAATACATTATATGTTTATAAAAAAAAAAAAAGAAAAGAAAAGAAACACACAAGTCAAGAAATAGAACATTAAAAAATCAAAAAAAAAAAAAAAAGAAAATCAACAGTAAAGGGTCCTTGGGTGGCTCAGTTGGTTAAGCATCTGACCCTTCATCTGAGCTCAGGTCTTGATCTCAGGGTCATGAGTTTAAGCCGTGTGTGGGGCTCCACAGTGTGGAGCCTACTTAAAAAATGAAAAAGATAAAAAAGGAATCAACAGTGAAAGGCTGGTCTGATCCTGGGGTGACTGGGACAAATGGGAATAAAAACCTATTTGATGCTTAAACAAGGGAGTTCCAGGTGAATTAATGGGCTAAATGTGAGAAGAAAACCTTTTAAACTTTCAAGAGAAAATGTAGAGTTTCTTCAGCAAGATATAAAATAAATACAAACAATCAAAGAAAAGATCAATAAATTTGACTGCATTAAAATTTTAAAAATCTATTTTAAAAGGGCCCATAAACAAAATGAAAAAAAGAAGTCAACAACTAAGAAAAAGTTATTTACCATCTATATAACCATCTATATAACTGACTGAGGATCAGTGTACAGATACATAAAGAATTCCTCTAACCCTAAGAAAAATAAAAAAGTCAAAAAGAGCAATTGGCCTTTCATAGATGAGGAAACCTGAATGATCAATAAACATATGAAAGGGTATAAGAAAATGCTTAATACATAAAACAAAACAAAATAAAACAAAACATAAATACATTTAATACATAAAACAAAAATAAAATATTATATTTGTAACCATGAAGTTTGTCAACTTCATGTAACCATGAAGTTGACAAAATT
This sequence comes from Martes martes, assembly GCF_963455335.1. Classification (NCBI taxonomy): domain Eukaryota; kingdom Metazoa; phylum Chordata; class Mammalia; order Carnivora; family Mustelidae; genus Martes; species Martes martes. The sequence continues at coordinate 37,482,152 of NC_137897.1, read as the reverse complement.
GTACAATCTGACAACACCAAAAAGGTCATGATAAAATAGGAATTCTCATCCATTACTAATGCCACTTTGGCAATTTCTAGTGAAGTTAAATATGCACATGCTCTGAGCTTACAAATTCCTTTCATTGACAGGAACCTAAGAAGTCTTCATTCATATATATAAGGGGAAATCCACAAGGATGTACATTTCTCATATTAGCTAAAACTGGAAACCTCACTTAACTTAGCACTGTCTCTCTTCAGTACATTTGGTATACCACTTCACATTCAGTATTAGAACCTTACTTTACACCTCTATTTCTCCCCTCCAGGGGAGAAATTGTGTTATTGTTGTCATATATCTTACTTTTACATGTGATAAAGCCCACAACATGCTATTTTTACTTTTGTTTTAAATAGTCTATTATATTTTAAAGTTATTTATATAGTAAGAAAACAGTCTTTCATGTTTACCACCATAATAAGCAGAATAACAGCCCCCCCCCCAAAATGTCCATGTCCTAATCCTCAGAACCTGTGAAGATGTTACCTTACATTTTGAAAGGGACTTTGCAGATATGATTAAGGATAAGGACTCTGAGTTGAAGAAATTTTCCTGGATTATTAAGTAGGCTCAACCTAATGACATGAGTCTTACAAGTAAAAGAGGGAAGTGAAAGAGTGAGTTAGAGAAATGGCAGTTGAGAAGAATCCTGAGATATACGGGCCTCAGCACAAGTATCTAAGAGAACTCCAAGTGCTAAAGGTAGCCCCACACTGGCAGTCAGGAAAGACACTGATTCTTCCCTGTGGCCTCCAGAAAGAACACGACCCTGCCAATACCTTGATTTTAGCTCAATGAGACATGTGTCAGACTTCTGATATGTGGAAGCTGCAAAATAATACATTTCTGTTGTTTTAAGCTGCTAAGTTTGTGATCATTTGTTACAGCAGCAACAGAAAACTAATACATCCCCTACAATATATATATCATCTGTAGTGTTCTTCATTCTTTCATATAGATCAAACTTTCCATTTACTATCATTTCCCTTTGGCCCAAAGGACATTCGTTAACATTTTTTGTAGTGCACACCTGCTGGTGATAAGTTCTTTTGGGTTTTGTATAATCAAAAAAGTCCTCATTTGGTCTTAGTTTTTAGCAGATATTCTCACTGGACATAACATTCCAATACCTTAAAGATGTCCCCCCACTGTCTTCTAATATCTTTTTCCCCCTGGAAGATAAATAAAAGAAAATATTTGTGAGCTTGGATTAGAAAAAAATTTCCTAGATACAGCACCAAAAGCACAAGCCAAACAACAAGAAAAATTTGATATATTTCATCAAAATTAAGAACGTCTATTCTTCAAAAGACACTGACAAAAGAATAAAAACACAAGTCATAGACTGGGAGAAAGCATTTGGAAATCACATATTCAAAAAGGACTTGTATTCTGAATATATAAAGTACTCTCAAATTCAAGATAAGGAGACAAACAACTCAATAAAAGAATAGGCAAAATGTTTGAACAGGTAGTTCATCAAAAAATACACAGATGGCCAAGAAACACATGAAAAGATGCACAAAATCATTAGTCATGAGAGAAGTACAAACTACATCACAATGAGATATTGCTATACACATATTAGGATGTCTAAAATGCAAAAGAAAGGAAAAAAGAAAGAAAATTTGACAATATTAGGTGTTGACAAGGATGAGAACACCCGTAATTCTCACATCCTGCTGGGGGGAGTGTTGAATTATATTTTGGAAAACGGTTTGGCAATTTCTTACAAAATTAAATCTACATCTACTGTATGACTCAGTAGCACCATTTTTAGGCATTTTCCCGAGAGAAACAAACACTTATGTCCATATAAAGAGTTGCACATAGAAGCTTTATTCAAAAAGCCAAAAGCTAGTAACAACACAATTATCCATGGATACATATACAGATAAAGAAATCATAGTATATCCATACAATGGAATACTAGTTAGCAATAAAAATAAATGAGCTACAACCAACAACATGAATGAGACTTATAATTACTATGCTGAATGAAGGAAGCTAGACGAAAAAAAATAAAAGCACATACCGTACAATTCCATTCATATAAATTCTAGAAAATGCAAAGTAATTAATAGTAATATCAAGCAGATAAATGATTGGCTGCAGTTTGGGGCAGGGAGAGAGAGAGAGGCAGATAACAAAGGAGCAGCACAAGGAAACTTTCAGGGATGGTAGATTTGGTGATTATTACTTGTCAGGATATAGTGATGGTTTTGGGGGTGCCTATTCATTTTAAAACTTGTCAATTTGCATACAAAATACATGCAATCTATTATATTTCAACTATATCCCAATAAGGCTGTTAACAACAAACAAAAATCAAGCCCATCAGTTTGACAAAAATAACTACCAAGTATTGGTGAGAATTGGGGAAAAAATGGACTTTCACACTGGTGGTGGGAAGAAAAATGGTACAAACATATTCCAATACACTTCAACCACATACAGTAAAATTTAAAATGTCAATCTCCTAAGATTCAAAAATTTGACTTCTAGGACTATAACCTAGAGAAACTCTCCCCACAAACACCAGGATACGCAGTGGTGTGCTGATAAAGATGACCACTGGCTCTCTGGGGAAATAAAAAAAGTCCTGTTTTCTAGTATTTGCCCATTTTTCTGGAGTAAATAAACTGTGGCTGATTTCTAGGTACTGACATCACTACATACAAAGTTGGGAGGAGATACATATACCGGTTAAATGTCCATCAATAATGGAATGGATAAACAAATGTAGTGTACTTGTACAATGAAGCATATAGATGTACCTCAAAAATATATTGAGAGAAAAATGCCAGTTGCGCAACATGTACAGTGTGATACCATTTATGTAAATCCTAGAATTCATGAAACAATAGTGTCTTGGTGCATTTGGGCTGCTGTAACGGAGTACCACAGGCTGGGTAGCATAGCTTATAAACAGTTCGGAAGGCTGGTTAAGTCCAAGATCAACATACCGGTAGATTTGGCATTTGAGAACTCACTTTCGGGTTTATAGATGTTTTCTACCATGTCTTCACTAGTGGAAGGGGTGAGGGAGCTCTCCCAGGTCTCTTTTAATGAAAAAAGGGGCACCAATTCTATTAATGAAGGATCATGACCTCATCACCTCATGATCTCATCACCTACCAAAGGCCCCACATCCTATTACCATCACGTTGAGGATTAGGATTTAACATGTGAATTTGGGTTGGAGGGGGAGACACAAACTTCAATCTATGGCAAACAGTGTAGATTGTACATCAGTAAGCATGTATGGAGGAAAGTTATTTAAACATGGGGACAAGGACATATACCAAATTCCTGGTGGTGCTTCTACTTGAAGTGGGAGGAGATGGGGGATCAGGTATTTATTTATATATAACATCATTGCCACAAATTTAGTGATATAGGTTTACTATCTCGTGGTTTCTGTGGGTTAGAAGTCTGGGCAAGGCTTAGGTGGGTCTCTGTTCAGGGTCTTACAAGCTGCAGTCAAGGTGTTGACAAGGGTCTTAACTGGAGGCTTGGCTATGGAAGCATTCCTTTCCACACTCACACATGTAATGTACTGGAACATGTAATTCCTTGGGACTGTAGGATTCGTGGCAACTTTCTTCTTCAAAGCCAGCAATGGGAGAGAAGGACTAGTGTAGAGAGTTGGCTTAGGAAGATGGAATCATATAATGTAATGTAACCACGGGAGTGGAGTCCCATCATGTCTGCCATAATCTATTAGTTCAGAAGCAGATCACAGGTCCCACCCGTTCTTTTTTTTTTTTTTTTTTTTTTGAGATTTTATTTATTTATTTTAGAGAAAGAGAGAGAGAGCACAAACAAGGGGAGTGGCAGAGAGAGGGGGAAGCAGGCTCCTTGCTGAGCAAGGGGCCTGATGTGAGGCTCTATGCGGGGGCTTGATCTCAGGACCTTGGTATTATGACCTGAGCTAAAGGCAGACGCTTAACCAAATGAGCCACTCAGGTGCCCCAAGTCCCACCCACTCTTAAGGGCAAGGGCATCCACGGGACATGGGGATCATGGAAGCCCATCCTACAATCTATGTGCCATAACTGCATGAGAAACAGAGGTCTTAATCTTTATCTGCAAAAATTTACTTCTATTTAAAACAAAAACAAAACAAAACCTCACACACAAGAAGGAAATTGAACAGCAATGTATACTGTACAAACAATGTGAAGCAACATAATCAAATCTCATAAAAATGAAAAAGTAGGAGTGTCTAATAGAAAATATAAACCTTTTATGTAGGTTAATAAAAAAGTCTTATATCATAAGCTACTGCTATGCAGGAAGCAATCTTTTGCAATGGTAGATGGTTTCGTTTAATTTTCTGACATGGTTTATTAATAACACGTGAGACATCTCTGCTTACATTTTGCAGCCTCTAATCCCTTTAGGGCAGGGGCCCTGTCTGTTTGTTTTTCATTGCTGTACTGTTAAATCAAACCATCTTTCAGTAGGTGAGCCTGTAGAGCGTTTTGGATGGGTTTCTATAATTCCTTCCAGGCTCTTGACTCCCCAGTCTCCCAGCTGCTGTCTGGATTGTGGTTATAGCTGTGTGTACATTTATACATGCATTGGCATAAAGTGGAGAATCCACTGATATAAATGTTGTCATTGTATTGGAGTTTTAATTTCATTTTTCCTTTGGGTGAGAATGAAATTCTTTATCCTAATAAGCTAAGTGTTACTATTGCCTTCTCAGGAGCTGGATACAACATTCTTTTAATTTGTTTACAATCTTAAACTCACGGTGACAAAATGGATCTTTGGATTTTCTGTGTTTATTACATCTGTTGTCACTAGGCAGTCCGCGTTTATTGAAAACACCAAACATCTTGTTGTGTTAAAAGCAAAACAGTGTGACATTCAACGTCAGTTCTGATTTGAAATTCCATTGTTTTTTGAATTTTCTTCATCACATGTTAATATAAATTTTTTGGAGAAATTTTTGCCTGTACATACTCGAAGCATTTTTTTTCCTTTTTTAAAAAGATTTTATTTTTAAGTAATCTCTCCACCCAATGTGGGGCTTGAAATCACAACCCTGAGATCAAGAGTCGTTGTGCTCTACCGTCTGAGTTGGTCAGACACCAACCACCATATTTGATGTATTTCTTATAGAAATTGGATTAGACAGAGAAATATGCAGAGCATCAAACTATAAATAGAATATGGCGCCACCACCAAAGAGGGAAACAATTATTTAATTAGTTTCTAAGTGTCTGACAAAGGAAGAAATCTGTGGGTTGGAACTGCTATTAGTTTTAATGGGCATCTACTTAGCTTAGTACAGTGGCTTGTACTGCATTAAAGGAGGGCCAGCACCTACCATATTCTCTCTTATAGGGAAGGCTGCTGTTAAAGATAATATTTGCTCACCGTCTAATAGTCTCTCACCACAGAAACTGTAATGTCTTACAAACATGTAGTAGATAACATATCAATATGGAGGGCCTACACCCTGAAGTTTATAATCTGGCAAGTAGAGGATGTATATAAATAATGGCAACATAATAACAGCTGCAGGAGAGCCAGCGGGAAGAAGAGGGGCAGTGGTGCAGGCTGGCTCAGTCAGTAGAGCATGCAACTTTTGATCTCAGGGTTGTGAGTTCGAGCCCCACCTTGGGCATGGAGCCCACTTAAAAATAAGATTTTTTTAAAAAGATTTTTATTTATTTATTTGACAGACAGAGATCACAAGTAGGCAGAGAGGCAGGCAGAGAGAGAGAAAGGGAAGCAGGCTCCCCGCCGAGCAGAGAGTCCAATGCAGGGCTTGATCCCAGGACCCTGGGATCATAACCTGAGCCGAAGGCAGAGGCTTCAACCCACTGAGCCACCCAGGTGCCCCCAAAATAAGATTATTGAAAAAAAAAAAAAAAAGAAGAAGAAGGAAGGAAGGGAGGGAGGGAGGAAGGAAAGAAAGGAAGGTACTATAAAAGTTCGGAAAACAAGTTACGATAGCTACCACGTATTTATCAAGTACCATTTGTGTGCCAAGTACCTTCCAAGGGTGATTACCAATACAAAAACTCTAATACTAAGACTCACAGATATGAATTGGATACTGGTGCCAGGCACTCTTCTAGGCATAGTACATGTACAGGGGACTAGAATATGCCTTCCTGAAAATATGTCACTTTGACATAAGGATTATTTTGAGTTGAAAACAATTGAGAAATAGCACGTACCAGAAACAGGCTCTCTGCCCTACACCCCCCCCCCATTTGCCTAAGAGCAGGCTCTGACTCTTAATCACCTGCAAAGGAGACACTTATCAGCCCTGAGACTGCACTGAGAGGAATCCACATTACAAACCTGCTGGGGAGTGCCTGAGTGGCTCAGCTGGTTGAGCTTTTGCTGGTCCTGATCTCAGGGTCCTGGGATCAAGTTCTGTATCCAGCTCCTTGCTCAGCAGGGAGTCTGCCTGCCATTCCCCCTGCTCGTGCTTTCTCTCTCTGGCAAATAAATAAATAAATAAAGTTTAAAAAACCTGCAAATCTCCCAAAACTTAGTGGATTAAGACAACAATGATTTATGATTTCTCCTGATTCGGTGCGTTGGCTGACCAGTTCTTCTGCTGGTGTGGTCTGAGTTACTTATGCTGCTGGAGGCTCTGCTGGGGCTGTGATGTCCAAGATAGCCTCATTGACAAGTTGGGCTGTTGTTGCAGGCTGTGGACTGGAGCCTCTGAAATCACCTCCGTGTGGCCTTTCACCCGGGCTTCTCCACAGCTTAATGATTTGTGGGCTGCTCCGATGGGAATGTGGGGGGTGCACCAAATGTGGACCGTCCCGGTTGGGTGGGGGCTGGTGGTACAGGAGGTGAAAGAATTCACCCCAGGTAGAACCAAACAGAAGTTTATTGAGTGAACTGTAAGGGACGGCAGGCAGGACGGCGAAGGAGAGACTATCCAACACAAGGCAGTGGTGAGCGACCACAGTCACAGGGCAGAGTGAGGGAGTATGGGGACTTACGGACTTTTCCCTTTTTTGGTAATCTTAGGAACTGTGCCTGGTTGTAATTGGCCAGTTAAATGAGGCTGTTTGCTTTCAGCTCGGTGGCTGCTATGGGCCCTTTTGCCTTGTTTCTATCGCAGAGGCTCATTACCTAAAAGCATCCTCCAGATGGTTCAGCACAGGAGTCTCAGGGTTCCAAGAGAGTAAGACCCAGTGCATAAGGTCTTAATAAACCTCTACTCCTGTCACATTTGCTGACATCCAGTTGGTCAAAGCGAGTCACGCAGTGAAACCTAGAATAAATGTGAGAGGCTATGCTAGGGCCCGGACACCAGGAGCTGTGATTCATCGGGGGCCACTCATGTAGGTATCCACCACATTTATCATTAAATATTTATCGTTAACATTTATCATTAAATTTATCATTAAAAAATCCACTGAAACTTGGCTTCTTCATCTGTAAAAGGAGGAGATGGAACTGAGTTAACCCTGAGGTCCCGGTCTCACTTGTGGCCGGAAAATGGAGGGCAGGGCCGGGGATGGGGGGCACACTACTTAAGCTTGCTTTCTCCAAGTCAGCTCCATAATCCCTTTGATGCAGGCAGGCCAGGTCTGAGGACCCAAGGGGACTCCCGCAGGACGAGCCAAGAGGATCCTTGGCTTCACACGGGATGGAAATCAAGTGCGGGCCAGCAGGAAGTGAGATCAGAGTTTACTGAAGATATAGAGAGACCAGATAGAGATGGAGTGTCTGGAAGACTCATAAAGGGAAAGGAGAACAAGTCTGATCTTTGCTTGAGGGCCTGGAGTTTTTATTGAGGATGGTGTCCATTGGACATGTCTTCTCAGGCATCGTGATCTGGTGGACATGTCCTCTCAGACATCCAGAACTGGCTGAATAAAGACCAGTGTTCAGGTGTCCTCCATAAGTCACTTATGCCCTGGAGCCAGAGGTCTTTGACATCAAGGTGTTTGGAGTCAGTGGGGATGCCTGGTCACTCCTTAGATATTGTCTATGGTTCCGAAAGATTCCAAAGAAATCATTAGGTCCTCAACCTTTACAAGGTGGACATACATTAAAACATGTGTTAAGGCAGGGGTGCAGGTCCTAGCAAGAACAGAAGCAGGAAAAGGAGCAAAGGGGGGGGGAACACAGCTTTTTTTTTTTTTTTCATGGAATCCCTTCAGTTTCCCTGTCTCACCTTGACATGCTGCCCACTAATTTCCTCCTTTCCCTCAAAAAGGACCTTCTTAAACCTTCTAAATAGTCTCCCCAGACATCTTTTTATGATCTGTATTGTCTACCTTAACTTAGGTGGGGAAAAAAAAGGAGGAAAGGAAAATGAGAAAAAGTATGAATTAAAACACTGTAGTGCAGTGCTTCTCAAGTGTGCAGTGTAGGCCACTGAAGATGCCTGGAAAACAAGAGGATGGCAGGACTGTAGTGTGTCTGTGGATGGTATGCTGGCTTCAGGAGAAAAATAATGAGGGGTGCCTGGGTGGCTCAGTCAGTTAAGCGTCTGACTCTTGATTTTGTCTCAGGTCAGGATCTCAGGGTCGTTAAGATCGGGCTTTGGGCTGGGCAGTGGAGCCTACTTGAGATTCTGTCTCTCCCTCTCCCTCTCCTTCTAACCCTCCTCCCACATGCCCGCGCGCATGTGTGTGTGTGTGTGTGTGCGCTCTCTCTCTCTAACAAAAAAAAAAGGATGCCTGGGTGGCTCAGTTGGTTAAGCATCTGCCTTCAGCTCAGGACATGATCCCAGGGTCCTGGGATCGAGTCCCACTTTGGGCTCCTTGCTCAGCGGGGAGCCTGCTTCCTCCTCTACCTGCAGCTCCCCCTGCTCATGCACTCTCTCTCTCTCTGTCTCTGACAAATAAATAAATAAAATCTTGTAAAGAAAGAAAGAAAAAACAATGAAACAATGTCATTCATCCACTTTTGTCATATTTGAAATATAAGATCATCATTTTCACAAGGGTCTTTTCTTTTTTTTTTTTTTAAAGATTTTATTTATTTATTTGAGAGAGAGACAGTGAGAGAGAGCATGAGTGAGGAGAAGGTCAGAGGGAGAAGCAGACTCCCCATGGAGCTGGGAGCCCGATGCGGGACTCGATCCCGGGACTCCAGGATCACGACCTGAGCGGAAGACAGTCGTCCAACCAACTGAGCCACCCAGGCGTCCCGGGTCTTTTCTTTTTTTTAAATGAGTATTGCCTTTTTATTGTAGCTGGGGGACGGAGGCATGGTAAGCAGGGAAGATCCTTGAGCAGACCCTGCAAAAGGTTGACTTTCCTGCAGTGGTCCAGGTACCATGTTAGCTTGACAATTGCTAACATTGCGAGAGGCTGTTAGATGAAGCAATGGAAAACTCCACACCTTAGCACAAGGAGCAAGTAACAAGAGGGCCCAAGTCCTTTTTTTTTTCAGCATAACAGTATTCATTGTTTTTTCACCCCACCCAGTGCTCCATGCAATCTGTGCCCTCCCTAATACCCACCACCTGGTTCCCCCAACCTCCCACCCCACCGCCCCTTCAAAACCCTCAGGTTGTTTTTCAGAGTCTGTAGTCTCTCATGGTTCACCTCCCCTTCCAATTTCCCTCAACTCCCTTCTCCTCTCCATCTACCCTTGTCCTCTATATTATTTGTTATGCTCCACAAATAAGTGAAACCATATGATACTTGACTCTCTCTGTTTGACTTATTTCACTCAGCATAATCTCTTCCAGTCCTGTCCATGTTGCTACAAAAGTTGGGTATTCGTCCTTTCTGATGGAGGCATAATACTCCATAGTGTATATGGACCATGGATAAGGAAGATGTGGCCCAAGTCCTTTTAATGTGCTCTTAATGTGCTCATTCTCTCACCAACCAGCGGTGTGGGCCCAGCCTCCTTTCTAGCCCTCAGCCTTGGCTGCGGGCATGCTTCCCCCAGTTTCTGAGCTTGTTGTACCTTTGGCTAAACATAAATTCTGCAAGCACCACTTTCATGGCTTTGTGGAGGCTAACATTAAGTTAGCCGTGTTCTTGGCCTTGGCTAATATTATCTCATATTGTTTCCAGGCTATTGAGCACATTGGTTAAATTTGCATTTTCTCATGGTTACCGTCGCGTGCTTATGTCGGATGCACAATTCACCTAAATGGGTCAATGACTCACAAGTGGTTCATTGAAAAGCAGTGATGAAAACGGTCATAATCAACAGGCTCTAGTTTAATATTTCCTGTGAATCTGTTAATCAGGATTTCTGACAAATAGTTGAAAAAGAATAGTTTGAATCAAAAGTATAATGAAAAATATATGAAGATTGGATTTTATTGGACCTGTGATTTATTTAAAAGCCCCCCAGAGTGTAGTCTATCATGTAATTTCGTTAAATAGTGGGAGGAAGACATTGAAAACACTGTCATTTTCAAATCAAACAGAATGACCTCCCTGGTAAATTGACTGTGTGTATTCAAGACGAGCATGAAATACTGCTTCCCATTACATGAATTATTAATTTTATATATAAAGACAGAGAAAAGACAAACCCAAAGAGTCGTGATTCCAAGTTGTCCTCGTGGCCAACACACACATAAAAAAGCAAACTCAAAATTGATGCTATATATTAAGCTCGAAGAAAAAACAGATCTGCTACTGGCAAAAATTATATCACGCACTAGGTTGATATTTTGCTTTACAGTGAGGTGAAATCATGGAAGTGCCAAGTATGACTCAGCGCTTAGCAAATATGTCGCGCATATCGGAAAATGAAGGGCTGGATGGCAGATTGTTTGGATTATAACTGAGAAGTCATGCTATAGGAGCAGAGCTGTTTTGTTCACTGGCGATGATTTGATGAGCCACCATGTAGCCTGGCAAAGCGAGAGGTGTACCTGGAGCAGGTTCAACCTGATGCCAATTCATACCCTGCCGTATTTCCAGAAAATAATCCATGGGAAACAAGCAAACCACCTGACTCTGTGTGTTGCAAGAAAAGCGAAAGCTCTGCCTGTTGTTAAATCTTGTTTGGTTTTTTTGTGTGTGTTGTTGTTGTTGGTTTTGTTTTGTTTTGTTTTTTTTCCAGCATCGTGTGTGAAGAAATGAGCAGTATTAGAAAATTAGAAGCCTGCTCTTTTTATACTGAAGCATGTTCCGTTCTGGGGGGGGAAGGTGCTCATGTGAGTTCAAGAAACAATGACTGTGATTACCAAGAAAAGGTCTTTGACACACTTTGACACACGTCAGCAAAGACAATTTTGATGACTTCAAATTGCTTGCTCACATAATGTACCTCAAATAATCAAGGTCTTGAACAGACTGAACTTGTCACTTGATTGCCTGTGTTTAATCATTCTACAACTGCTTCCTGAGTGCCAGCAATGTGCTAGATGGATGGTCAGCCAAAAATCTCTCCTAAATTCCCAGCCTTTGAGTAGTACAGTGTACAGATGAGGTACCTACATTTCTAAAGCGGCCAGTGTAAATATTTTTTTTCCTTCAAATCGTAAAACAAAGAGTATCCTTTGTCTGTTTCCCAATAACACGTAAAACGTGGCTTGGTGATCGGCAGGATTTACAAAGCCATAATCGATATAGGCAAAATGACAGTGTAACTACATTGTGAAAATGGCCATCCTGGGAAGGGAGGCATGCCTGTGTGAAAGAGGTAAATCCTCTTTTAAAGAGAGAAATTGATAGGTGTAAGGGCCTATTTAGCCAGAGCGGCCCCACCTCCGTTGAACAGCCATTTTGTTGTTTATGCAGTAAAACTTAAATTGACCCTGCCCCCCCTACCCAGGGGAACTTATTTAAAAGCAAGTCCAGGAAACCAGTCCCAGGTAATAAAGCCCAAATACAAGGGTGGGTCAGTCAGGTAGAGATAACAGCCGAATGCAGGGATGAGTCAGGTCAGGTGGAGACATCCAATCAGTAAAGTGCGCATACTGTCTCCCTAGCTACCAAGGAGTGTGGGCCCCGCCCTTTGGGCAACAATTCTTACCAAGGTGATAGGCTAGTTCAAATGTCTACTATGGGGTGAATTGTAGTTCAATTGGCCACCCGTGTGTGACCTAGCATGACCGTGCAGCTTTCTCTGTGTATTGCAATCTCATTGGCCACGTGTGTGTGGCCAGGCTCAACCACGTGGCCTTTGCTCTATAAAAGTTAGTCTGTGAGGCAGGGAGGGGTCAAGCTCTCTGTAAGAGGTGTGGCCTCGGCTGGTCGGTTTGATTCTCAGTGCTTGGCATGAAATAAAGCTTTGCTTGACCTTCACTTTGTATCAGTCTCGCTCCTTTAATCACAGACCCATTATTGGGAGACCCAACATTGGGGACCCAACAATAGGTAGGCCCTGAAACTACAAAATTAAAAATTTTTGGATATCTTGAGGTACATGCCCAATCAGTCAGTTAAAGAATTGAGGGGTGCCTGGGTGGTTCAGTGGTTAAGCCTTGCCCCTGACTCAGGTCCTGATCTCAGGGCCCTGCTCAGCGGGGAGTCTGCTTCTCCTTCTCCCTCAGCCCCACCCCCCTTCCTGACCCCCCGCTTGAACCCCACTCGTCTCTTTCTCGTTTGCTCTCTTTCTCAAGGAAATAAACAAAATCTTTTAAAAAATTAAATTACATTTTTTAAAAAAAGAAAGTTTCTGCCTCTGAAGATACGGGCTTGTGGGCTTGGGAGACTGCTGTTCTTTGTAGTAATGACTATTAGGTTATAGGCACATCTCACTTTGCTTCAAAAAAAATTTTTAAATTATGTCATAGAAAATTTGGGAAATAGGGAAAATCATAAATGAGATAAAAATCCCATATAAACACTTCACCTAGTCATTTAAAAGCCATACATTTGCTTCAGAATGGCTTTAAAACGACTTTAAGATTGCTTTAAAATGGCTTTTTTAAATCAGTGGATTAGTATGTTTATCGATTTCATTTTTCAATAATAAAAAGAATGCTACCTTACAGGGCTCTTTCACAACCCTGATATCAAGAGTCACAGTCCACTGAGTCAGCCAGGTATCTCACCTTACATGTATCTTTATGCAAAAAAGAATTAAAAGCTGCCCCTCCATCAAAGTAGAATATCTGTTAAAAACAAGTTGCTTGGGGAACCTTACTGGCATGCAACTCTTGATCTCCGGGTCATGAGTTCAATCAAGCTCCACATTGGGCGTAGAGCTTACTTTAAAAAAAAAAAAAAGCTGCTAACTACCTTCTTAAATGAAAGTGAAACATAATTGCACTAAGTCAGATTTTTTTTTAATGCTTGCAATGATTTTTAAAATTCATCCAGTGCTAGAATAATTGACTACGAGAGGATGGAAATGAACTCTACTAATTGCACCTTGTAGAACTGAGGGATCAGCGTTTTCTCCAAGATGACTTTTTCAACTGTGAGAGTAAACCCGCAAAGCTCACCCCCTCCTCCCACCTACCCTCTCCCCTCACCTCCATCTGCGAAATGTTCGGATGCATTTATAAGTGAATAAAGACCCTGAGGTTGTATCAGTCTTTAGGCAAACATCCTTCTTAATATTTGTCCTTCCAAGTGCAGATGACAATGGCTGAAACACACACACACACACACACCCCTACCTGGGAAAGGGTTTGAATCCAGAAAAAGGGAATTGGCTGCCTGCCCCGAGTGGGGCAACATCTCATTTAGCTCCTGACCCTGGAGACACTGCCAGTGATTGTGGCACAGCAGATTGCTGGCAACACTGGTCTTCTTTTATTTGTTCTGTCTTGTATGTTTGTTTTTAATGGTCTGATGTTCTGGATGTTTCTCCATTGAAGGTAGGGTCTCAGAAGTTTTGGAAGAAATACCTTCTCAAAGCACGCCCCGAGAACAGATCCAATTTCACCGTTTTCGTGAACTGTCAGAATGTTCTAGATATTCTGGAGTGAGAAATGTTATTTTGAAATTTGCTTATGGGTAGGAAGATATACATTGGGGAATGGGCTGTTGGCAGCCTTCCCATCTCCTGACGTACTCAGGGCTGACTGCATGGACCACATGTTTGCTTTTAGTCCCTGAGGAAGTGTGTTGAGTTATAGAAAACCTAGCCAGAAATGATAAAGCCACAGAAGGAGTTTTCCTGGGAACCACCAACGAACTTTGGACTGCCTCTGATTAGCCAGATGCTGCAATGAATTTTATCTATGACTTCAAGCATTTGTATCTGATTGAGGGTTATTTCCTTTGCCATCTCTGACTCACTTGAACAATTTTCTTTTCTGTATACTTTTATTTTTAAAGATTTTATATATTTATTTTATTTATTTGCCAGAGAGTGAGAGAGCACAAGCAGGGGAACAGCAGGCAGAGGGAGAAACAGCCTCCCCTGCTGAGCAAGGAGCTCGATGTGGGATCCCAGGAGCCCCAGATCACAACCAGAGCAGAAGGCAGATGCTTAACCAACTGAGCCCACCCAGGCATCCCTCTTCCGTATACTTTTTTTTTAAAGATTTTACTTATTTATTTGACAGACAGAGATCACAAGTAGGCAGAGAGGCAAGCAGAGAGAGAGAGGAGGAAGCAGGCTCCCCACTGAGCAGAGAGCCCGATGTGGGGCTCGATCCCAGGACCCTGAGATCATGACCTGAGCCGAAGGCAGAGGCTTTAACCCACTGAGCCACCCAGGTGCCCCCCGTATACTTTTTAATAGTAGTATGTTTACTGCTCTGAGTACTGCCTTTTCTCTTTTTTCAAATTACTGGGTGATATTACTAACATCGTGTTATTCCTTCTGTGCCTTCCTTTGAGAAATAAATGATTTTTCTCTTGCTCTGGGATTTTTTGGTTATGGTAAGAGACAATGGCTTCTGAGTCTCCTTTTTCTGGTCCTCGGCCATTAGAACACTACTTTTTTGGAAGAAGGTATGAAGTAGTGCAAATTTAATTTCTCCCGCAATGCTATCTACTCCTGACAGAACCAGAGAAATTCGGCTTTATTTTGTATTTCATTTGTTTCCCTGGGCACTCGACTTTCTTCAACCACTGTTCTCCTCCTATGGAGCTTATTTTATTTTCTATCCCAGAGTATTGTAACTTGAAAAAGAGCACAATAATATTATTAGCAAAGCTGTGTGCTGTTTACAAGGATCATTATTTTAATATATTCATCAGAGGTTAAAATAATCAGTATCATTTGATATTCGTGTCCTTTGCATAAAAGAAAAACTTAACACACGTCGTTGAATGAATAAATTAAGTAGCTAAATTATTCTTTACTCAATTTGAACTTGTAGAAATAGCTCATTGACTGGAGACTAGGTAACTTTTTTTTTTAAAGATTTTATTTATTATTTGACAGAGAGCAAGATCACAAGTGGCAGAGAGGCAGACGGCGGGGGTGGTGGGAGCAGGCTCCCCGCTGAGCAGAGAGCCCGATGTGGGGCTCCATCCCAGGACCCTGAGATCACAACCTGAGCCGAAAGCAGAGGCTTAACCCACTGAGCCACCCAGGGGCCCCGAGACTGGGAAACTTGCTACTCATGTCTACTTTGTCCCTTCACCCTCCCCATAGGCAGGTTTCTACCTTAGATAATGATAGTGACCTTGCTGTTAGTAACTTAAGAATGTCACAAGATTTGGATGTTTTGCTTAGGTAATACATGCAAGATGGTCAAAATTGAAAACAAGATTAAAAGGTGTGCCAAATAAGAAGTCTCAGTCTACATATCTACGTACCCGTTTCCTTCCTCACCCTCAGCCACTTTTATTAGTGTTGAAGGCCACAAAGCATGCCATCCCAAAATATGCCTCTTTGGCGTAAGGGTTATTTTTGAGCTAATTATTTTTGAGAAGCTGCACACACACAGGAGAATCTCTGAAAACGGAGAATTTACCCTTTCATAAGGGAAATTTACATTTATAAAGGAAATCGCCATTTTTAAGAATGCCTTCCCCCTCTCTGTACCAGCAAGAGAAAGATGACTCTTACATCACAAGAAACTCCATGGGGGAAGGCACCTAACTTAAACCTACGAAACAAACTTACCCTTGTTTACTGTGTTTTTCCTGATAATCCTCCCCAGCCCACAACATCTTTCTGTTTTCTTTAGCTGAAGACAGTAATGTGATGGTTTGGGCCATTGGAGGGAGTGTTTACTGCTTTCCTGGGTCTCTCCCATGTATACAGGATGTACACATGTTATTAAACATCTGCTTCTCCTTGTTTTTCCTCTTATTAATCTGTCTTTTTGAAACAGAGAAACTATAGGGACCCCCAGGAAAAACTGCTTTATTTGCTCCTTTCCCTGCTTCTGTTCTTGCTATGACCTGCACTCCGGCCTTACACACGCCTAATAGAATAGATAATGTATGTCCTCCTTGTAAAGGTCGAGGATCCAATGATTTCTTTGGAGTTTTCCAGCACAATAGATAACATCTAAGGAGTGATTGGGCGGGGTTGTTATGAACCTTTTCCAAGACCACTGACTCATCAAGACCCCTGGTTCTAGGGCATAAATGACTTACAGGGGGCACCTGAACACTCATTTTTGTTCCTGGATTACTGAGAAGACACATTTGCCAGATCATCACCCTCAATAAAAACCCCAGACCCCAAGCAAAAATGAGACTCCTCCTCTTCTCTCCTCCTTTCCTCTCCTCTCCTCTCTCTACACTATATCTATACTCTGTCTCTATGCATCAGTAAGCTCTGTTCTCACTTCCTCTCAGTTCCTGTTTGACTTCCATCCTGCACAAAGCCAAGGACCCTCTTGACTGGTTCTGCGGGAACCTCTCTGGGTCCCTGGACCCAGTCAGCCTGCATCATTTCATTATAGGGAGTGTTGCTCAAGAACCTGGAAAGCTAGAGAAAAAATATTGCTCCCCGACTACAGTTTTGGCTATTCAGTTGGGTCCTGCTGAGATACCCTACCTGTTCTAGAGCCTACAGAATGGGATCTTGGAAAACTGGCGATGTTATGGAACCTGGACTGGATTGCCTGACAGAGGAACCAAGCAGCACTTAGAGTTCTTGGAGGATAGGAAGTTTATTTAACACCGGTGGGCTCAGAGGAGAATGATCTCCAAAGGTCTGAGTCCCAAGCACAATCAAGCGGGATAATTTATACTCTTCTACTTCCACATACTTGGCACTTTTGGCACGCGTGGGAAGCGAAGCAGGGAGAAGAACCCGGAAGAGCCTTGGGCCAGGGACCGGGACTCCCCTGCTGGCTCGGTTGGCCATCTTAGGACACAGATTTTTCCTCTTCAGCAGAAGCCAGTGAAGGTTAAGAATTCTTACCAAGGTCAGTTCTCTGTCTGTAGTGCTCAATCCAGAGAGGAAGAGAAAATGTTTACATTGTCCCTCCCTTCCAAATTCAGATTCATGAGTGAAAAACATTTCTAAGACTTAGTTCTTAGGATTGTGACTCTCATTAAAGTTTGGCTTAGAGGTACCCATTTGTTACTGGTCCTTTCCCTCTCAAGAATAGTTATTGCTTTCCTGTTTATCTTGTCATCTGTTCTGAGAATTTATCTTGGTTTTTCTGCTTGCCCAGGACATGGATGTTTTTGGTTCTGTGTGTGTCAGTGGCTCAACTGTAAGATTGGGGACACCAAAAATATGGCCAGACAGGAAATGTGGGTTGGGCCCATTTGCAGCTAGAATCTTACCAACCATTGCCAGCTCTCAGGGGAGTTATCTGAATATTCCTTTTGGTTAGCTTTGGGAGTGACCCAAGATCTTGGGAGGGTAATATCTTTTGCATTCTCTTTGGGGACCCCTCTTGCATCCATGGGTAAACCATAGAAGGCTTATTGGTTTTGGCTTTGAGTCATTTGATAGATATGCCTTTGGTTTAACAGAAAAGGATTTTTTTAAAAAGTTGTTTAATACCACCAGAGATATCTATCTATTGCTTGTCCCAGCTGAAGCCTGTTAAAATATTTGAGAGGGTTCTTTAAAAAGTAGCTCTGGTCAGAAGTTGGTGATATTGGAAGCTGATATTCAGGGTTTGAAAGGAATTTCTTTTTAGGACTTCTCCCCTAATTTTTTGATTCCCATCTTAGTTGGAAATCTTCTCATTGATTTAAGGAAGCAAATTGAAGGTAACATACTTGGATCAGCCCCTTCATGCCATTCAAGTTGCAACCCAATACTTTGAGAAATTAAAAACAATGTCCTTGTCTTATAAATTGAGTTTTTACAAGAATAGGAAGGCAACTCTAGAGGGGTTCAAAGCTCATCTATCTTTTTACCAATCCCCAAGCCTCCCCTATTCATTTCAGAAGTTTTCTGGATATCGTAAAAAATCTGGACTTAGTAAGCCAAAGTCCTTCTTGGAGAAACTTGCATGCTTTCTCTCTGCCTTGGAGACACAAATGTTCTACCTGGTCTTCTCTAGGAACCCTGAGTCATCTCTCTGAAATGCAAACTTCAGGGAAATAATTCTTATCAGAATGACAAAACAAAACAAAAGTCTACTTGGAAACTAGGGAATGAAAATCCTTAAAATTCTTCTTTTACTAGTAAATATTAGTAAAAAAAAAAGTTTAGCCACCTGAGCAGGTAACCTTAACTTATTCCATCTGCCAGAAACACAATTTGGATCCAACTGCTCTTTTTCCCCCCCCTCCAACTGTCCTTTTATAAATAAGTGTTGCATTATCATACCTGTCTCATGGCTAACATTTTAAAATGAAAGCTATAAGATCTCTGTTTGCATCCATCTGTATGTTTATGTATGATATAAATGTGTGATTTTTCTCCCTCTGGGTGGTATTGCCAAAATTAATTATAAAGTGTTCTGTTAAACTGGCTTAAAGAAAAAGAAACACTTATATAAATTAAGTACTCTGAAAACTCAAAAATATAGAAACTACCCCAAATGTTTTTCAAGTATATGTGATCAGGGATAATCTTTAGTAAGTAAAAGCTAGCTTAAGTTTGTTGGTTTAATTAAAATGGGCATGTTTTCAGAGTCATCAAGATTTAATATAATACAGACATACAACTTCTATTCTATCTAGACTTACTAATCAAATCAGTTATGTTCAAGTCCTTCCCGTTAGGGAATTTGTTAGCAAGGAAAAAAAAAACTTGAAATAATGGTTAGCTGTTTGATGTCTCATGAAATTTTCCTGAGTAATCTAAACATAATTATTAAGAACAACTAAATTAAATAGATATAAGTAGGATAAAAGTTTATAGATCAACTTTTCAACAATAATTATGTTTTATGATATGTCTATTTAAAAATAACTTCCAAAATCTTTTTGGTAACTTGAAACCTTAAGGTTATACTAAACTAAGTGAAATGATGACTATTCAGTGGATGTCTAGATCATTTTCAAATAAAGCAAAATATTTTTTTTTCTTCAAAGATTTTATTTATTTATTTGAGAGAGAGATGGTATGAGCAGGGAGAGTGGAGAGTGGAGAGAGAAGTGAGGGGGAGGGACAAGCAAACTCTGTGCTGAGTGCAGAGCCCAACCCAGGGCTCAGTCCCATGACCCTGAAATCATAACCTGAGCCAAAACCAAGAATAGAATGCCTAACCAATGGAGCCACCTAGGTGCCCTTCAAATAAGATAAAATGTTGAAGCATTAGTTATTGAACACAGGATTATCTGCTTTTGGCTTCTTATTACAGAGGAACTAAAGGTATTTGGATCCATCAGTAAACATGTCTTGTGATACATTGAAAAATTTACTATGAGGAAGAATATGCTTCTAGAAATTATGAAAACTATTTATAAGTTTGCCAATCTACGGAATGTTGGTGTAACAGATGGTTCACCAGCACTAACTTACTTCTTAGTTTTCACTAAAAATTATAGTTTCAAAGGGTTAAAAATTCTCATAAATATATGTAATTAAACCTACTAGAAATAATAAGGGAAACGACTGTATATATAAGGAAAGTAGATGAGTTTTTTGTAAGAAAAGGTATAAGGAATGGAGATGAGGTTTTGTTAAGAGAAAAGAAAGTAATTTTTTAAAAAGATTTTATTTATTTATTTGACAGAGAGAGATCACAAGTAAACAGGGAGGCAGGCAGAGAGAGAGAGAGGTGGAGGAGGAAGCAGGCTCCCTGCCGAAGCAGAGAGCCCGAAGCAGGACTCAATGCCAAGACCCTGAGATCATGACTTGAGCCGAAGGCAGAGGCTTAACCCACTGAGCCACCCAGGTGCCCCAAAAGGAAGTAATTTTGTCCTAAAGCAGAACGATTGGCTGTTTCAGAATGGGAAAGGGAAGAATAAAAGACAAACTAAATGGATATAGAAATTTGGGAATTGGGAAAGAGAGAACCTCGTGTAGTCAAGTTTTCTTGGACTATGGGTCTGCTCTTAGTAAGAAATTGTGAAAGGTTTTTCTTTACCTTTTAGGTAATCTGCCTAGAAAGTGAAGATTTTTCTGTCTTACCAAAGTAATTTCCTGTACTTCATGTTGCCTTTCTCTTCAGGTCTTTGATTATTTAAGAAAACTGAGTCTTAATATTAAAAGAACTAAGTTTTATTCAAACTAGGCAGCCTGTTTTTGCCTTTGACATTTTTTATTGTCACTTTGGTGAAGTAGATAATTAAGCATTGTTTCATAATGATCTGTAATCCTATTCCGTCAAATGACCAAATCTTTTGATGGCTTTGACAAACTCCCCAGATCAAATTCTAAGAGAAGTCTTTTGACCTTGACTTTGGGATTTTCCAGAGGGATCCTGGAATGTGTCAAAAGGGTTTGTGCTCCAACTTATAAAAAGAGAGATATTAAACTAATTAGGATTATTTATTATGTTAAATTATATAAGAAGCAGGGGCGCCTGGGTGGCTCAGTGGGTTAAAGCCTCTACCTTCAGCTCAGGTCATGATCCCAGGGTCCTGGGATGGAGCCCCACAACTTCCCCCCACCCCCCTCTCCTGGGTGGGACAGGTGTGATGTTCTTCCAGGACTCTCCCAACTATCTTAATGTTAATGCCTTGTTATCTTAATGTTAATGCCTTGTTAGAGGGGAAAACAACCTTAACCACAACCGCAAGGCCTCTGGTATCTTGTAGATCTCACACTGGACGGTCCTCTTTAGCATATGAAAGTTCTTTTGAAACTTCCCTTTTTCCTTATCTCCCCCAACCCCTTAGTATATAATCAGTCATCCCTCACAATCTGGAGCAGCAAGGGTCCTGTCCCTGTGCTTTAATAAAACCACCATTTTGCACCAAAGTCGTCTCAAGAGTTCTTTCTTGGACACCACCCTACCAGATCTCACCTATATTCCAAGAACACATCAGTTATTATTTTAATACATTGTATGTCAGAGAAAGGGCCAGATTTCCTTGTAAATTGCATTATAATGAACTCTCATCAGCTCTTTCACCATAGCCATTTTTAAGTCTTTCACCATTTACATAGTTATTGTTTTACTCTGATGCTTTTGTAAAAATGCTTCATCTTCAGAGAGATCTCTTGGAAAGAACTCTGACAAGTATAGGTTTCTGATAACTTTCAGATCATACTATTGACCTGCTGAGAATTCACAGAACTCTAATGGAGAAACTGATGGATTCATAAAATTGCTAAAAAGAAAAAATGTCAAGATCAACAAGATTAAATTACATGGAGCTGAATGAAATGGTGAGGATGATTATAATTTTTATGATTTTTTTTTGTTTGAAACATTGCTAATTATTCGAGGTTCTGTTTCTCCAACACCCCCCCTCCAGATTTAGGGAGATCTCTCTTAAGCTATCTATGACTTACAGCAATTTGGTAAGTTGTAATTTGCAAACAGAATTGAAATATTTATCTTTTTCTCCCTACCTTATTCTCCCATAATTATGAAATTCTTATCAAATATTCTTATTTGCATAAGTTCAATAAGAACATGTTCTCCTTGTAACAGTACACAATTGGAAACATCAGTTACATTACCAAGGCTTTGATTGAGATTTGTATTTGAGAATGATATGCATAGATGCAGATATGACCAGATAGCTTTAAGGCACTAAGGTTTATGTCTCTCTTTTTTTAACAGATTTTATTTATTTTTTTAATTAAAAAAAATTTTTTTAAGATTTATTTATTTATTTGAGAGAGAGAGAGTACATGGGGCGAGGGCAGAGGGAGAAGAAGAAGGAGAGTAGACTCCGTGATGGCCAGTGAGCCTAATGTGGGGCTCGATCCCATGACCCTGAGATCATGACCTGAGCTGAAATGAAGTCAGATGCTTAACTGACTGAGCCACCCAGGGGTCCCTCCCAGATTTGATTTTTAAGTAATTTCTATATCCAACATAGGACTCGAGCTCATGACCCTGAGATCAAGAGTCACATGCTCTACTGACTGAACCAACCAGGTGCCCTAAGGTTGACTTCGTAGAGCCAATAAAGTTTCTTGCAAAAACAGCCTGGTACCTTGTTTACTGGGTTGCCAATAGCCTTAACAAGTGAGTAAGGAAGATTACTTCCTGGAAGGCCCAGGAACCTCAGGATATTTGGGGGACCTTGAGAAGTGAGGATATAAATTTTAGAGAAAGCCCCACAATAGCTCATGTTTAGACAATCTTCATGCCTGTTACTACATAGGCCGCTCAGAAAATTCACCAGAACACATGATGACATCCCCAGAGACACTCGAACTGGAAATCAGGAAAACTTGTCAGGATACCACTGCCTGCCCTCACTCCATCTGAAGATGCTGGAAGCCCAACATCTAGTAATCTTGACTGACTGCCCTCTGGACTCAAAAACTGAGTTTATAGTTGGTTCTAACCATTAACCTTTGTTTCTCTTTTGTTGTCAGAGAAATGCTTCTTATTAAGTACCCGATGGCTTGCACCATGTCGGCCTAATCCTGGGAGCCCACCTGTGTCGTTGCCTCCTGAAACGAGACACAACTCTGACTTATTTTCAGGACTAGAAGACTGGTTCACTGAGATATGGAACGATGCGTCAACTCAGATTCTGGACTGTGAAACTGCATGGGGAACTTACAGAAGTGGACATGAAGGGGGTCAGAATATACTACCCCCAAAATACCCTAAATTTTGAGCTGATTTTTTTTTAATTTTATTTTTTTTAAGATTTTTTAAAAAGATTTTATTTATTTATTGGACAGACAGAGATCACAAGTAGGCAATAGAGGCAGGCAGAGAGAGAGAGGAAGGGAAGCAGGCTCCCCACTGAGCAGAGAGTCCAATGCTGGGCTCTGGGACCCTGGGATCATGACCTGAGCCGAAGGCAGAGCCTTTAACCCACTGAGCCACCCAGGCACCCCAGAGCTGATTATTTTTGAGAGGTTGTAAACACAGGAGAATCTCTGAAAGCAGAGCGGATTTTACACTTTTGTCAGGGAAATTTACATGTGCAAGGGGAATATCCATTTGTAAGGGTGTCTCCCTCTCTGTACCAGGAAGAAAATGATGACTAAATCACAAGAAACTCAATGGAAATGGGAGTGACTTAAATCTGTATAACAACTTTACCCTTGTTTGCTGCGTTTTTTCTGGTCACCTCCTTTACCTGAGTTCCCACTCCCCAACATATTTTGTTTTTAACTGAAGATGTATTTAAGGTGATGGTTTGGGTCATTTGGGGGAGTATTACTATTTTCCTAGGTCTCTCTAGTGTATACAGGAGGTATATATCTTATTAAACTTCTGTTTGTTTTTCTCCTGTTAATCTGTTTTTTATTACCGGGAGTCTTAGCCAGGAACCTAGAAGAATAGAGAGAAAATGATTTTTTCCTCCCCCACAGTTTCATGTGTATTTTCCCAGTGTCTCTGTACACAGATAACAAGCTACAGGCAGATGTATATATGTCCATAAGTGAAGGTTGGTATATAAAAGGTGGCATTCTGAGCAGGGACTTGGACAGAACTTGTACACCAATGTTCACAGCAGCATAGTTCGTAGTAGCCAAAAGGTGGAAACAACCCAAGTATCCATTAACTGCTGAATGGATAAACAAAATGTATATCCATGCAATGAAATATTATTTAGCTACACAAAGAAATGGAGTTCTGATCCATGATACCAAGAGGATAAGCCTTGAAAATATTATACTGCCCTTAGCAGTAAGTGCGGTAAGCCAGACACGAAAGGTCAAATATTATCTGATTCCACTTATGAACTACCTGGAATGGAGAAATTCAGAGAGAGTAGAAAAGAGGTTATTAGGGACTGGGCAGAGGAAGAATGAGGCATTGTTGCTTCATGATTCAAGACTTTCTGTTTGGAGTGAGGAAAGTTTTGTGAATACATGGTGATGGTGACACAACCTTGTGAATGCAATTGTCACTGAATTAAAATCTTGAAGTGGTTAAAATGGCACATTTTATGTTAATATATTTACCACAATTTCTAGTACTAAACTTGGTCAAATTGTACATTTTAAGTGGGCAAATTTTATAATATGCAAATTATATTTCAATAAGGCTGTTCAGAAAAAGGAACCATGTTGTTTTGCATCTTGCTTTTTTCCTTTCAGCTACATATTCTTGGGGTGCCTGGGTGGTTCAGTGTCTGCCTTCAGCTCAGGTCATGATCCCAGGGTCCTGGGATCGAGCCCCATGTTGGGATCCTTGCTTGGTGGGGAGCCTACTTCTCCCTTGGCCTGCCACTCATCCTCCTTCTGTGCGCTCTCTCTCTCTCTCTCTCTCTGTTTATTTATCTGAAAGAGAGAGTGAGAGAGTGGGGAGAGGAACAGAGGGAGAAGGATGAGCAGAGCACAGAGCTTGGCACCAGGCTTGATCCGACCTAGGACTCCATCTCATGACCCTGAGATCATTACCTGAGCCAAAATCAAGAGGCAGTCGCTTAACCTACAGGGCCACCCAGCTACCCCCTTTTTATTCTTTATTCTTTTTTTTTTTAAGATTTTATTTATTTTTTGACAGAGCGAGACAGTTTACAGGTAGGCAGAGAGGCAGGCAGAGAGAGAGGGGGAAGCAGGCTCCCCACCGAGCAGAGAGCCCAATGCAGGGCTCAATCCCAGGATCCTGAGATCATGACTTGAGCCGAAGGCAGAGGCTTAACCCACTGAGCCACCCAGGCGCCCCTTAACAACATATTCTAAGGAACTTTTCAAATCAAGACATAGAGAACTTCCTCGTTCTTATTTTTGTATTTATTTACTCAGTACAGCTGTGATTGCACGGATATACTATAGTTTATTAAATAGTTCCCTAACACTGGACACTTGGGTTGTTTCCAATATTTTGCTATTGCAGACAGTACAACAGTGAATAAACTTGTACATTCACATGAAGGTATCACGCGAACATATCAAGTGTTTTGTCACACTTAATTGATTTGGGTCAATCTATAAAGTGAGAATTACTATGTTGAGTTATTAGGATCGAGGTTGAGGGGTGTTCATGTGTTTAAGGGCCATTTATATTTCTTTTTTCTGTGAATCGCTTGTATGTCTATTGCTGTTCTATCAGGGTGGTTGGCCTTCTTTAATCTATCTTTTTAAGGAGCTTTTATATTTTAAGGAGATTAGTCCTTCCCGTTCAACAAGAATTGCAAATGTTACCCTCTGTTGATAATTTGTCTTTGGACTTTGCTTGTTTTTTTTATGTTTAAGTTTCATTTTTATGCAGTCATATTTATCAATCTTTTGAGTCATCCATAAAAGGCCATCACTGCTGCTAAGCTAAAAATGAATTTCCTCATGTTTTCTACAATTGTTTTTATTATTTCAATTTCTACATCTAGATATTGGAGCCATTTGGAGGTCATCCCAGTATGTGTTCTAAGGAATGCATCTAGCTGTAGCTTTTTTCAGATGTCAGATACCAGCCTTAGTTGTTCCAACAACAGTTGCTTGTTTGTCCGTTTTTAAAGATTTTATTTATTTATTTGACAGAGAGAGAAAGAGAGAACGCACAAGTAGGCAGAGAGGCAGGCAGAGGGAAAGGGAGAAGCTGACTCCCCTCTGAGAAGAGAGCCCAATGCGGGTCTGGATACCAGGACCTTGAGATCATGACCTGAGCCAAAGGCAGATGCTTAATTGACTGAGCTACCCAGGCACCTCCCAACAACAGTTTTTTAATAAAATTAATATTTAGCTGATTTGAAAATCCACCTTTATCATATTTCTCAGTCTGGTATGTATTGTTTTTATTTCTGGACTTTGTATTCTGGCCCATTTTTCTGTCTGTTCATACACCAATATCAGACTGTTTTAATCAATACCTTTTTAAAAAAATTATATTTGCATGCTCGGTCAGGCTAATCTCTCATTGCTCTTCCAGTTTAAAGTTTCCCTGGTTATCTTTGCTTCTTTTTCTGCCCAGTACTCTTCTACTACTGCCTTATAAACCAGTTCAGCCTAACACGGAGAGAAATGCCAAAGGGCCAGAATCAATTCTGCAATGTAATCCATTCCAGTTTATCAAGTCCATGCATTTTTAACAGGAATTGAGTAAATCACTTGCAGTAAAACCATAAATACAATTTGGCATACAATTTTTCTTTTCACTTAAGCACTTTCTTATTATTACAGTCTTTTTAAACATAACTTTCCTTAATTTCCATAACTTTTCATTTACTGTTGGACACTTTCCATTTTCCCCTATTGTCTCTATTCCTTTTCATTATGAAAAACAAAATAAAACAAAACAAAACAACAACCATATAATGAATATCTTTAAGCATATGAGCTCTTTATGCAATCTTTGGCACTGATTTTTAGGTGGGTTTATTGAGGCCAAGGACATGGGCATCTTTAAGACTGAACACACACTACTAAAATTTGTACCTGTTTACACTCCAACAAGCTTATGTGTGCGGTATCAAGTTCACTGTGCTTTGTTCATCAGGAACTGGTTATCTCAGGCCTCTGAAAGTTCACGTCAGAACATCTTAAGTCACGCAAATGGGGGGTGAGTGGGTTCCACTGTGTTGAGATTAAGGTGAAATAATACCACTTACAAAATAAATTTTGCACAAGGTTTCTCCCTCTTGGAATGCTGATATAATCTTCTGAGGTTAAGTTTATTTGCATAATGGCCCAGGTGTCCTCTGGGTGTTAATGGCTACAAGTCTCCCACCCACTCTTCAAAAAACCTTTCTGGATCTTCAAAGTATGAACATCTTTGAGGGTGGGTAAGGGAGTCCTTGTGGCTTAAACCAACAGTAATAGTTTTGAAGTTAAATATCAGAAAGGTTAGGAGACATGTAACTACAGGTGACCCTTGAACAATGTGGGGGTTCAGGGTACTGACTCCCAACACAGTTGAAAACCTGTGTATAACTTGACTCCCCAAACACTAATAGCCTGCTCTTGACTGGAAGCCTTACTGATAACATAAACACTTGATCAGCACATATTTTATATATTATATGTCTTGTATACTATATTCTTTTTTTTTTTTGTAAAGATTTTATTTATTTATTTGACAGATAGAGATCGCAAGTAGGCAGAGAGGCAGGCAGAGAGAGGAGGAAGCAGGCTCCCTGCTGAGCAGAGAGCCCGATGCAGGGCTCGATCCCAGGACCCTGGGATCACGACCTGAGCCGAAGGCAGAGGCTTTAACCCACTGAGCCACCCAGGTGCCCCCTATACTATATTCTTAATATAAAGTAAGCTAGAGAGAAGACAATATTATTAAGAAAACCATAAGGAAGAGATAATACATTTACACTACTGCACTGTATTTATCAGAAAAAATATCTGTGTATAAGCAGACCCACGTGTCTCAAAGGTGTGCGGTTCAAGGGTCAGCTGTAATGGGTTAGCCTTGCCATTGAACGGGAAGAAGAGGTAAAGGTGATCAACTCCAGATGCTGAGAAAGCTTGAGTAGAGAGAGTTGCAAATGTCTTCAATGGAGTCCCACACAGGAAGGCTGCTTTACCTACAAATACTGTCTGTTGAGCTTTCAAGGTTAAACCTTAAAAGCCAGGGCCTGAAGTTCTTGCTTCTGTGTTTGTGACCCTCTCTCCCACAATGCCAGGCCCTTGTTGAGAGCAGAGACTTCTTCATTTGGGTCTAGATTTCAAGGCCAATCCAGTCTGAATGGGACTTCTGTCACTCAAACTTCTGGTAACTTCTTTGGGATCCCAAGACACATGGAGTGGCTAGTGACTGAGGAACTGTGTTAGTCTGCTCAGGCTGCCGTAACAAAATACCACAGACTGGGTGGCTTAAACAACAGAAATTTTTTTTCCCATAGTTCTAGAAGCTGAAAGTCCAAGATCAAGGTGGTGTCAGGCTTGGTTTCTGGTCAAAGCTCTTTTCCTTACTTTTAGATGGCTGCTGGTGGTGGATACTCTCTGGTGTTTCTTTCCTTTCTTACAAAAACACCAGTCCTATTGAATTAGGGACCCACCCTTAGGGGCGCATCCTTAAAAGCCCAATCTCCAAATATAGTTACATTGAGGGTTAGTATTTCAACATATGAATTTGAGGAACCTAATTCAGTCCCTAACAGTAACCTTAGGAGGGGCAGCTCATAGCTCTGAAGTTCTCACTAATAATGATTGTTTGGGGGGTGCCTGGGTGGCTCAGTCATTACCCATCTGCCTTCAGCTCAGGTCATGATCCCAGGGTCCTGGGATCGAGCCCTGCATCAGGCTCTCTGCTCAGAGGAAGCCTGCTTCTCCCTCTCCCACTCCCCCTACTTATGCTCCCTCTCTCTCTGTCAAATAAATAAATAAAATCGTTAACAACAACAACAAATGCTGGTGGTTTGGGTAGGATTGTGTAGAAAAGGAGAACTGACTATGGGATATTACATACAGAATTGGGAGTTGGAAGAAAGTTTAGAAACCTAATACTTATTTTGTAGTTAAGGAAGGCTCCAAGAGCTTGGAAGACATGTCTAAGTTAAATTTGGGATTTAATCCATTATACCCTCAGTAGATCATTGATTATACATATCAAGCCTTTTGTGCCCTTTACATTTCTTTCCTTGCACTAATTACAATCTGTTTTACTTTCTTGCTGTAGGTCCATGAAGACCAAAATCTGACCCATCTTGTCGACCCATCTATCCCTGACAGCACCTAGCACATTGCCTAGCCCTTTGTAAGGGCTGAATAAATATTTAGTGAATGAATAAATGACTGAACAAGAAAAGCTAACCTTTATCAAATATTCATAATGGCCCATGCATCAAGCTTTCTACGTGCTTGATTTCATTATCTTATTTT
Organism: Martes martes; assembly: GCF_963455335.1. NCBI lineage: Eukaryota > Metazoa > Chordata > Mammalia > Carnivora > Mustelidae > Martes > Martes martes. Next base: position 37,453,052 of record NC_137897.1, on the reverse strand, counting down.
CATAATAATTTCATGGTAATTAATCTTTCTAATTTTTTTTAGAGGAGGAACCTGAAGCTCAGGAAGGCTGAAGCATTTTCCAAAGACGAAGCTAGGAAGGACAGAGTTGGAATTTGAACTCAGACCTGGCCGACCCCGAAATTCACTCAAATGTTTAATCAAAATGCTAAACTATCTGCTTCAAATTCAACACAAGGAAGGGAGGAAATGGAGAAAAAGCTGTAAGTTACTTTTTAGATGTATTTTTTTTTAAGATTTTATGTATTTATTTGAGAGACAGAGAGCATGAGCAGGGAATGCAGTAGAGGGAGAGGGAGAACCGGAGCCCCACTCCTGCAGAGCAAGGAGCCCGAGCTCTGGGGACTGGGGGCTCAATTCCAGGATCCGGGGATCATGACCTGAACCAAAAGCAGAGACTTAACCAACTGAGCCATCCAGGTGCCCTACTTTTTAGAGGTATCTTAATGTATGTCTATATGTTTCCTGGCAGAAAAGGGAGACATTGCTTTTGGAGAGAGAAAAAGCATGGATCAAGTCAGGAAGGTTGGAAAAAGCAACGTGTATTCAGGAAAAGAAGTTCAGTGGACTTAGAAGGGGAGGAAAGTTGGAGCAAGCAGCACCTAGAGGCCAGAGAGTTAACCTGGGCCCAAAATGTGAAGGTTCCTGTAGGCCAGAGGTCAGCAAACTATGATCCCAGGCCAAATTCACCCCAAGCTCTGTTTTCGTAGAGTCTATGATCCGAGAAAGATTTTTGCATTTTAATTTTACTTTACTTCAGTTTTTTTAAGGAAGATCTAGGTCCAATGTGGGACTTGAACTCATGACCCAGACATCAAAACTCGAATGCCCCACTGGCTGAGCCAGCAGGGTGCCCCTGATTTTTACATGTCTAAAGGATTGCTTAAAAAGTAATAAGGAATATGTGACAAAGATGATACGTGACTAGCAAAGCCTAAAATATTTACTATCCGGCCCTTTGCACCAAACCTGCAGTATTCCTTGAGAAGTTTAGACTTTACCTTGTTAGGGGCAATTGTTGCAAGTATATAAGTAGAAAAAGGATAGAGTCAGCTGCAGGTTTTAGAAGGGAAGATCTAAGGACAGTTAGGATTGGGGGGTGGGGATTGGGAGAAGCAAGAAAACACAGGAAGAAGCCAGTTGAGAGGCCTTTGCTGTGATCCAAAGAATGGCTTTGGAGAACATCGAGGAGGATGGATGCCACAGCATGGGTGGTATTAAGTACAGGATAAATGACTGCTTAACTGTGGGAGAGAAGAGAAGGGGAAAGGAGAGTGAGTCTGAATTTGTTGTAGATGTTCCTCTGGGGTAGCTTCAAAGATAGCGTGTTTTAGACTAGCCGAATTTGTAGATCATTCAAAATGCAGATGTCTAGTAGGGAGTGACAGCTGTGGCCAATGGGGGAGATTAGCTTGCCCAGGGAATGCGAAGTATTCCTCTGTTTGTTGTTTTGTCTGCTTTTTTGTTTTCCTCATTTCTGACTACATTGTTTTTAATAATTGAGGTTTCCAAAGACAATGAAGAAAGGGGGAGATCAGGAGGGAACAGTTTCCTTACATCTTCATTATGGATTAAAGAGAGAATGTTCTCGATTTCACATCAATTACTAATAAACTTTTGCAACACTAGCCATTGAAAAGTTGGGGACTACCCGAATTATGTTTTGGCATAGTTGTAGGTAGGATATCAGTGTTCACAATGAAAATGTTTATTAGTGCCATGTAAAAATTAATACATCTTTAAAACAGGAATTTAAAAAAATCACCCTCTTGAACCCATCAGGAGGATCATAGTGCTTTTTAAAGTCTGTGTATACAACTCACACATTAGACCATTTGTCACTGAGCCAACAAAATGACAGCTTTTTCGCTAGTGGGAAGAAAAAACTCACACTAGAAAATATGTTCTACAAGCAACTTTCTTAACGTAATGGCAAGGGGATGTGTCACTGCAAGAAGGAAGGGAAGAACATTCAAAATTTCCTTGTCAGCCCCCAAGGCTTTTGGAGAAATGATTGCCTTTAATTTACTCTTGGACATATATTGGACACATTTTGTATACAAAAGTCTACTCTTTGGCATCTTAAGGGCAGTGTTTTGTTTCCATTTTCTCCCTCATTTCTCCATAACTTTCTTTTTCTTTTTTTTAAAGATTTGTTTATTTTGAGGGTTAGGAGGGTCAGAGGGAGAGGGAGAGGGAATCCCAAGCAGACTCCACATTCAGTGCTGGAGCCCAACTCGGGGCTCGATCTCACCACTCTGAGAACACGACTTAATCCGAAATTGAGAGGTGGATGCCTAGCCGACTGCGCCACCCAGGTGCCCCCGTAACCATTTGATTTTAAATACCACATTTGCCTTAACAGGAAAGTGACTTTTTCCGGTAGTTGACAGATATTTATAGAACTATGTGAAAGTGTCACTAGGATGCCACTGGCCCCGTCAATGCTCCGTTTTTCTCTTCCAATTTGTAATTCTCCTTTCTCTTTTCTCCATTCTCTTCTCTGTGTGGCCCCTTGTCTGCTATGTCTCTATTTGTTAGCACCTCATTAAGAGAGGGGTGGGCCATGGAGAGAGAGCATATGAACTCAGATCTTTTAACTTGTAGAAAAATATTTCAGAGAGGACATCTGAAGAGAGGAAAAAGAAAGCCTTCAAGCTGTTTTGTTTATGAAAAGTGGCATCTTACACAAAATAACTGTCTTTAACCTCACCTGGGTGGCTCAGTCGGTTAAGCATCTGCCATCAGCTCAGGTCACGTTCCCATGGTCCGGGGATCAAACCCCACACCCGGCTCCCTGCTCAGTGGGGAGCCTGCTTCTCCCTCTTCCTCTGATCCTCCTCCCAGCTTGTGCTCTCTGTCTCAAATAAATAAATAAAATCTTTTAAAAAAAATGTAACTGTCTTTGAAGGCTAATATCTCCAGCCAGTCTTACAATTGAATTTGGGGAAGCCACAGGCTGAGGAACTTTAGAGAATGAACCCTTGCATTTAAAGCACCAGGATTTGAAAAGCTAAGTGCAATTATGCAAGTCAATATTTTAAGTAACGCAACTGTACAGAAGGGAGAAATTTCCTTCTTTCCCCCAGGCTGTTTCTAGCTGGTTTAGGAATTAAGTTCAGATGAGACAGATGCACAGGAGGAGAAAAAAACAGTTCTATTACATGTGCATGGAGGTCCGATAATGAAATTGAGACCCTAAAGAAATGACCAAGGCAGATAGTTTTGATACGTTTCAGACAGAGACAATAATTTGTGAGTAACTGACAGGATAAAGCTTTAGTTAGTAAGGGAGCTTTAGTGAGTAAGGAATTCTAAGCAGAATTTTGGCTGAGGTAGTAGATTAGGAGAAAAAATAACAAGATTTATTTCTCCAGCCTTCTTGGTTTTTAAAGTTCTTATCTCTGGTGATAAGGATGTCTTCTTACTTCTTAGTGCAGGGAGGGTATTTTTCACACAGGGAAATTTATTCCCTGCTTTCAAGGGGACAGAAGAGGGTCTGGGTGTTCTTGCATCCATTGTTCCCCGGGTAGCTTCAATTCCAGATAATCAATATGCCATTGCAGTACATTTGGGGGCAGCCTGCTCTGGGCCCCTACATAACCTATACCAGAATTGCTTGTTTTTCCATTAAAACATGTACATAGAGGGCTTTTTTAATTGTAAAGCACATACTGGTGTCATGCAAGTTCAAAACAGGTTTAGGGCCAGGCTTATATGGACCTGAGTTAGCTGCTTGGTAATCAACACTGTTGTCATTCTACAGAATCCGGGGGGCTTTTGCGTGAAGAGCTTGACCTTGTTCCTCTGTCAGATTTAAATAATAAAAATGAGGCTGAAAAATTATGTCCTCTTGAATATCGTGTCGGGTTAGTCCCTAGGCCTTCCTCTACTTCCCTTGGGTTCCTGGCAGGAAACATGTGGAGAGGGAGCGGATAAACAGGTTCCAGTTCCCAGTAGCAACACGTTGGAAAAATTTTCCACCTCTTAGTGTGCCCTTGCCTCCTTTCAAAAGTGCGGTTTGAAACAGGGTTTCTCTCGCCTCGTTTTTAAAGCCTTTTTTCTCAGGCGCTTACATTCTGGTACAGTGTTGAGAATGCCAAGCTGGTTTGCGCTTTATACCATCACGTGACGCCGCCTCTCCTTTAGCCTTGAGGCTCTTTAAAACAAAATTACAAAATTTAGTTACTGGAATTCTAGGAAGGGTGGGGGTGGGGTGGGAAGCAAGGGTTGCGCAGGGCAACGGACTACAACTCCCACAAGACCTAGCGCGGCCACCCTCCCACCCCCACCCAACTCTTCCCACCCTGAGCCTTGCGCTTGCGCGGAAAACCCTGCGCTGAGAGGAGGGGCGGGGACGGGACAACGCGTCTGGAAGGGGAGGAGGAAAGAAGAAACCATAGATTTTCACCTGGGCCTAGAAGGTCTCTGAAAGTAGTGGGGAGAGGAGGGCGGGCAGGGACCACCTTCAGAACTGGCCGCCGGCGGTATCATGGCGACCCGGAACCCCCCTCCCCAAGGTGAGCGGCCGGGGCCCGAAGTAGTATCTAAGACGCGGCTCACATCTCTCGACCTTGCTCCCCGGGGCGCCTCTTCTTCCCCCTGCCCTAGGGCTCCTGGGGCTCTGTGTTTTGGAGGCACGCCTTTGGAGCTAGACCCCCTCCCTTCACGGCAGAACTCAGGCGGAGAGCGACCCCCGTCCCCAACACAGCCCCTCCTCCTGCCTTAACTTCACCTCTGGCTCTCGTTTCCATCATCAAACGTGCGTTTTAGATGAATTACTGAAGTAATTTCATCTTGTCAAGCCCCTAACCGGTTCAGCCAGGGGAGGACCCCCCCCCCAAGCCAGTTTCTCCCACTGATGAAATGGATCTAATTCTGGCCCTGACCCTACTGAGATTTGGGGGTGACGCCTCATGCTGTGAAACTGACCTGACCTTACTGCCACTTGGGGAGGCGACTTCTCACTTCTGTGTAACTGATGTGGCTCTGGCTCCGACCCCTAGGCCAGTTCCTGGTCCTTTGGAAGGGAGATGCTAGGCCCCTTTACTCTTGAGGCCCTAGTCTCAGGGATTGGGTTTAACAAACTACTGTTTCCAGCTGGGCATTTTTACTGTGGGCCAAAATAGTGAGTTAATAACAGATTAAAAAATGTACAGGACGTTTCTGACTTTTGTTTGACTCTGAATTTATTTTTTTCATTTTGTATTTTGAAGAGTATGAAAGCGATGACGAGTCTTACGAAGTGTTGGATTTAACTGAGTATGCAAGAAGACACCATTGGTGGAATCGCGTGTTTGGCCACAGTTCCGGACCTATGGTTGAAAAATACTCGGTAGCCACCCAGATTGTAATGGGTGGAGTGACTGGCTGGTGAGAACAACGTCTTTTTCATTAAATTTCATCGGCAGCCTCACTCCTGCCCTTTTGTAAACAGGCCAGTTAACTGTGACATTCAGTGGCTTTATACTGTTAATCCCCGAAGAGCTCTACCTTGAGGCTTTTTCTCTGTGATGTGATGGCTGTGATGTACACTCTGTGGGGCTCAGAGGTTTCGGTGATCGGCTTCCCCATGCCCACCCCTTCTTCCGCTGTTCCCTCCTCTCCCTTCCTTTAATTTTTTTCTGTATTTTCCACCTTCTCACATTGAGCAAATGTAGTGTATCTGATTCAGTGATAGTGGGTAGAAAGGAAGAAACATACAAGGGTTAATTATATGTAAATAATTTTTACTTGTTAAGTGTTAACAACTGGAAAAACCTTTTGAGGACTCCCACAGTAGAACTGGTCTCCAGGATTGTCAGCCCTGTAGAGAGCCATGTAAAATTCTCAGTGAAATTATGAATCCAATGGTTCTGTTGATTTTTGTGGACTGATTTGGATTATTATACTTGAAGAAGAGTTGGAATTAAACAGGGTCTTCGTTGGAGTTAAAGGACTGATTGCTCACTCTGTAATAATATTGTGGAATGCATTAAGGAGGAACAATTAATAAGCATTAACCTAACGAACCAGTTAATGTTTTAGGCTGCATGATTACATAATTGATACTATAGATCAAGTTGTTTTTCTTGGAATAAAAGATTAGCCAAATAACAAGGGTTGAACAAGTGTGACCCTTTATTTTGAAAATGTTCACAACCGTAGAGAATTTCTGTGTTAGTGGAGGTGCTCAGCTTATGACTAATCCTTTTTTTCTTAGCTTCTAGGTTAAATTTATCTTCCGTTAAATATTTACATATTTAAACTTGATAAGCATTAAATTTTTTGATTTGTGTTTTGCATGTATCTCAGAACAATGGCTCACTCCTTTTTGCCTTTGCGTAACTGCGATTTTATGGTAGAAATCTGCATTGTGAAGATCGTGTGATGCAGAGCTGCAGTATTTCTTCATGATGTGTCCTTATTAATGCTGTTTATGGAAAGCCCTGCAGTTAGAAGCGAGATGTCTAGTCGGGGCATGCTTATTCAGTTGATCCTCCGCAAATAGGTTGTACCTTGACCTCCCGTAATAGAGAATCTGGTGCTCTATGCAGATAAGCTCACAATTTGGTGCCATGGGGGATTGGTTACTGTGAGTTTGGACCTAGAGCCCCCGTCGTAAGAGAGACTAAAAAAATAATCAAGCAGTAGAATTATCACATCATTGTGTGCTTTCTCCTTGTAGGCCAGGCTCGGTGAGAAGCCCCATAACTGGCAGAAGTTTGCTTGGAAAGCCTAGAGACAGAGCAGGGGGAGTTAGTAGCTTTATTTTAGTGGCTCATGCCATCAAGCGAAGGGATAGACATGCTTGTGAGACATGGTCCCTGGGATGTACTTGTGACTTGGCTGCTGCCTGCCTCCTCTGCTCCCTTATCAGAGCCTTTGTTGCTGACTCCCCTACTGAGGGAGAGGGTCTCTGTAGTGATATGTATGTTTGGGTTATAGCAAGGTGTCGGCCCAGGAACTGAGTAATAGGACTCTAATATTACATAGGTGGTTTTTTCAAATGACATTATATTCAGTGTAGTAAAATTTTGCAATTATCTTAAGGTATAAAACTGATGTGCTGTTGTGGCATACGTTAAGGAGGAATGGGCATTAACCTAACCAGTTTTAACATTTCAGACCAATTCAGGCCATGCATGGGAGGCTAAGGAGGTTATATGCAGCTGTAGGTGGTTATAGGTTTTTGATGATAATAAGAAATACGAGGATGGATGATTGCGAGGAGAGGTGGGATGTGTGAAGACTGCCTAGAGGGCCCTTAGTGTGGTTTGGAAGCAAGGTAATGATGTCCTTGAGAATGGAAAGAAGTCAGAGTCAAATAATGTTCCAGGAAGAGTATATAGAATCGGCAGTCCGTTGGACCCCGAAGGTGATGAAGGAGGCAGAGTCTGAGATGAACAGGAAGGGCAAACCTAGAGAATGGTGCTCTCGTTTACAGATAGGGACCCTAGCAACAGTTGATTTGGTTGGAAAGATGATTCTGGCTTTGGAACATTTTGTTTGTCATTCTGTGTGCTGGAGAAGCCCATAGAAATGTAAATTTTCCATTTATGAAGGTGTACTCATTGCTTAGGGCTATTGTAACAAAGTACCACAGCTAGATGGCTTAAAACAAAAGAAATTTATTCTCATAGGTCTGGAGGCCAGCAGTCTGAAAGGTGTCAGTCAGGTTTGTTCCTTCTCGGAGGCTCAGAGGGAAAATCTGCTGTGTGCTTCTCTCCTAGCTTCTGTTGCTTGCCAGCAATCCCTGGCATTCCTTGGCTTGTAGACATATCACTCCAAGCTCTGCCTGTGCTGTCGCATGGCTGTTTTCCCTCTGAGTGTCTCTATGACATGTTGGATTAAGTCATACTGGGTTTAGGGCCTACCCTATTACAGTATGGCCTCATCCTAACTAATTACATCCTTAGTGACCCTTATTCCAAATAAGGTCATATTCTGAGATTCTGGGAAGGACATGGATTAGAGGTGGGTCGTGGGCACTGTTCAATCCAGTACAGAAGGCTAGAGTTAGAGATCAGGATTCTTTTGCACAGTATGGCTGTGGAATACTGAAGGGAATATGAGCTCACCAAAGGAGAGAATCCCAAAAGAAGTGTGGACTGACACTCTTACAGAAGAGGTGAAACAAAATGGGTTTAATATAGAGATAGATAGACATAGATAGAGATGTAGGTAAGGAAGCCATGAGAAATGTGGGCTTAAGTCATGAAGGTGGAACTTGAGCTGGAACTCAAAGGGTAAAAAGCTTTAGATGAGCAGAGCTGGGTAGAAACCCCTAGAAGCAAGGAGATTAATAGCTTGAGCAGTGGTGATAATCCATTTGGAAACTAATGGGATTAGAGCAGAAAGTTTGGGTAGAGTGGGGGTTAGCCAGGTGTATGGAACATCTTGATTGCATTAAAAAAGAAAAATCAGGGGCACCGGGGTGGCTCAGTCGGTTAACCATCTGCCTTCTGCTCAGGTCATGGTCTCAGGGTCCTGGGATCGAGCCCCGCGTTGGGCTTCCTGCTCAGCAGGGAATCTGCTTCTCCCTCTCCCTCTGTCCCTCTGCTCATGCGCTCTCTCTCTCTCTCTCTCAAAAATAAATAAAATCTATAAAACAAAATAAAATCACTTTTATTATGGAGAATTTCAACTTAGACAAATATCGGAGGAGGAGTATAATGAGGCCCTGAGTACTCAACATTGTTTCAGGAGCCACTCTTTTTTTCCTATAAATTCCCCTCCTCTTCTGTCCATCCCTCATTTTTAAGCATACCACAGTTTAGATTGTGCACTTTTTTTTTTTTTAAGATTTTGTTTATTTATTTTGACAGAGTGAGATACCAGAGAGCGCAAGCTGGGGGAAACCACAGAGGGAGAGGGAGAGAGGGAAGCAGGATTCCCACTGAGGGGTGACCCCAGTGCGGGGCTCCATCCTAGGACCCTGGAATCATGACCTGAGCTGAAGGCAGATGTTTAACTGACTGAGCCACCCAGGGGCCCTAGACTGTGCACTTTTGACTTGCCTGTAGAACAAGGGAAGCACTGAGGGTTTCTGACCAGATAAGGGATATGATCCAAAGAAATGGGAAGACAGTAAGAACTAAGATTTGTTAGCAAAGCAATGAAAGGAGCAGAGGGAGAGAGTTGAGTACATCATTGGTTGTTCTCATCTTTCGTCACTTCTTTCGTTAAAGGTGTGCGGGATTTTTGTTCCAGAAAGTTGGAAAGCTTGCAGCAACTGCAGTAGGTGGTGGCTTTCTTCTTCTTCAGGTATGTTCAAGCCTTAGGTCCTTGCCTCTACTTACATATGTAGCCCCTGGGAACTGAGAAAGTCAAGTTTAGCCATTTCAGTCCCATCCATTTTAATAGAAGATGGACTTTTTCTTTTAGGTATCAGTTTATGGATAACCTAAAGTGAGTTTTGAAAGCTGGTGTCTGTCATGAAAGACAACAATTTTAAATACTTTTACATTGTATAAGCATAGTTTGATACCAGCTAAAAAAATCCTAGTTAAAAAGACAACTATAGAAGTTTGAGGCCTCGTTTTTTTTTATTACAGACCCAAATTTCCCTTAAAACATCTCTTCAGCAAAATAAACATTTCAGCCATAATATAACCTTTTCATCCTGACTATTTTAAACATATATTTAAAATCCACACAGTATTTAAAATTCAAAAGATCTCTTTCTTTACCCCATTTCTTAGCCATGCAGTTTTCCTTCTCAGAGGAAATTGCTGTTAGCAATTTCTAACATGTTTTTTTAAACTAGGGAACTATAATAATATAGAAAGTGGAAAATTGGGTTTAAAAATCATCCATAATCCTGTTTCTGAGGCAGGGGGATTTGAAATTTTAGTTTTGTTCATGTTCCTCTAAGTATAAGGATTAAAAACGCTTTGCGGTTAGAGGATGTTTATCAGGATATTGTCTGGCATTCGTGTCTGTTTGGCATATATTTTTCCAAAAATATCATTCCCTTAAGATCAAATATAGTAAATCCCAAAATTGAAAATCTCTGGGAAGAATGTTAGCAATAATTTTAAAGATACAGAGAACTGTCAGTCCTACCAGATGTTTAAAATGATTGATGTTCATAGCAACTAAAATTTGACTTCAACACCAAAGCCATTGATCATATAATAACCAGTGTCATTGCCTGAAGTACAAAGGGATTGGATTCGTATGTGTTAAAAACAGATTTTGAGTTGTTTACTAAAAAGTTTTTTTTTAAAAATTTTTTCTTTCAGTGACATTATTAAGAGTAATTGCCTGTTCCTTGTGGTAAGAGATAAAAGGGAATATGGTTAATATCTAAATTTAGGCCTTTGGATGAACATGCCAGCATTTGTACAGAAGACAATTTTATTTAAGCAGATTTTGACTTGTGTTTATATAGAATCAAGAACATGTTTAATTCTATAGCTATTTTGAAAACTCAGTTGTCATTTTTCTTTAGTCGGAAAGGGTACTGGATTGAAGCAGAGTTTCTGAAAATGTTCATAGAATAAAGAGAATTAATTTCAGTCCACTCTGTCAGTTTTGCAGAATTCCTTTTCGGTCCACTCAGTACACACCATTCAAATCCATGTTTTGCCATTGCCCCCTTTTACTTCTTGTGCCTGGTCTACATATTCTTTGAAGTCACCGAGCAGAAGAATATGGGACCTGTCTGCATCAAACCAGCCTTTCCCCCAAATATGACTCACTTTGGAAACTTAGAAGGAAACTAAAAGAGGAAATAAGAGTAACATGTGCAAGCTAATTGCCCATTATGCTTTAGGCCCACTTCCATATTTGTGTTACCTTTACTTACACTTTAAGATAAAAATTTATTTACTTAGAACTTAAAGCTTTTCTAGTGCATATTTTACATTGCCATCTTAAAATAGACAGTGGTATGTAAGTCTTTTAAATTTAGTTTTAATGTTTTTGGAATTGTATATGCCCCTAGTTCAAAGGGTCAAATACATGTACAAGGCTTGTTACAGATTAGAGGAATCTTCTGCCTCCCTCACTACCCATCTTTCCCATTTTTCCCTCCCTTGAGGCAACTACATGAACTCTTAGCTGATTCTTAAGGTATTTCTTTCCTTTTTCCTAAACAAGTTAATTGAATATTTCTTGATCTTTCAGTTTGAGGTATTAACTATTGGCTTCCTGTTACAGAATGTGAGACTTTAACTCATTTATTGAACTTTCCTTGCCCACCCCCCCACCACCATCTCACACACTAGCATGCTTTATTTTCCTCTGTGCTGCACCCACCCCCCTCCCCCAGAGTCATCTGAGTATTGTTATTTCATAATTGTGTTAGATCATTACCTGGAGTTCACTGAGCTTGAATCTGTAAATTTATGTGTTTAACCATGTTTGGGAAGGTTTTGACCATTATTTCTTTTTCTTTCTTTCTTTCTTTCTTTTTTTTGAGATTTTGTTTTATGTTTTTGTCTGTCAGAGAGAGAGAGAGTGAGGGGGGGAGCGACAGCCAGAGAGAGAAGCAGGCAGTGCGGGACTCAATCCCAGGACCTGGGGATCATGACCTGAGTTGAAGGCAGATGCTTAGCTAACTGAGCCACCCAGGCACCCCATTGACCATTATTTAGAGATTTGTTTCCTCCTATTCCTTCTCTCTTCTCTTTCTGAACATGACTCTGATTACATGCATGATAGGCTTTTTGATAATGTCCTGAGGTTTTGTCCATTTATTTTTTCAATCGTTTTTTCAAATTGTAGAATTTCTAGTGTCTAACTTCAAGTTCACAGACTCTTTTTTCTGTCATCTACCTTCTGCCATTAAGCCTTTCCAAGAATTTTCTTTCAGATACTGTATTTTCCAATGCTAGAATTTTCATTTGGTTATTTTTTAATTTTCTATATCTCTGGTGAGATTACTTATCTTTTCATTGATTACAGGCATAGTTATTATTGAGCATAGTTCCAACAGCAGTTTTGAAGTCCTGATAATTCCACTAACTGGGTCATCTTAAGGTTGGCATCTGTTGATTTTCTTTTGAGACTAGGCCACATTTTCCTGTTTTATCCTACATCAAATAAGTTTGGATTTTATCCTGGGCATTGGGAATGTTATGTTGTAGAAACTCTGGATTCTATTTTATTCCTCTGAAGAGTGTTGATATGTTGATTTTAGTAGGCAGTTAACTTGGTTCGACTCAAACTGTAAGCTCTTTTTCACCTGTGGTGGGTAGCAGCTCAAATCTCAGTTCAGTTCTTCAGCTTTGGCCAGAATGCATGGCTCTGCCCCATAAATGTGTGCTTCAGGACTTGGGTAGCATTTACACATAGAATTTGGGGCTCCCAAATTCTGTTATATAGCTGTTATTGTTGTGGACTCTGTCATCTGGTTCTTTGGGCCAGAAAGATGGCACGTTTCCTCTTTAAGTTTTACCTACCCTGCAAGTGCATCCTGCCCTCAGGATAAAACCAGAAAAATGGGCACCTCACCTTACATTGTTCCTTTCCTGTAAGTTTCAACTCCCCTTGAAATCTGCTTGCTTTTGTTAATTCTGGAGCGCTTGTATTTTAACTGCCATGTACGGGAGGGTTGCTGAGGTTCACCATCACCTCCATGCCTGTGACTCAAATTACGCTGTCACGGACTGCCAGGAAAAGCTTTCACTTGAATTTGATTTGATCACCACTCTGTTTTGCTAAGGCTGCAGTTTGGAGTGATAATAGGTGAATAAATACAGGAAGGAATGCAGATAAAGACATTCTTCTGTGGAGTCTGTAATCACAGTGAAAATGGAACTTAAGATTCCCAGTCAACCTACTTCTATAAAATCAGATGGTTTTATTATTAGAAGTATTTTATTTGTGGTTCAAAGTCAAGGGATGCCTTACAAAATTACCAAAAAAAAAAAAGCATAACCATGATAGAAGTGATTTATAATGGTGTACATGGCTTAATTGTTTACTACTAATGTGATTCTTTACTTTTTGATTTTATTATTTGGAGAGACTAATTTATGGTACTGGCTTACATACCATGCTTTTGTTCCTGTTCAGATTTTGTAGTGTCTCATAATGCCATATGAGGGGTTTTCTTATAGTTAATCAACATTTAGCTCTAGTTTTATTAAAAGGACTTATGGTAAGAAACTTGTGTAGAGCATGTTTTCTGTATTCCATTTTCAAAAGCGATTACCAGAAAGTATTTTTTTTTTTAAAGATTTTATTTATTTGACGGAGAGAGGGCAGAGAGAGAGGGAAGCAGGGTCCCTGCTGAGCAGAGAGCCCGATGTGGGGCTCGATCCCAGGATCCTGAGATCATGACCAGAGCTGAAGGCAGAGGCTTTAACCCACTGAGCCACCCAGGCACCCCACCAGAAAGTATTCTTAAGTCAAGAGTCAGAGTTAGTAAAGAGCCCTTTATCAGGCTACTTTAGATTTCTTTAGTGACCTAATACCTGATTGGCTTCTGATCCCTTGTAATTAAACATCTGTTTAATTAAAAGCTACTTGTTAATTAGCTGTATAATTTGGATCATCTCTTTGTCTTTTCAGCTAATTGCCAAATTCCAAAAGTTATAATAGAATTATAGTACAGTTGTAATACAGTTTTTGGAATCTTTTCCCATCATATACTATATGTTTCTTAACATAGTGTTCATCACATCTAAGTAATTAATTATGTTTGATATCTTTTTTCCCCCTTATGGATACAGAGCTCTCTGAGGGTGGGGACTTATATCTATCTCCCTTGCTACTGGCTATAGTTTGGGAGGCTAAAATACTGCCTGCCACAGAGTAGGCACTCGGTATTTGTTAAATGAATAAATTGTGATAGCTTATCTCTAAGCTTCATAGATTTCTTGAAATCTAGATGTCTGTATATTCCTCTGTAATAGATTTGTCAACAATCTAGTTGGTTTAGAATTAACCATTTTTACTGTATTTTTGCAGATTGCCAGTCACAGTGGCTATGTGCAGATTGACTGGAAGAGAGTTGAAAAAGATGTAAACAAAGCGAAAAGACAGATTAAGAAGCGAGCAAATAAGGCAGCACCTGAAATCAACAATATAATTGAAGAAGTAAGACAGTGTACATTTTTAGCTCCTTCTTTTTTTTTTCCTTTCTCTCTTTCTTTCTTTCTTTTTTAAATGAGTAATCTCTGTGTCCAGCCTGGGACTCGAACTCATGACCCTGAAATCAAGAGTCATGTGCTTTACCAACTGAGCCAGCCAGGCACTCCTGGCTCCTTTTATTTTATATGGGTTCCCCGTTACAGAAAATGTGACTAGTAATCATTTTCTTCTAAAAAGTAAGTGTTTTTGGTCATGTTTAGAGCGTTAAAAAAGATTTGGGATCAAGCCACTATTTAAATCAATCATCATTGGAGTCAAAGAGCAAGCTCAGTCAGAAGAGCACATGACTCTTGATCTTGGGGTTGTGAATTCGAGCCCCACATTGGTTGTAGAGATGACTTAAAAAAAAAAAAAAGGCCCATCTTTTTTTTTTTTTTAAGTGGTTAAGAGTTTCCCCTGCTAATCTCCCACCTACTTTGATCTGTGTGTAAAAGCTGATAACATTATTCTTCCAGGTTTCCTCTGCTTTTACAAATGTGTACCTGTGTAGACAAGGTGTGGTAAAACTAAAACTATTTTTTTCATGAGGTGGGATATTTTGAAAATGTGTATATTTATTTAGTTTTATTAATGTTTTTATGTATATTTTGATTCTTATCCTCTGTTTAGAATTTAATTGCATACTCCTTGCCTTTGTTTTATGTTCTTTTAATACCCCCAACTTTAATTTTGAAAGATTTCAGACCAGTTGAAAAGTTGAAGGATAAATACAGTGAATACCCAAATACCCTTTACCTATTTACCTGTTCTACATTTGCCTTCTCTGTGTGTGTATGTGCATGTGATTTATACTTTCTTTTTCCTAATCGTTTAAGACATCCTTACTTTTCACTCTAAAATACTTCAGCATATATCTTCTAAGAGTACAGATACTCTCCTGTACAACTACAATTACCCTTATGAATCCCTCAAATTAGCATGATGCAATAATATTTCCTAATATACAGTTAATATTAAAATTTTTCCACAAAATATCTTTTATACATTTTCCCCCAATCAGGAATTATATATTGGGGTGTCTGGCTGACTCAGTCAGTAGAGCATGTGATTCTTGACCTGGGGGTTGTGAGTTCAAACCCCACATTGGATATAGAGATTATATAAGAATAAAATCTTTAAAAAAACAGACAGAAAGAATTATATATTGCAATTGGTTATCATGTCTCTGAAGTCTTCTTTAGTCTTTAGCAGCTTGTCGTCTGTGTTTGTGTTTATTTTTGTCCTGCCCCCCCCACCCCCCCGCGTCATGATATTGACAGTTTTGAAGCATGTAGGGAGAATATCCCACAGTCTGGCTTTGTTTGATTGCTTTCTCATGGTTTCATTTGGGGTAAGCATTTTATCAAGGTGATATTTATTTGATCTGTACTTTTTTTCTTGCTGGCCAAGTGGACTGTTAACAAAGATCATTGTGCCTACTGTGGGAATTTACTAAATCTGTGCTAATAACTTGCTAAATGGATCATTTATGTCTGCCCTATGGCTTCTTGTTACCTGTGAGATTTTTTGCCACCGATATATACCTGTTATCTCAGTAGCTAAGAAGCTTACTCGATCTGGCTGGGGCTCTGCTCCTTCAGATTATAATGGATGGCCTTGGCATCTTGTGTGGTAGTTGGCACCTGCGGTAGTAGGTATATGAGGATCTTTGCCAAATATTTATTGAATTGGGGAAAACAGCTGTGAAAATGTTACTTAGCACCAGATTCAATAAGTAAGAGTGTTTTTCTTTAATTTGCATCATTTTTTTTCTTTTTGTTATTATAGCAAAATACACATAACATAAAATTAACCATTTTAGATATTTTAAAAGGCAGAATTTAGTAGCAGTAAGTACTGAATTCACACTTTCATGCAACCATTACCACTGTCCACATTTAGAACTTTTTCATCATCCTGAACAGAAATTATAACCATTAAGCACACATTCCCACAATTGACCCCTCTCCTGAGCCCTTGGTACTCTCTGTCCTACTTTCTGTCTTGATGAATTTCACTATTCATGTCAGTGGAATTGTACAGTGTTTTCTGTCTTATTTTACTTAGCATAGCATTTTCAAGGTTCGTCCATGTTGTAGCACAATTAAGAGTATTTTTGTTCAAACTTATGTTTCAGGCAACAGAATTTATCAAACAGAACATTGTGATATCCAGTGGATTTGTGGGAGGCTTTTTGCTAGGCCTTGCATCTTAAGGATATGAATATTCTGTCACAGTGGAGTCACCTATAAGAAGAGAAATGGTGGCAACAAGGTGGTTTCTCGACATTACTCACCGCCAGATTCTCCAGGGCAGCAAGAAACAACTAGGTGGGCAATACCAAACTCACAGCTTAGTGTTTTGCCATTGAAGTTTGGCAGACTAGCATTTGCTGTAAAAACAACCTGTATGGTATATGTACAATAGTATTCCTGAGCAAAAACATGCCTTTCATTTATTTTTTTAAAATTTGCATTTGTTTTAAAATCAGTCTATAAAATACCACCATTGGATGTAGAGGGAAAAAAAAATAGGGGAAAAAAATGTGTTGGATATATTCCCCAGCGAAATATTATCCTTGTTTTATTTAAATAAGATATTCTTCATCTTGCTTTATAGTATAGTGCCAGTAATTAAAGATTTGTATTATAGCTTCAACATTGCGGTTGGCTTTTTATTTTTAAGATATGTTTGCAGTAAACTGAAGAACTGTAATGCCCTTTTGTGGAAGGATTTAGAAGTTAATAGAATTATTAAAGATATTAAACAGATTTAATGCCAGTTTTTAGGTGGTGGTTTTCTGTAGTTCTTACTTTGCTTCTATAAGTATAGTAAACAGGTTGAAGGAAGGCTCTTCTAAGGAAATACTCATGCCTAAAGCTCTTTCTCTCTCTCTCTCTTTTTTTTTCTTTAAATGCCTGTAGTTGCAAAAATTTCTGGTATATAAGCTTCTTTAATTAATTTATTTATCCTGGCAGCCCAGGCAGAACTAATTATTTTGAGCATACACGTAGTTGGGTCACTGATTCATTTTATTAACCTTGAGTGAACCTCCTTTCTCATTTCTAAAATTCCTAATTGTTATTTTGGCCCCTGCTTCACAAAGAGGTAAAAATCACATTAAAATACTGGTAGTATGGTATGAATTTACTATCTGAAAGATAGTGATTTTCTGTCATTATGAAATTGTACCTTAAAGAGAATTGTCTCTCTGATCTAATCTGAGATGTGCTAAGGCTTTCAGGTTTGGGTAGCATTATGTTGAAGCCTAGGCCAGTTGACTTGTTTCTCCAGGCCACATCACACTCTCTCAGAGGCTCCTTTGCCCCGAAAAACTCTCTGTGTGATTCATTTTGCTCGTAGAATTCTGTGTTGAAATTGGAAAAACGGCAGAACAACATGCATTGGGGTCTTCAGATTGGAAAGACTGCAGGCCATCTCCTTTCTATAGGAAGCCCCCCTTGTAAATTTCATGTATTGGAAACAGGAGGCAGTTCATACTTTCAGGATTGGTTACAATCTGTGTGCTTTTGTGATCATGACTCCTTGGAATTGAGCATGGGGATTGATCTTCAGTTTCTTCCTTTACTCGCATTGGTGCCTCAGATACAATGCTAAATAAAACTCCAGACTTTCTTAATACAAAGTGATTTTGCTTATAAATACTTGTTTTATCTTTGAGCTTTTCTCTGTTTTGGCCTTGCCAAGCCTTCATTGCTGGGGAATTAGAAGGAAAAATACAGGAGATGAGGTGGAACCTTGGTCACACTTCAGTGTGCTGTGTCCCCATGATTCTTTCTTCTGCTCCAGTGAGGCAGACTACTGTGGGGAGTTCTAGTAGCCAGCTCAGTTTGCTCATTTTGGAAATATTTACCGTGTCTGCTCTGTGCTTGATACACTAGGAAAGTAGGGACACAAAAATGCCCTCAAAGAGGGACTAAAATCGTCCTCTGTAATAGTTCTACAATAATATAGGAGAACCTGCCATATATGATTAGTGGCAAATAAGTATGAGGAGTAACTACGTTTCAGAGTCGACACATGAATGGGAACTGAAAAAGATGGTCCTTCCTTTTTACTTGTATATTTCGAAGTATCTGTTGATGTGTTTTGCAAATATTGGTATACAATGTGCAATAATACCCAGGCTCTCCATACTATTGTTTCTGTGTCAGTGACCCTTATTCTGCCTCATGTCTGCACCATTTCCCCACAAGGTCATACACTACTTGAGGCAGTCATTTGTGTTAATCAATCTCTTAACTCGTGATGCACGCTGTGTAATGCTTCGCTCAAGGCTGGTATTCAGTTAGTGTGACTGAGTGAATGAGTATTTGGAAATTACTGTACTAGAGTTGGTGTCAACCTATGGGAGTCTTTTTGTGGGTGGTAGTCCAGTAAATCAGAGGCTCCATCAGAAACGACTTGGTGGGGCTTAGTTAGAATGAAAAGCTATGGCCTGCCTTTGTCTAAAACGGGGCTTTTAAATAAACAAACAAACAAACAAATAAATAAATATAAAATGGGGATTTTTATGTTCGAGGGTATAACGTCTGCAAGATTTATTTAAACTTGAGTGTATGGAATATAGGTATTTCGTGACCTAGGCTTTAGAAGATATTTAAGGACGTTTTGACTGATCTTTATTTTTTACTCTTAAAGAGCTCCCCCCTTTTCCCCCCTCACAAAAAAAGATGATTCTTAATGTGTTTCTTATTTCCAATACAATATAAATGAAATATGCTCATTATACAAAAATACATCCACATAAAGAATATATAGAATGTTTATAATATGATGTACTTAGAGATAACTGTTGTCCGTATTTTAGTACATAGCCTTTGGAGTCTTTTCTACAGGTGCATGAACACATTATATGTATTTTGTATAAAAGTTGAGCATAGTTTATGTACTGTTTTATAAATAGCTATTTTCAGTTACATATTATGAATATGAATATCTTTTTGTAACAGTAGGTACGTTTATGATGACAGAAAGATATAAGCGCCTACCCTCATCCCTTTTTACGAAACAACTATTATTAGTTTTTATTTACATTTTAATATATTTATACTTATATTATCTTTATTGTCCAAGATTGGTTGGTATATATTGAATTGTCCACTCTGAAAGTTAAGGAATTCTGTGCACATCCACTTCCCTTTTTTAATGGCTAATATATTTTGTGTTTCTAGTAAATGCCTTTATTACTTTAAATACCATACTCTTTTCCTATCCTTATTTCCCACCTTAGATAATATTTGCTAACTCCCTGTAATTAAAGATGAGGAAAGTGAACTTGTCTCTTTCCTGCTATCCTCAGGTCTCCTGAGTTTTGTCAGGTTATTATTACTTTTAATGGTACATTCAAATGACAGAATTCTGTACAATTATTAAGAGGAATTGTAGAGCTGTATAAATTGATCTGGACAGATCCACACGTTAGTGACATAATCAGGTTGCGAACAATGTGATCCCACTTTTTTGGAAAAACTCTATCTGTGAGCATTAAGTATGCACAAGGATGCTCATAGAAGCCATCTCTGAGAGTGTGGTGTATGCATGGAATTTTCACGTTGTATTTTCCACATTCTTACGTCATCTTAAGTCTCTATAGTGAGTACATATTAATTCGTAGTTAGTAAAAGGTTTGCTCTAGATCTAGGAATAGGAATTCAATAGGTTATTGATTTGTATTTTTAGGTTCTTGCTATTTTAAGGGGCTCTTTGTTTTGAACTTTTTTTTGCTTCATTCACTGAATTTATTTTTTAAGTTGTTTTTGTCAAAATGATGTGCATAATTCAAGACATCAAATAGTATTTGGGTACAAATCAGGCTTCTAAAAAAGGGAGCATTCTCTGCTCTACCTTTCGCCAACTTCGTGGCTCTTTCCCCACAGAAGCTTCAACTATATTGGTTGTTTCTCGTGGTATTTACTACAACCACATTTCTTAGACCTTGTGTTATGATAAATGACTTGACTCAGACTTCCTGTTATGGTAGATGTGGATTTAGTTCTAGAACACCTTCCTTTTTGCATCCTCGTAGGAGCAATTTATTACACGACTACAAAGTTTTATACATTGTAATGATGAATATTGCTTACTGTTAAATAAGGACACAACCTCCTATAGGTCCCTTTGTATGGGTTCAGCTGGAATCTACCTTCGCCTGAACCTGCAAAGAGCTCTGGAGCTTGAAGGGCACTGTGGCTGGCAGAAAATGGCCTCCCAAAGATATTCACATCCGAATCCCCCTGAACCTGTGAGTACATTAGTTTCCGTGGCAAAGGAGAATGAAGGTTGCAGATGTAATCGAAGTTGCTAAATCAGCCAATCTCAAAGAGATTATTCCAGAGTATCCTGGGCCCAATGTAATCACAAGAGTTCTTGAGATAGGAAGAGGGAGGCAAAAGAAAAAGTCTGAAAAAGAGATGTGCCTATGAAAGAATGATTGGATAGGTGCTGCGTTGTGGCTTTGAAGATGGAGGAAGGGAGCCATGAGCCAAGGAATACTGATGGCTTCATGAAGCTGGAAAAGGCAAGAACACACACTCCCCTATTGGCTCCAACAAGGAACAAAGCCCTGCTGATATGATTTTAGTTTGGTGAGACCCATGTTGGACTTTTTACTTCCATACCTGTAAGATAATAAATTTGTGTTGTTTCAAGCCACTGTGTTTGTGATCATTTGTTACAGCAGCAGTAGAAAACTAACACTGGTCCACTGAGTTGTCCTCCATTGTAGCAAGGCAGCTGGCTTTTTGTATCCCCATTATCAGTCAGATCACTGGTTGCTGTCTGCCCTTAGGGGTTGGGATGGGTCACCTCCTAGCCAGGGATGCTCTGTGTTACTAAGAGCAATTCTCAGGAGAATAGTGCAGCCGTCAAGCCATCAGCAGCTAATACTATACTGCTGGGTAAATCTAAGCAAATGTTGCATGTGTAAACCAATAGTTATGTCTACTTGGGGACAGAAGGGCAATAAAATGAATGTAGAACTAAAATACTTGGATTTGTAATGTCAAGTTCTTGTATTGTTCCAAAACCTATTGATTAAGCTTATACTTTGTGCATATATATTAAAATTGTAAGAGCAATCCTTAGGGGTGCCTGGGTGGCTCAGTTAAGCGTCTGCCTTTGGCTCTGGTTTTCGTCATCTCAGGGTCCTGGGATCAAGCCCTGCATCGGGCTCCCCACTCACCGGGGAGCCTGCTGCTTCCTCTCCCTCTGCCCTGCCCCACTCGTGCTTGCTCTCTCGTGACGTCTCTCAAATAAATAAAATCTTAAGAAAGAGCAATCCATAAATGAATTGTTGTTGTGAACAAATCACATTTCAAACATACCAATAAACCATCCAGTCTAAAGGCAGGAAAAAAAGAAGCATAGAAAAAACAAAGTAAATAGGAAACCTAAAAGAAGATGATAAAAGTAAATCCGAGTATATCAGTAATCATACTCCAAATGGAAAAAGGAACAGAATTTACAATGTGATTTTATATAAATATTCTATGTAGAGTCAAGCAGTGGGATTAGAGCCACAGAAAAGGAAACGTTTATAAAACGTCACTGTTCAGTAGAGAAGTCTCCAAGCCTCAAGCTGTAATTAAGCCTCTTTTCATTTTCCTTCAAATCCTCCCGCCCCCAACCCAATCTGGGACAGACTCAGCACCTACTGTTTCTTAAATCTCATGTGTTCTTTCTTGGATTACTTATATTTTTGGCTGAACTATTTTCTTGACTAATTGTTACAGGTGTGGGAAGTAAACTTTCTGAGTTCTTGTGTGCTTAAAATATCTTTTGTTCTCATACACTTTGGGATTGACGATATTTTTCCCTTCGAATTCTGAAGACACTGCTCCATTGTATTCTACCGATGTCATTTGGCTTAGGAACCTTTCTGAGTAACCTTTTTTGTATTTTTTTTTCTTTGAAAGCTTTGTAGGTTTTTTTCTTGTAGTTTTGAAATTCCATAAATTTGTCTGTAAATGTGAGTTTTAAAAAACAGAATTAGAGAGCCTTAAAAAAATCCATGTTAGGGTCCTTTTGCTGTGTGCTGTCGTTACAGAGAAGATACACATAGCTAACATTTAAATACCAAGGCCAGGGGCGCCTGGGTGGCTCAGTGGGTTAAGCCTCTGCCTTTGGCTCAGGTCATGATCTCAGGGGCCTGGGATGGCCCCATATCGGGCTCTCTGCTCAGCAGGGAGCCTGCTTCCCCCTCTCTCTGCCTGCCTCTCTGCCTACTTGTGATCTCTCTCTCTGTCAAATAAATAAGTAAAATCTTTTTTAAAAAAGATTTATTGGGGTGCCTGGATGGCTCAGTGGGTTAAAGCCTCTGCCTTCAGCTCAGGTCATGATCTCAGGGTCCTGGGATCGAGCCCCGCATCGGGCTCTCCGCTCAGCAGGGAGCCTGCTTCCCCCTCTCTCTCTGCCTGCCTCTCTGCCTACTTGTGATCTCTGTCTGTCAAATAAATAAATAAAATCTTTTTAAAAAAAAAAGATTTATTTTATGCTTTGGGCTCTAATTCAATACTACTTTATTTTGATCTAATTGTTCCAGCTTTGTCCATCGGGAGCGTTTTCTGAGGGCTCCTGTGTCCCTTTGACATACCTCTAACAGCGTGTTTTGCAAATTGTATTGTAATAATAATTTTGATTATTTCTTCCCTGACATCCTGTCTATCCGCTACTTCTGGAACATTGATTAATTAGATGTTGGAGTTTCTAGATTTTTCCTTCATCACTTTTTAATATTTTCTGTTTACTTTTTGCTTTATATACTAGGATAGCTCCTTAATTTAACTCCAGTTTGGTCTTTCAAGTTCATTACTTAGCTTGTTAATTAAAATATGGAGGTTAACAGTTAATGTTCACTCATTCATTTTCTAGGCATACTGTTTGTATCTCTGGTCATTCCTTTCTCATTGCAATCTGTTTGTATTTCACTTTTTGTATTTTACTTTTCTGTTGTGGGGTTGGTTTTTTTCTTAAGGATCTGTCAGCTCTTGGGTTTCCATTTGTATTTATGAATAAAAGGATTGCTTTGATTAATATAGATAGCTGGAGTGGATTTTCTTTGTAGCTCTACAGGTCTGCTTTTTAGCAGGTTCAGTTCAAGAGGACAGGTTAGGGGTGCCTGGGTGGTGCAGTTGGTTAAGCTACCACCCCTTGGTTTTGGAACAGGTCCTGATCTCAGGGTTGTGAGATCGAGCCCTGTGTCAGGCTCCATGCTTGGGGTTCTCTGCCCCTGCCCCTCCCCCACTTGCTCTCTCTCTGTCTCTGTCAAATAAATAAATAAAATATTTTTTTAAAAAGGTGGTAGCTGTAGAAGACATTCTTATAGGTAGGTGGGGTGCAGGGAGTAGTAGACAAGTGCAGTACCATGGAGAACTTACTGGACAGCTAGAGGGATGGACACAGCTAGAGGGATGATCTCTGTTTTCTGGTCCCTGCACTTGGCATAGTGCCAATTCTACTTTCTCAGTTTTTCACCTCATTAGGGCCAGTTTCTTTAGAGAACATTCTTGGACGTTTCCGATCAGCAGTTCTATTCAGGTGAGGGAAGAAAAGGGCGAGGTGGAGAGAAAGGACCGTAATTGTTCCAACTCATGCCAATAAGTTTTGAAAATACATAACTCTGAGAGGGCATACTTCCCCACTCTCTTTTCTTGAGGCTGCTTTGGCAAGAAGCCTTCTGGTGACTTAATCTGTGGTTTCCTGTCCTGTGACTTCTCTTCTGATCCCCTCTGCTTTCAAATGTTTCACATTTCACATTTTTGGTCTGTGAATGGCACCTTTGTTTTCCAGCACTGTTAGGGTTCTTAAAAACTTATGGAAATTTATAAAATTTTTAAAAATTTATGGAAATTACTAAACATATATAAGTGTAGAGAGAACAATATAACAAAATTTCATGTACCCATCACTCAGCTTCCATAGTTATCAACACGTGGCCAATCTTATTTTTGCCACACTCTCCCACTACCTATAACCACCCCCTCCCCCGCAATTATTTTGAAATATACCCAAGATATATCATTTCACCAGTAAATACTTCTGACATATCTCTAAAAGATAAAGACCCTTTAAAAAAACTGTATTACTATTATCACACCAAAAGAATTAACAATAATCCCATAATAGTATGAAATATCCTCTCACTATTCAAATTTCCCCAATGATCTTAAGATTTTTTTTTTTTTTATTACAGTTGGTTTTCTCAAATCAGTAAACAGGGTCCACACGTTGTATCTGGTTGCTGTTAAAATTTTTTAATTCTCTTAATTTATAGTCCCCAGCCCCTCCTTTTTTTAAAAATAATTTATTTGTTAAGAAACCACATCGTTTTCCTAGAACTTCCTCTATTTTGATTGCTGCTGATTGCCTTCTTGCCGTGCCTTTTAACATGTTCTTTTGGCCCTGGAGTTACCTGTCAACTGATAGGTAAACAGACATAATTGGATTCAGGTTTGATTTGGTTGCAGGGATGGCCAACAACATTTCATAGGTGGTGGTGTGTACTTTGTGTTATATCACAAGAGGGGACACATAATTTCTGGTTATTTCTCTTTGGGGAGCATTAAAATTGATCAGTGGGTTCAAGAAGTGTCAGCCTAAATCAACCGTTATAAAACTTCCTATCAGCTTATCGCTTAATATTTTGAGCAGCCGTTAATAATGACTGCCTAGACCCATGATTTCACTTGGGGTTACAAAATAGTGAGGTTCTAAATTGATAATTTATTTTTGAACAAATAATTTATAAACTTGAATTCTAGGAAAAAGTATTTCCTCATCAACTCTTTAGTTACTTTTAGATACAGTTAGTTATAGGTAAAGCAGTATGTGAAAATTTGCAAGAAATGGATGAAGTTTTCAAAAAACACAATTTACCAAAATTCATTCAAGATTTTTATACCTATTAAAGAAATTGAATCTGTAGTTTAAAGCCTCCCATAATGAAAACTTCAAGCCCAGATGGCTTCGATGGTGAATTCTTTAAAACATTTAAAGAAATAACACAGTTTAATAAATTTTTTAAAAAGGGAGGGTGCCCCTGGCTGGCTCAATCAGTAGAGCAGGTGACTATTGATCTCTCGGGATTCTGAATTTGAGCTCCACGTTGGGTGTAGAGATTACTTTAAAAAAATTTTTAAAAATTAGAAGAAGATTAATAATGCCATCTTACTCAAACTTTAACAAGTAATAGAAACAGCAGAGACCCTGCCAAACTTATTTTATGAGGGCATCATAACTTTAATACCAAAACATGACATTATAAGAGGAAAATTAAAAGCTGCTATTTCCCATGATCATAGACTCCAAAATTCTAGAGAAAATATTGCAAATCAAATCCAGCAATATGTAAAAAATGACAGTATATCATAACCAAGTGGGATTCATTCTAGAAATGCAAGATCAGTTTAACATCTAAAAATCAATGTATTTTACCTCCTTAACAGAATACAGAGGGAGGAAGCCCCCATTTCAGAAGATGCAGAAAAAGCATTTAATGATATTAAACAATTATTTATCACAAAAAATACAGACTCTCAACAAACTAAGAGGGGAACTTCCTCAATCTGATAAAGGGTATCTACGAGAAGTAAACATCATACTTAAGGGTGAAATATTGAGATCAAGAATGAGACCAGAAGTTGATTTTAACTGCTTCTGTTGAGCTTCCTGCTGGATGTTCTAACCAGTGTGTTATTGTTCTGCTGGATGAGAAATGGTATCTTTGTGAAACTTAATTTGCATCTTTGTTTTTAAAGGTTTTATTTACATTTGAGACAGAGCACTAGAGAGAGCAAGCAAGCACAAATGGGGGTCAGAGGGAGAGGGAAAAGCAGGCTCCCTGCGCGGCAGGGAGCTCAGTGTGGGGCTCCATCTCAGGATCCCAGGATCATGACCTGAGCCAAAAGCAGACGCTTAACTGACTGAGCCCCCCAGGCGCCCCAATTTGCATCTTTTTATTACCGAATAGGTTGAACGCTTTTTCGTGTTTAAGGACCATTTGCATTTCCTCTTGAAATGTGTGTTCATTTCTCTTTTGCATTTTCCTATGGGGCAGATGGCCTCTTATTTCTCCATTTTTAAACAAATACTTAAAGGAAATTAAACCCTTATCTGTGATACAAGTTGCAAATTTTTTTCCCCATTAGCCATTTGGCTTTTTCCATGGTTTACTGTGTTTCTTGGCATGAAAGTTTTGTTTTGTTCTGTTTTCTGTTTTTAAAATTTTACGTGGTCAGATTTAGCGATTTATTTCCCTCATTTCTGGATTTTGATCCCTAGTTAGGAAAGTGTTTTGCACTCTGGAGTATAGAAGAATTTACATATGATTTCTTCTGGGCATGTATGGTTTAATTTTTTACCTTTAAATCTCTGCTGTATTTGGAATTTATCAGGTCCTGTTTTATCTTTTTCTGTGCAGCTGTTACCCGAATACTACTTATTAAAGGTCCATCTTTCCTTCATTGTACTGAAATGCTCCCTTTGTCACATACCAAATTTCCATATGCAGGTGGACCCACTTCTGGATATTCTGCTCATGTGCCAATGCCTTCCTTTAAGCTTCTGAGGCTTTATAGTAAGTTTTTGTTTGTTTGTTTGTTTGTTTGTTTTTTAAAGAACAGGTATTATTGGGGCACCTGGCTGGCTCAGTTGGTAGAGCGAGCAACTGTTGATCTTGGGATTGTGAGTTTGAGGCCCACATTGGGTGTAGAGATTACTTAAAAAATAAAATCTTGTTTATTTATTTATTTTAAATATTTTATTTATTTATTTGACAGAGAGATCACAAGTAGGCAGAGAGGCAGGCAAAGAGAGAGGGGGGAAGCAGGCTCCCCGCCAAGCAGAGAGCCCGATGCAGGGCTTGATCCCGGGACCCTGAGATCATGACCTGAGCCGAAGGCAGAGGCTTGACCCACTGAGCCATGCAGGCACCCCAAATCTTAATTATTTAGAAATAAAATCTTGAAAATAAAACAGCAAATATTTTGTAATTTTTTTCCAGATGGAAATAGAGAAGAATGCATTATTTCAATAGGATGGATTTTTCAAAGCAGCAATAGAATGTATATACTATAAAGGAAAATGTCAGGTTTTGCAGGTGAGGTAAACACAACACCAGGCAAGGTGGGCACAAGGCAAGATTTATTAAAGGCACTCGAAGTTTCAGGGCTCGGGAGAAGGGGAGCCAGGAAAGTTGCACCGGGAGGAGGTGGGCACTCTCGGGCGAGGTTCCGCAACTTGGAAAGGGGGAGTCAAGGAAGTCGCACTGGGAGGGAGTTGGCAGGGGTCTTTTATCAGGCCAAGGTAGGGCATGGGCTCACCCATATTTGGTGATTGGAAGGTATGGGGTGAGGGCTCCTGATACTCCTGTTTCCTGCATAGGTATGGGGTTACCTATGGAGACGTGACCTGGACATACACCCTTTTGGTGGGAGCCTAGGGTTAAGGAAGGGGAGGGAGGGGACTGGAAGATGGCGGCCCAGCGGTCATTTCTATTGTTCCTCCTGCATTCCCGGAACCGCTGACCCAACAGAAAAAATGATGAATTTGACTACCTTTAAAAGTAGTGTCAATTGCCTGCCTGTGCTCTCTCTCCGTCTCTCTAATAAATAAATAAAATCTTTAAAAAAAAAGTAGTCTCATTAAAAAGTGGTGGTATAAAAGACATCATTAAAAAAGTTTAAAATCAAGATTGTGAAAACAAATTTGACAGTAATATAACATACAAATACTCTAAAATATATAAAGAACTACAGATTAAAACATAAAAGACAACAGGCAACTCAGTACATAGGAAACTGGTTCAAGTAAAAGAGCATGAATCACAGAAAGTCAAGTTAAAACGACTATCTATTTCATCTTTCTACCAGGCAGCTTTGCAAAAAATTAAGAAAGAGTCTGAAAATTATAAAAATCGATGAGGACGCATGTATTACTGGGAAAGGGGGGTGGAATTCAATTTTTCATACACTGATAGTGGGGATGAAAATTGGTACAAACATTTTAAGATCGATTTGACAATATCTAGCAAAGTTGTGTTCTGCAACCCAACAATTCCACTCCTAGGCATATTCTCCAGTTAACCTATGGCAAAGGCCACAGGGTGACAGCTTCAAAAATGTTTCATGCATCATAGACTAATTTTTTAGGACAGTTTTAGGTTTACAAAAATAATTTGAGAAGATTGTGTCCTTCTATTTCTGGCTTATTTTATCAAGCAAAATGTTTTCAGAATATATCCATGTTGTAGCATATATCAAAATTTCATTCCTTTTTATGGCAGAATAGTATTCTGACCCATTTTTCATTCCTTTTTATACCTAAATAATATTCTCTCATCCATTTTTATCATAAAATATGTTTATAATTCTTTTTTTGTTTTGCTGAAGACTTTATTTATTTGAGAGAGAGAAAAGGAAAGCATGGACAGAGGGAGGGGCAGAGGGAGAAGCAGACTCCCCGTTGAGCAGGGAGCCTGACAATTGGCTCGATTCTAGCACCCTAAGATCATGACCTGAGCCAAAGACAGACCCTTATCCAATTGAGCCACCCAGGCACCCCTTGTTTATCACTCTTTAATGTGGGGAATAGTAGTTCTAGTTTCACCGAAATCCTTACCTGAACTTTTCTCTTTTTTAAGAACATCCTCTAACATTGTTGGTTTGCAGTACACGTAGAGTGGGTCAGTATTTCAGTGTAATTAAAGAACTTTCATAACATAAAACAAGTGAAAAATTAAGGATGTGGAAGCATCCAAGAAAAAGAGCCTTCTCAAATTAGGAATTTTCAAATATTTATAATGTAACAGATAATTCAGAAATAAAACAACATCCTTTCTGTTTCTTTTGGTTGTTAAACCCAAGGAACCTTACTATGTTTTTTGTAAGTGAAACCTGAATGCAGGAAAATGAAGTCTTTACTGGTCACAATCCATTAAAATCTATACTCTGTAAAACAAAGGGTAGTTACTGAATATAAACTAATATTTAAAAACAGAACAAAAAGAAATGATTTAGCAATGTCAAGGCCTGCTTTGGGGTGATGTGTGTTTTCATTTCATTTGTCTCCAGCACTGCTTTCAGTTTGTTTTAGCAAATATCTAAAAACAATTAAAAAAAAAAAAAAGCAAGAGATGAGCCTAAATATACTATTGTTGGGGGGTGGGGGAGGAGGATGTTAACTAGTTTAAGGATGATTGTATGTCACGGGCAAATAGATGGTATACTAAGGTTAGCGGCGCTAATAAACTTACAAAATGTCATGAAGTGGCATGAGAGAAATGCAAACCATTTTGGAGTTTCCTCTGTCCTTCATTGTAGAGAGTGGTCTTTCATTGTGCTTAGTGGTGATACATATTTTTGTTTTTTTGCGGGGAAAGTTATGGGTGTAAGGATGTGCAGTTTGAGACTTAGTGAACTTCCATAACACCACTTTTAGATGACTGGATCCACTGTTTTAAATTTGCTCTACACACCAGGATGTGGACTAGGCTGCCAGGTTTCAGCATCTCTAAGAAGTCTAACTACAGACACTTGTTTGCAAAAGAGTTAGATGCTTCAAAAGTACACGTGAGAAAAATAGCAGTATTTCTTGTTTTTCCTTATAAAAATAATATATGTTTATTGTGAATTTAGAAATGGAGGAGAACATAATAAAAACAAATTCATCTATTATTTCCCAGAGAGAAGATAATCACAATGAAATTTTTTTGACATATGTATAAGGTTATTTATTACACCAGTCAACCAACCATACGATCATGAGGGAGAATAGCCTACAAACTGACAACCATTCTGGTTTTCACTTTCGGTACCCAAGTCTGTAAGTTATATGAGATATTCAACACTTTATGAGAAAATAGGCTTTGTATTAAATAATTTTGTCCAATTGAAGGCTGTTATAAGTGTTCTGAGCACATCAAAGGTAGGCCAGCCAAAGCTATGATGTTTAATAATAGGTTATGTGTATTAACTGTAAGTTAAGGAAGTTGAGGAAGATCTGTATACTCACACCGTAGAATACTACTTAGCTTAAAAAATGTGTTAGATTATGAAATTAAAAATCGAAAGCCTTTATTACTAAATGGGAAAAGCAAGGTAAAGAGTAGTGAATGCTGTCTTTACTGATAGAAGGAGGTGGGGCTATATGAAATATACTCATATTGGTTTGGGTGTATTTACTTAGGAAAAGGAGAAGATAGATATGAAATAAGCCAAAGTGGTTATCTACATGGGGTGGGGAAGGAAATGGGGTTAAAGGAATCACACTGGGAGTACAACTTCTCAACAGCCACACTTTTATTTTGGTTTTTGATTCATATGAATGTCTACTCTATCTCTACAAAATTAAGCTAATGTAAGCTGTAGAGCTGAAATACAGCCTCACATTTGCCATTCAAATTGAGTTAGTGCAGTAATGTATTACAGCCAACACTGGGAAAACTTTATTCATCTTTTTGAATGAATGCCTTTACTTTTATTACCTTTTTAAATATTTATTTATTTATTTATTTGAGAGGGAGAGAGAGAGAGCACAGGTGGGAGGGGCAGAGAGAGAGAAAGAATCTCAAGTAGACTCTGCATGGAGCACAGAGCCCAACGTGGAGCTCAGTCTCACAACCCTGAGATCATGACCTGAGCGGAAGCCAAGATTCGGATGCTCAGCAGAGTGCACTACCCAGGTGCCCCTGAATGCCTTTATTTTTAACAAAGACTGGTGATTTGGTTCAGGATGTGCTATCCTAAAATGTGACACCTTAGTGTGTTGAATATTTTTAAGTTGAAGGGATTTGAGAACACAGCAGAAACAGGAAAGTCACTCTGAACTCCCACTCCCATCCCCAAGCAGGTCAGAAGACCCTCATGTGAGTGGTACCCACCTCATACCTAGAGGAAAGGGACACCTCATCTCCATAGACAAAGGCAACCGAGAAGGATCCCAACAGACAGGCCTAACCGACTTAGTAAGTTTCCAGTTTACTACACTTATGTCATACCCTCTGACCTATCATATATTTCCATGACTGTCCACTCTCTGTCAAACCTAACATAAAAATACTCAGGTCTGTTTCTTTGGGCCTTCATTTCCTCCTTGTCATGTAAAATTTATGTTAAGCAAGTATGTATGCTTTTTTCCTGCTAATCTGTCTTTGTCAGTTTAATTTTCAGACCTAGCCAGGGACCCTAAGAGGGTCAAGGAAAACTTCTTTCCTCTCCTACCCTGGAGAGTTTCTGGTTGATGGTAATCAGAGAAACAGATTGTTCCCTGCTTGTTTTTGATTGAGAGGAGTAGAAGTAATTTTGTTTTCTATAAAGCAAGAACTGATTGGGAGTTTGGATGAAGCTGAGATAGACTCACTCTGTTAGTAGATTCCTTTTTTAAGAGAAACTGACTGAACAAGAATGAATGGGATCAGCTGGCTAGTGAAGTCAGTGCTTAGCTGCCTGGGGGTAGTTATTTAATTTGTAATTTCTCATCCTGAGTCAGGGTTGCTTGAAAACATATTTTATGTGAGCATATTAAATGAATATTCAGTAACATATCAGGAGAATGGCCCATGAGTAACAAGTTTCCTGGAGAGTCTGAAGAGATTTAGAAGAATCAAGGCATGTAAGACTGTAGAAACAGAATTTTTATAGCTAGAGACACATATCAAAACAAAACTGAAAACAACCAAACCAGCAAAAACCCTGTAGTACTGGTCAATTATTGATTGAGAAGTGGCCAAAAAAAAAAAAAAAATCAAAGAAAGAAGTATTCCTAATTTGTGAACAAACTGATCAAGTGGTGGGAAGTGGGTGGGGAAGAGGGAAACCACATCTTAAAGAACTGCTAGAGATGGGGAACTGCAGGAGTAGAAATAAAAGGCAACCACAAAATATTCAGACAAATCTGTAAATCTGTTGTCTACATGGGCTGTGCTTTAAGATAAAAATTGGCATTTTGGATAAAGAGCTACAAGATCCTAAATCAATGAAAATTGAAGCAGAACTCTGGTACACTTTAGGGAAATTTCTGGAAAGGGTTGGGAAGTTGCAGCAGCTGACCTCAAAGCTCCCTTATATTCCTAAACCTGATTCCACAGTTGTAGTGCTTATAGAGTTACTTCTTAGACCGTATGCTCATAGTAAAGTGAAGTGTCACTTCTGTTGCTTCAGTGAGAAAGTATATCATGAGAATTTAGTAACTATATGGGATTGACCAATTTATAAGTATTGGAATAAAGCAGTGGTTCTCAAAATGTGAATCTTTCAACATTATGTTTTTGAGATGAATCAATGTTGTGTGCTTAGTAATTTGTTCACTGTTGTTGGCCAGTAGTATTCTATTGTGTAAATATACCCACAGTTTATCTGTTTGCCTGTTGATAGATACGGAATATTTCAGGCTTTTGGCTGATGTGTTAAATGATGCACCTCTGTACAGTTCTTTGTTTAGACATATTTTCATTTACCTTGGAAAAACATCTAGGAGTAGAATCTCTGCATCATACAGTAGGTTACGTTTGACTCTGTATGAAACTGCCACACTGTTTTTCAAAGTAGCTACACTATATGAGTGTTCCATTTGTGCTGTATCCTTGCCAACACCTCCAATTATCAGGTGTTCGAATTTCAGATAGTGGGGTTATAGTAGTACCTTACGGTGGTATTAATGTGCATTTCTCTCTTGACTTATGACTTATGACTTTCAGCATCTTTCACTCTGTGTCTGCTTTTTAAAAAGCACAGTACTAAACTCAAAGACTCTAGCCTGTACCTGTGGAGTCATCTGATTCCAAAAGTCTTCGGATGATGTAAAAATAGTACATTTCATGTTGACATACATGTCTACAAATCACAATGTTCTTAGGGTCAGTATTGTATTCATGGCTCCTGGCATATGATAGTTTCAATAAACATTGCGAGAATTCTGGTCTAATGGGATGCTTAAAGGCAACTGTTTCCATAAGTAAGGGTAAGAAGTATTTTTCAGAAGGAGATGTATCTGATTTAGATTGAATGTTTCAACATCTCCCACTTTATTAGGTGGTGAAACTCCTGGGGGAAAACTAGTGTTTAATACTTTTGAATAAATGTTCATAATAATGACAGAATCCTTGAAACTGAAAGATTAGAAAAAAGACTCCCATGTAAAGCAGTTCTTTAAAATACAGAGAATGCTCTCTCCTGGATGTAGTTTCTTCAGTTACAAAATGGGACGATTAGGTTTACTAATTGTCCTCCTTCAGCTAGAGTCAATGCTCACTATTTTGAACTTTCCATTACTATTAGGTAGGTTGTTCATGTGATTAGCTTACTTAGCTTTAACATGGTTTTGGAGGAAAAAGAATATCCCTGTTAGTACTGACAGTGAGATATGTTCCTTGTAACTCTATTGAAGATAATAATATGAAATGAGCCTCTTAATTTTCTAACTGTGTTAGGGAAATATGCATGAAATCTTTCCCCCAGCATTTTCTTATGAACATTTTTCAAACATATAGAAAAGTTGAGACAATGTTAGGATGAACACTCAGATACCTACCACCTAGATTCTATAATTAAGATTTTTTTACGCTTCTTTTATTACATGTCTATCCATCTATTGCTTGATCCATCATAGTTTTTTTTTTAACATATTTCAAAATAAATGACAGATACCAGTACACTTCCCCTTAAGAGCTTATAAAATTATTTTTTAAGGATGGAATCTCTGGGTATATGTATACACTGCTGTATACACATGCCTGTTTTCTGGAAATAAGAGATGCTAGTGTTGTTTCCTGGAATAAATACCTCTAGCCATCAGCCTTTAGGACAGTGGCCCTCAACCAGGGGTGAGTTTGCCCTACAGGGGCTGTTTGGCAATGTCTAGAGACACCTCTGGTTGTCATGACCAGGGTGTGTTACTGGCATCATCCAGCCCAACATGTCAATAGCGCTGAGGTTGAGAAACCCTGTGTTAGGAAATGGTAGACTTATCTCTATTCTGGCTGACTTCTCTGTTACCCAGAAATAGACCAGAATATAAACTTCTTTCAATATACTGTAAGAGAGAGCTCAGTAAAACTAAGAGTAAACAAGGTCTTGAAGTAAAATTTTCATTTGTTTTAGCTGTCCTTATTCTGCTTGTGCAATTATTTTACCGAAGTATCTTGTGCTCATCATTTAATTTCTTCTGTAACTCATTTTTCTCATTTAGTGTAGAATAATCATGCCTTTTTCTTGCAAAGTGGTCTGAAATCAGATAACAAGGGACAAAGAACTCAACGTTTTCCAGATACACAAACGCCCTCTTCAGAATGAATAAGCCATCTGAGGAATTAGGGAGGAAAGGGACAAGTGGAACAGGAATAGGGATTTAAATCAGGCACATGGATTGATGTGTTTTTGTAGTTTTCATGTACATCATTGTCTCCTTAACCCCAACGGCATCTCAATTTAGGTCATCTGAATAGAGTTTGCTCTGAATTTTTCCTGTCTACTTTCTATGATAAGCACATACTCGAGAAGAAAAAAAAAAAAAAATGGAAGGAAAACAAAGGGTTGAAAGACAAAAGCAAAAATGTAAAAATCCTACCCAGTAGC
The DNA here is from genome assembly GCF_963455335.1 of Martes martes. Classification (NCBI taxonomy): domain Eukaryota; kingdom Metazoa; phylum Chordata; class Mammalia; order Carnivora; family Mustelidae; genus Martes; species Martes martes. Next base: position 37,418,382 of record NC_137897.1, on the reverse strand, counting down.
AATTATTCATTCATGGTAATTATCAATGTGTGTTTGCCTCTGAACAAGTTAGATGTTCCTTTTCCATGTACCCACCAACCTCACCCTCATCCCCCATTATTAGCTGAGGGTCATAACAACCACTGTGGAGAGAAGGGGTGCAAATTCTCATTTCTCCTGATTCTGGAAAAATATAATACTATATTTGAAAATCTCCACCTTCAAATCGTGGTCCCTCCAAGCATTGCAATTGCAGACTGCCTCACCAGATTGATTTTGGCACATTTATGGGAATTGGTGGGATTGTGCATTTCATTGTCCTTCAAAGTGTTTATATACTAATTTAAAAAATTGAATTTTAAATAATTTTTAATAGATTAAAAAATTCTCATATGTCCACCCTGCATCCTCCTTCAGTGCCCTGAACAAGCATTGTCACCAGATTTTTGTCCATCATTCCAGACACATTACATGCCTATCCAAGCACGTACTTAGAGAATCTCTGTACTCCATTTTGTTCAAATGGAAGTTTCTGTACACACTGTCCTATACCATGGTTTTTAAGTGAGGTATAACATATATACACTAAAGAGCACAAGTCTAAAGTATACAACTCAATGAATTTTTATATGAGTATCCATCTGTGAAACCAGTCAAGGTAGAGATGTTAACAGCATGTGAGAGGTTCCATGATATTGAGAGAAACCAAGAGGGCTCTAAATGAGCCCTCCTCCCTTGAAGTTTTGGAATGGCAATAATTTTTTTTCAAAGTAAGTAATTTCTATGTGTACCTTTGCCCCTTTGCCAAGCCAGTCATACGTGAATTCCTGGGTGTTTAACACCTGTTGTACGTATGTTCTTAATTTTTTTTTTTTTTAAGTATAAACGGTAGGACTGAAATCCCACTATTTACTCGATTCAAGGGAGTCTAGAAAATGCTGGCAATTTTGAGAGAGGCAGAGTCCTTTGAAAAGCACATTCTAATTTTGGCTCTACCACCTGCCTAATGGCTTTGTAATTATTGACAAGTTCTCAACCTCTCTGAGACTCAGTTTCCTCCTCTGTGTAAGCAGTAATGTTAACTTGGCAAGGCAGGTGGGAGAACTGTAAATAGTAAATTCTCATGGTAGCTGGTGCATGGTATCTGATCAGAAGAGAGGACTGATCAAGGGCTAGAACATTGGAAAGAGAATGTCTTTAGAACCACAGCAGAGAGGATTTTGCTTCAATGATAACATGGTAGAAAACTTATGTTCTTGTACAGAGTTTGAGATTCTCTTTTCTCAACAAAACACTATGAATACATTTGGGGAACTTACTAATCTCTTGGGGGAAATGTGCCTGGAGGAGGCATGATGGTGGTGCTCTAATTCAAAAACCATTTAGGGTCCATCCTGTTCCCCACATATCCCCCCTAAAGTGCCATAGTTTGAGGGTGGTGATATCAAAATAAAGGATTGTCTATTGAGGACTTGACTGGCTGCATATTAGGCTGCCCAGGTTGGTTTCAACCTTGAGCATCCAGAACCTGAACCTTGTTAGCGGTCGCAGCGTTCATTGTACTCTGAGGGAGCTGACCCATGTTTACAAGAGACAGAATGCTAACTCATTAATTTTTCAGGCTGGGGGCAGATACTCTGCTTCATTTGCCGTAAGACTCATGTATCTTAGCCACGGTAACTGTCTTCTCATTGAAGGAATTTGGGGAGATGAAGGACTTGTTATAAAAAGAGAGGGTAAGACAAAGATACAAATGTAGTGATCTGAAGGGGCACGTGCACCCCAGTGTTTATAGCAACAATGTCCACAATAGCCAAACTGTGGGAAGAGCCCAGATGTCCATCGACTGATGAATGGATAAAGAAGATGTGGTATATATATATATATATATATACACACACATATATATGTGTACACACACACACACACACACACACAGAAATATTATGCAGCCATCAAAAAATGAAATCTTGCCATTTACAATGACACAGATGGAACTAGAGGGTATTAGGCTAAGAGAAATAAGTATATCAGACAATTATCATATGATCTCACTGAAATGTGGAATTTAAGAAATGAGGCAGAGGATCATGGGGAAGAGAAGAAAAATTGAAACAAGATGAAACCAGAGACGGAGACAAACCATAAGAGACTTAATCATAGCAAACGAACTGAAGGTTGCTGGAGTGGAGGAGGGGTGAGAGGGATGGGGTGGCTGGGGGATGGACATTGGGGAGGGTATGTGTTATAATGAGCACTGGGTATTATATAAGACTGGTGACTCACAGACCTGTACCCCTGAAACAAATAATACATTGTACATTAATTAGTTGAATTTAAATTAAAAAAAAAAAGAGGGGGGTAAGGAGGGGATCAGGAAAGTGTAGTGACTAATCTCAATGGCTTGTTTAACCTGGCTGTGTGTGTTTCTTCTTTGTCAGTGTTGGAAAAACATGACCCACTTCTGGGTTTCTGGGCTTCCTTTTCTAGTCTGGAACCTGACTCTGCCCATTTTGGAGTCATGCTTTTTCCAAATAGGTGCAGTCCAATAGATTTCATCCCCATTTAATGTGTTAAAATCACATTTGGTCTTTTTCCTTTTCTGATATTGTAACCAAGATACAAAGACAAGTCTTGGGGTGTGTGTGTGTGTGTGTGTGTGTGTGGGTCAAGAGAGGCTCTTATTAAGAAAAATAAAATTTGGGACGCCTGGGTGGCTCAGTTGGTTAAGCCGCTGCCCTCAGCTCGGGTCATGATCCCAGGGTCCTGGGATCGAGTCCCACATCAGGCTCCTTGCTCAGCGGGGAACCTGCTTCTCTCTCTGCCTCTGCCTGCCACTCTGCCTGCTTGTGCTCTCTCTCTCTCTGACAAATAAATAAATAAAAATAAAATCTTTAAAAAAATAAAAAATAAAAATAAAATTTAAAAAAAGAAAATTAGATTTGAATGAGGATATTTATTTTGAATTAAATCCAATTTGAGTGAATACTTATTTATTAAGAACGTCCACAGCCACTCCACACCACCCTACAGAAGGGAAAGTATGATAAAGAGCACATTGGAGTAAAAAGGGACAGTGGTCTTATTGTTTATAATTATACTATCTGACTGCCATGGACTGTTTCTGTCTCTGCCAAATTCCTGTGTTGAAATCCTAATCCCCAATGTGATGGTATTAGGAGGTGGGGCCTGTGGGACTGGAGGTCATGAGGCTGGAGCTCTCGTGATGGGTTTAGTGCCCTTATTTAAAAAAAAAAAAAAAAAAAACCAGGGGCGCCTTGGTGGCTCAGTCAGTTAAGCATCTGCCTTCGGCTCAGGTCCTGATCCTGGGATCAAGCCCCATGTCAGGCTCCATGCTCACTGGGGAGTCTGCTTGTCCCTCTGCCTCTCCCCCTTCTTGTGTTCTCACCATCTCTCTCAAATAAATAAATAAATGAATAAATAAATAAAATCTCAAAAAAAAAAAACAACAACAAAGAGCCCCCTCTCTCTGTTCTCTGCACATGAGGAAAAGAGGACAGCTGTCTGCAAACCAGGAAGTGGGCTCTCATCGACCTGAATCTGCCCACACCATGATCTTGGACTGTGAGAAATAAATGTTTGTCTACACCACCCAGTCTATGGTACTTTGTTCAGCAGCCTACTAAGACATGGACTTGCAAATTTTATAGAAATGTCTAACTATATGAACACATAGCTGGCACTCCTCTCCTGGGCCGGGGAAGATGCCCCGCCATGAGGGGCTCTGACGCTTCCCAGGAAAATCATGTCTACTAGGTTGGAGGAGTTCCATCTGTGACAATCCCATCACATTCCCCCCACAGGTGGCCTATTGAATTTCTGTCTGGATTTTGCTAGCTCTCTCTCAGAGGTCAATTGTATTTTTAAGGCTCCCCACATGAGTGTTACAGAAGAAGCCAAATGTGTTGGCTGAACAAATGGATATTTTAAATTCATACTTTAACCCGTCCAATGACCATTTAGTCTTTCTCCCTCTTTTCCTTTTTTCATTTTGTTTTGTTTTTTGGGTTTTTGTTGTCGCTGTTGTTTTTAATACTTGCTGTACCTGGAGTGTTGCAGGGAGGGAAGAAGGATGGGGATACAGGCTCTCTAAAAGAGGCATTAAAGATTACAGATGCCATGCCAAGACACCACTGCCTCTTTGGAAAATGCCTGTGGCTTTAAGGAGCTGCCCAAGGGGACAGGCTACCTTTGGCCAAGCGAACCTTAATTATCCCTGGCAGACTGTATGAATTATCATCCAGGGGTGGGTAACATTACAAGGAGTGACAAGCTGGATGTTCCTTCTCTCTCGGAGAAGATAGGTCAGAAAGAAATGGTTTTAAGTAACAGCAAGAAATTGGGCTTAGATATCAGAGAAAACAATTTATCTTGAGAGTGTGGACTATTAAGGCAATTTCTTGTAGCTCTTAGTGGATTATCACATTCTCATCTTTCTGAGGCAATTTAGACACAGGCTTATTTCATATTAGGAGACTAAGCAAAATCTCTGCTCAAGATTTCTTCCAGTGGAAATGACATTCAGTATGGGCTTACCTTGTTGGGAGCAAATCCAATCATCTATATCCAATTTATTTAAAAAAAAAAAAAGCATGTGGGGTAGAGAACAGGGAAAGAAAGGACTTTTTTTATTTTAATTTTTAATTTTTTTAAAGATTTTGTTATTTATTTGTCAGAGAAAGAGAGAAATTGAGAGAGAGAGAGAGAGAGTGAGCACAAGAGGAGGAAAGCAGTAGGCAGAGGGAGAAGCAGGCTTTTTGCCAAGCTGGGATACTAATGCGGGACTTGATCCTAGGACCCCGAGATCATGACCTGAGCCAAAGGCAGATAATTAACTGACTGAGCCACCCAAAGTCCTTCCCAAAAGGACTTTAATGTAATAAATTACTCCTTACAAGTTTCGTTTACATAATAAGGTGTCCTTCTAGTATGTTTAAACCAGGGGTGAGTAAACTACAGCCCATAGACCAAATCTGGCCTGCTGTCTGGTTTTGAGTGTGTGTGTGTTTTACACAACAAAAATGTATTTTCTTACAGTTCTGGAGGCTAGAAACCCAAGATCAAGTGTCAGCAGGTTTGGTTCCTTCTGAGCCCTCGCTCCTTGGTTTAGAGATGGCTGTCTTCTATCTGTGGCTTCATGTAGTCTCTCTGTCCTGCTGTCTGATTTTGTAAATAAAGTTTTATTGGAACACAGCCGCACCACCCATTTGTTTCCATATTGTCTATGACAGCTTTTGTGCAACAAGAGCAGAGCTGAAGAGTTGCCGGAGAGCATCTGGCCCACAAAGCCTAAAACATGCGCTGTCTGGCCCTTTCCAAATAAAGCTTGCTGACTCTTGGTTTATTTTATGATTAAATTTTGCAAAAATTCAATTATACACAGAGTATTTGATATGGGATCCAGTTGGGTTTTACTCAGTTGCATGGTCCCTGAAGAATTTAATTGGGGTGCATTTTATTGGTTGAAGATTAAATTTTCACATTAGCGAAGAGCCTAAATAAATAGTCCTTCTCTCTCAACAGCTGTCCGTTTCTAGTGATGGCAGCTGAGTGTAGTGCTGGCTAAATGAACCCCACAACTTATTTTATGTTGAATCAGATTATGCGGACTTACAACAGTGTCAGGATTCTGTGATTGGCTCTAGGAGGTGCTCAGATGCTGTTCTCCCCATAAACGAAGTAAATGATTTTGATTACAGCACTGCTGACATGGTGAACTGCTTTAATCCAATGATTTGACAGTAGACTGTACCACTTATTGCTTCATTTTTCAATTTTGCTAATAGGCTACCTTTAATTTTTGATGTCACTTTGTCAGCTTTTTCATCTGCATGCTCCCTGTCATCGACCTGGATGGAATATCCAGGTTGCCTTTGAATTATTTCTGTAAAACCAAAATTTAGAAATTTGGGGATCTTAACAACAGCTTATTATTTTGAGTTTGGGTTTCTCCTTCCAGTCAGGGAAGTATATTGTTGTGGATCCTATGTGCAATTCCTGGCATGAGTCGACATTCTTTGATCGTGTTATAGATTGAATTGTTCCCCGCACCTCCCCCCCCAGTTTTCCCCCTCAAAATAGGAAAAAAAAATATTTTGCAAGTCCCAACCCCCAGTACCTCAGAATGTGTCCTTATTTATATTTTTAATTTTTTTTAAATGGAATATGAAACTTTAATTTTTTTTTTCTATTTATTTGACAGACAGAGATCACAAGCAGGCAGAGAGGCAGGCAGAGAGAGAGGAAGGGAAGCAGGCTCCCCGCTGAGCAGAGATCCCGATGCGGGGCTCGATCCCAGGACCCTGGGATCATGACCTGAGCAGAAAGCAGAGGCCTTAACCTGCTGAGCCACCCAGGCGCCCCTATATTTTTAATTTTTTAAAAAAGAATTTATTTATCTATTTGAGAGAGAGAGAGTACAAACATGGGGGGGGGGCAGAAGGAGAGGGAGAAGCAGGCTCCGCGCTGCAGGGAGCCTGACTAGGAAGAGGCGAGGGAGGATTCACTATAGGTTCCCTGGGGAGCATGGCCCTACTGATACCTCAGTTTTAAGCTTCTGACCTCCAGAATTGTGAAATGATGAATACCTGCTGTTTGAAGTCACCCAGTCTGCAGTACTTTGTCATGCAGCCCTGGGAAACTAACACAGAAAGTAAAGACAAGATTCTGTGGGATCAGAGTCCCTCCTGCCTGTGCAGTGTGGATATAAAAATATAACAGTGAAAATGTTACACAACAGAAGTGTTTAGTGTTTACCATTGGTTGACAATCCACTTTCTCTGATGGCCTAACAAGTCACTCGTTGAGTTGAGTCTTCCTGTCATTTTCTACCCCTTTTCCTACCTTGCCCTCTTCTGACAGAGGAATCTTACCAAGAAATGAGGAGAATGGCAAAAGCCATGACTCTGATGATCCACTCTCACTAGACTCTGGTATGTAGGGAATTTCTAGTACTCTCTGGAGTGGACAGGTACAGTCTTGGAAGACCACCTAGAGGCCTAGCTGCCATCTTAGAGGAGTATTAGGGAAAGAAAGGGCTTCTTACTTCTTTCTGTTCCTGATAAGGAGCTATAGTCCTCGCAGGGGCTGAAGGCTGCTCTCCTCCTCAAAATCCAAGTGCATTTCTAAAGCTGGGCTTCAGAACAGTGACGACTGCGGCCAAACCACTGACAGATCTTTGTTCTCTGGTTCTATCAAGTTGTTAAACACCTGCCCCCCTCCAAAGAAAAGATATTAACCCAGAGTTAATGTAATCCACTTTAGTGGCTCCACCTGTAAGAAAATTTCTCTTCCGCTTGCCCCTACCCCTGCCCTACCTAGCTAAGGTACAGAAAAGTAATCTTATCTGCTTGATAAGAAATGGCTAACCCTTTGATCTGCTATTTCATACTTGGTTAACCTGATGAGTCAGGTGCAGGAATCAGTGTTTAAGATCCTTGGCAACAATGTAAGACATCGTTTGAATGAGCCTCTTTGTAGTAGAGAATGGTAGTAATTGCAGTGATTTATGGACCCAGTGGTTTACAGTTGACTGAGCTCAGCAAAATAAAATCACAGCATTAATAATATTTAATGATGAATGATTGCATTCGTTTATTAAAGAGTGTTTGATGTTTCCACAGGTGGGAACATGTGAAAAAGTTCATGTCTCCCATTTGTATGGTGTGAGGTAGGGGGTCAAGGTTGATTTTTTTTTTTCATATGGATATCCAGTTGCTCTATCACAATTGCTTGACAGTTCTCCCCCGCCCCCAACACACACCCCGTGTTGGATTTTTTACTTTTGTGCCTCTCTTGAAAATCACGTGCCTGTGTATGTCCTATACCTTACACTTTATAGTTTTCGAAGCTCCTGAACGTTTGTTTTGTTCACACAACTTTGTGAGGTAGGTAGGGCAGGTATCATTAACCACATTTCACATATATGAAACAGAGGCACAGAGGTTAAGTGGCTTGTTTAAACTCACACACCTATCAGTGGCAGAGAGGATAATATAAGGGGTAAGATAAGGGGCCACCCAGTCCTCACTGCTATATATTCTGCTTCCCATCTCCTGGTTCACGGTGTAGGGCTTTCACTTCAATCTCTACTTGCTTGCTGGACATCTGAATTCTTTTTTTTTTTTTTTAAGATTTTATTTATTTATTTATTTGACAGAGAGAAAGAGAGGCATAGCAAGAGAGGGAACACAAGCAGTGGGAGTGGGAGAGGGAGAAGCAGGCTTCCTGCTGAGCAAGGAGCCTGATGTGGGGCTCGATCCCAGTGACCTGAGCCACCCAGGTGCCCCTGAATGTCTGAATTCTTCACAACAGCCTGAATTCCCCACATCCAGATGGAACTCACTTCTGGCTTGCTTCCCCTTCCTGCTACCAAATCTGTGTCTCTTCAGCCACCAAGGCTCAAAACATTGGCTTAGGACTTTACCTTCTTTTCTCTTTTCCTCACCTTCTGTAACCAACCCAGCTGCACTACTGGTCAGTTTTCCTCTATGTTGTTCCTCCCAGCTCCCCCTTCCCCTGGGACTTGTCCCACTGCCACACCCCACCACAGTCTCTGCGCTCTGGGTCCAAATCACAGCAGAAGTCTCCCTTTCTCTAGACTAATGGCTCCCCACTCTGGCTGCATGTTGGGATCTGCTAGGGAGCCTTCTTTCTCTCTTTCTCCTTCTCTCTTATTCTTCCCGGCTCCTCTCCCCTTCCTTTCTCTCTCCTTTTTTTTTCCTTCCTTCCTTCCTTCCTTCCTTCCTTCCTTTCTTCTTCTTCCCTCCCTCCCTCCCTTCCTTCCTTCTTCCTTTCTTGCTTTCTTGCTTTCTAGCTTGCTTTCTTCTGAGATACAATAAAATCCACCCCTCAAGATGTACAACATGGTGCTTTTTAGTATATTCACAAAATTGCACAACCATCATCACTATCTAATTCCAGAATATTTCCATCACCCCCCAAAGAAATCCCATCCCTGTTAACAGTCCATCATTCTGGGGAGCTCTGAAGAAGTATTAGTGCCTGGGCTACACTCCCAGAGATTTATATTCAAACAATCTATGGTGAGGATGGGGAATCTGTATTTTTAAAAAGATCCCTCAGTGATTCTCACGTGCAGTTAGGGCGGAAAAGCACTGTGTCTGGTCACATCCTCTGTAGTCCGTCCCCTGTACGTTTGCAGGCACAGCTTCCTAACACATTACTTGTATCAAGTCATCATCCCCAGCTCCGAAATGGTCACTAGTTGTCTGTTTGTTCAGAGCAAAATCTGTTCTGACATTTAAGCTTCCTGGGACTGGCTCCCCATTTCAGAGCTGTCTGCCAAGTCACCATCTTTTCCCTTCCATGGCTGCCCCGGCTCAGCCAAACTGGTTTAGTTTTTGTGTTTTAAAGATTTTATTTATTTATTTATTTGATAGACAGATATCACAAGTAGGCAGAGACGAAGGCAGAAAGAGAGAGAGAGGAGGAAGCAGGCTCCCTGTGGAGCAGAGAGCCCGATGCGGGACTCGATCCCACGACCCTGGGACCATGACCTGAGCTGAAGGCAGAGGCTTTAATCCACTGAGCCACCCAGGTGCCCCAGTTTTGTGTTTTAAAACCCCAAATGTGTGATGAGCCACATTTCAGCCTGAGTTCCTACCAGAAATTCTATGGCTGGCTGAGGTGGGGGAGTCCCTAGGATTAGGGCATTTTTATGGGAAAATATAAAATATGGAGCTGTGTACCTCAGAGCAACCCGGAATGATTACATTTACCAGAAATAAGACTATGTTATAAGTATATAATATTAATAATAAAAAAACCACACAGCCAGGAGCAAACATGTCCCTGAAAAAGACAGTGTTTACCCTCACTATTTCATTTGTTTTATTGACTTCTACCAGCTAGGCAGCAACAGGCACCAAAGAGAGAACAACTTCTAAGCAATTTATCTGTTAACTTGTTCTTGTGTGTGCATGCTTGCCCAGGAGAGAGAAAGAGACAGACAGAGACAGAGAAGTGAGAAAAGACCATCCCTATTGGAGTTGGCTGGGACCCTTGGTCCCCTGCCCAGGTCCCCCTGTAATTCTCAGGCACTCGGAGGGCACGTACTCTCTCCCCGATTGTAAGTCCTTCGGAGGCAAGGTTGTGCCTTTCCAGTGTTTGTACCTTCTATGTGTAAGTGCCTGTTATCTGCCCTGGGTACTTAGGGATGTGGCCTAGGCTTTGGACTCACACAGACCTTGCCTCCTCACCTCCTAGACAAATTAGCTTCGGGGCCTCATGTTTCCTCATCTTAAGAATGGGGGCAACAGGGGCACCTGGGTGGCTCAGTGGGTTAAGGCCTCTGCCTTCAGCTCGGGTCATGATCCTAGAGTCCTGGGATCGAGCCCCGCATCAGGCTATCTGCTCCGCAGGGAGCCTGCTTCCCTTCCTCACTCTCTGCCTGCTTCTCTGCCTACTTGTGATCTCCGTCTGTCAAATGGATAAATAAAATCTTTAAAAAAAAAAAAAAAGAATGGGGGCAACAATGCCTGTTTCAGCTTAAACCAACTACCACTGTCGGGAGACAATTCTCCACGGGTCTCTTGTATATCTGCAGGTCGTAGGATCAGAGATATTGCTCACAAAAACAGAGAGCTTTTGTTCCAGAGTGTGTGCTCAAGGGTGTTAGTACAGCAAACTGCTTCAGAAGATAGAGATAGTATCTCCCACCAAAGCGGAGGGCCGATTTGTTTGCTGTCCTGTATTGTAAAGATAATGTCTCTTTATGAAGCAAAGTTCAGGCAGGCTTACTGCCCGTTAGAAGAGATTTGGGTTCCTTAAGACTGGAGTTCCTCTCCTGGAATACAGCCACTGTGTGTGCCAGGCTTCACATGATCTTCACTGTACCACCTTTTGGGAATTGGAGCTCAGGAAACAGGGATGAATGATGATACTCTGGCTACTGCTACTGTTGTGATAATAACATGTCCTTTGTCGGGGCGCCTGGGTGGCTCAGTCGGTTAAGTGTCTGCCTTCAGCTCAGGTCATGATCCCAGGGTCCTGAGATCGAGCCCTGCATCAGGCTCCCTGATCAGCGGGGAGTCTGCTTCTACCTCTTCCTCTACTTCTCCTTCTGGTCCTGCACTTGTGCACGCACACACACTCTCTCTCAAATAAATAAATAAAATCTTAAAAAAAAAAGGAAGAGGAAAAGAAAGAAACTGAGCTCTTTAGGCCCCAGGCAACAGCTTCTCCCTCTGACTCTGTTTTCTGACATTCAGGACTTGGGAAGGAAACAAGGGCATGTGTGGGACACAAAAGCCTCAATTCAAGAAGGATTTCTAGAAGTTCACTGTGTTAGGAAGGATACAGGGGAAGGATGTGCCAGAGTCCCAGGCTCCAGTATCAACTGTGTCTGGATGGAGGCTATCCTGAACCAGCCAGCGTGGTCCTCCCCCAGACAGAAATCACCTCAGCTTCCATCAGGAGAGGTGCTCAGAGTGCATCTCATTGAATAAGTCCTTCCCCCAGTCCACAGAAGATTATGGAACAGGTATAATGTCCAGAACCCAAGGAGTTTCCTGTGAGCATATGGAGAATCAAGCAGTGCTGAGAAGGGCAAGGGACCTGCTCTCTGGGTCTCAACACCTCTCCAGACTCAACACCTCTCCAGATTCATCTCTGTTTTTGCTAATTCCTATTCAAAAAAATTTGTGTGTGACAACATAAACAGCTGCCTCCTCAGAGCCACACCTTTCCTCTTGAGGAGGGCTGCCTTTATTTCCCCTTTCAGAATCTTTGTCTTGTAAGCTTGCTAAATAGTTTATGTATTTGTTTGGCATATCTTTTCCCTATTAGCATGTAAACTCCACAAGGGCATGGGTTTCCCCTCTCTTTCTTGTTTCTTTCCTTCCTTCCTTCCTTCCTTCCTTCCTTTTCTTCCTTCCCATAAACCAAAAATTTTAACTTTTCCCCCAGTTTAATTGAGATATAATTGACATATAATATGTGTCAGTTTCAGATGTGCCACATAATGATTTGATATTTGTATATCTTGTGAAATGATCACCACAATAATTTCAGTTAGCATCCATCACCTCCCATAGTTATAATTTTTTTGTGATGATGAGAACTTTGAAGATTTACTCTCTTAGCAACTCTCAGATGTACAATATTGTTAACTACAGTCACCATGCTGTACATTACCTCCCCTTATAATTGGAAGTTTGTACCTTTTGACTACTTTCACCCATTTCCCCCACCCCTGACTCCCATGCCTCTGGCAATCATCAGTCTGTTTTCTGCATCTGTGAGTTTGGTTTTTTTTTAGATTTCACGTATTGGTGAGATTGCACAGTATCTGCCTTTCTCTGTCTGACTTATTGCACTTAGCAAAATGCACTCAAGTTTCATCCATGTTGTTACAAATGGAAGGACTTCCTTATTTCTTGATGGTGGAATGCTATTCTGTTGTATCTATATATACCACATTGTCTTTATCCATTTGTCCATCGCTAGACACTTAGGTTGTCTCTAGGTCTTGGTTATTGTAAATAATGCTGCAATGAACATGGGAGTGTGGATTTCTCTTCGATTTTGTTTCCTGCAGATAGATGCCCAGAAGCAGGATTGCTGGATCGTATAACAGCTCTACCTTTAATTTTTGGAGGAACCTCCGTACTGTTTGCCACGGTGGCTGCACTAATTTACTTTCCCACCCACAGTGCACAAGGGTTCCCTTTTCTCCACATCCTTGCCAACACTATGGCAGCCATTCTGGCAGGTGTATCTCATTGTGATTTTGATTTGCATCTCCCTGGTGACTAACCATGTTGAGCACCTTTTTTTTTTTTTTTTTAAGATTTTATTTATTCATTTGACAGACAGAGACCACAAGTAGGCAGAGAGGCAGGCAAAGAGAGAGGGGGAAACAGGTTCTCTGCTGAGCAGAGAGCCCGATGCGGGGCTCGATCCCAGGACCCTGGGATCATGACCTCAGCCGAAGGCAGAGGATTTAACCCACTGAGCCACCCAGGCGCCCCTGTTGAGCACATTTTTATGCACCTGTCGGTCTTCTTCGGAAAAATGTCTGTTCAGTTCCTCTGCCCATTTTTCAATTGGATTGTTTGGGGTTTTTTGTTTTTACTGATTTGTATGGATTTATTTATTTTTTCTTTTTTGCTATTGAGCTGTGAGAGTTATTTGTATATTTTGGATATTAACCCTCTATCAGATATATGACTTGCAAATAAATTTTTCCCATTCGGTAGGTTGCTTTTCATTTTGTTCATGGTTTTTCTGGTGGCATAGAAGCTTTAGTTTGATGTAGTCCCACTTATCTATTTTGGATTTTCTAAATATTTTGCATACTACTATACGAACAGTAAACAGTGACAGTGGGAGCACTGGGTAAGGAGCCTCTAGTTGTGTTCTAGATCTCCTTCTTCTTTGACCTGTGTGATAGCCCTCTGTTTCTTAACTTCCTCAAAACCCCCTGGGTCAGCTTTCTCCCATAACCTCCTATTTCCTACTTTTCTCTACTTCCTGTTCTGCAAAAAGATTTGAGGCAACCCACAGAGGTCTTGGAAAACACTGCCCCCAGATTCTCAAACATTCTCCAATTCTTCCCCCCACCCCCCACCAAGAAAGTCAGATTTAAAGGGCTGTGAAAAGGAGTGAAAGTGAAAGGAGAAGAGGTTCCTGAGCTTTCCACTAGGACATACTGACTTGACCCCCTTATCCTGAACCTTTGAGTGGGGTTGTCAGAAGGAGCAGGAGTGATGGGGAAGTAGAAGTCCGTCTTCGGCTCCAACCCCTCCCGTATTCCCATAGCCTGCCCCGTCATTCAGAATAAAAGCCAAATTGTTTACTGCGGCCCGTAAGGGCCTACAGAATGACATTCCTATCACCTCTCTGCCCTACTCTTCTGATCTTCCCCTGGTTCATTCTGTTCTCACCACTCTGGCTCCTCCCTGCTCCTAGAATGGGCCAGGCAGCTTCTCTCTTTTTTTTTAAATTAATTAATTAATTTTTAAATTTCTTTTCAGCATAACAGAATTCATTGTTTTTGCACCACACCCAGTATTCCATGCAATCCGTGCCCTCCCTAATACCCACCACCTGGTTCCCCCAACCTCCCACCCCCCGCCCCTTCAACACCCTCAGGTTGTTTTTCAGAGTCCATAGTCTCTCATGGTTCACCTCCCCTTCCAATTTCCCTCAACTCCCTTCTCCTCTCCATCTCCCCATGTCCTCCATGTTATTTCTTATGCTCCACAAATAAGTGAAACCATATGATACTTGACTTTCTCTGCTTGACTTATTTCACTCAACATAATCTCTTCCCGTCCCGTCCATGTTGCTACAAAAGTTGGGTATTCATCGGCTTCTCATTTTTTACTGGCTGGTTTTTTCTGCCAGGAATGTTCTTCACCCAGTGGTCATTTGACCCTTCATCTCTTTTAGGTCTTTGCTCAAAAGTCATCACCTCTGGAAAGACAAGTTCTCTGATCATTCTACTTATTTATTTCTTTATTTAAAAGGTTTTATTTATTTATTAGAGACAAAGAGAGAGAGGGAGCACACAAGCTGGGGTGGGGGGAGGAGGGGCAGAAGGAGAGGGAGAAGCAGACTCCCTGCTGAGCAGGGAGCCGGATGCGGGGCTCGATCCAATGACCCTGAGATCATGACCTGAGCCGAAGGCAGACCCTTAACCGACTGAGCCACCCCAGGTGCCCCTCTGATCATTCTATTTAACATTTCAACTTTCTCTCTCTCCCTGATCACACTCTCCATGCCCCTCTTCTGGTTTGTTTTTCACCGGAGCATTTCCCACCACCTCTGTGTTAAATATTTTATGTATTTATCATATCTTTTCCCCACGAAAATGCAAAGTCCATGAGGGCATGGGTTTTCCACCTATTTTTTTTTACTGCTATAGCCTCAGAGTTTAGAACAGTGCCTAGAATCTAGTAGGTACTCAATAAATATCTGTTGAATAAATGAATTAGTGAAAGAGTGAATGGTGCCTTCCTTACTGTTTCTTCAACCATGAGATCTGTGTGAATGATTGCATGTATGTGTGTGAGTGTGGTGGAGGGCCTTAAGAAATAGGTCACATCTAATCCCAAAGTAATGGCGTGCGGGGCAGCAGAGCCTCCAGAAATCTACAAATTACCTGCAGTAGCTCAGATTGTTGGAAGGAATGATAGGACAGTGGGCTACAGACCAGGTAAAGTTAATCTTTACCACTAACTGGTCAAGTTATTTAACATCTCTGGGCTTCAGGCGAATCATCTGTAAAATGGAGAACTTGGAATAAATAGTCACTGAAAACAATGTATAGCTCTTTATGGTTAAAGAAATTTTTTTACAGGGCACCTGGGTGGCTCAATTAGTTAAGTGTCTGACTATTGCTCTCAGCTCAGGTCTTGATCTCAGGGTCATGAGTTCAAGCCCCACGCTGGGCTCCATGCTGGGTGTAGAGCCTACTTTAAATTTTTTTTTTTTTTTTTTGCATTATCTTTGAATCTTGTGAGGCAGCCAGGGCAGGTCAGTAGAAGTGAGAGAACACAAAACCTTTTTGTTTTGTTGTTTGTTTTTTTTTTTAAGATTTTATCTATTTATTTGACAGAGAGAGATCACAAGTAGGCAGAGAGGCAGGCAGAGAGAGAGAGAGGAGGAGGAAGCAGGCTCCCTGCCGAGCAGAGAGCCCGATGTGATGCGGGGCTCGATCCCAGAACCCTGAGATCATGACCTGAGCCGAAAGCAGAGGCTTAACCCACTGAGCAACCCAGGTGCCCCATTTTGTTGTTAATTATAATCCTTGACTGGACCCTAAAGAGGAGGGTGGGTCCCATAAATGGAGCACCCTTTGTTTGCTCAGCAGTTGATGGGGGACAGATTTGGACTTGCCAGAGGGCTAAACTGTGTTATATAAGATAGAATCAGCTAAGACACTGAAGACAAGGTAAGAACCTGGAGCAGGGGTGGGAGAAGCAGAAGACGGGGTAGAGCCCCGTTTGTGTGCTTGGGAAGGGGGCATGGGGAGGGGCGGTTGTCAAGAAGAGGCAGTTTTGTGGCCAGATGAACAAGTGGGGTATGGGAGAGAAAAAATAGAGGAATTGAATTTGTTCTGCCAGGCGTGATGTAATCCCTTCCTACATCTACTTCAGAAAATCCAAGTTGCTTCTGAATGCTTTGGCCCAGCTGAATTCCCTTCGGAGAACAGAAATCCGTACAAACCTTGCTTGAAGGCTGCCAAAAGGGAAGAGATTGCCAACATCGTGGCCACATGAGGGGGAAAAGGAGAGCTCAGGTTCGTTGAAACAAGGCTCTGGCCCAGAAAGTGGGGCTATGACAGGCAACACCACCCGTTCTTGTACTGATATATTCAGCTATGCTGTTGTCCATTTTCCCCCCAATATTGTGTAAAGGGTCGCTGTAGACTGAATGTTTGTGACCTCTCCAAATTCACATGTTGAAACCTAATCCCCAAGGGGATGGTACTAGGAGGTGTGGTCTTTAGGAAGTGGTTAGGTCATCGGAGCAGAATTGTCATGAATAGGATTAGTGCCCTAATAAAGGAGGCTCCAGAGAGCTTCCTGGCTTTTTCTACCATGTGAGGATCTGGCAAGAAGATGGCCGCCTGTGAACGAGGAAGTGGATCTTCATACTTGATCTTGGACTTCAGGTCTTATTATTTTACTCTCTCATCAGTTTATTCTAATGACACACTCTATTGCCTTGAGCTCTATAATTGCTTTAAGCAGTAGAGTCTTCTTTAGTCTGATAAAAGAGTCATCATGTTAAGAGTCATTAGGGTTGGAATTGAAGAAATCTAGAGCCTTAGCTTAGCACTTTGACTTCACAATTAAGTTTTTGATTTTGCAAACTTAGGTAGATAGAAAAGGACTTTGAACTCACTTTTGGATAATTAGTAGAAAGAGACAATGGCTTTGCAAGTCACAGTGTGGCAGGGTTCAAATTGAGCAAATGAGAACAAAAATCAACACTTTCATATTCATACAAACCTTCTGCCACAAAGAATTTTCATTTAACTTAGGGTGATAAATCTGGGTAATTATGTGATAAGATTATTCATAAAACTGTTAATCAAACTCATATATTTTGTGGCATCTCATACATAACTCTGCAATTGGAATCTTAAAGGAAAATACATTATTTGAATCTAAAAATATCACTCCATTGTAACCATTTATCAGCAAAAATGGAAAAATGTCTTTTGGCTAGTTCTGTTTAGACACTTACTGCTGTAGAAGGTGTTATAGCCAAGACATACAATTATAAATAATACAATATATGCCTGTTTCAAATGCATTCTCCCCAATAAACATCCAATGTAAATCAAGAAATACACATTTGGTCTAGAATAGATATAAAAAAAAAATCCTTTAAAAGTCAGGGTTTGCCATGGATAGATAAAGACAGAAAAATCCTTTCTCTATTTTATTTTGTTAAATCCATACATAAATACTTTTGGAGGGTATCTAATGCTTCTACTAGCCAGGATCTTATTCAGGCATTTGCCATCTGAGATAGGAAGGTATAAATAACACCAGAATGAAGATGGCAAGTCTGAAGGTAATTTAAAAAGTTGGATGTGTGCTAAATCACTGAACATGATACCCAGGGCTAGTACATTCAGAGGGAATCCACAGACTGACTTTCAGACACTAAGCTTCGCTTATGCTTTTCTCTTTAAATAAAATTAATTCTCACGTGGTCTGGGGGAGCACCTTTCAAAGGAATATTCCCTTTTCGGTAGCTTAGAAGCATTCATTTGCCTCCCTTGGATTACCCATATTCTCTTTCGGCTCAGCAATTTCCACCTCGCTGTAGAAAGTCATTTCATCCTTGGGCGGAAGTGCATTTCTGGATATATTGGGCACTTTTTATTAATTAATTAATTAATTTATTTATTTGACAGAGAGAGATCACAAGTAGGCAGAGAGGCAGGCAGAGAGAGAGAGAGGGAAGCAGGTTCCCTGCTGAGCAGAGAGCCCGACGCAGGACTCGATCCCAGGACCCTGAGATCATGACCTGAGCCAAAGGCAGTGGCTTAACCCACTGAGCCACCCAGGTGCCCCATATTGGGCACTTTTGATCCCTGTTTGCTCAGGGGATTCCTTTGAAGATCACAGTCAGGAAAAACATTTTTCTGTGGATGACAACAATTGGGAGAATTCTGGGTAACTCTTAGAACCACTGAAATCAATGCATTTTCAGTTGGTGTGGTTCTCTCATAGATTAGCAGATGGGTTGGCACTCAAGATTAAAGCAGCATATTGAGGACTGAAAAAAAAATGAGAACTTAATTAACTTCATTCTCCTGCTGATGGACATTTTAGGTACTACAATATTCAATATTCAATATTACAAATAATATTGCATTGATACTCGTGGCTGTGTAAGATTTCCTCTAGACTATATTCCCATAAGTAGAACCGTTGGGTCAAAGGGTGTATACATCTTTAATTTCACTAGATATTATCACATGGCTCTCCAAAATGCCTGTACCAATTTATACTCCCATCAACCGGATGTGAGATTTTCTATTATTCTACCTCTTTACCAAAACTCAGTAGTATCTGAATTTTACATTTTTATTGGTTGTCCAATGGTGGTAAAATTGCATTCCCTTACTGTTTAATTTGTACTTCTCAGAGGAACAGTCATATTGGATATCTTTCCTATATCCTTTGGCCCTTAAGCTTCCTCTTCTGTGAGTTACCAATTTCTATTCTGCTGGCTTGTTTTTTTTCTCCTATTGATTTGTAAGATCTTGTTTAAAAATATCCTTTGTAATTTTGTTTTGCAAATAGCATCTTCTAGTTCATGGATTTTCTTTTCATTTTATATTTGGGAGTATTTTAAAGGTCTGAAGTATGTAATTTTAGTGTAGTTGAATTTATTGATCTTGCCTTTTGTATATTTAAGAAATCTTTCCCTATACCTTGGTCACAAATATATTTTCCTAAATTGGGTTCAAAAATATGTAAGGCTTGATTTTTCACAACTGGAATTTATTACTTTTGTTTATTGTGTGTTAGTTCTCTATTGCTGTGTGACAAATTACTACAAATGGCAGCTTATAGTAGGACAGATTTATCAGCTCAAAGTTCAGTAGATCAAAAATCTAATACAAAATAGTTGAGTTCTCTGCTGATGACCTTAGGAAGCTGAAATTTAGTTGTTGACTATTTGTGTGTTCATCTTCCAAGCTAACATGGTTGTGGTAGGATTTAGTTCTTTGCAGCTGTAGGACTCAACTTCTAATTTCCTTGCTGGCTATTAACCAGAGGCCACTCTAGCTCTGAGAGGCCATCCACGTTCCTTACCATGTGGCCCTCCTCGATCTTCAAAGCCATCTTTAAGGCCACTCTCTTGTGTTAAATCACTCTGCATGCTTCAGATGTCTCTGACTGAGAATCTCTTCTTCAGGAAGAGTCCTGTCCTTTTTTAGGGCTCACCTGATTAGGTCAGGCCCACCTAGGATAATCTCTCTATTTTAAAGTCAACTGATTTGGGATCTGAATTACATCTGCAACATTCCTACACAGCAGCACCTAGATTGGTGCTTGATTAAATAAGTAAGAGAAGCTGTGGGTATACCATGGCCTCCATAATTTGGGGGCCATCTTAGAATTTGGCCTACCACATGCTATAAACATGCTATAAAGTAAGGATGCATATTTTTTCCATTTGGATCACTACTTTCATTTTGGAAAATTTAAGACATATACAAAAGTAGAGAAAATAATTTCATGAACTGTTATGTTCCCAGTACCCTGTTTGTGTAATTTCACATGGCTAATTTTGTTTCATCTACATCCCCTTCTCCCCATACCCCACCTGCTGATTATTTTTCAGCAAATCCGAGACATAGTAGTCTGTAAATCTTTCCATATATATCTTTAAAGACAATAATTTCATTCTGCCTGGAATTAGCCAAACTCAAGGTTAAGGGCACCATTCTTCAGACTGCCAAGTCTGCCCAAGACTTCTGACACCAACTGCAAGTTCAGGGGTTTCCTAAAATCACCTTCAGTTTTGATAATTTGCTAGAAAGTTGCAGAGCACTCACAGAAACTGATTATATTCACAGTCACATTTATTATAGGCAAAGAAAGCAAACTAGAAGATACGCATAGGGCAGTATCTTGGATTAGGAGGGCTCCAAATGTAAAGTTTCCATGTCCTCAGGGATGCATTACCTGCCCAGCATTGATATGTGGCAATAAGTATACAGAGTACTGCCAAGCCAGAAAGCTCGCCCAAGCTTTGGCATCCAGACTTCTCACTGGGGTCTCATTATGTAGGCATGATTGATTGAATCATCACCCATGTGGTTGAACTCAATCTCCAGGCCCCCTCTGCTCCCAGACGTCGAGCTGATACATGTGGCTCAAAACCCCAACCCTCTAATTACACGGCTGGTCTTTCTGTCGGGGCCAGTCCCTACCCTGAGTCATCTCCTACCCTGAGTCATCTCATTAGCAGAGACTATCAGGCAAAGGCTAAAGAACCCACCATGAATAAAAAGACATTCCAATCATTTAAGAAATTCCTAGGGTTTAGAGGTTAGCTCCCAGGAACTGAGAGCAAAGGCCAGCCAGGTCTGTCCATCCATCCTTCCTTCCTTTCCCCTTCCTTCCTTCCTTCCCATGATACCACTATGACACCTAAAAAAATTAAAACAATTTCTTATTGTCATCAAATATCCAATAAAGGTTCTAATTTCCCCCATTGTCTATTAAAAAAAAAGCCAATTGATATCTATAAATCAGTATCCTAACAAGCCTCACACATTGCACTTGGTTGATATGTATCTTAAGTTTCTTTTAGCTTATAGGTTCCTCTTCCCTCTTCCCCCGCCCCCCATCCTTGCAATATATTTGTAGAAGAAAATGAGTCATTTGTTCTATAGAGTCTACCATGTTCAGGATTTTGCATAAATTACATAACCATAAAACACCATTTACACGTGACATATTTGAACTCACTGAGCTAGAACAGACAGTTCAAATACACCTTGCAGCACACATTTCACAGGCACAGGCAAGCATTTTAAAGACTCTTGTGAAAAAACTACTGGTTGAGGGAACAGCTGGGTGACCTGGGAACTCTGGAATATCTGTTCCTTATCGTCTTCCACGTGGAATGGCACATTACCCTCTTGTGAATGAGTGGTCCAGTGCTTGGAAAGCTCTAGGACTTCAAGGCCTGTTTTTGTATGACAGATAACTTCAAAGAGGCCTATACCTATGGCCCTGCCTAAGGGTATTTTCTAAGAATAAAACGAACTGCGTGTCTGTCAGTGACTTGGAATCCCCCCAAGACTTCTGCTCGTCAGGAAATGAAGATTTGACCAACAAGGGCTTTGGAGCTCTGGGGTCCAAACTGTATAAACTTTGGAAAAAAACAAAACTGGGACTCTGGCTGAATTGGGAATCAGGTCTTGTGGGCCCAAATGACTTCTAAGTCAGAATGACACAGATTTATAGAGGTCAATTGTAAAAAAACTTGACTAAAGAAAACTGGCCCTGTCTCAAAAACAGACATGTTTTTCAACAAAGTTCTTTGAGAAGTGCTCAGAGGTGAGAGCTGAGCCCCCAAGAAGTGCCTTTAGAGATCCCATCACAATTGTCTTGCTGCTGATAGATCTGCAAGTCTTCAAAAGAGCTTTGGTGTCATGTGGGAGAAATCGGTCCCCCACAACGAGTATGAAGTCAGTGTTCTTAATATATTTTCTTTTTTAAATTTAATTTTATTTATTTATTTTTGAGAGACAGAGAGAGAGAGAGAGGGAGAGAATGAGGGGAGCGCAGAGGGAGAGGGAGAAGCAGGCTCCCTGCAGGGAGCCTGATGCAGGACTTGATCCCATGACCCAAGGATCATGAACTAAGCTGAAGGCAGAGGCTTAACCACTGAGCCATCCAGGCACCCTCTTAATATATTTTTAAAAAGACAAAGCTACAAAAAAAATAAAAATAAAAAAAAAGACAAAGCTACTTCTTTCACTTGTGGCTTCACTCCGGGCTTTTGTCCCGGCGAACATACCATTTGAGGGTGGGACGGAGACCATGGCCATCGCATGGACCCTCTCATGGCCAGGAGTCCTCAGCTTATGGGACTCCGTGAAGTACTCTGACCAAATAAATGCCAAGGTGTTTGGCAGATTTAAAATGTAGATATACAAGCTGATCTGCCACAGTGCTGAAACTCTGAAGCGCATATGCTTCCATATTCCAAACCCAGAAGTCTCTCCTTCCCAAGATCTGCCTGTCCATTACCTGTCTAGCAACACAGATGTGAAACCCAGAGCACCAGCTAAGCTCCTCTTTGGGGAGCACGGGCTGCTACCCATGGAGGGCTTCAGGGATGAATTTAGTACCTTTCTTCCTCCCTGGCTTCTATCACCAGAATCTCCATTTGGACCACCAAGGTCAGCTTCTGGAAAACAGAGGTTTGCTCATTGTGGGCTCAGGACAGGTTCCTTGGCCGACTGTCCCATGGGGGGAAGTTATACACATGGGAGTGCATTTTCCACGAAGAAATGGAGCTCTCTGGATCGTTGTTCCTCCAGAGGAGAGCTGCTAGGAGGAACCCTGTGTTGGGAGCCAGACCCAGCGAGGGCAGACTTGTAGGATAGCCCTGAGGAGCTGGAATATCATCTTGCCATGTGGCTCGGGGAGGTGGAGGATGAAGCTGGGTTCTTACGAGAACCATGCTGGGGGCTGAAATGCTTCCTGAAGAGGATGCTGGGGAGGAATGGACGCTGAGACTCAGTGGAAGACTTCAGGTCTGGGAAGTCGTTGCCAAATGGAACTAGGTGGGTGGGGTCGGGAGTGAAAGTTCTGTGCTGCCCAATGCCACATACAGACTGACTTGGGTCCAGGTTCTGTGGTGCTGCAATGAAGACTATTGTTCTTCTGGAAAGCTTTGCTCAGGGGAGCCTGGCAGGAGTGCACTTTGTAGCCAGAACTCTTGGGACTTTTCTCCTCAGACTGCTCCAGTGTCATTGTTCATTCCACCAGAAAATTGAGGGTGATTACAGAGAACCAGAGCAGCGTGGATGGGCCAGAGGGTTGGGCTTTGGAAAATTCCTTTTTTACTATACATAAAGATCTGAGACTTTGATGCAAAGCAGTGGTGCTGCCAGCTTTGGCTGAAAGAATGAGGACCGTGTTATGAGGCTTAGTCTATGATTCCTTCACCCTGACTTTGAAAGAGCCCTTACTTTCTTCTTGGTCAGTATTGATGTCAGCAGCCCATGGTGTGGTCTGCTCTCCTTACACGGAGACGTGGTCTACACCCAGCCTTGGGGCCAGAGAGTTTGGATCTCAGCATCCAGGAAAGCTTTCACCCTTCTATTCCCCAGAATGGCTCTTGTTTCTTTCCAGACCACTGTCTGACAGAGCACCTCCTTGATTTCAGCATTCTCTCCCAATTTCTTCCAGGCTCTCTTCCCCTTTTCCTCTTCTTTACCAGAACAAATCTGTTCTCTCTGCTCCGTGTCTTTCTCCTCTTCCTGCGTCTCTGCAATCTTTGCTTGTGTGTGTGCCTGGCATTCATCCTGGTACTTGGCCAGCTGCTCTGGCATCGCCCTGCCAATAGCTTCTTTCGGTTCCTATGGTGGCTCCTTCAGATGCACTGGCCCCTCCTGTCATCCCCCAGCTCCCAGAGAAGTTTTTGAGAAAGTATAAGCAGGATGTCCTTGCTGCAGAGCAGGAAGGAACTCCCATGGCCATGCATTTCAGAATGGAGTTGGCTGCTCAGCTCCCACGTTTGTACCTCCATGTCTGATAGGATCCCATTAATATCCTAGGCAAAGGACTTCCTTTGTACTCTCCCTTAGTGGTTCTGGAAGCCTGACCCAGTTCCTCAGTACATCTCTCCAGGGCACTGACAGGTCTTTGCAGAGGGAAGAGAACTCTTTGAATTCCTGGTCCAATCCACCCCATGGGAATGTCTTTCATCCCCCATATCACAGAGGGGTCTTCCTTCTGGAGACTCACTGAGCAGCTACTTCAAGTCCAAATCAGTGAGAGAGACCATGGCAGTGACCTCCTGGACAAATCGTTGTCAGAAGCAGAGCAGAAGGTTGAGAGCAAGGGGTGGGAGGTGCTCCCCTATTCCCACAGGCTTATGCCCCTCATGCCTGTTTTGGGGGGAGACTATTTCTCTTTCTGAAATTTCTTTACTGTCTCTTTATCATTTAGTGCCCCTTGAGCACTCCTCTTCCTTCCTCCTCTTCTTTTTTTTATTTTTTTTTAAATTTATTTATTTGACAGAGAGAGATCACAGGTAGGCAGACAGACAGGCAGAAAGAGAGGTGGGGGAAGCAGGCTCCCTGCTGAGCAGAGAGCCCGATGCAGGGCTCGATCCCAGAGCCCTGGGATCATGACCTGAGCTAAAGGCAGAGGCTTAAACCACTGAGCCACCCAGGCGCCCCCTTCCTCCTCTTCTTATTCCTCCTCCTCTCCTTCTTCTCCTTCTTCTTCCCAGCATTAAGAGCTGTGAAACCAGTTTAGGAAAACCTGAGCTTTTTTCACTTCTTCTCCCTGTTGAAAGTGTCATCTTTTTCCTTTTTTCTCTTCTTACTCCCTTCCTTCAACTTGTTCAGTCATTTTCCCTCTTTAATGAAGTCGTTGTCAGATTCTGTTGCTTGTCATAACTGCAGATCCTCAGGTTGATGTAAAGTGCTCCATACTTCATTCAGAGAAGCAGGAAGAAGCTCATCACATGCTTCAAGTCCAAATCCACAGGCAGAAGAGTCAGGTGCATCACACTCATGCCCCATACCAGTCAACTCCCATATTTGGTCTTTTCCATGATTCTTTCCACCTCATTTCCAGATTGAAGACCTTCTCCTTTTTCCTGCACACTCTTCACTAGCCCTGGGTAGGACTCTGGGCACACGCATCACCTGGGTCAAAGACATGAGTGTAATCTGAACAGTTGCTGCAGCCAGCTTAGAATCTCGATGCTCTTCTGTTCTCCCAACTTCCTCATGCCCAGATTTCTTTAAAAATGTGAGATTCAGAGGGCCTGGGAAAGAGGTGAACTGGATCCTGTGGTGTTCCAACGTGACTACAAACAAGTGTTGGCAGCTATTACTGTTTGGCTTCTATGTCACAAGTGTAACAGCACGGTGGGCTGCAAATGTTTCCTCGCTAGCAGGCTTGGCCAGATGCATTGGCTGCAACTCTTGTTATCAACTGGACCCAGAAGCAAGTCTACCAATGGTGCCCCATGCAGTTCCACAGTCCATGTCCATGGATCAAAATACTCACATGGGAGTCAGAAAGGAGAAGGAAAATCCCAGCTCAAGGTCTGTGAAACATTTCAGGGGACAACCTGGTGGCTTGTAGTTAATGCCCTGGGAGAACTTGGAAATCAGGCTTTTCAAAAACTAGTTGTTAGGGATGCCTGAGTGGCTCAGTTGGTTAAGCAGCTGCCTTCGACTCAGGTGATGATCCCAGCGTCCTGGGATCGAGTCCCACATCGGGCTCCTTGCTCGGCGGGGAGCCTGCTTCTCCCTCTGCCTCCCTCTGCCTCCATATGTCAGTGCTCGCTCTCTCTCTCTCTCTCTCTCTCTCTGACAAATAAATAAATAAAAAATCTTAAAAAAAAAAAAACTAGTTGTTAAAGAAGAGCCCTCACTTAAGACTCAAAAGTAGGAAAACAA
This sequence comes from Martes martes, assembly GCF_963455335.1. Lineage (NCBI taxonomy): Eukaryota > Metazoa > Chordata > Mammalia > Carnivora > Mustelidae > Martes > Martes martes. The sequence goes on along the minus strand of NC_137897.1, from coordinate 37,392,719 downwards.
ACAACCCAGTTAAAAAATGAGCAAAAAGACCTGAACAGACACCTCACCAGAGAAGATATACAGATGGCAAATAAGCATATGAAAAGATGCTTCACATCCTATGTCATTAGGGAAATGCAAATAAAAACAACGGAGATACCACTGCAGCCCTATTAGAATGGTCCAAACCCAGAACACTGACAACACCAATTGCTGGCAGAGTGATGGAGCAACAGGAACACGCATTCATTGCTGGTGGGAATGTAAAATGGTACAGCTACTTTGGAAGACAGTTTGGCAGTTTCTTACAAAGTTAAATATACTCTTATTATACCATCCACCAATAGTGCTCCTTAGTATTTATATTGGAAACTTATATCTACACAAAAGCCTGCATATGGATGCTTATAGCATAATTGTTCATAGTTTGTTCATATTTTCCAAAACTTGAAAACAATAAAAATGTCCTTCAGTAGGTGAACAGATAAAAATGGAATGTTATTCATTATGGATACAGTAAAAAGATTGGTGGTTGCTGAAGGTTGGGTAGGAGATAGGAATGTGAAGGGGGAGCACAGAGGATTTTGGAGGGCAGTGAAACTATCCTGTATGACACAATAATGGTGAATACATGTCATTACACACTTACACTATGGACTTTAGTTAATAATATACCAATACTGGTTCATCCATTGTAACAAATGTACTGCATTGATGCAAGATGTAAATAGTAGGGGGAACTGGGTTGGTGGTGGAGGGAGTGGGCATTTGGGAACTCTCTGTACTTTCCAATTCATTTTTCTTTAAATCTTAAACTACTCTAAAAAATAATTTTTAAAAAAGCCCTCACAGCCATGAAGGAAAAGAAAAGACCTTCTGTAGAAAGTCTCCCAGATGAGAGTGGCATCTGGGGCACAGTGGAGAGTACTCACCGAGCCCAGAACCTGGAAGAGAAAAGGAGACCAGGCTTTCCAGGGTCATGACCAAGCAGAGCCACCAGGGGCAAAGGAGTAGCTCTGCATGGGACTCATGGCCTTCAGGGAGAGGGGAGGCAGGCCTTTGGGGGTGAGAAGGCACTGAGGGGGTAGGTGCTTGTGTTCAGAAGCTAAGAGTGGGACACTTAACTGACTGAGCTACCCAGACGCCCCTGCAGGACCCCTGCTCTCCCTCTAGTGCATGTTACGCCTTCACTGATCTAGAGCACCTTAAACATGATTATTCTGAAGTCTCTTTCTGTTCCATAACATTGACTTCACCTGTACTGAGTTCATTATCAGATTATTTTGTTAGATTTTTTCCTTAGCATACGACTTCTTTATGTGCTCTAGAATTTTTGTTTGCACGTTCATTCGGAGTGCCCTTTCCTTGCTTTTTGTTTTCCTTTTCCTTTGTTTGATTTTCACCTACATTTTGACTTCCTTGAAAGTTTGGGTAGTTGCCTCAACTCAGCCCTCCTTCACAGTGGGAAATTGAATAGAAGTGGCACACACACCCTGTTTCTTGAGTTTGTTACTCTATATACCATCGTGTGTGTGTGTGTGTGTGTGTGCACGCGCGCACGCGTATGTGCGTGTTTACTTCCATAGTGAACCGGGGCATCTCTTGGAAAATGATTCTGTACCAATTCAGACCTCTCTCTTACCAGATTCCCAGCCATGCCCTCTTTCCAGCCTGAAGCTCCAGCCTCTGTGTGCACAGGCTGCGTTCAAATTTTGGTGAACTTGACCCCAGTCGAGGTTTGATGCAAGAAAATGGCTCTCTTCCTATTTCTACCTGCTTCTTCTATATAAACTATTCTAGAATCTTTGCTTCCATTTGCCGGGAAGTCAGAGAAAACCTTTCTGCAGTGAAAGGGAAGAACAAAGCAGAAATTCAGAGAGAAATAAAAACATCTAAAGATGAAGAGGGAGAATTCATGAGTACCCCATTTTCCTCAAGCCCTGTTCTCTCTGCTGTTCTTGAAGTTTGATTGTCTAACTCTACCTTCTATTCCAGGACACACCTTAGTATCCTTATAATACCCCTCTCATACATTTCTGCTGAAGCTAGCTCCAAAGGGTTTCTGATACTTAAAATCAAGAGGCACAGTGAACATGTGTCTTTTGCGCATCCCTTGGTCCAGGGTGCTTATGATTGCTGGATCCCACACTGTGGGAGTTCTCAGTCCCAGAACCCCCGCATTCAAGTAGCAATGTTGGCTCTCACTGTGCACCAGGAAGGTTTGGATATCTCTCAGTCTAAGCAAACTTCGATGGGAAGACAGGGTTTGTTCGGTTTCCTGCTGCTCTGTGCATTGCAGGAAACTAAGGGCTTAAGGGTTTACATGATGTGGGGAACCTAGGAGAATGAGGGTCTAAAGGTTGTGGGTGGAAGATTGGAGTAACAGCCATCAATGCTTCCAGCATGAAGCACTGGCCAGGGACACGTTGTTCTCAAAAGTTCTCCAGGCGGGGGGTGGGGTGGGGAGGGGGAAGGGCTGGGTGGCTCAGTCAGTTAAGCGTCTACCTTCAGCTCAGGTCATGATCCTGGAGTTCCAGGGTGGAGTCTCACATCGGGCTCTCTGCTCATCGGGGAGTCTGCTTCTCCCTCTGACCCTCCCCCTGTCTCGTGCCTTTTCTCTCTCATTCAAATAAATAAAATCTTTAAAAAAAAAAAAGTTCTCCAGGAAATTACAGTTCTCAAGTGCCCAGAAATGACCCAGCCAGCTTTCTCTCCAGCAGGGAAGTGGGAACTGAGACGGTCGGGAAGTGATGGCATTTGGCCACGGTGACTGCCAAGTGGGAAGTGGCAGGCAATTCCAAGAGTCTGGAGTTCACAGAGAGCTCTGAGAAAATGGAGATTGTGGAGAAGAACTTCGAAGTAGGACATAACCATGCAAAGCTGACAACAAACAGTTGAGCCCGAGGACCCTTGAAGACAAGAAAATCGTGTGTATTGAGAACCAGAGGACTCCTGAGGTGAAAACAGATGAACCAAATAATCTCTAAGGTCTTTTCCAGTTTTCAGATCTGGCAAGTCTTTAACACGGTCCACACAGTGTCCCCTGTAGACTCATTAATAGCAAGGAAAACCTGGAAGGGTGCGAAGCTGGACCACTCTTAGTAAAGTGACAAGAGCCCTTTGCACACTGGCCTATGATTGGGAAGGTGGTGCCCAGTATTTCACTATGGTTTGCTTTTCTTGAACTTCAGCTTTCCTGAACAAACCAACCCTTCCTCCACTCCTTAGTTTCTCCTGTTGTTTTGGTCCCTTGTGTTCGGTGCTGTGACCTGCCATTGAGGACACACTATCCTGCCCCAACTTACTTGCTCAATGTTGGTTCATTAATGGTGTCCTTCTCTCCAGTTTGGCTGGAGGGGAGAGAAACCCATTTGCCTCCTTTGGCTCCTTGACCAATCTGTTTAACCGGATGCACCAGGCGCTGGGACAAAGACCCACGCCTCCTTCCCACTTAAAAAATTATCCCATCTTTTTTCAAACTACTTCTTCAGCCAGCCTGTTTTTCTCTCCTCTCTTCACGGAATATATAAAATCTTTCTTGTACATTAAGAGCTTGTGAAAGATTTCCTTGCCTCAGCCACATGATTTCCAAAATGTGTTAATTATGCATTACTCACATACTCTCTGAGCTTTCACTGCTAATGTCGTTTTACTGGACTGGGGAGAAGGCACTTGTAAGTGATTACATAATCCTCAGACTTGCTGACAAGGAAATATAAGCCACTATAATATGCTTAAGTGGGGGGTCCTCATTTTTGATTTATCGTCCTGATGAAATAAAATCCTACCGGCATTTTCTTCCTTTAGTTAGATGGTAAAGGAAGTCAGCATTTTCTTTCGTCTGGATGTTCAACTTTACTTCCATAGACAAACATCTCTGAAAGATTGAGGTAATACTGATGATACAAACCAAGGACTCAAAATTCCTCTACTAAAGATTAATGGGTTTTTGGTTCTTTCTGTCAAAGTAAACCATAGTGCATCATTTCATCCCCCTCAAATTTTAGTTTCAGGGGCACTTGGGTGGCTCACTTGGTTAAGCATCTGACTCTTGGTTTCAGCTCAGGTCATGATTTCAGGGTTGTAAGATCGAGCCCTGTATCGGGCTCTGCACTAGGTATGGAGCCTGCTTAAGATTCTCTCTCTCCCTCTCCCTCTGCATCTCCCCACCTTTCTCTGTCTCTTTCTCAAAGATAAATCAATCAATAAATCGATATTAAAAAATGAATTTTAGTTTCAAAAAGGATGCACAGTGCAATCCTCATAAACATGGTGAAATTGGTCAGAAATTCTATAGTTTCTTCATAGTTGCAAATGGTATGATTATTAAATAGACTGATATAGAACACTTGACAGCTCTTTCCTTCTTCTACACTATAATTAATCTTGAAACCAGCTTTATCTGTCAGTTTTCAAAAATAAGTCAGTGAAACATGCAGTTAACACATGGCATGATTCCATGACAATTAGACATGATTCACAGTCCAGAACAGGTTCATGCAGAAACCAGCTTTGCCTTTGATGAAAAGTCACTGCGTGTTTATAGAGCACCCTCTGAGTGCTTAAGGAAACCCTGTATTTGAGGCTGAAATGCATCTACTACAAGTTGATCTTTTCTGCAGCATGGATTCAATTGTTTATTTTGGTGAAATATTCTTCTTGGGCCTCATTTGTACAATCACAGGAATAAAGAACCGAGGCAATTTTTAGACACGTCCACAAATTCCTTGACGCTCTTCTCAGGTGCGTTTTATGGCCTCTCCACTTGAATCTGGGCTGTCCTTAGCGACTCCTTTGTCACCAATGGAACCAACAGAAATGAGCCGCATAATCTCTGAGGCAAGTTCAGAGAAGTCCATGTGGCTTCTGCTTGGTTCTTGGGACACCTGGCTATGGAGAAGCCAGGTGCATGTAAGGAATCTAACTACCCTGAGATCCACATGCTGTCAAGGCCATACCGAAGTGCTCCAGCAACCCAGTGCAACTGAACTTCCAAAAAACAGCCAAATTGCCAGCCACGTGAATGAGCCATTTTGAACATCCAGCTCAGTCAAACTTTCAGATCACTCCAGTCATTGAGAGAGCTTAAGCAAGAACTGCCCAGCTGAGCCCTTCTCTAGTTCTGCAATCAAATGGTTTAAGGGACAATTCTGCGTCTTTAAGGAGATTCAGAATGCACATTGTAACATTAAGGGCTCTGATAAGTTCTGCAGCACAGAAACCTAGGTAGCCTAGGGGCACCTGGGTGGCTCAGTTATGCGTCTGATTCTTGATTCCGGCTCAGGTTGTGATCTCAGGGTCATAGAATCGAGCCCCATATCAGGCTTCACATTCAGTGGAGAGTCTGCTTGGGATTCTCTCTCTCCCCCTCTTCTTCTGCCTCTCCCCCCACCTCTCTCTCCAAAATAAATAAATAAATCTTAAAAAAAAAATAAGAGAGAACCCTATGGGGCCTAAATTTAATACATTTTGGGAAATACTGACTTTCCATTATAGCTCTGAATTCAAAAAGAAAGCCTATTGCAGTTGGAAAGTAAGGGGCTATTGGTTAAAACAGAAATTACACACAAGTGCAGGGAGTACATCAGCTATCATCAGGAAGGAAGTTACTTACCCTGAATAGGAAAACATTTGGGTTTTAAAATGTCCTACGGTTCTGCCTCTTTGGGTTGTCAAAGGAGAGGCAGAAACTCCTGGGTGGGTTTCAGGCCAAATTTATATATGTATATATGTATGCATGTATGTGTGTATGTATGTATGTATGTATGTATCTATCTATCTATCTACTTACCCATCCATCCATCCATCTTCATTCATTTTATTTGAATAGGTAATATATTCATATAGTTCAAAATTTACAAGGTACAAAGTGATATACGCCATAAACTTTCCCTTCCACTCTGTCTTCCAGCCACACTGTCCAATGTCTTGTCTATCCTTCTAGGGTTAACTTAAGCATATATAAACATGTGTGTATATATGTTCTTAAAACAGACATATATAGTGGCATACTATACATATTACATTCTGCACCTTGCTCTTTTCACGTGGAAATACATGCTTAAAGGCATCCCATATCCTTACATGGGAAGTTTCCTTACTCTTATTTTTCCCACACCTACCAAATATTCTGTTGTATGGTGTGCCGTAATGTAACTAACCAGTTGCTTATTGATGGGCCTTTTCCAATTATAAACAATGCAGCGATGAATAAACTTGGATGTGCATTACTTTGCACAAGTGCAAACATACAGAGGATAAATTACTAGATACGGGATTGCTGGGTCCAACAATGGCAGTTGTTGTTGGTGCCTGGCCCAGAACTCTTTTATGGGACAGGCATACCCATTTCCTAGCTACAGCAGGTGGTGGTTACTGAAAGTTCACACCTGCTTTCTTTTCTGGGGAACTGCTGTTGACTGACAGTTGCTGCCTGACCTGCAGATGTCTTAGAAGTCACACGCCCTTCTGAGGGTGGCCCTTGACCAACGACTAAAAGGTGCATGGGAATAGCAGCCCCACCTCTTTGTCTCTGGCCAGGACAGCCTCTATGGCCCACTTTTCACTGAAGAGCGCCTTGTGGGATCAGGCTGAGGCTAGATGGATCTGAAGCTGCATCTTGCCCTAGTTCCTTCTCCTGACACCCCGCTTCCCTTACTCCCCTGCAGGTTTCTCTGGAGAACATTTCCTCAGTAAGTCACCTGCACAAGAATCCTGGTTGCAGCCTCTGTTTCTAGGGAAAGTAGTCTGTGACAAATGGTACATGCACGTGTAATTTTTGTAGATTTCATAGATATTGCTCAGTTGTCCTCCAGAGAGATTGTACCAAGGTAGACTCCTCCTAGAGAAGAGAAAGTGTTGGGGAAAATCTGATCATCTTAATTGCTCATCAAGTATTAGTGAATGAATGAATATATGCCATATCTTATTTTGGTGATGCTACCTTTGGTGCAGCGTACCCGTACTTTTTTGTTTGTTTCCAGAAGAACAGGGACACACATCTGCTTAAAAGTTATGCTTCCATCTCATCCCATGCGGCCACTGATTCCATGGCCCTTCCCCTTGCCGTGACTGCCAGTGAGTGTTGGAAAGTAGACGGGATGGGTAGGCAGAGGGAAGGGTGAGGAAGGTTTAGTACATTTTAGGATATAACAGGATATAAGGACCGGTGGCTCTTTTCTTTTGAAATCTTGGCAAAGCACAAGATATCCAAATGAGAGGAAAATCTTTGGGTCCTACAGGGAGATTCTGCTTATGGATCTAAACCCGACCTATATTTTTAGGCAGCATATGGTTTAAGCTGCAGCGTGGTTTGCATAAGCTAGAGGCAGGTGGCTGTGGGCTTTGCGGTCAGTGGACTTGGCATCCAATCCCAGCTCTTGCCGACTTGTAGCTCGATGACCTTATCTCTGAATCTTGGTTTCATTTTCAGTAAAACAGTAATGTCCATCTTGCCAAGTTGTTATGAAGATTCATTGTGTTTGGTCCCTAGTTGGGGTTCTGTAAAGAGTAGTGGGAAGCGAGTAGGAATTGTGGCTATTATCATAGCACTCTCACTGATCATGATAAAAGTTTTCAATACTAGGGAATTGTGTTTAGTACAGAAGAAGGCTACTTATTCACGTTGTCCTATTCCAATTCTTTCATACTAACAAAGGCCCATGCTTCCCTCCCATCCCCTCCATCTCCCCAGTTCATTCAGGGGCCAGCAGAGACAACCAATAAAAGAAAGCTAAAGTATGTGGGTTTCAGGGTCTTCTCTTTGGGTAAATGTTTGGGAACTGAATGACGTACACCCAAAAGGAAGGACTGACTTGCTGTATGGCAAAGGATGGTAATGGTGAGAAGTTTTCCCATTTCCATTGAAGACAGCATAAAAGGCAATGGAAAGGCTGGAGCCCAAGGGATTAGGATGGACTTAAGCAAGATCTTCTAAGACCCTCATTGCTAGAACATTCCATACCTCTGGGTTTATTTGAGTGTAGTCCAGCTTTTTGATTCAGCATTGGCTTTGTACTATCTAAGCCACCCCAAAGAACTCTCATGAATAATACAAAATGCACACATTAAGAACAAAGGAACAAAGCCAAGGATTGGGTTTTGGGGGTTTGTTTGTTTGTTTTTGTTTTGTTTTGTTTTTGTTTTTAGCCCTCCATTATGTTTAAAATCATTTTGGGGGGAAGTTTCAAATTATCTGCTTTCATTATATTCCCCACTGATGTCATGCTCATAAATGTCGCATAATGAGTAGGGCTGTGAACAACTTTATTTGCTGATTTGTTTTGAAGGAGGAAGGAGGGCTTTCTTGAGAAAAGAAAACTGGAACATTTACTTAACAAAAGTTTATGCTGAAAGAGTTGTCTCTGTTTTGGAAAAATAGGGAAGCCAAATCTGTTTTGAGCCTTTCATGTGAGATAATGGTTTCAGAGTATTTCTTTACATCTTGTAATCATTACGTAAATTATTCTGTGTTCTTTTCCACAATAAAGTACTTCTCGGTACCCACACTTGAAAGAACTTACAGTTTGGGGCAGAGTGTGCTCCAAGCTCCCCTCCCCCACCCCCCGCAGTAGGGAAGGCAGATTCAGTAAGGATCCAAGCAATATGTAGTGTTCACAGTGCACACATCCAGGAATGCCATTACATTGTGTCCTATGGGAATGATGACCCCCGGGAATTCAAAAGTGTAAACACTGAGCCCCAGAATTGCACCTCACATTTTGCCTCTAAATGCCGCTTTGGGGGTCTTGCCTCATCAAGTTTCCCTAGGAAGCATTATCTACAGTTCAAGCCAACAACTTGCAATCAGTGTTGTCAGAGCAGAAGCTGGCCACCAAATCCAGCTTAAGACACTCTTCTTCTTCTGTGTCCCACTGGGGTGTAGAAGAATGATTAAGGCTTGGGCCCTCATGGTCCTCACGGCAGAGAGGGGAACTCATGAAAAGCAAGAGATTTTAGTGGTGCCTGGGTGGCTCAGTCAGCTAAGCATCTGTCTTCAGGTCAGGTCATGATCCTGGGGTCTTGGGATCGAGCCCCACGTTCGACATCTTCCCATCCCCCGGCTCAGCGGGTGTCTGCTTCTCCCTCTCCTTCTGCCTCTCCACCCCACTCATGCTTGCTCTCTCAATCAAATAAATAAAATCTTTTTTTTTTTAAAAAAAAGCAGGAGATTTTGGTCCTGTGATGTATGGGCATGGTGACTATATTTTTTCAAACAAAAATCAAGACAAAGTATCTGGCAAAGGTTTATTTATAGTCTGTGGATATAGTTAAAAGGACTCTTACAAATAGTGGTTTTATGTGATTTACATGACAAATCATTGTGTTTTCTAAGAATGAAGTTATGAAATTGATGTTTTCCTAGGAATTGTAATGTGCACTCACTTATCTATGATATGAGTAAGTATCATTTATCAAAAGTTTATTATTGAAACATTAAATTAAGTGCTTTACAGAAATTATCTCGTTTCCTCCTTAGGACACCCCTAGGTGGGGGGCACTATAAATCCATTTTCCAGAGAAGACAACTCAAGTTCTGGATGAGAAGGAGCTTACAAAGAACGTGAAGCTCATAAGTGGTAGAGCTGATATTCCTACCCACGCAGCCAGAACCCATTTTCTTCAATGATTGGGCTCTATACTATCTCTTCTATTTCATGGGGGCTTTCTACTCTTTTATTGGCACATTTTACCATTTTATTTGGGTCTGGAGTGCAGCAAAAGGCTAGAACTCCATTAGAACTCCATCTCTACAAATCTCTGCAACAGGAGATTTACAAGTCTTTCCTATTGGCAGAGAGTAAGTTATTCCTTATCTCTTCAGTTTAGTTCAGGAAGACACACATTTATCAAGTGTCTACTTAGTACCAGGCACAGGGTTAGTAGCAATGGAATATAAAGATTAATGAATATCAGTACTGCACTCTTTCTACCCTCAAGATGTGTGGATTAGAGGGAAAAGGTAAGCCCACGACGAACTAATACAAGGCCAACTTTAATATGTGATGTACTTGAGAAGCTAATTGTTATGAGAGTTTCCGGAGGTGTAAATTAAATCTGACTAAAGAGGCCTCCTACAGAGACTGGCATTTAATTAGGGCACTGGGAGATCATAAGGCTGTCATGGTTTCTCTGGTTGTGTAATTTACCCTAGAACTTAGTTGTGTAATTTACACCAAAACTTAGTGGCATTAAACCATCCTTTTAATTATCTAAAAATCTTATGTTTAGGAATTCAGGAAGGTCTCAGTGGAGCAGTTCTTCCTGGGGGTCTCTTAAGTGGTTGTGGTCACATATGATGGTGTATAGTCATCTGAAGCCTCCAGGGACTGGATATCCAAGATGGCGCCCACACAAGGCTGGTGTTGATGCCAGCTCTCAGCCGGAAATCATTTGAGAGCTCAGGTGGGTTGTCACTGGGGCGCAAGTGGCCTCCATAGCATGGTGGTCTCAGGCAGAAAATGTGTGGGCTTTTCTGACCTGGCTTTGGAAGTCACACAATGTCACTTCTGCTGTATCTTATTGGTAAGGAGAGAGCCAGTCCAGATTCAAGGATCAAGGTTACACTGTAGAAGAGAATGCACACAGTTGGCCACAAGGGTGAAGGTGGAGTTGTGGGCAAATTGAGCTCTAGTGAGATAAATCGGCAGGAACAGGAAAGAGGGATGTTCAAAGTGTTTGGAAGGAAGAACCAGTTGTCTGGGAGAGCTGACATGAGGAGTGTGATAAGTTGGGGGAAGATAAATTTGAGAAATTATTTTGGGTCCTGTCCATAGAGGGCTTTGAAAGCCCGAATGCTGTGTCTGGGTTTACTGAGAGGCGACCTAGTGATGAGATTAACAGCATGGCCTAGGAGTCAGCTAAAACACTTTCCGGATCAACCCTTGATTAGCTGTGGATGTTGGGTAAATCTTACCCTTCCAGAGACTCTATGTTCTTACCAGCAAAAGGGGATCATTGTAACTTTGTTGCTGTGTTACTTTACAGGATAAGATAATGCATGTGAATCACTTAATATATAATAAAGGGTGGCCATTATCATTACGCTGATAGTAATAAGGCAGCCAGTGAGAGTGTTTGAGGATAAAGGAACATGATCAGATTTGTCATTCAGAAAGTTAGCAGACAGGGGCGCCTGGGTGGCTCAGTTAAGGTTAAGCATCTGCCTTTGGCTCAGGCCACGATCCCAGGGTCCTGGGATTGGGTCCCACTCAGTGGGGAGCCTTCTTCTCCCTCTACCTGCTGCTCCACCTGCTTGTACTCTCTCTCTGTCAAATAAATAAATAAAATATTAAAAAAAAAAAAAAAAGGTTACCAAATAGGCCTGAAGTCAGGAAGACCAGTAGGAAGAAATGCCATTACTGTAGTTAAGAAGCCATGAGAGCCTGAACTGGGGTGGTGACTGGAAAGCGCTTAGGATAACAAGATGTTGAGGAGATAGAAGTTTTATTTGGTGGCTCCCTGGCTACAAGTGTGAGGGAGAGGGAGGGAGAACCTGATTTGGGTCAGAGGTCAGAGTGCAGAGGGCAGGTCGTCTGCACATTTCTGTCGTCTAGGGTGGCTCTTGCTCTCCACATCAAAGAAGTGTCTTCCACAAGGTTCTAGAAGCAGAACCTGAGACAGGGATTTCTTGGGCAAGGATTCTCAGGAGAATGAGAGGGAGGGAAGCTGGATGGAACAAGGGAAAACATGAAAAAACATGGTGGTTTCACCTGGAGACTAGCTTCAGAGGGATCCCATAGGGAGGTTTGTTGTTTGACTATACCACACAGCCACACCTTCAGGCAGAGTGGGCCTGACTTTCGTGCTTCCTAGCCAGTCAATTGTCAGCTTTGGGGTAAGGTGTCAACTTCCTTGCTAGATGGTTCCATTCAGCCAAAAGCAATTCTCTGGAGAAAGAAGAGGCTGTAAGCTTTCAGCAACTACCATCCCTAGCAGCTAAGGAACAGATGTACTGGGCTGAGAAAGGGGATTTGGATGAGGCACCACCAGTGTGACCATTACAAGGGTAAGGGTTATGATCAGTTTGCTCAACACCTTTTCTGAGTCAGGGAACCACGGCAACTGCACTTCTGCTCAGTATGCTTCTGATCATCATAGAATATTCCTTTAGGTTGCAGGCTGTGATAAAAACTATGTTTATGAGTTCATCGTGTCTTCTTAAAGAATCTTAGAGTATGGCATTATGTGTGTGCAGGCGGCTGAAATGTAGGCTGGCGGTGAGTCTATGGAGCCTCTTGGCCTGCTGACAGGAAGAGAGAGAGAGAGGGAGGGAAGGAGAAAGTGCCCATAGAAAAGACAGCACACGAAGATATGCATTACGTCATACTTACTGAAGAAGTTTCCTCATAATTTATGTGCCTCTCAAAGGATCCAGCAAGGGCTATTTATTTCATCTCTAGCTCTGCGATCTTCTGTTCCATGCACACTGGATTTGATTGGCATTAGAAAAATCACTGTTTTCTTTGAAACGGGAAACGTCTGAAGCAATCTCTGAACATGGGGCATGATAAATTTAACTTTTTGCATAGGTACTGTTTCCTTCTTTAAAGCCAATAGAAATGATTAAACAAGACTAACTTACATAATTCAATGTAAATACGTACACAAATACCAAGTCTGTAGATGAATGGTTAGGCTGCCTGCCACCAGAAATCTCCCACTTCCCTTTTATTATTAGAAGGAAACACAAAACCGAATCAACACCATCAAGGGTTTGCCCACTTGGAAAGGATATTGCATTCCAGAGAGGTCCAAAGGTTACGCTTCTCATGACGATTGTATATTGTTTTCTCTCAAGTTCATGGGAAAATAATAGTTGTTATTTTCTGCCTTCATGCCAGGTTTTCAGCACTCAGAGTCCTTCTAGAAGGGAAAGGCACCCCTGTTTTGTGCCTTTGATAAATGACCCTCTTTGGCCACTCTTCAGGAAGCCCTCCTACTGGACTGAGCTCGTCTATTTATCGCTATGGTTCTACTTTATTCTGTTATAGTCATCTAAGACATCCTCAGTTTCAGAAGGAGAGAACATACTCATGAAAACCACTCGCAGGACAATCACCATTTCTATGCTGGACAGATAACCATATAAGAATGAGCTGCCAGAGGTTATGTTTTGACCAGATGACCACAGATAAATGGTTTCCAAATATGTGTTAGATGCTGTTGCATTGAGTGAGCTAATTAAGTCCTAGGGATTAAATGCTAGTGGGGTTTCTCACTTCTGACAAGATTAATGCTCAAGATGAACATGTTCTGTAGATATTTAAAATGAAAAAACTCAGGTGCGGGTGGCTTAGTTGGTTAAGCATCTACCTTCGGCTCAGGTCATGATCCCATGGTCCCAGGATTGAGCCCCATAACGGGCTCCCTGCCCAGTGGGGAGTTTGCTTCTCCCTCTTCCTCTGCCACTTCCCCTGCTCATTTTCTCTCTCTCTCTCTCGCTGGCTAGCTCACTGTATCTCAAAGAAATAAATAAAATCTTCAAAAAAAAAAAAAGAAAAGCACTCAACTTTTCTCATCTGTTGTATGATGAAAAGATGAAGATTCAAGAAACCCTGACTTGCAGTGACACGAGACTTTGGACAAGTCTTTGAGCCTCAGCTTCTGGATCTCTAGAGTGATAATATATGTTAGACCTGTCACCCAGCATTGCTCCTTACATCTAAAGAAATATAAATGGAAAGGAACTTTGTAAACTCCTGAGTGATGTTCAAATATTGGAAACTAGGAGACATTAAAGTATTATACACTTAAAATGTCTTCTTTTATTCCATGACATAGGAAATATATATTCGTAACAGAAATATAGAAACAATGTAAAAGGAAAAACAGTTATAGGATTTAAGAGGTTATTAGTTATTAGTTATCATTAGGGGTTGAATGGGAACCCCAAAAGATACGTGTGAATTTTATCCCCCGGGTACTTGTGAACGTGACTTTCTTTGGAAAGAGTTTCTTTGCAGATATGATTAAGTTAAGGATCTTGAGATGAGAGCATCCTGGATTAACTGGGTGGCCCTAAATCCTAAAATAAGTGCCCTTATTAAAAGAGGAGTAACACAGATGACAAATGTAGAAGAAGGCCGTGTGAAAATAGAAGCAGACTGGAGTGATGTGTCCACAGCCAACCAGAGGCTGGAAGAGGCAAGGAAGGAGTCTTTCCTAGAATCTTCAGATGAAGCATGGTTCTACTGACACCTTGATTTCAGACTCCTGGCCTCCAGAACAGTGCGAGAACACATTCTTATTTTTTTGGTGGAAGGGAGCAGAGGGAGAGAGGGAGAGAGAGAGAATGTTCAACAGGCTCCACACCCAGCAGGGAACCCGTCACAGGGCTTGATCCCATAACCCAGAGATCATGAACTGAATGAAAATCAAGAGTTAGACGCTAAGCCAACTGAGCCACCCAGGCGCCCCAAGAGAATACAATTCTATTGTCACCACCTAGTTTGTGGTAATTTGTTATGGGCGTCCTTCAAAATTAACAGAGACGCTCATCATAAGAAAAGCCCAGTGAATTTCCTCAGGTCAGGGAATGAGCAGAGTTTTGAAAGACAAGGGAAGCCTGGGGTTGGCAATCTTCAGTGCATGGCTTTTCTAATAAAAAAAGTTTATTGCCTGTCCTCTGTAAAGGAGCACAGTCACTTTAAACAGACCAGAGGAAAACAGCATTAAAAGCTATAATAAAGGCAAGTTAGGGGAAGGTTGGGAAGGAAAGTAATCACAGTGAATAATAAGATTGAGTCAGTTGAGTGGCCTTATCTTGTATTAAGGAAAGACTTTGGGCATGGAATTAAGCAGGTGAGCATTTCCTCTTAAAGTGGAACATGGGGATAAAAGAAGAAAGGGATTAGGAATGGAAACAATTAAGGAATAGAAGAGAAAAACACCTAATCGATCCAGAATGTAGACCTCCTTTGCTCAGACCTTACCTGTTTTTATTTTTTGACTACATTTAGTTGTGTTTAGACATTTTTTAAAAATTTAGATTCAATTAGCCAACATAGAGTACACCATCAGTTGTGTTTAAACATTTTAATTAAGAGATTGATTTTTATCAAGTCAGGTTGGGAAAATTTCATTGTTTAATTGGGTGAATCTCAGCAAAGGAAGTGTTTGACTAATTAAGCTACTTTAATGAGGTACCTGGTACCTGCAGCTCAACCACTTGGAGCCCTAATTAATCATTTGGATTTTCCATGTCCTGAGACTGATCTCTTCCCCAAAAGGCGATTTACAGGAAGTCCTGCCCAAGGCAGAAGTCACCTTAATGTAAAGTCTGCCTGGTTCCTATTTTGTCAATCCCCAACCCCCTTAATTTTCTTCTTTTCTACTCACTTGGTACATTACTATGGTTGTTTTGTTGTTAAAAAGAATAATAAGCACCAGTTACCTCTAGGCATTTATGATTTCACAGATACTGTTTGACTCTTGTGATGATCTTGGGAGGTACCTATTACCATCCTTGTTTTATGCACGGAGAAACCAAGGAGCTATGGTAACGTTGAAGGTAGTGTGGGGAGTGGAAGTCAAATAGATTTGGGATTCAATTTCTGGCTCCATATTCAGAAATAAGCTGTATGACATTGTTTTATTTTGTTTCAAACTGTATCCAGCCTTATTAAAGATTCTTTTCGGGGCACCTGGGTGGTGCAGTTGATTAAGCATCCTACTCTTGGTTTCAGCTCAGGTCTTGATCTCAGGGTCTTGAGATGGAGCCCCGTGTCGGGCTCCCCACTCAGTGCGGAGTCTGCTTGAGATTCTCTCTCTCCCTCCGCCCCTCCTGCTCATGCTTTTTTCCTTCTCTCTCTCTAAAGTAAATACATAAATCTTTTTTTAAAAAAGATTTTTATTTATCTGACAGACAGAGATCACAAGTATACAGAGAGGCAGGAATGGGGGGGGGGAAAGCAGGCTCCCCACCAAGCAGAAAGCTCAATGTGGGGCTCAATCCCAGGACCCTGGGAACATGACCTGAGCTGAAGGCAGAGGCTTTAACTGACTGAGCCACCCAGGCGCCCCAATAAATAAATGAAAAAAAAATAAAGATACTTTTCATAAACAATCACAGTATTTCAGGCAGGACATGGGCAGATGATCGTTAACAGTATACAACAACCTTCGAACTCCCTTCTTCAATGGGCTACCAAAAGCAGAAAGCCACTATAAAACCCAACGAAGTCTTCATCTGATGCTCTGAACATGGAAAGTTTAGAGTGAGGGTTGACAGTTGACATTTAGCATGTTGCTTAACAACTTTTCACAAGCTGACCCTGATTTTCCGGAAATGAAATGAAAATGACAGAATAACGAATCTAAAGATCCACAAGCTAAAAAAGGAACTCTTTTGAGAGATGCCATCTCCATGGTGACGCTGTAAAGTCCAGATTGCCTGACATAATGAGAACCATGTCTTGGGGTCAGGTTCCAACAGGTCTCTGGGCTTAAGGGGGTCAAGTCTATGTTGAAGGCAGAGAGGGAGAAGAGGATATAAAAAATGAATTTTAGTCTTTCCACACCACCAAGGCATTTGTGCCAAGGTAGCTCATGTGTGTCAACATCAAGAAATCCTTCCTCTTGGCAACCAAGAGGAAGTTTCTCAAAACTAGAAGGGAAAGGTGTTTTTCCCCTTGTTTTTTTTTTTTGTTGTTGTTGTTTTGTTTTTGTTTTTCAAGATTTTATTTACTTACCTGAAAGAGAGTGAGTGAGGGAACACAGCAGGGGTAGGGGCAGGGACAGAGGGAGAGGTCCTGAGACTTCAGGAACATGACCTGAGCCAAAGGCAGACGCTTAAGTGACTGAGCCACCCAGGGGCCCAAGTGTTTTTCCCCTTTCATCAATCTAGCCTCAGAGATATTATGTTAGTGACAATATGCCCCTTCCCCAAAACAACAATGAAGTACTCTGTGTGCCAACAACACAACATTAAAAAAAAGTAAAACAAAATTCTGAATTTTTATAAAACTTGATTTAAAAAAAAACCAATATTTCAAACTGTGAGGTCACCAGAAGTACACAGTTATCAAAAACGCACATGCTTCACTTGGCATGTCCAGCACCCTTGGCTTTCTGTGCCTGGTCTATTGGGGCACCTCGGTTTTCTGTGGGGTTATTCCCATCCGTGCCAACTTTTGCTCCCCCCTTTTGCCCTTTGGGTACCTTCTCTCCCTTCTTGGCAGGGGGCCTTTTTAGGCTTGGGCTCTGGCTTTGGAGGAGCAGGATTAGCAGACAGCAGATCTTCTCTGTGGCTTATCCTTCACCTTGGCTTTATCTCTTTTAGCTTCCCCTTCAGCCTTTCTCCTGGGCATGGTGGCAATGGCGGAACGTAGGTCCTGGACGCTGGGATGCAGCGACACTCAGTCTTTGGCTGTTCCAGGGGTCGTTCTTGCCTTTTCTTCTTCACGCTGCTTGTAAGCTGTGTGACCTAGTTTCCCTAAGCCTCAGTGCTCTCATACATAAAATGGGATACTTACTACTCCATTTTCTTATTCTCTAAAGAGCCTTTCATTTTAATTTTTTTAAAGGATTTTATTTATTTGTTTGACAGAGAGAACACAAGCTGGAAGAGAAGCAGGCAGAGGGAGAGGCAGGCTCCCCTCTGAGCAGGGAGCCCAATGCAGGACTCAATCCCAGGACCCTGAGATCATGACCCGAGGGGAAGGCAGATGCTTAACTGACTGAGCCACCCAGGCATCCCTGTGGAATTGCTATTAAACTGATGATGTCTTCTCATTGACAGCATTTGATAATTGAGAGGTTGAGTCATTCCCTTCCAGGTTCTTATAAAGATGAAAGATTATGTATGTAAGTACTTGATACAGAGTCAGAGCTCAAGAAACGTTGTTACATTTCAGTAACTTGGTCATAGGCTGTATTACTAGCGAGTGAGAAAGCCAAGATTGGAACTAAGTTTGTAACCATAGTTACGGAGCTCCTTCTCTATTAGCCTTAAATTCTAGCCTCAGATAGTGAGGGAAATAGCTCATTATATGTGCTGTGAGTCAGTCTTTCACGTCACGGCCCAGACTCCTTGATTCTCATAATTCTGTCTGCTCTACCTAATTCCTACCATCTTCACCAGGCATAAATCATGTTGAACCCATCATTTTAAAATTGAAATTGTAATCCTTAAGTCAATGCACACAGGACTTTTATAATTATTATTTGTTACATTAAGTTGTCATATGTTATCTTTTCGAGACTGAGCTTCTGGGATAATAGGAACGAGGTGAAGCATCAAATAGGCTAATAGGCAAATAGAAAGATAAATCTTAAAATTGTCGAAATGAAGTTAAGTCTTTAGCTGACTCCAATACTCTCTGCTTTGTACTGCTTCTTTTTCTCCTAGAGGGAATCAATGACCCATCACTGTATTAGTGATTGGTGTTAGTGCTCCCCTAACTACTGAGAGTGGCTCTGAGCTGGGGAGGGGAGTGTGGCCAAGGATCTCAACCACAAAGTTGGTGTGGTAGATGATGATGGTGATGATGATGATAATGATGATGATGATGATTGATGGTAATGATGCTTTGCCTGCCCAGCATCCAATCTTCTTTTCCATCAGAGAAGCTCTATCTTCCCTCCAACCTTGTGATTTTCTGGAGGTCGGATTCATCCTAGGGGTGGCTGAGAAACCCGGGCCTGGACAATCAGCCCATTTTATCCCTTTGGCCACCATATTTGTTACAGGGATGAGTAAATCACTGAACATTTTTTGCTTAATCTAGTTTGAGTTTTAACTTTTTAATATGTTCAGTTGAAAAAGTCCATCTTCACTAATGTACTTGGAAATCAAGACCAATTGGCAACTGAGGACACCCCTAATAGCCATGGGCTCATGCGAGAACTAAACCCTTAACAAGGAGTCGATGAGAATAGTTTTTCAGGTCCCCTGGTACCATCAAGGAAGAGGCTTGCCCTGCTGGACCAACCCAGGTGTAAAATCAGCCAGGCAGATATTTTCATTAGCCCTGAAGTTATCCTCGTACCACAAATCAATAACCTTTTTTTAAAAAATCACCCAATTCCCTACTCTTGACTCTAGTGTCTCCCAGCTAAGCATTTGGACTTAATGTAGCCCTTCTTCTCTGGGAAGGGAGTACATACAGCAGGTGAAGCCCACACTCTGGGAGGTGTTTGGGAGGTAGTACAAATAAATAAGCTCACGGGTCTCATTTGTAAGTGAACCTCCTGAAAATCTGATTATCACGAGTCAGTCCAATTAGTGAGCTCAACCTCAGATAATTTCACACATTTGAATTTCTGAACCTGCCAATTTGAAAATCATTGCATCCTAAACAGTAATGATTAGCAGCAAGTGAAGAACCACCTTAAAGATGAGCTCAAAATACCAAATCTTTAAATCACATACTTGCTGTTTTCTCTTGAGCATAGAGTGGAGTTCATGTTCTTTGAAATGTATTTCCCTTATCTAAGATCTAAGGTCCTGTATGCATCGCGCCGGCATTCAGTGAGGGTGTGGGGGCTGGTGGACTTGCCTGCTTTTCCCCAAGACCCCAGCCACCAAACTTCACAATCCTTTGTGTGGTTGCTTAGGTATTAGCTATGAGAAGCTGTGACGGCCCTGGTAAGATGTTCTAAAATGGTACTTGACAAAGTGGTTCAGTCTTTCAGAAAGTTTATATCCATGACTACCCTGGGGAGGTGTGAAGTTCTAGAGCCAATGGTGGAAAAATCAAATGTCCAATTTATTTGACAATATGGCTTCCTGCAGCATCTTCGGATAAAGAACGACATTTAGAGAAGATGTCTCTTCATTAAGAAGACTTGATATTCCTATGGGAGTTGCAAATATTAAACTATTAATAGATTTGCTAGGGATTTTGTTTGTTAAGTACAACAAATGCCAAGTATCTGCTATGTACATGGCATGGGTTAAGTAAATGTTCTTTTTTACACAATCTAAGTGCAAGATACTGTCAAACTAATTTCATAATCATTTCATAAGCCAGATAAAGGCACTTACCATAAAGGTTGTAATGTTTTTTTAAATGTCAGAGCAGTAACTGAACAATTTTAAAAGTTAGGGCACATTTTATTATTAATTTGTCACTCTTACTGTGACATTAACTTCCTTCCTCCAAATTGCTCATTTGACATTTTTCCAATTCAGACTGTGTGAGGAGCTTCACAATGGACATTGACTTATCTTCCTTCTTCTTTTTTACAACATATTTTTTAAAAAGAACTTTCTTGTCATGAGGAAAAAGTTCAAATGATATAAAAGCAAATGTTCCCTTTTATTCATACCCAATCTTACTCCCCTTTCCGGAAGTTAACTGTTTAGTGTCTCTACTTCCAGCCACTTCCGTATGTATTTATGAAAAAGTATGTGCACAGATCAGTTAGTATATGGTTTTATTTTTGGTGTGTGTGTTTATAAATTGGATCATAGTGTATATATTGCTTTGCAACTTGCCTTTTTCACTTAATGGGGATGTTAAGGATCTCTTTGTATCAGTACGTGTAGATTTATTCATACTATCGTTCAACAAATATCTATTGAGCACTACTGTGGACTTTATTTTTTTATTCTTTTGAAATATTTTATTTGGGGGCGCCTGGGTGGCTCAGTGGGTTAAAGCCTCTGCCTTCGGCTCAGGTCATGATCCCAGGGTTCTGGGATCGAACCCCACATTGGGCTCTCTGCTCAGCAGGGAGCCTGCTTCCCTTCCTCTCTGTCTGCCTGTCTCTCTGCCTACCTGTGATCTCTGCCTGTCAAATAAATAAATAAAATCTTAAAAAAATAAAATAAAATAAAATATTTTATTTGGGGCACCTGAGTGGCTCAGTTGTTAAGCATCTGCCTTTGGCTCAGGTTATAATCCCAGTGTCCTGGGATTGAGTCCCGCATTGGGCTCCCTGCTCAGTGGGGAGTCTGCTGCTCCCTCTCCCTCTGTTGCTCCCTCTGCTTGTGTTCCCTCTCTCGATGTGTCTCTCTCTGTCAAATAAATAAATAAAATCTTTAAAAATAAATAAATAAAATACTTTATTTATTTGAGAGAGAGAGAGAGCGAGAGCACAGAGGGAGAGGGAGAAGCAGCATCCCCACTGAGCAGGGAGCCCAATGTGGGGCTCAGTCCCAGGACCTTGACATCATGACATGAGCCGAAGGCAGATGCTTTAATTGACTGAGCCACACAGGCGCCCCTACTGTGAATTTTATTGTTGTTCAGCAAATATTCCCTCTCCTTTCCCCAGCTGCTGAGGGGAGGAGTATATTTCCAGTATATTTCCCTGTCCCATTGATGTGGAGTTTGCTCCTATGACTTGCATTGGTCAATGGAATGAGGTTGGTGGAAGTGACAGTGCGCCGGATCCTATCAGAAGCTTTTAGAAGCATTGCAAGTTCTGTTAGCCTTCTTGGGCTCCTGCTGAAAGAATACTATGTCCCCCATGTCCTTCAGCCTGGTCCCTGGTAGAGGAAGACACATGGAGCAGACCTGAATGCAACCCACAGCCTGGAACGGAGTTGTTACAGGTGACTATAGAATGATGAGCAATAAATAAAACATTTGTTGCTGTAAGCCATTGGGATTTGGGGATCTTTGTGACTCAGCATGATCACACCCAAAGCTGACTGATGCAAATACGTCTTATTTGCCAGGCATTGTTCTAGATGCTGGGAAAGCAAAAAAAGTCCCTGTCTACATAGATTTTATATTAAAAATCGGGGTAGTAAAGTATATACTATACCGTAGTAAAGTATTCTCTCTTTTTGAGTCTCAGAGGCCTTTTGTAGAAAATGCTTAACATGTAATATCAAATCTTCTGCCCCCTCCATCCCTTCCTTCCTATCACAACTGCCATCTGTTCACTTCTCCCCTCTTCACCTTCTACATTGACTGTGGAAAAACCCATTGGTTCTCCTCTTGGTTCTGTCCACCCTCAGATGTCCATAATGCACCTGTGCATTATGACAGGTGCAACTTCTAGCCATGACCTTGCCTCATGCCAAATGCAGTAACCCATTCTCCTTCCTTACAAAATGTGACATCTGACTTTCAAGGTCCACCCCCTCTCAGTTTTCCAGTTTCATCCTCTCCTTAGTCGTGCAGGCTCATGTCTTGCCAGATCAACCTGCTTGCTGCCCAGAGCACACATCTTGTAGTGAACTTCACCCAGAATTTTCCTTTCAGGACCAAGTTACTCACTCCCCTAAGTGCTGGGAGTGTTGGTGGATGCTGGCTTTCATATGAGTACCTCTCTGTGGATTTCTCTTGGATGGAGAGGACCACCTCACACAAGATTCACATTCCTTTCCCAGGGACAGCCTACATCCAATGACTGGTACAAAGTGGGGGGGGAGGTGTCTATAAAGACCTATCCCCCTTGTCTCAAGGCAACTCTGAAAAGTCATTCCAGCTTCTGAACAATTCCCCGTAATTGGCTAAGGCCTTTTTAATGACTGTACTATAGCCCAACACCCTCCTTTGCCTAATCCTGCTTCCCTCGCTCCCCCATAGGGGTTGATCTCAATGACTCCATAATACATTTTTGAATGCTAAACTCTAGCTCAGAGTTTGCTTCCTGGGGGAAACTGACATAAAACACACACTGTAGGTCCTTGGGCCCTTACCATGCCTCGGGACCCTTGACCATGCTATTTCCTCCACCTGGAACACCCTCCCTATAATCTTCTGCTGGTTAAAACTCTACCCATACTTCACAGCTTCCCCTAAAATCACCCACTCCATAAATTTATCCCTGATTCTTGAACCCAGAAGTCCTTCCTCTCCCCTCAAACTCTCCATCAGCAATATTCTTTTCATGCTTCTGTTAACGGTGTTATGGGGTCTGGCAGGTTGTAAGGGAAGAGTTCAGAATTTGGAGTCTAGCAGATTGGTACTCCTCGTCTTACTCGTCAGGTGACCATGGACTCCTCAGTTTTTCTTATCCATAAAATAAGGGGAAAAAGGCTACTTTGTAGAACTAATATGAGCATTAAGTGACAACGCAGATAAAATGCACAAATGGTGCATAAGAGGTGCCCAAGTTCAAGATCCTGCCAACACTTTCCTTTCTTCTTCCCTTCATTATATCTTGCATCTTTGTTAATTATGCCAGTCATTTGTGCACTTGTGTCATCTGCCAATAGGCTTGGTAAGGACTGGAATATGTCTTCTTATTTTTGCATTCACACAGTGCTTAGCACAAAGAGCTTAATAAATATTATTGAACTGAATGCCACTTCTGAGCAAAATCTTCTAGCTTGTTTTTGGAACCAAGAATTTCTCTGTTGTATCCCATTATTCATAAATTTATCACACAAGGGAGTTCAGAATGTCTATTTATGGGATCTCAATGAGACCTGTACTCCAGCAGCACTAAAGTGCTCCATGCCTTTGCTCATGGTACCTCTCTTCTTAGAATGTCCTTCCCCTCCTTTGTTGGGATAATGTCCACTCATCTTTTAAAATTAATTGCAGAACGGGGCACCTGGGTGGCTCAGTCAGTTAAGTATCTGCCTTCGGCTCAGGTCATGTTCCCAGGGGCCTGGGATCAAGCCCCCCATTGGGTCCCATGCTCATCAGGGAGCCTGCTTCTCCCTCTGCCCCTCACCCTACTTGTGCACTCACTCTCTCTCTCACTCTCTCTCTTTTTAAAATACATAAAATCTTAAAATAAAATAAAATAAAAAATAAATAAACTTACAATAAACAAGTCTTTTAAATCTTCTGAGTCCCTTTTCACCTGACTGGCGGGCTGTCTTGCAAAACAAGCAGCATATACGATTCTTTTTTCTGGCCTGGTATTTCCCAACTAGCAGGTTGGGACACTCTGGTAGGTCATGAAGATGTTCTTAATGTGTCACAATATCCTTGATTTCCTCATTCTCCATTATCAATTTCTGACGGGGAGGGTAGGATTAGTGGTATTGTGGTAGAAAGAGGAGGTGGGACAACACAGGCAAATACACGTGAGTGACTAGAGGCCCCATGTTTGGGGGTGGGGGTGGCTAAAGAGCTGGATCGGCGAAGGACTGGATGGGATGCAGCAGGAGGCGAGAGGCTGCCCACCCTGCCTGTATCCCACTTTTGCACAAGGTTGGTAAACATAGAGATTTCAAGTGTCGGCAAATGAAAATGTGTCCCATAGGTGTCCGTGCAAAGAGTGCTCACATGTTACAACTCTTGTGGTCGAAAAATGATGGAAACTCACCTGGAACCACCTTAGGCAAAATGGGAGATATAGTGGCTCATGTAGAAAACTCTGGGAAAGGCAGAGATGGCGCTGGCTTCTGGGAGGAACAGGGACAGGGGCTATTGCCCCACTAGGGTAGGGAGTGCTGGTTTCTCTGTGTCAGCTTTCCTCTTTCAGACAGGCTTTTCCACTAGACTGAACCACAGATGACACAGCTGCCAGTTCTCACCTTCCCACGTTTCATTCACCCAAGTCACAAAACAAGTATCTATGGAGCACCTATTACATTGCCAGCCATTGTTCTAGATGCCGGAAGAGCAGGGAAAGAAAAACAAGAAAAAAATCCTTCTTTTTATATTCTGGGGGAGGAAATTCAGGCAGTATACAAAAGTAAAAGGGGGGGCGCCTGGGTGGCTCAGTGGGTTAAAGCCTCTGCCTTCGGCTTAAGTCGTGATCTCAGGGTCCTGGGATCAAGCCCCGCATCGGGCTCTCTGCTCCACGGGGAGCCTGTTTCCCCCTCTCTCTCTGCCTGCCTCTCTGCCTACTTGTGATCTCTGTCTATCAAAATAAAATAAAATATTAAAAAAAAAGTAAAAGGGAGGAGTTTATAGTATGTGAGAAAGTAATAAACACTATGGAAGAAAAAGCTCAACCATAGAAGGGGGATCGGGAGTGCTGGGATGGGGGTGGGGGTGAATGTTGTGATTTTAAAAGCCAGGCAAGGCCTTACTAAGGAGATGGCATTGGGGCAAAGATCTGAAGGAAGAGAAAGGTTGAGCCATGCAAGTAACAACTGAGAGAGAACTGCAGGTGCAAAGAACACAAGGTAGGCATGGGTTGGCATGTGCAAAGAACATTAGCAAGACCACTGAGACCGAATTGGAGCAAGCAGGGGGAAACTAGGAGGAGAGGAGGCCAGGGTGGTAAGGCAGATTACATGGAGCTTTGTGGGTCATAGTAAAGACTTTGACTTTCACAGAGTCTGAGACAGGCAACCACCACAGGGGTTTGCAAGGAGGAATGACATTATCTGATTTGCATTTGGCTCTGTCTTGTATTGAGAATGAACCATAGAGAGGCAAAGGCAAAAGGAGGGAGACCAGTTGCTTATTGCAATAATCCAAGTGAGATATGATGGCGGTTTGGACCAGGTTTGTTCTCTGAGAGGGACTGCTACTCTTTCCCAAGCTCCAGTGTAAAGGGGCATGAAGGCTATGAGGTCATGGGGTCACATGGTCACAAGTATGGCTTGTTGTCCCAATGGGAGCATTTGGATGGCACGGAAGAAGGAGCAGTTTCCCCAAAAAGGAGAGAGCTGTTTCTAGAAGAAGGGAAAAGTGGGAGGAAAACACTTCAATCACCGTTTACTCAAGATGGCTTTAAAAATGAACATAGGGGGAGGGAAGGAAAAATTTAAAAAGATACAGACAGGGAGGCAAATCATAAGAGACTTTTAACTATGGGGAACAAACTGAGGGTTGCTGGAGGTGAAGTGGGTGGGAGGATGGGTAACTGGGGGATGGGCATTAAGGAGGGCACGTGATGTGATGAGCACTGGGTATTACATGCAACTGATGAATCACGAAACTCTACCCCTGACACTAATAATACACTATATGCTAACTAAATTGAATTTAATAAAGAATTTTAATTAATTAATTAATTTTAAAAATTAGAAACGTTCTCGTGCCTTTGCCTCTGTGTTTGAAGGGATCTGGGAAAAATTCTCTGCCTATAACGCAAACAATGTAGTCCTCTACATCCATGGACGAGTCCATGGAAAACAGAGCTAAGGTTTTCATGAAGAATCGAGGCATGAGATTCCATCCTGACACCATGTCTTTTAAAGTCCTTGTCTTCCTGCTCAGAGAAGTTTTCCTTGTTGAAATATAGCTTACTTGATTTCTCATTTACTGTCACAACAAATGACCTAAGTCGTTTCATATGTGTGTTCTGGTTTTCTTTAAAACTACCTCTTTAGAGCACCGTTCTGATTCTCAGAAAAGAGAGAATACATTACAAACATTGCATTATTTATGTCATCTTTGCTTCTGAGTTACTCCTGAAAATGCTGGGTAGAAATTTAGGAATCTAAAGAGTTATAAAATAAGCTCTTCCAATATTGCTGTTACAATTACAGTGAAAGATTCTAAGCATAGAAGTTGTCTCCCTTTCACTTGCCTTGAGTGGTCTTTTGTACTTAACCATGATCAAACTCACTGGAGTGGTCCTTGAATAGTAGTCTCTTCCATTTCAATTTTTTTTTTCACAGAAGTATGATATGATGAGATCTACAGCCGTTTCAGGCTATATTCAGTACTGAAATATGTATCTTCCACAATTTTAGTGCTTGCTCTCCATATCAACTTTTATTATTATTATTTTAGAGAGAGAGTGAGAGAGCAGAGCAGGGAGGGGAGAGAGAAGCGGACTCCCCACTGAGCAGGGAGCCTGATGGATGCAGGGCTTGATCCCAAGACTCCAGGATCATGACCCAAGCCAAAGGCAGACGCCCAACCAACTGAGCCACCCAGGCGCCCCCATCTCAACTTTTATTGTTATTATTATTTTAAAAGATGTATTTATTTATTTTAGAGGGAGAGGGCTGGGGAGGGACAGAGAGCATCCCAAGGAGACTTTGAGCTGAGCACAGAGCCAGATGACACATGGCTAGACACCACAACCCCAAGACCACAATCTGAGCCAAAATCAAGGGTTGGGCACCCAAACCACTGTGCCAGCTAGGCGCCCCTAAACTTCTATTATATTTAGTATTCTTGGTTTAGAACGTAACGTTATCTTATAACATGGAATGAGAAGCTGAATATTTCTTTCTTCTTCATTTACAAGCTTATCTAAGGACTTTCTAGAATGAGAAGTTTAGACTTTTTCTCTCTTGTATACTCTCTGAAGTACACTCAGATAGGAATAATTCTTGTTAGGGCACCATTCTGTTCACTGCTGATTCTATGGTCTACATCTTCTGACAGCCACAAACAAAAGAAAGTATGCAATGAATTCATAAGGTATAAAGGACAATGTGACAAGTATATGCCAAGGTAACTTAATAAATACTACTAGATTCCCTGTATACCCTTCTCCTGACAGATCCTTTTCCATTATTCCAGAGGTTACTCCTACCCTGAATTAATCTTTATTTATTTCTTCTATTTTATGTTATTTGCTTGTTTTCTTTCTTAATTGAGTAAGGATTATTTTGTACATACAAAAGAATGTAAGATAGGTAACAAACACCCATGTATCTACCAACTAGCTGAAGCAATAGACTATTACCAAGACCACTCAAGTGTCTATATTCCTCTTTGATCTTAGAAACCACATGCTGCATGCCTGGGTGGCTCAGCTGCGTAAGCATCTGCCTTCAGCTCAGGTCATGATCCCGGAGTCCCAGGATCAAGTCCCACATCGGGCTTCCTGCTCGTGGGGAGTCTGCTTCTCCCTCTCACCCTCTCCACTCTCATTCTCTCTCTCTCTCTCTTATTCTTTCTCTCAAATAAATAAATAAAATCTTTTTTTCTTTTTTAAAAAGAAACCACATCCTCCAGCTCTTTTCTAAATTTTGTGCTTGTCATATCCTTATTTGTCTTTGTAGGCTTACTATGTTTTTACATAGCACTAAATAACACATTCTTCAGTTTGACATTTTAAACTTCATGCAAATGGTGTAATATTGTGTATATTTATCTGTGACTTGCTTTTTGTGATCAGCATTATATGTGTGGGAGTCTAAGGCAATGGGAACAAATTATCCTGGCTGTGTACTACACAACTGTAGGGGATCTATTTGCTTTGAGGTCCAGGCAAATGGTAACTCCTGGAGATGTACAGTGGATGACTTGCTTGACTGTACCTGATGGCTATGATAAATTGTGTTTCCAAAGATGGCCACAAAAATCTTTCCCATCCCACAGGCTCTTTTGCCATCTGATCTCATCATGCCCTCATCAGCAAGAGGAGTCTTTTTCCCCTCCCATTGGATCTGGGCTGGCCCTCTGAGTTATTTTGACTCATAGAATGTACCAGAAGCGATGGCAGTTGACTAACAAGATTAGGAATTAAGAGATCTATACTTTCTGCCTTCAGTATTTGGAATGCTCCTCTTAGAAGCCAGCCACCACGTAAGAAATCAGATTGTTGTGGGGATGTCCTAAATAATCAAATGGTAAGACAGAGTCCACTCAAGGGAGCATTTGGGTGCCAGGTGCGTGAATGAAGGAAGCCTTATTGGATCTTCTAGTTCTGCCTAGTTACCAACCGAGTGCAGCTGAATGAATGACCCCAGCAGATATGATATGGAGCCGAAATGGCCAGGTAAGCCCAAAGCAAATTCCTGTCTCACAGTATCATGAGCAAATGAAATGAAACTAGAATGGCCCTTCAGAACATTCATGGCTGTCCCGAGTTGGGTTGACCAGTCATTGGATGTGGCCATCCCAGTAAGGAAGGTGACCATCCCAGTAAGGAAGGTGACCTTGTACCAGGCAGTTCTCTGAAGCTGAGGCAGTCCCTGAAGGGTTTGACAGGTGAAGGTCAACAGCTGACAGCACCTCTGGCAGCTGGGGCCACCAATCCTTCCTTGAAGGGAGTCTTGGAAGTGGATCACGGTATCCACAAACACTGTATTGTATGTGATTATTTATTTAACTCTTCCTATTGATGGATATTTGGCTTCCTAAAATCATTAGATATTCTCTTGTGGGGTTTTTTTTTAAGATTTTATTTATTTATTTGAGAGAGAGAGAGAGCATGAGCAGGAGGGGCAGAAGGAGAAGCTCTGCCCGACGTGGAGCTCAATTCCAGGACTCCAGGCTCATGACCTGAGCTGAAGGCAGATGCTCAACCAACTGAGCCACCTAGGCACCCCTTCTCTTGTGTTTTCTAACTATATTAAAATTTTGCTGCTCATATTTAATTCCTGCATGAATATGGAAGGGTTTTTTTTTGGTATAAGGTAAACATCTATTTTTTTTTCATGTAAATAACTTAGCTTGCAGTGATGCCTCTGTCATATATCAAGTGTCTCTGTATATTTTAGTGTGTTGCTGGCTGTTGATTGTGTTACTGTGTTCTGTTGGCTCATTTGTCCATCTCTGAGATAATATCATAGCGCCTTAATTACTATAAATTTATAAGACTTAGAGCAGGTTTCCCTCAACATTGTCATTCTTTTTCAGGGATGTCTGAGCTATTCTTGACTCAGCTCTACCATATAAATTTTAAATCAGTTTGTCAAATTCTGCACACACCCAAAATCTATTATAAATTATTTGTTTTGTCCTGTTTTCTTTGCAAATGGCTTTATTTTAGAAGTGGTCTGTATCCTACTGTAATTTGAGAAACACTGAATTGAGAGATTTGGTAACTACTTGTAGTGTGGGTCAAAGGGTCTCCCCACACGCCCCCCTTGCAAAAATAATATGTCCATCTTTTTTATCCCTAGAACCTGTGAATGTGATCTTATTCAGAAAAGGAGTCTTTGCAGATATAATTCAGGATTTGAGATAAGGAGATATCCTGGATTATCCAGGTGGGCCCTAATTCCAGTGTGAAGTGAAGTATCCTTATAAGAGACACACAAAAAGGCAAAAGAGAAGAGGAAGAAGGAAAGAGTCCACAAGGACAGATTGGAGTCATGTGGGCTAAGCCAAAGGAATACCTATAGCCACCAGACGTTGGAAGAGATAAGGAATGGATTGTCCCCTTGAGCCTCCAGAGGGAGTACAGTCCTCCCGAGACCTAGATTTCAGACTTCTGAATTTCAGAGGATAAATTTCTGTTGTTAGAAACCACCCAGTTTGTTTAATTTGTTACTGTAGCCGCAGAAAACTAACACACCACTCATTCTCTATTTTCCCTAAGATCTCCTGTATTGTTTGATCTCTAGAAGACAATAAGCCAGGGGCATATTATTACCAGTATAAATATAAATAAATATTAAAAAGCGCTCACTGAATTGAAGCCAGATAGTAAGTAAGTAAGCTCCCAGAATTTCCTAGAAAGTCTATATAAGAAATGGCCACATGAAAAAAAATGTCTGCAGGTTCTGCAAGGCAGCAGTGCTCATTCCCAGGAGAGGTTCAAAACAGAACATTCCTGTGGGTGAAGTGTGTGTCCTCAGTCAACCCAGGCAACAAAGCATGGAGTGGAGAGCCAGAAATTCATAAGTTCTGGTCCAGACTAGCCAAACACAAAGAAAATTCTTGGTCAGGTTCACTCACAAATCCTGTTCTCAGGTTAGAAAGATGGGGCAAACGCAGTGGGCATCTTGTTAGTGGCATCCCTCAACATTTCTATCAAGTGCATCACCTGCTCTAATTTGGGCTGGTTGCTTATGTCTGATGATGCACAGTTGTCATCCCATGATATCCCTTTACTGTCTACCTGGGGATTGTCTTTGTGTTTTCCGCGATGAATTTCCTATTTCCTGTGTCTCATAACTTCTTTTGTCTTGATTTGGTCATCTAATTTTGGTGAGCACTTCCTCCAGTAGCTTCTTGGAAAACTGAGCTTGGAGAATAAGTATTCTGAGACCTTGCATATCTACAAATACCTTTATTTATCTACGCTAAAATAGGAGTTTAGTCGAGTACAGAATTTTAGATTGGAAATCATTTTCTTTCAGAATTTTGAAGCATCATTCCATTGTTTGCTTGATTCTGTTCTGCTAAGGATAAAGCCATTCTCATATCTGATCCTTCGTATAAAACCTATACATTTTTTTCTGTTCTAGAATCTTCCATTAGTTCTCATTGTTCTAAAGTT
The DNA here is from genome assembly GCF_963455335.1 of Martes martes. NCBI lineage: Eukaryota > Metazoa > Chordata > Mammalia > Carnivora > Mustelidae > Martes > Martes martes. The sequence continues at coordinate 37,361,792 of NC_137897.1, read as the reverse complement.
ACCTTGAGGTAGGTCTATTTTCTTCAGTGGTGCTTTAACTAGGCTTTTTTTTTTTTTTTAAGATTTTATTTATTTATTTGACAGAGAGAGAGAGAGAGATCACAAGTAGGCAGAGACGGGTGGGGAGGAAGCAGGCTCCCTGCTGAGCAGAGAGCCCGATGTGGGGCTCAATCCCAGGACCCTGAGATCATGACCTGAGCTGAAGGCAGAGGCTTCACCCACTGAGCCACCCAGGCGCCCCTTAACTGGGCTTTTTTATCTGACAATTCATGTCCTTGAGTTTGAAAAAATTTTCTTTAATTCTTTCAGTGATGATTTTCTCATCCCTGCTTTCAATATTCTTTCTTTCTGTAACTCATATTTTCCGGATGTCATACTTCTTGGTCTGGTCCTTTCTTTTTCTTACATTTCTTTCCTGATCATTATTATTCCCTTTCTGTCCTTCAGTGTCACTACTGAGTGTTTCATTTCTGCTACCATCTTACCATGTTTTTACTTTCCGAGAGCTATTTTAATTTTCTATTTTAATAATAGAATTAGATTCTTGTTTCAGAGATCCAATATCTTTTCCAGTCTCTTTTAATGTATTAATAATATTGTTTTTAAAATTTTCTTTTCCTTGCATAGATTATATTTCCTTCAAGTTGCTTTCATCCCTTTGTGTGTTCACTGGTCTATTTGTTTTGGACTCTATCTTCCACATTAGCGGTTTTCCTTTGATGTGTTTGACTGCTCATGATTAAGAGTCTAGGATTAAAAAGTTGATTGAAATCTCTGACCCCATGAATGGAACTTGTTGACTTTGAGCTTTACCACTGAGTGATCTGAGTACATCATTTGGTGGGGTAATCCTTAAGGTCAGTATCTTTAAGTCTTTCTTCATAGATTTGCTGAATTCCCCAGAGAGAATTAGAGGAGGATCATCTAATTGGAGGGTAAAGGTTTGACTGTCAAGAGTTTTGTGATTCAACTGGAGAGGAAGACTTGAGAGAGCAGTGGGGTAGAATCTCAGTATTTAACGTTTAGTGATTTGGTCACATACTTCCTGGGTTGGTAGTAAGGTACTTCTGTCTTCCAATGTAGCTTTTGTCTGAAGTGCAGAGGCCTCCTGTTGACTTGTATAAAGAATAAACCTCCATGTTTCTGTCAGTTTGGGGAGGAATAGTTGCTTTAGCTTTCAGTAAAGCTTCATAACTTCCTCTATAAATGTCATGTATATGTTAGATTCATTTCTATTTAACTTTTTTGCTATTATTAGTGGTATATTTTGAAACATTATGTTTTCTATCTGTTGCTATTGTATAGAAATGAAATTAATTTAATTTAATTTAATTTAATTTTAAAGATTTATTTATTTTAGAGAGAGAGATAGTGAGAGAGAGCATGAGCAGTCGTGGGGGCAGTGGGTGAGAGGGAGAAGCAGGCTCCCTGAGCAGGGAGCTTGATGCAGGGCCCTGGGATCATGACCTGAGCCAAAAGCAGACACTTTAACTGACTGAGCCACCCAGGCGCCCTGAAATGAAATTAATTTTAGATCTATCCATTTTAACCAACATCTTCAATTATTCTATTAACTCTAATTATTTGTCAACTAATTCCCTTGGGTTTTCTGTGTTAGCAATCAATTACTTTTCAAATAATGATCATTTTCCCCCTTTTCAATCTCAATTACTTTTCAAGTAATGATCATTTTTTCCTCCTTTTCAATCTTTATAACCTACAAAGGTTATAAATTTTCTTTCTCATTTTACTTAACAGATAGGACCTCTAGTTTGGTGTTGAAATGAGGTGGTAATAGTCCTTGAGTTGTGTCTGACCTGATTTTAAAGGTGAACTTCTCATGTTTCAAATTTAGGTATTAGGTGGGTTTTCAGTTTCTGGTAAATAATTTTATTATGGTATCTTCTAATCCTAGATCATTAGGCAATTTTATTCCAAATAGGTATTGAATTACATTGAATGCTTTCACTGCACTTAAGATACTTATTTTTCTCTATTACTCAGTTAATAAAAATAATGGATTTTCTAATATTACTAAGTTTACCTTCCTGGGATAAGCATAGCTTAGTTGTGATGTTTATCTCCTCGGTTCATTGGTGATTTAGTTTGCATACAATATTTTTAGGGTTTTTAAATCTGTGTTGGTAAGTGAAATTATGCTGTCTATAGTAGTCCTTTCTTGTAGTCATATCTGTGTTTTCTATCAAGGTTGTACTAGCCTCATGACACTGGAGAGCTGGAGAGTTTCCTTTCTATTTCTGTTCCCTGGAAGAATTTTCATAATTTTGGGATGAGATATTTTTTGAACACTTGGTAGACTTTGACTACAAAACCAGCTGAGCCTGGTGTTTTTACCTGTTGATTTTGTCTTCCAGTACTTATAGAACTACCTAAGATTTCTGTTTTTCCCTGAGTCAGTTTAGGTTGGTCATATTTTCTAGGAGGTTTTCCATCTTGCATCAGTTATCAATTTATTGATATTAAGTGTTTCATAGTATTATCTTTTCAATTAAGCCAACTTTTGCCTTTGTTGATTCTCTCTGTTGTTTGCCTTCCCTTTTATTAGTTAGCTATATCATTTTTTCTATTTTCTTTGAGTTTATTCTGTTTTTCTTTTACTAACTTCTTATGTTCAATGCTTAGCTCATTACTTTCTGTTTCATGTTATTTCATGATTTTAAAAAACTTCTTTTATTTTTTATTTCTTTAATTAATTAATTGTTTAAACAAACTTCTTATTTTGAAATAATTATAGATTCACAGGAAGTTGTAAAAATAGTACAGAGAGGTCCTCTGTACACTTTATCCAATTTTTCCCAGTGATTACATATTTGGTAACCACAGTATAATATCAAAATCAGAAAACTTTCATTGCTACAGTGTGTGTGTATAGTTTTATGCCATTTGATCACATGTATTGATTTATGTAACCACCATCAGTCAAGATACAGAACTATTCCATCACTACTCAGATCTCCACCTCCTAGTCTTTTTCATTTATTTGCTTTGTTTTGTTTTTATTTTTATTGATGCGTAATTGACATACATTATATTAGTTTCACGTGTGCAACGTAATGACTCAACATTTGAATATATTTCAAGATGATCACTACAATAAGTCTAGTTAACATCTGTCACCATATATAGTTATATAGATTTTTTTTCTTGTGGTGAGAACTTTTAAGATTTACTCTCTTAGCAACTTTTAAATATACAATACAGTGTTATTAATTCTAGTTGCCATGCTGTACTTTACATGCCCATGAGTTATTTATTTTATAACTGCTCCCCTTCACCCATTTTCTCTATCCCCCAACGTCCATGCTTCTGGCGACCACTAATCTGTTGTATGTATCTATGAGCTTGGGTTTTTTCTGTTTTTATTTTTAGATTCCACTTACCAGTGACATCATATGTTATTTGTGTTTCTCTGCCTGACTTATTTCACTTAGCATAATGCCCATGTTGTTGCAAATGGCAAGATTTTATGTGTGTGTGTGTGTGTGTGTGTGTGTGTGTGTGTGTGTGTATACCACAATTTCTTTATCCTTTCACCAATCAGTGGACACTTAGGTTGTTTCCATATCTTGGCTATTGTAAATAATTCTGTAATGAATGTGTGGGTGTATACATCTTTTTGAATTAGTGTTCTTATTTTCTTTGAATAAATATCCAGAGGTGGAATTGTTAGCTCATATGGTAGAACTATTTTTAATTTTTTGAGGAACTTCCATACTATTTTCCACAGTGGCTGCACCTATTTGCATTCACACCAACAGCATACAGAGGTTGCCTTTTCTCCACATCCTCACCAACACTTGGTATTTCTTGCATTTTTGATAATAGCCATTCTGACAGGTACAAAGTGAGTGTCATTGTGCTTTTGGTTTGCATTTCTCTGATGATTAGTGATGCTGTATTGGCCATCTCTGTGTCTTCTTTAGAAAAATATCTCTTCAGATCCTCTTGCCCATTTTTATTTTTTTTAATTAAATTTTTTATTTATTTTCAGCGTAACAGCATTCATTGTTTTTTCACCACACCCAGTGCTCCATGCAATCTGTGCCCTCCCCAATACCCACCACCTGATTCCCCCACCCTCCCACCCCCCGCCCCATCAAAACCCGCAGGTTGTTTTTCAGAGTCCATAGTCTCTCATGGTTCACCTCCCCCTCCAATTTCCCTCAACTCCCTTCTCCTCTCCATCTACCCTTGTCCTCTATATTATTTGTTATGCTCCACAAATAAGTGAAACCATATGATACTTGACTCTCTCTGTTTGACTTATTTCACTCAGCATAATCTCTTCCAGTCCTGTCCATGTTGCTACAAAAGTTGGGTATTCGTCCTTTCATTTTTATTTTTTTTTAAGATTTTATTTATTTATTTGAGAGAGAAAGAGAGCATGAGAGGAGAGAGGTCAGTGGGAGAAGCAGACTCCCTGCTGAGCAGGGAGCCCGATGTAGGACTCAATCCCGGGACTCCAGGATCATGACCTGAGCCAAAGGCAGTCACTTAACCAACTGAGCCACCCAGGCGCCCCCTCTGCCCATTTTTTAATCAAATTGTTTGGAATTTTGCTATTGAGTTGTCTGAGTTCTTCATGTATTTTGCATATTAGCCCCTTATCAGTTATATGATTTGCAAATATTTTCTCCCATTCAGCAGGTTGCCTTTTAATTTTCTTGATGGTTTCCTTTGCTGTGCAGAAGCTTTTTAGTTTGATATAGTCCCCTCTTGTTTATATTTCTTTGTTGTCTTTGCTTTTTGTGTCAAATTTTAAAAAATCATTGCAAAGATCAGTGTCAAGGAGGTTACTGCCTATGTTTTCTTCTGCTTTTGTGGTTTCAGATTTTACATTCAAATCTTTAATCTAGTTTAAATTAATTTTTGTGTATGGTGTAAGATAGAGGTCTAGTTTCATTCTTTTGCACGTGAATGTCCAGTTTTCCTAACACCACTTATTGAAGAGACTGTCCTTTTGCCATTGTACATTCTTGCGTCCTTTGTTGTAAATTAATTGGCCACATATGCATGAGTTTGTTTCTGGGCTCCATTCTGTTTCGCTAACCCATGCATCTGTTTTTATGTCAATATCACGCTGTTTTGATTATGATAGCTTTGTAATACAATTTGAAATCAGGAAGTGTGATGCCTCTGGCTTGTTCTTTCTCAAGATTGCTTTGGCTATTCAGGGTTTTTTGTGGCTCTATACAAATTTTAGGATTGTTTATTCTATCTGTGTGAAAATGTCATTGGAAGTTTGGTAGGGGTTGTATTGAATCCATAGATTGCTTTGGGTAGTATGGAATTTTAACAATATTAAGTCTTCCAGTCCATGAGCACAGAATATCTTTCTATTTATTTGTGTCTTCTATTTCTTTCACCAATGTCTTATACTTTTCAGTATATCTTGCCTGCTAGTCTTTTATAGTTATACTCACTTCCCTCCAAGCCACCATTGCTAACTCCTGGTCTGTCCACTATTTCTATCATTTTATCATTTTAAGGATGTTATATAAATGACTCATACAGTATGTCACCTTCGAGACTGACCTTTTTCACTTGGCATAATGCCCTTGAGATCCGTTCAAATTGTTGTGTGTATTGATAGTTTGTTCTCTTAATGGCTAAGGGGTATTCCATGATATCAATGTACCACAGTTCTGGAGGTGTTTTGTTTTGTTTTGTTTTGTTTTGTTTTTTTAACAATTTTTCTATTAAAGGATGTTTTAGTTGATTCCAGTTTTGACTATTGCAAAGAAAGCTACTATGAACATTTGTGTACACATTTTTTAAAAAGATTTATTTATTTATTTTAGGGGTGGGGAGGGGCAGAGGGAGAGGAAGAGAGAGACTTCTCAAGCAGACGCCCCCCTGAGCACAAAGCCTGACACAGGGCTCAATCCCAGTACCCCGAGATCATGACCTGAGCTGAAATCAAGAATCGGCCACTTAACGGACTGAGCCACCCCGGTGCCCTTTGTGTGCACATTTTTGTGTAGACATAAGTTTTCATTTCTCTGAGATAAATTCCCAGGAGTGCTTTTGCTGGATGATATGGAAAGTATGTGTTTAGTTGTTTGTTTGTTTGTTTTTCCCAAAATGGCTGTAACATTTTACATTCTCACTAGCAATGTTCAGAGACTCAGGTTGTCCACACCCTTGCTGGCATTTGATATCGTCTTTGTTTCTTTGTTTATATTTTAGCTTTTCTTTCTTTTTTTTTTTAAGATTTTATTTATTCATTGGTTAGAGAGAGAGAGAGAGCGAGCGCGCACAGGCAGACAGAGTGGCAGGCAGAAACAGAGGGAGAAGCAGGCTCCCCACCGAGCAGGGAGCCGGATGTGGGACTCGATTCCAGGATGCTGGAATCATGACCTGAGCCGAAGGCAGCCGCCCAACCAACCGAGCCACCCAGGCGTCCCTATATTTTAGCTTTTCTAATAGCAGTGCTTGTCTTATGGCTAGTGATGTTGAACATTTTTTTATGTTCTTATTTGTCATCTGTACATCCTCTGGTGAAATATCACTTCATTTCTTTTCTCTATTTCCTAAGTGGATTGTTTGCTGTTTACCATTAATTATGAGAATTCTATATATATTCTAGATACAAGTCCGTTGTTTATATGTTTTATAAATATTTTCTCCAGGTATATAGCTCATTTTTCCATTCTTTTAACGGAGTATGTCACAGAGTTTTAAATTCTGATGAAGTCCAATTTAATGACTTTCTTCTTTTATTAATTTTTTATTTAAAAAAATTTTTTTTACTTTTTTCTTTTAATGAACTTGCTTTTGGTTTCATGTTTGCCTAGCCTTAGACCCAAAGATTTTCCCTCATGTTTTCCTCTAAGTTTTATAGTTTTGTCTTTTGCATTTAAATATATCATTGATTTTTTAGTTAATTTCTATATCATGTATGAAGTTTAGGTCAAGGTTCATTTTATGGGTTGATTGATTATCTATGGATATCCAATTGTTTAACACCATTTATTAATAAGATTATCTTTCCTCCATCGAATTGCTTTTGCACCTCATCAAAATTCAGTGTGTCTTGCTTCTCTGTTCTACTTCTGGGTTCTCTATTCTGTTTCATTGGTTTATGTGTATATTCCTTTGTCCATATTACACTGTCCTGATTACTGTAGCTATATAATAATAATTGGTTGGAATGCTCCTTTCCAATTCTCTATTTCCTAATTCTATTTCAAAATTCCTTTAGCTGTTCTAGTTCCATGACTTTTTAAAATACATTTTAGAAAATTCTGTTTATATTTACAAAAAGTCTTACTGGGATATTAATAAGAGTTGCATGAAAACTGTATATCTATTTGGGAAGAAATGAAACCTTTATTATGTTGAGTTTTCTAATCCATGGATTTGCTATGTCTCTCCATCTATGCAAATATTTTATTTCTGTCGTTGGTGTTTTGTAGATTTTAACATAAAAGTATAGTACATATTTTGTTACACTTATACCTAAGTGTTTTTTTTGAGTGGTTGTAATGGTATTATTATGTTTTTCATTTTGGTGTCCATGTGTTCATTGGTAATACATCGAAATACTACTGATTTTTATATGTTGATCTTGTATTCTATGACCTTCCTAAATTCACATATTAGTTCTAGGAGTTTTTTGCAGAATTTTTGTCATTTTCTATGTAGACCATAGGGATGCTTTGATTTCTTCCTTCTTGATCTGAATCAGGTTTTTATTGCCTGATTGTTTTGGTTAGGATTCCAGTATTATGCTGAATAAAAGCAAAAAGAGCAGACATCTTTGCCTTGTTCTGGATCTTAAGAGGAAATCATTGTTTTTCATGTCCATTATACAATTTTTGAAGGCATTCTTTGTCAGATTGAGGAAGCTACTCTCGCTCCCTAATTTTCTAAGCATTTTTATCATGAATGTGTGTTGAACTTTTTTGAAATATTTTTATTAAGATAAAATGCACATAACAAAGGATATTAATTATTTAAACCATTTTAAAGTGTACAATTCAGTGTTTTTTCCGTATATTCACAATGCTATGTAACTGTCACCACCAGCCAATTCCAGAACACTCTTAATACCTTATATAGAAATCCATACACATTAAGCAGTCACTCTCCAATCCCCCTTCCCCTCAGCCCTTGGCAACCACTGATCTGCTTTCTGTCTGTATACATTTATCTATTATGGATGTTTCATAGAAATGGATTCATACAATATGTGACCTTTGTGTCTGACTTCTTTCACTTAGTATAAACTTTTCAATTTCATTCATGTTGTAGCATGTGTCAATCCTTCATTCTTTTTCATGACAATAATTTTCCATTGTATGGCTATACCAAGGTTTGTGTATTCATTCCCCAGTTGATGGACATTTGAGTTGTTTCCACTTTCCCGCTACTAGGAATAGTACTGTTATGAACACTCATGTCTAAGTTTTTATGTGAACATATGTTTTCACCTCCGTTGGGTATATATCTAGGATATATAGTAACTCTGTGTTCATATAGTAACTCTATGTTCAGAAACAGGCTGAGTTTTGAGGTAGGCAAGTTAAAGGAAAACCTTGTGAGCTGATCTTTCAAGGAGCTACCAGATGAGTCAAAGCAATTAATTACAATTCTTTGTAAATGAGATCTGTTTTGCTTCCCTCCACCCCAGTACCAGGAAGGTGGGGTTATTTTCAAGTCTACCACTGGGTTTGGGATGGGGGGATGGGGGGATGGAACCAAGATCTGTTAGAATTCCACAAAGCCTCTTTTCTCACTGAGATTTGGCTTGATTTTTGATTTTTGTTTGTTTTCTCTTTTTGTTTTTGGTTTTTGATTACACTCTCCTTGTCACTGTAAACGTTTAGTTAGTTTCCAGAGTTCTGGAAAAGTTGCTTTTGCCAGGTTTTTAATTGCTTTTTTTATGGAAGGGCAGATTTTTGAAATTCCTCTCTTCACCATCTTTGCTGATAACATGCTTGAGTGATAAATTTTGTCAGGTGCTTTTTCTGCACCAATTGATATGATTGTTTTACTTTTCTTCTCTAGACCATTAATATGGTGGTTTACATAGATTGATTTTCAGATATGGAACCAGCTTTGCATCCCTGGAATAAATCCTCTTCATTCATGATGTGTAATTATTTTTGTATGTTGCTCAATTCTATTTGATAATACTTTGGTAAGTAATTTAATGCCTATAGTCATGAAAACTATTTATCTGCAGTTTTCTTTTTTTGGACTGTCTGATTTTGATATCAGGATGATACTGCCCTCATAAAATAAGCTCAGAATTGTTCTCCTTTCTATTTTTTGGAAAAGATTTTACAAATTTGGTGTCCTCTTTATAATGTTTGATAAACTTCATCTAGAATTCATGTTTGGTAGAATTTATGTGAGCCTGGGGATGACTTACTTTGTAATTTTAAAGTTACAAACTTCTAAGTAGTTATTATAGGGCTACTCAAATTGGGTGAGTTGTGCTACCTTGTGCTTTTTTAAAAATTGCTCCCACTTCATCTAATTCATCAAATTTGGTAGAGTTGTTCACACCATTTCCTTATTATCCTTTTGATGTTTGCAGGGTCTGCAGTGATCGCCCATGTTTCATTTCTGATAGTAGTAATTTGTGCCTTCTCTCTTTTGTTGTTTGTCAGTCTAGCTAGAGATTTGTCACTTTTATTGCTCTTTTCAAAGAATCAGCACCTTGTTTTATGGATTTTCTATGTTGCTTTCTGTTCTCAATTTTGCTGTTGTTTTTTCTTTCCTTTTGCTTCCTTTGGGCTTATTTTGTGCTCCTTTATGAAGTTTCTTAATATTAGGTGACTGATTTGAGATTTTTCCTTTTTTTAAATGTAAGTATTTAATTGTAAAAAATTCCCTCTCAGCACTGGTTTAGCAGCATCTCACAAATTTTGATATGCTAGATTTTAATTTTCATCCAATTCAATGTATTTCTTATTTTCTTTGAGAGTCCCTCTTTGATCTATGGATTATTTAGTAGCATGCTTTTTTTGTTTTCAAATGCTCGGATATTTTCTGTTATCTTTCTGTTACCGGTTTCTAGTTTGATTCTTTTGTAATCAGAGAACACATTCTGATTTCCATTATTTTCATTCTGTTGAGATTTGTTTTATGGTCCTGAATATGAACTATCTTATTCTCTGTTCCATAGATACCTCGTTATTTTTTGTGTGTGTAGCAAAATGTTTATATTTACAATTACCCAGCTGGACTCAGTTGAGATGATCCCAATTTTGTTGGCAATATCCAAAGTGTCATAGTCAGAGGCCAGTTGAACACATGCCTTCTTCTCTTTATCAGGCCTGATCAGGATGTTGACCTTGGCCACCTCAATGTCGTAGAGCTTCTTTGCAGCCTGTTCGATTTGGTGCTTATTGGCCCTGACATCCACAATGAACACAGTGTGCTATTGTCTTCTATCTTCTTCATGGCTGACTCTGTGGTCAGGGGCAAGCTGACAATGGCATAATAGACAAACTTGTTTCTTCTGGGGGCATTCTTCTAAGGATATATTGGCTGCTTTTAGAGCCATAGAGGCTTGGGCCATTAAAAATTGAGTGATGTGTGAATATCCTCCTCTTCCTCTTCCTTCTCCTCCTCCTTCTTCTTTTCTTCTTTTTGTGATTCCAGATACCTTTCAACACTGCTTTCTTGGCCTTCAAAACCTTGGCTTTAACTTTGGGAGGGGCAGGAGCTTCTTCACTTTCAGTGCCAACTTTGTGCTGTGGACACTTCAAAAGAATGTGTATTCTGCTGTTATTGGATGTAAAGTTACATAAATGTTACTTAGATCCTGTTGGTTGATGATGCGTTAAGTTCTTATATATTCTTGTTGATTGCCTAGACGTTTTATCAGTTGTTTATAGAGGGGTGTTGAGGTCTCCAACTGTAATTGTGTGTCATCCTTGTGCAGGGGCCATGCTAATCTCTATATCGTTCCATTTTTAGTATATGTGCTGCTGCTGAAGTGAGCACTCTCCAAATGTAATTGTATTAATTTTTACTTCACATATTTTGTAGCTCTGTTGGTTTACGCATACAAATTAAGGATTTCTATGTCTTCTTGGTAGACTGACTCTTTTATTATTATCTAAAATTCCTCTGTCCAAGGTAATTTTTTTTTCTCTAAGGACTATTTTGTCTGTTAATAATATAGCCACTCTTGGGCGCCTGGGTGGCTCAGTGGGTTAAAGCCTCTGCCTTCGGCTCAGGTCATGATCCCAGGGTCCTGGGTTCGAGCCCCGCATCAGGCTGTCTGCTCAGCAGGGAGCCTGCTTCCACCTCTCTCTCTCTTTGCCCGCCTCTCTGCCTCCTTGTGATCTCTGCCTGTCAAATAAATAAATAAAATCTTTAAAAAAAAAATAATATAGCCACTCCTGATTTCTTGTAATTGATGTCTTTATAGTATATATATTTTTATTCTTTTAATTTCAACCTACCTATATGGTACTTGAAGTGAGTTTCATGGCTGCATTATATGTTTGAATCTACTCTGTCAATCTTTGCCTTTCAATTGGTATAATTAGACCACTTACATTTAATGTATATAATGATATGTTAAGGCTTATGTTTGCCATTTTAATCTTTGTTTTCTGTGGCTTGTTTGTTTCTGTTTCTTCTGGCTGTGGGTTACTTCTTCCTGTGGGTTACTTGAACATATTTTAGAATCTCATTTTGAATTATTTGTAGTATTTTTAAAAAATCTTTAATGGCTTTTCCAAAAAATTATAAAAATAATACATGTTCATTATAAAATATTCAAATAATACCTAAAGTAAAAAGTAAAGATAACTCCATTCTTCTGAAGAGGTACAAAATAAAATAAGTTTTCATTTTTCAAACTACAAGATTGGCAAGATTAAAAGAATGATGAATCAATGTTGGTTATGGAAAACCAATTATCACTGGCTACATAGGAAACAGGTAAGTGGAAACATAAACACAAACTTTAAAAAAAAATGTTATTAAAAAGAATGATAATATCAGCACTGGTGAGCATGTAAGCCAGGGTTTTTCAACCTCAGCACTATTGTTATAATCATTCGTTGTGAGGGACTGTACTGTGTGTTGTAGAATGATTCACAATTCTAGCATGTAACACTAGATACCAGTAGCATCTCTAACCCTGTCTGCCTCAGACCCTAAAGTATTTTTTTAGTATATCTCTTTCTACAGAGTTTTAACGGTTGCCCTAGGTGTTGCATACTTATACATACATGAGTTACCACGTTCTACTAATGACTACATTTTACCAGTTTGAGTGAAGTGTATAAATCTTATCTCCCCATAAATTCCTTTCCTCTCTCCCATTTGTAATTATCTTAAATATTTTCTCTACATACACTGAGAACCATATCACATAATGTTATCTTTTTTATTTTTGCTTCAAAAGTAAAAATTTAAAAAACTCAAGAGAACAAAAGTATTTTATTTACCTGTATTTTTACTATTTCCCTTATTTTTTATTTGTTGCTGATGTTTTCAAATTTTTTTTATCATTTCAATTCTTTTTTAAGAATTTCTATTAGCTATTCTTTTAGAGTAAATCTGCTGATAAATTCTCTTAGTTTTCTTTATTTGGGAATATCTTGATTTCCCCCTCATTCCAAAGGAGGATTTTTACTGGCTATAGAATTCTATATTAACAGTTCTTTTCTTATAGCATTTGAAAAATTTTGTGTTATTTTCTTATGACCTACACAATTTCTGATAAGAAATCCACTGCCCCCCCCAAAATCCACTGCCATTTGAATTTTTTCACTGTAAATAAGGTGTTATTTCTCTTTGATTTCAAGATTTTTTTCTCTTTGATTTCAAGATTTTTCTTAATTTTTAATTTCTAGAATTTTGATTACCATGTGTTGTAGCATGTATTTCTTTGAATTCTGTGTAGAATTCTTTAAGCTTCTTGAATCTGTAGGTTTATGCTTTTTGCCAAATTTGGGGGAATTTCAGCCATGATTTATTCAAATCCTTTTTCATTCCTACATTTTTCCTTTTCTTCTCCTCATGACTCCAAAGATGTGAATGTTAGCTCTTTTGTTACAGTTCTACCGTTTCCTGAGGCTCTATGTGTGTTTTTTTTTTTTCCTTTCCGTTGTTTAGACTGGGTAGTTCTTACTGTTCTTTCTGTTCATCAGTTCTCTTCTCTGTCCTCTCCATTCTGGTGTTCAGCCTATCAAGTGAAGTTTTTCCCCCTCTTTGATTATTGTGTTTTTCAGTTCCCATGTTTCCATTTGATTCTTCTTTTTATCTTCTATTTCTTTATTGACACTTTCTTTGATTAAACTTTCTATTTTTTCATTTATTTTAATCATGTTCATAATTGCTTCTTGAAAGATTTTCGAAATGGCTACTTTAAAATCCTTGTCCAATAATTCTAGTTCACGTCTTGGTACCTCATTGTTGGCATCTGTTGATCGTCTTTTCTTACTCAAGTTGAGATTTTCCTGGCTGTTGGTATAACTGGTGATTGTAGATTGTAGCCTGAACATTTTTAGTATTATGTTATGACACACCAGATCTTACTTAATTCTTGTTTTGGTAGACTTCCTCTGACACAATGCTTTCAGGAATATGGACACAACCTCTTTCCTGCCAGGTTGTAGGCAGAAGTCTGGATGTCCACCTCAGCCTCTGTTGACACTCTGGGTTGGAAGTGGCACTTTGTTGCCACCAGGTGGTGGTGAAAGTCTTGACTCTACTGGGCCTCCTTTGACACCATTCCAGCAGGGAGAGGGCAGGGTTCCTTTTTACCATCAGGTGGGAGCGGAAGTCCTGGTTCCCCATGTGATTTCCACTGACACTATGGGGGATATCTCATTATTGTCTGGCTGAGATGAAAGTCTAATCACTTGGTCTTCTATCATACCACCCTGACAGGGGAGGTGAGTCACTTCATTAAAGCCTGATGAGGGTGGAAGTCTACCCTCTACCTTTCTCCCCTTGGCCTTTTCTTGTGTGTAGAGTGGTAGGGCCACAATTTTTTTCAAGGTGTTTGGGTTGAATAGTGTGGTTGTTGTCCAAAAATTTTCTGTCTTGCAAGGTTCTCCATTTCCTGGTCCTACAGTTAGAAAGAGCAAGATTTCTTAGGGATTTTTTTTTCAGCCTTTGTCTATTGGCATTTCTGTGTTGCCAGCATCTTTAGGTCCCAGTATGAGATATATAAAACAAAAAGAATGCCCAGGAAACTCATTACTGTGTCATTCCTTGGGTGCCCAGTTTCCTAAATGTTCCCCATTTTAAAGTCATATTTTTTTAATAGAGAGTATCCAGGCTATACTTTGTGGGAGAAATAGGGGGAAGTGTGTCTGCTCTTTTTTGACCAGGACTAGAAGTGTCTATTTAACAATATTAAATATGTCACATTTTCATTGTTTTTCAGTTTAAGAGCTTTATAATTTTCTTATGATTTGTTTTTTTTTACCAATGAGTTCTTAATTTCCAAATACATGGGATATACTTTTTTTGGTTGTTTTACTAAACCTATTTGCTTGTGGGTGAGAAAGTTGTTTAAAGGAATGTGCTTCAATTTTTCTCCTATAAAGTGGAGGTATTAGTAGTTCTGCTGTCATGGATTGTGAAGATTAAATGAATCTGTCCATGAACTTTCCTAAGAAATCATAGGTGTGTTTCCTCACCATTCTTTCCCTAATTCTTCTTCTATATAATTTCCAAGGTGTTAAAATTCTGTTTTTTTAAGATAAAAGCTTTATTGAAATATGATTGCTATGCCATGCAAATCACCCACTTAAAGTGTACAATTCAATCAATAGCTTTTAGCATATTCACAGAGTTGTGCCAACATCACATAATCAATTTTAGAACACTTTCATCGTCCTGCAGCAAAACCCATTAGCAGTTACTCCCCTTCCCTCCGTGGTATCCAAACCTAAGCAATCACTAATCTACTTTTTATCTCTATGTATTGCCTGTCCTGGACATTTCACACACACAGAATCATACAATATGTAGTCTTTTGTGATGGGCCTCTTTCACTTAGTATTATATTTTCAGGGTTCATCCATGCTGTACTGTGTATTAGTATTTCTTTTTTTAATTACCAAATGATATTCCATTATATGGTTATACCACATTTTATTTATCCATTCATCAGTTTATGGACATTTGGGTTGCTTCCACTTTTGAGCTATTATGAATAATGGTGCTATGTACATTCATGTACAAGTTTTTGTGTGGACACATGTTTTCATTTATCTCGGGTAAATTCCAAGGGGTGGAATTTCTGGGTCTTGTGGTAACTCTATGTTTAAACTTTTGAAGAACTTCCAAACTTTTCCATGGCAGCTGCATCATTTTACATTCCCATCAATAATATATGAGGGTTCTAATTTCTTCTCATCCTCACCAACACTTGTATTTTGTCTTTTTCATTAGAGCCATCCTAGTGGGTGGCTCTCATTTTGGTTTTGTTTTATTTCTCTGATGATTAATAACACTGAGCATCTTTTCATGTGTTTATTGGCCATTTGTGTATTTTCTTTGGAGGAATGTTTATTGAAGTCTCTTGCCATTTAAAAAAATTAGGGCATTTATCTTTTGTTGTTGTTGTTAAATTGTAAGAGTTCTTTTTATATTTTGAATACAAAAGTCTTTATTAGAGATATGACTTGCAGATCTTTTCTCCCATTCTGTTTGGTTGCCTTTTCACTTTCTCAACATTTCCCTTATATTTCCCTTTGATACACAAGTTTTTAATTTTGGTGAAGACCCATTTATCTATTTTTCCTTTTGTTGCTTTTGCTTTTGGTGTCATGTCTGAGACTCCATTGCCAAATCTAAGATCGTGTAAGAATTACTCCTACATTTTCATCTAAGGGTTTTATAGTTTTAACTACTAAATTTAGGTCTACGATCCATTTTGAGTTAATTTTTGCATATGGTAAGTGGTGGGGGTCAACTTAACTCTTTTGCTTATGGATATCCCGTTGTTTCAGCACCATTTATTGAAAAGAATATTCTTTCTAATTGAATTGTCACGGCACCCTTATCAAAAATCAATTCACAGTAAATGTGAATGTTTATTTCCAACTCCTAATTCCATTGGTCTATCCTTCTGTGGTACCATGGTATCTTGATTACAGTAGATTTGCAGCAAATATTGAAATTGGGAAGTTTGAGTCCACAGACTTTGGTCTTCTTCTGAAATATTGTTCTTTTTAAACATTTTTAAAAGATTCTTCTTCTAAAAAATTGCAGTGGCTATTCTGAGTCTCTTGAATTCCCATATGAATTTTAGGATCAGCCTGTCAATCTCCACAAAGAAGTCAGCTAGAATTTTTATGGGGATTGCACAGATGTTGTAGATCAATTTCAGGGACTATTTTGATCTTAACAATATTAAGTCTTCTGATACATGAATACAAGATGACTTTTCATTAGTTAAATCTTTAATTTCTTCCAGTGGTGTTTTGTAGCTTTCAGTGTACAAGTTGTGTACTTTTTTTGTTAAATATATTCTTAAGTGTTTCATTCCTTTTGGTGCTGTTGTTTAAGGTGGTCTCTTGAACCATAAAGATGAGGGCCATATCCTAGGGATGGCAGGCCAAAAGCTGGAAGGAATCAAGGCACCCTACACACTTGAGGACCCAAAAAGCTCTGTGCCTCCTACAAAGAGGTGAGAGAAATTATGGGGGGAAAAAAAGATGTCTATCTTGTCCAAACATTTGTTATTTTGGGTGAGCTGTCACTCACAGATGAACTCATTTTAATAAATCTAACTTATGATGCCAATCACTCATTTATTCACTCATCCAACAATTATCTATTGAACATATAAAATGTCATAACATTGTGCTAGGTCCTGAATGAGATGAAAAAGATAATTAAATTCTAGCTATTTAAGGACCTCTCAGTGAAACATACACCCTAATAAAAACTTTTAAGCATTGACCCAGTGCCATTTGTCCCTTCAAATGAATAACAAGCACAAACCAGGCTTCTCTCAGCAAGTCAGAGAACACGGATAAATAGGAAAGAGGAGAGATCCCTGAGGACCGGAGTCTTAGCCAAAGATTTGAGGGAGGAGTCTTGAGCTGGAAAAAGCAATGGAATCTCAACAAGCGGAAGAGATAAGTGATTGAGTATTTCAGATAGAACGTTTGGTGAGAAAGAGTAATGTTAACACAGCCTAGAAATGGGAACAAGGATGGCAGAAAAAATTGAAATGACAGAGGAAAAGGGGGCCAGGACCCAATGAGAAGACCAGGATGAGATATCACCTCACATCAGTGAGAATGGCTAAAATTAACACAAGAAACGACAGGTGTTGATGAGGATGTGGAGAAAGGGGAACCCTCTTGAACTGCTGCTGATTGGTGCAGCCCCTGTGAAAACAGCGTGGAGGTTCCTCAAAAAGTTAAAAATAGAACTACCTTATGATCCAGCATTTGCACTACTAAGTATTTACCCAGAGGTGACAAGAATACAGATTAGAAGGGGTACGTGCACCCTGATGTTTATAGCAGCATTATCAATAACAGCCAAACTATAGAAAGAGCCTAGATGTCCATCAACGGATGAATGGATAAAGAAGATGTGTTATACACACACACACACACACACACTCACACAATGGAATATTATTCATCAAAAAGAATGAAATCTTGCCATTTACAACTATGTGGATGGACCCAGAATGTATTACACTAAACAAAATAACTCAGAGAAAGATAAATACCATATGATTTCACTCATATATGGAATTTAAGAGACAAAAGAGATGAACATATGGGAGGGGGAGAGAAAAACCTAAACATTCTCCTCTGGACCTTCATTAATAGATGAGAGGACTCCTGGAGTAGGGTAAAGAGGATGGGATTTATAATTAGAGAATCTCGGTTTGAATCTTGCCTTTTTTTAAAAATTGAATTCCTTGGTAGTTTCAATAAACCAGGATTTTATATGAAGTGAAAAAAAAAGGTATACAGCATGTTGATTTGATGCATTTATAGGTTGCAAAATGATTAACATCATAGACCATCATAGCGTTAGCTAACATCTCCATCCTGTCACATAGTTACTGTTCCATTTTGGTAGTAAGAACATTTCAGATTTACTCTCTTAGCTTCAAGTATATAATACGGTATTAGCTAAAATCACCATGCTGTACGTTAGATCACCAGAACTTATTAATCTAATAACTGGAAGTTTGTACCCTTTGCCCAATATGTCTCCGTTCCCCCTATGCCCTGGCACCCGGTAAACACCATTCTACTCTCCGCTTCTCTGAGTTCACCTTTTTTAGATTCCACATATAGGTGAGATCCTATAGTATTTGTCTTTTTCTGTCTGACTGGAGAATAATAAGTTTGTAATGGTTCATAATTATTAGAGCTATTTTAGGCACAGTTTTTCTCTAATTCCTGTGGTAATGCATATTCCTGAGATTAAATAGTTGATTAGAAATAAGCAGTGATAGAGGGGCCTGGGTGGTGCAGTTGGTTAAGTGTCTGACTCTTGATTTCAGCTTGGGTCATGATCTCAGGGTCATGAGATCGAGCCCCATGTGGGGCTCGGCGCTCGCATGGAGTCTGCTTAAGTTTCTTTGTTCCTCTCTCTCTGCCCCTCCCTCCCGATCTCTCACTCTCTCTCTAAAATGAATAAATAAATCTTTTTAAGAAAGAAAAAAAAGAAATGATCAATGATAGCACAGTGATTATGAACCAGAAGAAGATGAAATGGTTCAATTCTATCATTCTAAGTTATTACTTGGAGTGTGTTTTTTAAAATTTAAAACAGTGAAGCAAAGTGCAAACTGTGATATTTAATATTTTGGCTGGTAAGTGAAAATATTAATTCCTACATGAAATATTTAGTTATTTGAACAATATTGTTAAAATTGAACTATATTTTTTTCACTCGTTAGTTGCTCATCTTAAAACTAAGGAAAGCCTCAAGAAAATCATGACGTATTTTCTCATAGAGAGATGGGTATGCTAAAAAAAAATGATCGATTCTCACTGTCAGGTTCAGTAGGTAGTTGTCTTCATCTGAGTTCACCAGAGGAACAAAATTGGATCTATATATTTTATTATATTTATTTTTAAATATATTTTAAATAAATATATTTTATTATTTATTTAAAATAATAATATAATATATTTATATTATATGTTATATATAATACATAAATATATTATAAATATTATAAATATATATAAATATATACATAAAATATTTAAATATATTATATATAAAATATATTTGAAATATAAATATAAATAAATATAAATATATTTTAAATTATATTTAAATAAATAAATATATTAAATAAATATAAATATATTTTAAATTATATTTATTATATTTTTTATATATTTATTATATTTATATCTGTTTGTTATTATTATTTTTTTTATTGCATTACATGCTTACAGAGGCTGAGAAGTCCCAAGATCTGAAGTTGGGAAGCTGGAGACCAGAAATGCCAGTGGTATTGTTTCAGTCTGAGTACCCAAGGCCTGAGAACCAGGAGAGCTAGTGGTATGGTTCCAGTCTGAGTCTAAGTTTGCAGACAGGAGAAGACTGATATACCAGCTTAAAGATAGGCAGAGAGAGAATTCTCCTTCCTCAACCTTTTGTTCTATTCAGACTTTCAGTGGATTCGATGTGGCCTGCTCACATTAGGGAGGGCAATCTGCTTTACTCAGTCTATCGATTGAAATGCTAATCTCATCCAGAAATACCCTTGCAGACACACCCAAAAGAACTTTTAATGAAGTATCTGGACACCCAGGGGCTCCGTCAAATTAATACATCTAATTAACCATCAGAAGTGTAGGTCACTGGTTTGACCAGAGAACATGTCTTTACACATTCCTTCACTGCACACATACTCCTTTACTTTGATTATTATAAACAGTACCATGACCTCCACGCACGTACGTTAAAGGAGTTCATATCATCGGCTATGTCCAAGTTAGCACGGAAAAGTTCTTGTGATTGCCTCCAAGAGCAGAACACCCACAGCCTCCGAGAACATTACGCTTGGTGAACTCATCCTTAGCCACTGCAATTGTGAAAACACTCCATCATACATAAAGAGAAGACTTCATCAGAGCAAAGGAATGCACTTTGGTGCCCTACAGAAAGTGTCCTGTCTCAGTGCAAAAGTGTTCAAGTAAATAATGGAGCCCTAGAGAATCCTTGTACTGAAGCTAAGACTGGAGAAACAAATCCAGCCATTTGTAAATTCCGTGACTTGAAGGACAAGTATCATTCTGTGATTCAGCACTTTGACATAAGACTTTCTAATTATGCAACCGTGGCTATTTTATAGGATAAATCTTTCAGCCTAACACCAAAGAGTATATAAAATGGCTGTAACATGGTTAGTTTATAGGATGGGAGTCATTCTTACCCTGTCTCTATATTAATATGGGGAAGGTCCTGCTGTATGCCTGATCGAATAAGCATATTCCCTCTGGAGTGTATGGAGTGAAGCCCATATGCTTCCTTGGGGGAATTTCCTTCCCATTTATGAATGTTTCTTGGCTCTCAATGAACAACACAGGCTCCATTTTATTCGTGTATGTATCTGACCTTACTGGTTTCCTTTTTCTCTTTTTTTCATTTAGTTTTCTTGCACCACCATTTATTGTGGTAGTTTATGTTTACCTCGAGTGACATTTATTACAGTCTCTAACTTACAGATCTTTATATAGATCTTTCTCTCTCAAAATCATTGAAACCATAAAAAGCATCAGAATGTAGACACTCATATCAAACCATAAATCTTTATTTTTTATTCCTAGGCAGATAGACTTCCAAACGATTTTAGATGACAGGTTGGTATCTGAAATGATTAATCTAGCCATTCTTTCACACATAGCTATTTGTATGAAGCATAATCTTTAAATAGACACGTTATCAATAGGTGCAACCCTTAAATGCATGAAGAAGTCATTGCAATGTGACTCCCTTTTTTGGATCTGTGATCTTATGATCTTTCAGACACCACTCTCCTCATCCAGAAGAAAATTGTTCACTTGCAAGAGGCCCTTGGGCATGACATGACATTTACAATACATAGAGTGTGCATTTTATGTTTATTTCTTATGTATTTCCTTTGGTTAAAAACTAATATGCAATCTACAACATTCAAATAAATGATTTGACATATTTTATACAGCACATGTTCAAGTAATTAATTTTCTCATGGAAATGTCATACCATTTAACTCATAGTTATGAGCCAAATATTTGTGCAGTAGTTTGTAATGAATATATGCATAATCACAGATTGCCCTATTTCCTTTGTACTCAAATGTAATTTAAAGGGACAGAATCAGAACTTAGTGCCTGATGCATATTAGGTTCTCTATAACCCCTTGTTGGATGAACAAATAAATGACTGACCATTTTGGCAGATTTTTATCAAGTCCTGTGAGTTTAGGGTTTTGGTTAGTCTTATTGGAGTTTTATTACTAATGACTAACACAATTAACTACATGTGATATGGTTTGAAAATACTTGGTTGCCAAAGACAACAGCAAAGATAATTATTGATCTATATGATCAAAAAATGCCATACAAACCAAGTCGGGAATACATGTGGCAGATTATTTCTAGTAGCAAGTAACAGAAATAAGGCTCAAACTGGCTTAATAAGGGCATTAAGATGTCCTTAATAAGGATATTTATAAGATATCCTGAATAAGAGGTCCTTAATAAGGATAATTAAGATGTCCTTAATAAGGACATCTGTCAACATTCCCAAAAGTAATGCAAGCTCGAGGCACCATTTGAGCAGGGCCCTGCTTTCTTTCTCTCAGTTCTCTTGGCAGTGCCTTCTGTCATGTATTTGTCTGTTTCTTTCTTTGTCTGTTTGTTGTCCTTGGTCTGACCTCCTTCACGGTCGCAAAGTGGCTGCCAGTGCCAGCATGCTCATGTTCAGTGGGAGAGAGCAAGAAAGCTCCAACCATGGCTTATAAGTCCTTTCCTACAGTGCAACTGGGTGGCATAAGGTCTTCTGGGCACAGTTGCTTGGGGAAAGCCATCCAGTGATTTTTCCTAAAACCTGGGTTTCTGAACTAATCATTGACAAAAATGGTACAATTACCTGGAGTAGCTGAGAGCAATCAAGACCTATTCCTGGAGCTGAAGAAGGGGTTGGAGTCTCCTGAGTCAACTGGACCCTGTGGAGGTAAGGTAAGGAGGATGCTTGAATTGAACTGGGTTCTGTTCAGAAGGAAGAGGAGGGAAACAGATCCTGTGTATGTAACTAACAGTATCTACCCCAATATGGCACTTCTTTTAGAAATTATTATTATTATATTTCTGTAGTGTTTTTTTGTTTGTTTTGTTTTTTACTAAAGACTCTATTTTTCCACAGCTGTTTTAGGTTCACGGCAAAACTGAGAAGAAGATGCAAAGATTCCCCATATAGCTGCCCCCACACATGCACAGGCACCTCCACTAAACATTCTCTGCTGGAGGGCTAGTACACTTGTTACAGTTGATGAACTGACACTGACACATCATTGTCACCCAAAGTTCATAGTTTACATTAGAGTTCATTCTTGGTGTTGTACATTCTATGCGTTGGGACAAATATATAATGACAGGTATCCATCCTGAGAGTATCATACAGATTTTCACTGCCCTAAAAATCCTCTGTGCTCTACCTCTTCATCACAACCCCCCGAATACCACTCTTTCCCAAAGAGGAATTGAAGTAGTCAATCAAAGACAAGTGTTCCTATATCTCCACAAAAACAAGGATTGATTCTCTCCTAAAGATACGCTCATCAGGGGCACCTGGGTGGCTCAGTCAGTTAAGCGTTTGCCTTCGGCTCAGATCATGATCCTGGGGTCCTGGGATTGAGCTCCCACATCAGTGGGGAGCCTGCTTCTCCTTCTACTCACCTCTTGCGCTTTCTCTCATTATCTCTGTCTCTCTCTGTCTTACTCTCTCAAATAAATAAATAAATAAATAAATAAATAAATCTTTTTTAAAAAATACACTTATCAGTGAATTAAGGAAATGAGGACAGAATGGGAAAATGTGGCCAGTCCTTCTCAAGTTTTTTCTTTTTTTTTTTAAATTCACTTTCTTCTTGATTGGTATGTACCAAAGACCCCATCATGCTTTAGTTCTTTTTACCTGCTACCTATTCTCTTACTTTCTCTTTTTCAGAGTGATCAGCTTCTTTGTACCATCTTTCTTAGAAAAAGAAAAGATGTTTTTCTCTTAGAAAAAACAGTTCTAAGAATCACCAAAATAAACCCTTTATCACTTCCTGTAGGTTTTGCACCTTCTTCAGTTAAACTTGATCTGGGAAAGAAAAAAAAAAACAAGAAAGGAAGTCCCACCATCCCCATCGATGCTTATTGAAAATACTATGGGCTTGTCAGTTGCATTCTTGTAGGGATCTCAGCTCTCCGATAGTTATTTAACTTTTTCTGAAATTACTTAGATTAATGAAGGTTAGAAAACCTTGTGCCTGTGGCCACATCTGGTTTAAGAAGAAAGGGAGTGGTGGGCCATCTGTGTGGTTCAGTCAATTGAGCCTCAGACTCTTGGTTTTGGCTCAAGCCATGAATCTCATGGGTCTTAGGATGAGGCTCCCATTAGGCTCTGTGCTCAGTACGGAGTCTGCTTGGGATTCTTTCCCTCTTCTTTTTCTCCCTTTCTGCTTTCCTCTCCCCCCACACTTGCACATGCTCCCTCACTCTCTCTCTCAAATAAAAAATAAATCTTTAAAAAAAAAAGAAGCAAGGAAGTTGTGGGTCATCAGCTCACCGAAGGGCAGGCTAACAGGGTTGTGGTCACTTGGACAAAGGGACAGAAGGCAAGTGAGAGATCTGCTGAACCAAAGAGAGGGACTTTGGGAAGAAAACAAAGCAGGCTTCCAGGATGCATTCACTTTCTGTGCAACCTGGTACAAGCTTTTGGGTGATCAAACTAGGCAAACAGTTACAGCCTGTGTTTCTCTGGAAGAATTATTGCCTTTTCTTTAAGGTCCTGCTTTATGTAACTGTCAGAATCAAACATTAGGGAAGGCAGAATCTCTTATATGGGAAGAAGAGGAGTGCTTTCCTTTTAAATTGCTTTTAACTCTTCCATCTTTTCCACACATATGCTGTATAAAACATTTCCTATTTAAAAACGGGGCCATGATTTTTACATCCTGCCCTTTTCACATTTAAACATTTCCCAGTGGTATCGGTCTTCAGAAAAATGATATTTTAATTAATGAATTTATTTATTTAAAGGAGTTTATTTATCTATTTGTGAGAGAGAGCATAAGTGGGGGGAGAGGGAGAAGCAGGCTCCCTACTGAGCAGGGAGCCCAACGTGGGACTTGATCCCAGGACTCCAGGACTATGACCTGAGCCAAAGACAGATGCTTAACCGACTGAGCCACCCAGGTACCCTCAGAAAAGTGATTTTAAATAGTGATGTTATAAGCCATGCAACGTAAGTACCACGGTTAATAATTACCTCCTTTTTAAAATCCGTTAAAAATAAAACACTTCTTGGGGTGCCTGGGTGGCTCAGTGGGTTGAAGCCTCTGCCTTCGGCTCGGGTCATGGTCCCAGGGTCCTGGGATCGAGCCCTGCGTCTGGCTCTCTGCTCAGTGGTGAGCCTGCTTCCTCCTCTCTCTCTGGCTGCCTCTCCGCCTATTTGCGATCTCTGTCTGTCAAATAAATAAATAAATAAATAAAATCTTTTAAAAAATAAATAAAACACTTCTTTTAAAATAGAGATATCATTTACAGACTGTGAAATGCATAGATCTAAAGCGTACAGTTTGATGAGTTTTGACAAATGTAAAACACACCCTTATCAAGGTAAGGAATATTTCCGTCACCCCCAGAAGTGCTCTTATGCCTCTTTCCATTCAATAGCTGATCTCCCCACGATGACTGTTCTGATGGCTATTACCACAGATTTGTTCAGCCTATTTCTGAACTTGATCTAAATGGAATTACACGATATATACTCTGTTATGTCTGGCTTCCTTTTTGCTCAATTATTTTGAGATTCACCCATGATGTCATGTTCATCAGTAGTTGGTTCATTATTGCTAGTAATATTCCATTGTATGGATAGATCACAATTTGTTTACTCATAGTTGACGGATATCTGGGTTGTTTCCAATTTGGGTCTATTAGGAATCCAACCACCCTAAGCTTTTTTTTTTTTCCAAATCAATTTTAGAGGGGGTGAGAAATGGTAAGAAATGATAAATCGGTTAGTGATTCCTTCTTTTTCTTTTCCTTTTTAAAATATTTTACTTATTTATTTGAGAGAGAGAGTGAGAGAGAGCATGAGAGGGGAGAAGGTCAGAGGGAGAAGCAGACTCCCCGTGGAGCTGGGAGCCCATTGTGGCACTCGATCCTGAGACTCCAGGACCATGACCTGAGCTGAAGGCAGTTGCTTAACCAACTGAGTCACCCAGGCGCCGAATTCCTTCTTTTTCTTAAAAGAGAAAGAGAAGCAGGGGATGAAGTTAAAAGACTGAGAAGGGAAGGGTAATTAAAAAAATGAAACAAAAATGTTTTTTGAGAAAGAGAGTTCAGGGGGAAATTCATTTAAAAAAGAAAAAGAGAAGAATTAAAATGGACAAAGATAAGAAGAAGTAGTAAATAAACAAACGAATGAAGGAATGAATTTTTTTAAATTTTTTATTTCTTTTCAGCATAACAGTATTCATTGTTTTTGCACCACACTCAGTGCTCCATGCAATCCGTGGCCTCCCTAATACCCACCACCTGGTTCCCCCAACCTCCCACCCCCCGCCCCTTCAAAACCCTCAGGTTATTTTTCAGAGTCCATAGTCTCTCATGGTTCACCTCCCCTTCCAATTTCCCTCAACTCCCTTCTCTCCATCTCCCCATGTCCTCCATGTTATTTGTTATGCTCCACAAATAAGTGAAACCATATGATAATTGACTCTCTCTGCTTGACTTATTTCACTCAGCATAATCTCTTCCAGTCCCGTCCATGTTGCTACAAAAGTTGGGTATTCCTCCTTTCTGATGGAGGCATAATACTCCATAGTGTATATGGACCACATCTTCCTTATCCATTCATCCGTTGAAGGGCATCTTGGTTCTTTCCACAGTTTGGCGACCGTGGCCATTGCTGCTATAAACATTGGGGTACAGATGGCCCTTCTTTTCACTACATCTGTATCTTTGGGGTAAATACCCAGTAGTGCAATTGCAGAGTCATAGGGAAGCTCTATTTTTAATTTCTTGAGGAATCTCCACACTGTTCTCCAAAATGGCTGCACCAACGTGCATTCCCACCAACAGTGTAAGAGGGTTCCCCTTTCTCCACATCCTCTCCAACACATGTTGTTTCCTGTCTTGAAGGAATGAATTTAAAAAAAAAGAAACGCCTGTAAAAATTGGAATAAGTAAAAAGAATTAGAACCACGAAACTTCTGTTTTTAATCATGGTCTTTGAGAAGTCCTGAAACCAAGACAAACTTTTGAGCTTCTTCCACACGGACTTTGGCCCCTCACATGTCCCTGATGCTCTAATGTTTTTACATGAATGCTTTCTACAGGCAACTCTCTTTCCCTTGCCTGCCAGACAGAAGAGTGTTCAAAGAGGCTTTGATCAGGGCAGCACACTCAGGGCAGTCTGTAAGGGAGGAAGCCAGGAGGCTTTTTAATTTAAAAATAAGTGCTGCTTTGTCTCCCATGTTTCCTTAATTGAGGCAGAAGCTGAATCTAGGACACAGCCTGGTGGGAGATTGGCTATGGCACGGTCACGTGGAGACCAGACTTGCAGCGAGAATGGGATGATGAGCTGCAGAGAGGCGGAAAGACACGCACATGCGTGAGCGTGTTTGTGTGTGTGTGTGTGTGCGCGTGTACAGTTACAGGGAAGTCTCCTCAGCTGTCAGACCTGTCAGATTAAAACGTCTGAATGGGCTATGAGGGAAGGAAATAACTGAATCCGCATTAGTTGTACTATTTGATTTTTGTGGACATGTTGCAGAAAGATTGCAATGCCTTCAACCAGGGATCGAGGAAAGAAAGACAGCCTAAGATGGCTGGAATTGTTTTTGTCTTAGAGAGATTCTGCTGGCCTGAGAGTTGAAACTTCCTTTTGTACTGCGATGTTGCTGACCTTTTTTTTTTTTTTTTTTTTTTTAAGATTTTATGTTTTGGGGGCACCTGGGTGGCTCAGTGGGTTAAGCCTCTGCCTTTGGCTCAGGTCGTGGTCTCAGGGTCCTGGGATCAAGTCCCGCATCGGGCTCTGTGTTGGGCGGGGATCCTGCTTCCTCCTCTCTCTCTCTCTCTCTCTGCCTGTCTCTCTGCCTACTTGTGATCTCTCTCTGTCAAATAAATAAATAAAATCTTTTAAAAAAAGATTTTATTTTTTTTATTTGAGAGAAAGAGATAGGGAGAGAGAGCATGAGCATGGGTGGGGTGGGGGGCAGGCAGAGGGCAGAGAGAGGGAGAAGCAGCCTCCTCGCTGACCAAGGAGCCTCATGCGGGGCTCGATCCCAGGACCCTGGGATCATGACCTGAGCCAGAGGCAGACGCTTAACCAACTGAGCCACCCAGGCGCTCCTGTTGCTGACATTTGACCTAGAATATTTGTTTTCTCTTGAAACAAGAAAAGGGGCACAGAAATGATGGTAAGAAATGGGAGGGAAGACGGATGAGGAAATGTGAAGACTCTGCTGATGGAGTTTTGCGGTGCTTTTCTCCAGCCCCTAACCCGGACTTTCAAATCAGTTTGAAGTGAATTTGATGGATAAAAGCATGAAAGGGAGGAAGGGAACAGGCCATGGCTGTGGTCTCCAGATACTGAAAGGTGTTAACATGGAGAGATTTATTTGGTCTAGAAATCCCAGATGGGTAATAGGGAGAGATGTGCTGCAGTTTACAAAAATTCTCATGGAGAAAGAGGACCAATTTCTGTAAGTCAGAACTTTTGGAATACAAAATAAAATAGGATACCATGTATTGACACATTTGGAGGAGTACAATTACAATGCAAATTCAAAGCATCCTTATGACTCAACCCTTAAGGGAAATGGTGGTATTCCCACCATTAAACACACCCAAGCAGTCATATACATAATTGGTTTCACAATGACTGTGGGTCCCAAAATACAGGGTCCAAGAACCCCATGGGTCAGATGAGATCATAGCGTATGCTGGGGTCCCTTGGGGATGGGTAATATTCTGCCCATTTCCCCACGTTCCCCAAAGCTTACCACTTCTCTTTGATGGGCTTGCTGCTCCCCCACCCCATGTAAATGACTGCTTCTGTGGAAAAAAATCTCACATGATCTATGTGACTAAGGACCATCTGCTTGATTTTAGGTGATGAGCTGGGGCAGACATTAACCTTTCAAGAAACTTGGTGAATTTTCATCTCTCAGATGTTCAAAGATATTCTTTGCAGGAATCAGGCTGGAGTAGGGGGCATTTCCACGTTGGGTGTTTGGGAGTCATTGAAACAATGCCCGTAATTGTGAAAAAAATATTCTCTTTGGTTAGCAATTTACTACAGAAAGTGCAGTTTTGTGTTTCATTGTGTAGCCTGGGGGCGGAAGTTGGGGGGCTTACAGTCATAGTAATCTCATCCACTTCCAAGTTCATTCTATATTCTGGGTCCTTTATACCTGTTATCTTGTTTAGTACAACAACCCAAGAGAAAGGACATTACAAGTGAGTAAACTGAGACTCTGAGATAGTATATGACTTGGGCAGAGTTACAGAATTTGGATATACAGAACTGAGGTTTAGAATCCAGCCTGATCTGACTCCAAACCCTGTGCTTTCCCTACCTCATCTTTATGATACAAGGGGATATTGGTTGATTTCCTCCCTGCACTTGATTTCATTGTCTGTGTTTTCATTTGGGATCTCCCAGAAGCAATTCTGAGATAAGGATTTGGAAGCAGGTCGTTTATCAGGAGGTGGTCCCAGGAAACACTGGTAGGGAAGTGGGAAAGGAAGCAGAGAACAAAAAGCGCCAATGCGCAGACCATTATTGAGCGAGTTTTTACTGGGGGTGATTGTCTGGGTCCTGCGGGGGATCTTTGGAAAATCATTTATCCTGCCTGTGGGGCAAGAAAGTTGGTGCTTTTCTTTTAACTGACCTATAATTGACATATAACATTATATTAGTTTTAGGTGCATAACATAATGATCTGATATTTGTATAGACTGCAAAATGATCACCACCATTAAGTCCAGATAACATCTGTCACCTTACATAGTTACAATTTTTTTTTTTCCTGTGATGAGAACTTTTAAGATCTACCCTCTTAAAGCTACATTTATATATGGTCAACTCCCATCCATCGTTTGTTGAAGGTTACTGGGATGGGAATGGGGCATTAATTCCTGGCAGGCAAAGCTGGCTCCAGTGGTCAGAGCATGCCCTCAGTCTAAGAAAGGAAGGTGCTGGAAGCAGAGGTCAGGCTGGTGTGCACTGAAGTGCAAAGGGTGAAGGCAAGTGAAGTGTAGATGCTTGCTGGCCCTGGACCTCTCCCATGCCCAAGGTTCGGGCTAACTTGGTGGTCAACACTAAGCCTTAAATGGGGCCAATCTGGCTCTGCGGGGGCTTCAGTACCCACCTCCGCACCCCTATATGAGAGAGGCAGGGAATCTAGACACCATTTGGCCAAAGGGTGAGGCTACTGTGTTGTACACAGAAGGAAAAATGGTATTATTATTTTTTTTTACCCAGGGGAGCTTCTCTTGGACTCCTGATTGCCCAATAACAGCGATGTGCTCACCATTTATAGAGATACAAAAGCAAAATATATGAAAGTTACTGGAGAGGATGGGAGGTATGAGAGAGGATACTTTGATTCTTTTAGATGCTGTGTTCCAGCCATTTGTTCTGGATGTTGCATAACACTCGACAGGGCTCTCCCAGGTCTCTTAGCAATTAGCATGTGCCATTAAAATCTTATCTACAATTATACTCTCCAATCTAAATTCTAACTTCAAGTTTCACCTGATTTTTTCTTCCCGGAACACATGAGTAGTTCAGAGGCCTGTGAAATAGACAAACCCTGTAGGGGATTTGATAGCCCAAATCACACTGAATATTTTACTGAGAGGTGAAACTTTAAAATGAATTCCTGAAAGGTAGTGCTCCTTTTATATTGAAGCTCAGACTTAGAGGTTGGTTCGCTGCTACTGTTAAATAGTTTGGCCAACACTTCTATTTTAGTAACAAAAAATTTGCCCTGAAAGAACCCAAAGAAGTAACAGGGCTCAGTGACAGGATGAAAGGGTCTGCCTGAAGCCATTGGAGCCACCTTTGAGACATAGACATAAGGACACTGTCACAGAAAACAAACTGTCCCTACATTTATCAGACTGTTAAAAAAAAAAAATCTGAAAGTTCTGGTATTTGCATATGCAAATCCAAATGTAGCATTCGTGACAGATAACATTGTATGACTTGGCCAAAATGAGAAGTTAAAGTGTGCCACTTCAAGAACTGATTTTCTTCCTAATAAAACTTGGGCTTCCTCATCACAGAGGACACACCCATGGAGTTATTATATACACTCGTCAAATTGTTATATACAGTTGTAAACAAGGCATCTTGGTGATTTTTTTTTTTTAAGATTTTATTTATTTATTTGACAGACAGAGATCACAAGTAGGCAGAGAGACAGGCGGAGAGAGAGGAAGGGAAGCAGGCTCCCTGCCGAGCAGAGACCCTAACGTGGGGCTCGATCCAAGGACCTCAGGATCATGACCTGAGCCGAAGGCAGAGGCTTTAACCCACTGAGCCACCCAGGCGCCCCGGCATCATGGTGATTTTTAAAATTCTTCCAGGGCATTTAGGAAAAGTATTAAGTCATTTCCTCAAGGAACAAAGTCAACTTTTGGTCAGCAAATACCACAAGGCTTGTAGAAACAGGAAGTAGTCGAGGCCCTAGGAGATCTCTGATCTGTGAAAATGATGTTTCTTTTTATAGTTCAGCCCTAGGTGTGTAATTTTACATAAGAAGGATCATATTTTATGTGTTGTCCTATGACTTGTTATATTTGTGGAACAATATGTGGTGGATTTTTTAATGAAACTCACTACCAGTTGACATCTTAATGGCTTCATGCTATTCTAGGTGGATCGGCGGAATGCTATGGACTGGTGACGTCTGTTGCAACCTAATACCAATATGATGATATTTGGAGGTGGGGTCTTTGGGAAGTCATTAAGTCATAAAGGTGGAACGATCATGATTGAGATTAGTGCCCTTATGAAGAGATCCCAGAGAGCTCCCTGTTCCCTTCTGCCACGTGAGGACAAAGGAAGAAGATAGCGCTCAATGAACCAGAGAGCAGGCTCTTATTAGCCACCAGATCTGCCAGTGCCTTGATCTTGGACTTCCCAGACTCCAGAACTATGAGAAATAAATTTCTGTTGTTTCTAAGCAGCCAGATCTATGGTATTCCATTATAGTTGACTAAGACAGATTGATTTAGCCAACAGAAACATGAGGAGATGCTCAACATCCCTAATCAGGGAAATGCAAATCAAAACCACAGTGAGCTCACCTTACACCTGTCGGAATGTCTAGAATCAAATAGACAAGAAATAAAAGTGCTGGTGAGAATGTGGAGAAAAAGGAACCCTCCTGTAGACAGAGGAAAATCTCTGAAAACTGCACAGAAGTTACCCTTCCGAAAAAGACATTTACATGTATAAGGGAAATCCCCATTTGCAAGGGTGTCTGGCTCTCTGTGATAGGAAGAGGGGAATGACTAAACCTGTAGAAACTCTTAACAATGAAGAAGGCAATGACCTAAATCTGCATAACAACCTTACCTTTGTTTACAGTGTTTTTCCTAATAGCTTCCCAAAAGGGTTCTTTATATTCAAGGGGGACTGCTGCAGGGTGGGGGGTGGGGGGGTTGTGGGAATAATAGAAGAAAGAAATAGGCTTAACTCTGAACACAAAGGATAAGTGGAGATTATGGCCAAGGACAAGGGTAGGGGTAAGTGGATGGAAAATTACTAGAGGTAATATCAGGGGTAAGGAACATTCTGGCTAAACTGACTGGACAGGATTCCTGCCTTCAGACAGGCCAAAGGGATAAGATATTGAGGGTGGGGGATGAGGAATTTGACCTGATAGGAGAGTGGGGATTTTTGCTAAATTGACTCAGCAGGATTCTTGCTAAAATTAATCTCAGTGGACCAAGGAAAAAACCCAAATTCTGGGCCTCATTGAGAAGAGGACCCGAGGAGCCTGACTCAAGTTTTGTCAAGGAGAGAGTCTTTGTCAGAAGTAGGAAGGCTGATGCATTGGAGTTTCTTGGCAGGGAAGAATTTCCTGTCCCTTTCAAGGTCCTTCTCGCTGGGCTTAGAATCAAATTAACGTGAGACAGAGTAACAGGAGAAAATCAAATTTAATAGGTGTTTGTATTGTGAATCCACACAGACATGGGAGTTCCAAAGACAGTGAGGGAACATGAAGGTTCTATGAGCTGAGTAGAGGGGTAGGGGTCTGAGGATACAAATGGGAGAAAGACCATTAGGAAGAAGGTGAAAGGAGATGTTTGGAAAAACAAGGTTGCCCTTTGATCCAGGTAAGTTTCTTAGGTAAAAGGGAGTCTCTGTTAAGCTCTCTTCGTGCCTATAGGCAGGCAGTTGAGCGGGAGGTAAAGAGCTTTTCCTGAGTCAGCTGGGTTTGGATTGCTTTTCACATTAACTCAAAATAATGTTCATGCCAAAGTGGCCCATCTTGGCGTGGCCCGCCCTTGGCCCTTACAGGTTACACACAACTTGGCATAATTTGCATATAGACTCTCATTCCAAAAGGAAAGGATAATTTATTATTTCTCACTTAAGTGTACCTAAATGCTTTAACTATAATGAAGGTTTGTATTAAGAAATGTGGTAAATCTGCCTTCATGTGTAATTCAAATCTGTGTCTAAGCAACTCGTTCATGGTGAAAACAGCACAGCTATTGATCAACCTCTATACCGTTGTTTCCGGCGCTTGAAAGCTATTTTTTAAACAAATATCCCCACCTTCCATTTTTCTCTCCTCTTAGATAATTAATCATGATGTTTATCTATCACAGTCACTAACTCAGGAAACCAACAGGTGAGCCCTGGCCCTACCACAGCCACCTGCTCCATCCTGGGGATCCCAACAGGGCTGGACAAATCTGGGTTTGCCAACACTGTTGCTGAACAAACTCAGATAAACTCATTGCAGGAGAAGCCAATAATTCAAGAAATTAGGGTTTGGCAAAGAGAACAGGAGAAATTTATTTTGGGTTCCAGCAGCTGGGGGAGGTGGCAGGCTCAAATCTTAATAACCGCCTCTCCGTGGGCAAGATGGACACCTAGAGTTTTATAGAGAGAGGCTCAGGGGCTCGTGCAAGAGAGCAGGCAGGGAGCTCATGATCTGGGGCAGGGTTGGTATGTGTTCAGCCCATGATCCTGGACAGGGAAGGGGACTTGTGAAGTGCGGTTTCTATGCATTCTGTTTCTATCAGGGTTTTTCTGGTCCGGTGGTTGGAATGTTCTGGTCATTGCAAAACTGTCAATGCCTCAAGAAACTGTGATAATAAATAAGCACAATGGGTTTCAGTTTGAGTTAAGCAGTCTTATCTATTTCTGTTTTTTGTTTATTTGTTTGTTTATTTTAGACAGTGAGCCAGCAAGTGGGGGTCGGGCAGGGGGGAGGAATAGAGGGAGAGACAGAGAATCCCAAGCAGACTCTGAGCTGAGCAGGGAGCCCCATGCAGGGCTTGATCTCAATACCCTGAGATCATGACCTGAACCTAAACCAAAAGTTTAGGCACTAAAAGGCACCTATTTCTGGTGTTAACTATTGAGGTCTAAAGCCGAGCAAAAGGGCTCACAGACAATCACAGTTCTTAAAGTTCAGTCCTTTCTTTTAAATCCTGGGCCTTTGAATTCCAGCAAAGTGTATTGCCCCTTTAGGTTAAAGTTTCTTTTTCAGAGAAGTTACAGAAAGATGAAATTGTCTGTTGGAAAATTGTTGAGAGGGTTAGCGATCTCTTTGCCTTTTATGTCCAATTCCAGGTTCCTGTCTTGGTGAGAACGCGGTCATTACTGTCTTGTCTATTTACTTTTTTTTGTTTTTCCAAAAAAATTAACATTCTTACTGACAGGTGTTCCAGAAAGTTGCCTGGAGTATGTGGTCAGGACAAAAGTAAGGCAAGTGAGGCCCCTGGGGTATAAGTGCTTAAATATAGTTTTGATCAGAGGCCTGCTCTGGGGACCATCACTGGCCTATTCTTTTGAACAGGGAAGTGTTCACAGTGCTGTTGACTCTAAGGGGGAAAAGAAGTTGCTTCTGGAAGAATACAGGGCTCACAAATATTAAAGGAACTCTTTCTCTCACAGGGATTGTGGCCAACAGCTCTCTCCAGTGGGAAGGGAATTAACTCACAGCATCAATCTCCTAATTAAAGCAGCCATAGCAATGGTCCTCAAGAGAGGAAGGCATGGCAGAAAATCACTCAGGGAACTATGCACATCATTTCTCCCTCTTTCCCTACTTGCCAGTCTGATGGGGGTGAGCATGTCAGGATGGCCCAGGGGGAGTGGGCACAGGTGGTTTTAACAAGTTTCCCAGGCAACACAGAGAGGCAGCTCTCTCTCGCCCATTGGAAATCACTAGGCTAAAGAAAGACCCAATGTTACTTATGAAAGTTTGAAATAAATACTATTGACTCTACTTCTAGGAATCTATTATGCAGAAATACTTGTACACTCATTCAAAGATAAATGCACAAAGATGGGAATTATAGCACTTTGTAATAATAATAATAATAAAATAATAATAACAATGGCAATCTTAAAGTCCATCAGTAGGAGACCAGTTATACAGTTTAGCCCTGCTCTGGAATTCTATACCTTGGCTAAAAAAAAAACAAGTTAACTCTTCATGTACTCATGAACTCATATGGAGTGATCTCCAAGGAATATATTTGGGTAGAAAAAGCATGTTGCACAATATGTATAATGTGGTATTTTTGTAAAACGAAACAAACCAAATTAAGATGTGTATATGTGTTTTGGTATATAAAAGAATTCTGGAAAGAGATACACAAATTTTTAACACTGGTTATTCATGAAGACAGGAGTAAAATAGGGTGGAATTTTCCCCTTTTTAAATGGACTTTGGCACTTGTCCTTTTTGAGAACTCACATTTTTTTTTCCCCAGTGAAAAAATTAGTTGAAAAAAATGCCCAAATAAGTGTTGTTGCTGTGGCTTGTTTTGTTGTTTTTTGTTTTTTTGCCTCACATGGTTCTCAGTTTCCTTCCCATTGAAGCTTCTTTAGTTGTCCTCATCATCGTTAGTTCCTCACATTCACAGCCACACGACCATCATGAGCATCATGTGGTACATAAATAACGGGAAGGAAACAAAAGTTCAAGGTGTTCTATAGGGGAAGGTGAAAGGGAAGTGTCACAAAGTATCTGCCATGTGACAGGACACTCTCTGCTAGACAATATATATGGTACTCAAGATGATCCCAATAGATAGTGTTTTATAGATGTTGTCCAATCATAGTCTCTATGTTTTGAATACAGTTTAAAAAGTGGACTTGAATTAGGAGTGATTCTATCTTCAGGTCAGGCCCTCCTAATCCCCCATTGGGATTAGCCAACATCGTCCTAATCAGACTCAATGTCTCCTGTTTCAATGCCCTTCAGTCCGCCCTCAGAGATTTTTGTTTTTAACATGTACCTCGTCATATCTTTTTCTTGCTTAAAATTCTTCAAGGATTAAACATTACCTATAGGACAGTATCAACATTCACAAGCATATTTTCCAAGTCCCTTCACGATCTGGCATGTGACAATCTTTTCAGTTCTATCACCTTCTGTGTGCCCCATCCTTTGGCAGGTTGTTTTACCAAGCTACTGCTAATTCCTTGAATGTGCCATTTGGTTTCATTCTTTAGGTCATTGTACATGCAGAATATTGGGGGTTCTCTTATGAATTCCTACTTACCTTGCAAGAGTCAATTCATATATCTGAAACCTTTTCGGACCCACCTAAACTGTATCCCCTCTGCTCATTCCATCTTCCCCAGAATGTGCCACTTTGATATGTGGATTATTTTGAGCTAAAAACAGTCAAGGCCCAAAAGACCCAGGAAGAGCTTTTTAGCGCCCTCTTAACTGCCTTTAACAATTTAGTTACAGGGCTTGCCTGGTCCAGAAAGAGAGCTATCACTAGAGATAAACAGAAGAGTCTGGGCTAATCAGGGAGATTCAAATCAAAACCACATTGAGACACCACCTTACACCAGTTAGAATGCCCAAAATTAACAAGATAGTAAACAACAAGTGTTGGAGAGGATGTGGAGAAAGGGGAACCCTCTTACACTATTGGTGGGAATGCAAGTTGGTGCAGCCACTTTGGGAAACAGTGTGGAGATTCCTTAAGAAATTAAAAATAGAGCTACCCTATGACCCTGCAATTGCACTGCTGGGTATTTACCCCAAAGATACAGATGTAGTGAAAAGAAGGGCCATGTGTACCCCAATGTTCATAGCAGCAATGGGTCACAGTCGACAAACTGGAAAGAATCAAGATGCCCTTCAACAGACAAATGGATAAAGAAGATACGGTCCATATATACAATGGGGTATTATGCCTCCATCAGAAAGGATGAACACCCAACTTTTGTATCAACATGGACGGAACTGGAGGAGATTATGCTGAGTGAAATAAGTCAAGAAGAGAGGGTCAATTGTCATATGGTTTCACTTGTGGAGCATAAGGAATAACACAGGACATTGGGTGAAGGAGAGGAGAAGTGAATTGGGGGAAATCGGAGGGGGAGACAACCCATGGGAGACTGTGGACTCTGAGAAACAAACGGAGGATTTTGGAGGGGAGGGGGGTAGGGGGCTGGGAGGGCCTGGTGGTGGGTATTAAGGAGGGCACATACTGCATGGAGCACTGGGTGTGGTACATAAACAATGAATCTTGGAACACTGAAAAAATAAAATAAGATTTAAAAAAAAAACCAAAACAGTCTGGACTAGGCGTGGTAAACTGGGGGGAGCTTGCCAGGGCTTGTTTGTTCGAGTCCTCTCTGTGTCCCGTTGTCTCTACATGGCACAACCAACCTCTGTTTACCAAACATTTGCTCATCCCATCTTCCTATAAATTCACTTCCTCCCCTTTGAAGCCACAGATGCCTACGCCCTTCTCTCTAGCTCAGGATGGCATATAAGTCTCCATTGCCTGACTGTCTTTGAGCCTCTCATGTCTTTGTGGGGCTCCCATAAGTACAAAATTAAATTTGCTTTTCTCCTGTTCATCTCTGTTATGTCAATTTAATTAATTAATAATGAAAGAAGCTAGAAGAGTACAAGCAGAAATTTTCCTCTTCTACACCTGTATAGCTGATGTTTTATAGATATTTGTAGTTTTTAAACCTGTTTGACTTTCCTATTAGACTTTCAATTCCTTGAGGATAGTGACTTTGTTTTCCTTATTATTTGTGTACCTGATACCTAGAAGGCATATGATATACATTAAATAAATATTTATTCCATGAATAAGTAAAAAATAAATACATAATCAATTGCAATAAATTTTATAGGGATAAAGATGTGAAGAAGAGCATATATAGGAGGCTTCATTATTTGAAATAATCTCCTAGGTATAAAAGTTGAAGGTAATTGATCTGTAAGATTTAGACATCAGATATTATAGAAGAATTCTCAGGAAGTGAGACTTTTATTTGAATGAGATGTGATTATCACTGATTTCAAATACTTCCCTGCCTGGGAAGCTTTGATTTTGTTTTTATATAGGATTATGTATTACATACACAGCAAGCACATACCAAACCAAGAAAGAGAAGTAAAAATCAGAGACATAAGCAAACTGAAAATGTAGTTACTGTTCCTTGCACAACAGATGAGGTGTGGACTTTAAAGAAACAAAATGTGACTGGAGTAAAGAAGAAATGTTGTTCGGGGGTGTGTTTTACTGTTCTCTCCCTGAGTACCTGCATATAGAAAACCAATGTTAAGAGCCAGAGAAGCAAATTAATGGCTAAGGAATGATTTTAAAATAGAATATTGACAGTAGGCCATAATGCTTTCTTGTAATTACTCATCTGCTTAAGAACTTCAAAATGTATTAGCCATGGAAAGCTCCCAGACAAACATTTGCAACTAAAATGTTTAGGCTGTGGTGGCTGGGTGGCTCAGTTGTTAGACATCTGCCTTCGGCTCAGGTCATGAGTCCGGCGTCCTGGGATTAAGTCCTTCATCAGGCTCCCTGCTCAGCTAGGAATTTGCTTCTCCCCCTGCCTGCCGATCCCCTTGCTTGTGCGCTCGTGCGCGCTCGCGCTCGCTCTCTCTCTCTCTCTCTCTCTCTCTGTCAAATAAATAAAATCTTTAAAAAACTAAAATAAAATGTTTAGGCCATCTTAGGTTCTATGACTGTTTTAAACAGACACACACACACACACACACACACACACACGCATGCACACACTCATGTATAGGCACATGCACACCCTCAAAGCCCACATATGTATTGATTGAATTATCCTCATAGGCCATTACTTCAGATCTTAAAAGACTGGACTAATGATACAACCTGTGAAGAAAAGAAAAAAATACTCACAGGAAAAAATTTAATCTTAGTGCAGAAAAGAGTTAACACCAAATGACTAACTGTTTATCCTTAGAAAGGTCTGCTTTCAAGGTTAGCCCCATGGCTGGAGTCTGGGAACTTGAATTTCGGAAGGGTTCCCACCATTACCAGAACTGATAAGTGTGGCTCACTGGCCCTAAACAGTTAGTGCAAATATGAAGGTTTATGCTGAACACCTGCTTTCCTTTTGAGAGGCTGGAATTTGGGTACACGCCAAACAAGGGCTGCCTACATGACCACCCCCAAATAAAATCCCTAGGCGCTCAGTCTCTAATGAGCTTTCAGGGTCAGGAACATTTCACACATGTTGTCATAACTTGTTTGTTAATCCATTGGGAAAGGACTCTTGGAAAATTGCTCCTGGTCTCCCTCGGACTTGGCCCTATGTGCTTTTTCCCTTTGCTGACTGTGCTTTGTGTCCTTTCAGAGCACAAATACATGCTGAGCCCTACGAGTCCTCTCTGTGAATTGTCAAACCCAGTGGTGATCCTAGGGACCCCTGACACCCCCTCAGACACCAGAAGCAGACTTTTTTTTTTTCCTTTTGACAGGCAGAAAGAGCGCATGGGGCTGGGGAGTGGGGGGATGGTTAGAGGGAGAAGCAAACCCAGTGAGCCTGACGTGGGGCTCGATCCCAGGACCCTGGGAACACAACCTGATCTGAAGGCAGATGCTTAACTGACTGAGCCACCCAGGCATCCCGGAAGCAGATGTTTTTATGATCTTATCTGAAAATTATTCTTACTGAATATTCTCAGATCCTGTCAAAGCCTATCTTTCTCTTTTGGTGCACGGCAAATACCCAGTTAAAATAGAGCCTGCTTTTCTTTTCTTTTCTTTTCTTCTTTCTTTCTTTCTTTCTTTTTTTTTTTTTTTAGCATTTCATTGTTACACACATAGTTGTAAAAACAAAATACAGTTAAAAGTCAAAATTTCCTTCCAAATAAGGCAGCTGGTTCTGTGTAAACTTAAAATATCTGAATATTGTCATCGACTCAACAAAAAGGTCTGTAGATTTGCGTGACCCTTTGGGGATATTCCATTTTGATGTCAAGACGCCTGACTTTACTTTCTAAAGAGTGAGGTTTCTTTTTCTCTCTTTTCCACCAGGCAAATCCCTACTCAGCACTCAAGATTCAGTTCAAATGTCACCTCTTCAGTTCAACCTTCTAAACTCCCCCAGGCTAAGTGCGTCCCTTATCTATCAGTTTCCCCATTGTATTTTCTGTCTTCCTCTTCCGCAGAGTGATCACATTGCATTAAGATTGGTTATCTCTCTCTCTCTCTCTCTCTCCTGAAATTTGAGGCTCAGGACTAGGTCTTTTCACCCATCAGTTCCCAGATTATACATTAGCATGTGACAAAGGGCATGTACTCAGAAAGTTTGTCACATAATATTAAATGAATCACTAGACATGTTTGATTCATCGCTGAATTTAAATATATTTATGTTTGTGGGATCTTTTATTGATTATGGTACTCAGATATCATTGAATGGGACCGTGGCTTTAAAATTTCCTGAATAAGTATAAAGTGCTCTTGATTATTATTGTTAGTCATCATCATGGTTGAGAGTTAGTATTATTATTATAAAAATGACAAGTCTTGGCATTTCAAAAATGCGAAGTTAAAAATCACTGTTCTAGCTCTTGCTAGAGAGCCAGACAGTATGTCATTACACAACATTTTATCTTTTTGGAAAGCAACCAAATATGATCACGGGGGAAGCAGATAAAGGGGAGCAGAATATGTCACCCCAAAATATGCCTCTATGGCATAAAGATTATTTGAGGCTGGTAATTTTTAAGAAACTACAGACACAGAGGAAGCTCTGAAATCAGAGCAAAAGCTACCCTTTTGTAAAAGACATTTACACGTATAAGGGAAATCTCCATTTGTAAGGCTGTCTCCCCGTCTATACCAGGAAGTGGAGGATGACTCTAAATCTTTAGAAACTGATCAATGGGGAAGGCAGTAACTGACACCTATACAACAACCCTCCCCTTGTTGACTGTGTTTTTCCTGGTCACCTCCCATAACTGGCTCCCCTCTACCCCAAAATGTTTCTTTGGTTTTAGCTGAAGGTGATATTTGAAGGTGGTGGCTTGGACCATGGTGGGGAGTCACTCAGTTTGCCTGGACCTCTCCCATGTATACAGGTGGTATATATGCTATTAAATGTTTGGTTTTCTCCTGTTAAACTCTCTTTTTATCGTGGCGGTTTGGGGGGGGGGGGATGTCTCAACCAAGAACCTAGAAAGGAAGAGGGAAAAATCTTTTATCCCCCCCACACAGCAAAGGGCTAGCAGTTAATACTATTGCGAAGCAAACCACAGAACAAGAAAGCGGTGTTGGCTGGTGGTGCTGGCCTGTTGAAGATCAGCAAGAACCTCCTACTTAGCAGGTGCAGTGGCCTCTTCCTTCTTCCACTCTCTGTTGTGTCTGAAGCTGTTTCTTCCTCTTTCCTTACTTTCCAGGACCCCATTCTGTTATCCACCTTCCTGTTTCACGGCCCCTTCCCTTCTTCCTTCTGTGGCTTGCCTCTCCCCTCCCACCTCTTAACTGTGTTCATTTACTCATATTCTATCCATGGCCCTCTTTTCTCTTCATTCCCTCTGTTGGGAAATAAGATGGTTAAAAATGACCAAGCATTTAACTATTTATTTTAACCTTCAAACAACTATATAGTATTGGGGAGGAAAAATTTTGTTCTACTCATCAAAGATTCTTTCGACTGGTCTAAGAAGCTAACTGACTTGAGACAGAGTAACAGGAGAAAGTCATACACAAGTTTAATGACATGTATACCTCCTGTATATATGGGAGCGATCCAGGAAAACTGAGTAACTCCCACAAATGGCTGAAGCCATCACCTTAAATAACGTCTTGAGCTCAAAACAAAAGAGATGGGAGTCAGTTATAAGGGTACCAGGAAAAACTCAGTAATGAAAGGTAAGGTTGTTATGCATACTTAATTCCCTTCCTTCTCCACTGTTAAGAGTTTCTAGAGATCTACAGCCATTCTCCTCTTCCTGTTAGAGAGAGGAAGACACCTGTTACAAATGGAGATTTCCCTAATACGTGTATTTGTCTCTTACAAAAGGGTGTCCAATGTTTCTTAAAAATAACCAGTTTGAAATAATCAATATGCCCAAGAGACAGAGCCTGGGTTGCCAAAGTTTGCTCTCCTACAATAGGTCATAATATCATTCCCATTGTAAAGATGGGGAAACCGAGGCAGAAAGATGTGAAGTGAATCGTCCAAAATCACAGCCACTCATAAGGGGAGAGGCTGAGACTGAAACTGACAGCTTGGCTCCAGAGTCCAGACTTTTAACTACTTCATCACTCTTTGTCAGAAGCACCCTTTGGTTCAGAGTCTGCAAACCAATTGTCTCAAGAGTGTTGAATTTGGAAGGACAGGGGACTAGCTGTTTTTTGTGAATTCCTCAAAGGGATTCCCCCGATCAGGCTCACTTAAAACAGAAACCACCAGGTGCTCTGAAGTTGTGAGACCAGGCAACTGAAAAAAAATCTTGGCAATCCTGACCCAAACTAGATCCCCTTATGACTTTCCTATCTCTAGTACTGATTCTACTGTTAACATGGAGGGTTTGCTGACGAGATTTTGGAGCTACGAGCCTATACGGTAGCGACCTGCTAGGTCTCCACTGACCCTTGGTGGACAGAAACATCACGATTGTTGTGTATTGCCCGATGCCGGGCACGTTATCACCTTTCATGGAAAATGTTTACAGAAGGAGTGAACATATTTGTAGCAGAATGTAAGTTCCTGAGAAGCAGGGACAGTGGCGTTCCTACATTGTATTCTGTAATGTTTCTCCTAAGTAATCCTTAAATTACGTGCATCTGTTAAATTCTATTGATTGCAATCTAACTTTTTGGGTGGGCACATCTGAATGCAGTGGGAAGCTTACTTCGGGATTTAAGAAATATTTGCATCACTTTTAAGGAGCTTATTAAATTCTAGAAAGAACCCATTTAAAAGCCTTTTTATTGAACCAAGAATGAAAGTAATGAAAACCAATTTTGCACAGTTAAAAAAACAGTGAAGCTCTTAATAATAATTGTTTTTGAACTCCCCATTGCTTAACTCAATACATTTTGTTTCTGAGTAAAACTTTCCTTTCCTCCTGGGAATGCCTTAACCAATCCCAAAGTTACACGGTAATTGAAGTTGTTAACTACTCTGCCAAATGCGAATCATTTGCCTGGGAGTCTGAATCACTTTTAAAAGCTCACTGATGTTGCTCGTGGTGCGGAAACATTCATGGATGGTTCAGAATACTCCTGCAGGTTCACTCCAGTTGTTTTTTTCTTTTTCCCCTTGAGTTGAAGGAAAGTGTTATTTAAATTCATGTATTTTATTAGATATCGCATATCTAACCCAACTGTATTCTTATGAAATTATTTCAGGGTATCTGGATTGTTACATTCTGTCTCCGTGGATGCTGGCTCTTTCCAAGTGATGGGACTCTGGGGGAACTGCAGCTTTTTCCTTTGTACTTTGATGTATTCCTTACAAGATTTCTTTTTTAATTAAAAAGCATTCCTCATTTTTATAAAATCAATACATTACTTGATTTAATGATATTTACTTTCTGTGTTTCAGTTCCAGTTCAGACAATAAAAAACATGTATTGAGTTTCTACTCCATGCTAAAACGCAACATCGAGTAAGGTGGGGTCTCCTCCCTTAAGGAGCTTTCAACTAAGTGGGAGAGAGAAACGTACGCGGACAAAAACATCTATGCGGGTTGTTTGCACAGGGGATCAAGAGAACAGAGGCGGCGTTCTCTTGGAAGAGAGAGCCTGGGCATGACAAGGAGACCAGATAATAATGGACTGGGAGGCTGGGGGCAGAAAAGCGGAGGGGACAGCATGAACAAAGGCCTAGCGATAATAAAGAACATGGTTTGTGTGGCTTGCTGCAAACCTCACTGGAATTGCTGGTGAAGAACGTGCTGGGCACAGTTGGTATGGAAAGATACTAGACAGCTGTCCAAAGACCCGCTCAGGAAGGACTTTTTTGCTATTCCAAGCCACTATGCCATGCTCTGCAGCTTGGCAGGAAATGAAGCACTGTGGAAGGGTTTTAAAAAAGAAAGTGACAGTGGGAATATAAATTGATTCAGCCACTACGGGAAACAGTATGGAGGTTCCTCAAAAAATTAAAAATATAATTACCATGTGATCCAGCAATCCCACTTCTTGGTATATATCCAAAGGATAAGAAAACATACAGAAAATAGATCTCTGCTCTCTTGTTTATTGCTGCATTATTCACAATAGGGAAGATGTGGAAATCACCGAAGTGTTTGTCAATGAATGAATGGTTACAGAAGATGTCATGTATATACACAATATTGAGGTGGTGTCTGTGTACAAT
The DNA here is from genome assembly GCF_963455335.1 of Martes martes. Lineage (NCBI taxonomy): Eukaryota > Metazoa > Chordata > Mammalia > Carnivora > Mustelidae > Martes > Martes martes. The sequence continues at coordinate 37,317,726 of NC_137897.1, read as the reverse complement.
ATTTTTCAAGATTGAAAAATGTGGTATATATGTACAATATTTTTCAGGTGCAAGAAAGAAGGAAATCCTGCCGTTTGCAACAACATGGATGGATCTCAAGGGCATTACGCTTATTGAGATAAGCCAGACAGAGAAAGACAAATACTGTTTATCACCTATATGTGGAATGTAAAAAAGTTGAACTTACAGAAACAGAGAGGAGAATGGTGATTACTGGGGACCAGGGCTTGGAGCAGTTGGAGAGATACTGACCAAAGGGTACAAACTTGCAACGAAAGGATGAATAAGTTCTGGAGATCTAATGCACAGCATAGTGATTATAGTCAACAAGGCTATATTATATTCTTCAGAGACCAGCAAAGAAAGTAGATTCCTTTTTTTTTTTTTTCAAAGAGACTAGATCTTAAAGGCACTCACCCCCAAAAAGAAATGATATCATCTGATAGAGGTATTAACTAAAGCTATTGTGGTAATCATATTGTAATACATAAATGTACCAAGTCAATGCGTTGTATGCTTTAAACATATACGATGTTAAATGTCAATGATATCTCAAAACTAATTTTAAAAATTAAAATTAAAATAAAAAATAAAAATAGAAAAGAAACCAGCAAGTTCAGATCAACGATTTAGGTAAGTCATTCTGGTGGCACTGCGTGTGGAGGTGAGGTTGGCAGAAGTAGAAGCTAAGACTCAGTTGGGAGACTTTTGCAGCGACCCCTAGAAAATGTGTCTTGAACTAAAGCAGAGGAAGCAGGGCTAGAGAAATGGGTGGTGGGTTTGAGGTATATTTAGTAAGTGGAATTACCAAGGCTCCATGTTTGGAGGGTGAGAGGAAACTTCTAGAATAATCCTTAGGTTTCTGCCTGTGTGTCCTTTGGTAGATGACATTTTAGGGGAAAGACTGATGAGCTCTATGTTGGGCTTTTGGGGTTATAGGTGTCTGTGGAACACCCAAGAAGGCTTCACAGCAGGAATTTGGAAAAAGTATTCAAAACTCAGGGCTAGGTTTTTGGGGTATTCAGTATTCTAAGGTTCTGGGCTAGAGCACAGATTAGGAAGGGCCTATGGTTAAACCTATGAGGTCGGGTAAGATCAATCAGAAAGCAATATGTAGTGGAGCGTCTGCCTGGCTCAGTTGGTAGAGCTCGTGACTCTTCATCTTGGGGTTGTGAGTTTGAGCCCCTCCCATGGGGGTAGAGATTACTTAAGAAATATTTTTTAAATATTCAAAATAGAAAAAGGAAAGCCATATGTGAGGAATTATGGGCCGAGGGTGGCACTTCAGAAAGAATCAGGTAGATTGGGAGAGGAACATGAAGGTGGCAGAGAAACAACATCAGGGGGGTGCACAGAGGACCAGGAGAGGGCAACGTTAGTGAAGCAAGGGCACTACAGACTTTCCAGAAAGAACAATGGACAACAGTGTTAAACGCCTCAGGACAATCCAGAAGGGGAAGGAGGGAAAATGTCCATGAGGCCTAGCAGTTAAGAGGGTCGCTCGTAACTTCTGTCAGTGCAGGGGGAAGGCAGATATTCTAGGCCTGATCTGTGAGAGGGCACACCTATGATTAAGGGGAGATTTTTTTCTTTTCATCACCCTAAGTCAGTCTAAGTCAACCAAGCTGTTTTATATCTCCATGGCTGGTGGGAGGGTTATTTCCTAGTCTGCCATTTCACTGAGGGGGCAAGCCCTGGAGGAGGATTCCTTGTTTGGGCTTCAGGCCTCTTTCTTGGTCTTGAAGCTGATAGACTTCAGTAGACTCCTGCTTCATCACATATCACTTCATGTTTTAAAAAATATTTTTTTTAATTTTTTAAAAAGATTTTATTTATTTATTTGACAGACAGAGATCACAGGTAGGCAGAGAGGCAGGCAGAGAGAGAGGAGGAAGCAGCCTTTCCGCAGAGCAGAGAGCCTGATGTGGGACTCGATCCCAGGACCCTGGGATCATGACCTGAACCGAAGGCAGAGGCTTAACCCACTGAGCCACCCAGGCGCCCCTTAAAAAATATTTTTAAAGATTTATTTTTATTTATTTGAGAGAGAGTGAGAGAGAGCCGGTGGCGGGGGGGGGGGGGGTGGGGTAGGGCCAGAGGGAGAGGGTGAGCTCGATCTCATGACCCTGAGACGATGACCTGAGCTGAAACGAAGAGTCAGTTCCTTAACCAACTGCACCACCCAGGTGCCCTGATTTTTTTTTTTTTTTCATAAACTATACCCACTAGTCCCCTGGTTACCAAGGTCCAGAAACGATCCACACCACGACACCCAGCACAGTCATTGTCTGCTCATCACTCTGCTTCACAACATCCTCTCCATCTTTGGACCCTGGGAGTTCCTTACTGCCTTCACACCCAGCTATATATTTTAAAGGAGTCTGCGCCAGGCACAGGTCATGATTCCAGGGTCCTGGAATCGAGCCCCGGGTCTGGCTCCCTGCTCAGCAGGGAGCCTGCTTCTCCCTCTCCCTCTGTGTGCTGCTCTCCCAGCTTGTGCTCTCTTTCGCTCTATCAAAGAAATTTAAAACTTCGTTAAAAAACAATTAAAAAAATAAAGGATATCTACTGTCTAGTACGGCCAGAAATGGAAGCATAGATCTTTTTCTGAACATTTAAATATGCTGCATGTACATAGACTTTTTCCTTAGCCCCACACTTTCTTATTTTGTTACTTTGTCACCTTATCTTTTTTTTTTAATAAGTTTTAATTTTAACATACAGTGTTATATGTGTTTCAGGTTTATCACTTTATCTTGAGCTTTTTATTGTACAAAGTTCTTCTAAAACACTCAGGGGATTTTCTCCTATTCCTTGCCATGCTGTATCATTCATTCAATAGGATGCTAAATTCAGTTTTCCAATATCTTATTTAGGATTTTAACATCTGTGTTCATGTAATTTATTCTTATTCTCCTCTCCCTTCCCTTCCTCACTTCCTCCTTCCCTTCTTTCTTTCATAGCACTCTTTTTTTGTCTGGGCTTGTCAGTTTTGGGTTAGACTAGTTAGTATTGCAGAAAGAGAGCTGGCAACATTTTTTTAAAGAAGATTTTGAAGATTTAATCATTTTACATAGGGAGAGGGAGAAAATCCTCAAGCAGACCCCTTGCTGGATGCAGAGCCCGTCGTGGCGCTCGACCCCAGAACTTTGAGATCATGACCTGAGCCAAAATCAAGAGTCAGACACACTCAACTAATGGAGCCACCCAGGCGCCCCAAGATTTGGCAATGTATTAAGTTTGTTAACAGGCTCGCAAGTACATCTGTTCTTTGAAGGTTTATCTGCTTGAAGAGATATCTTTTATTAAGCTCTTGGGGCTTGGTGACTTTTGAGCAGTAGATCTTGGATTATCTTTTACATTTCTTCAGTGATTGTTCACTTATTCAGGTTTCTCACTTTTTAATTTTACAATTATCATCAAATAAAATTGACTGCTTTTCTTTTGATGTATGGTATTATGATTTTAATACATGTAGATTTGTGTCACTCTTACTACAATCAGCATACAAAACACTTGCAACATCCCCAAACTTTCTTCTACTCCCCTTTACAGTCACCTCTAACCCCTGACAACTGCAGATCTGGTCCCCATTACTATTGTTCTGTCTTTGCACAAGTGTCATATAAATGTAACCAAAGTAATGAGCAAAGTGATCCATAACTTGGTAGCTGGGAGCCAAGGGAGGGATTAGCTTTGACAATCTGCTCCTCATCATTTTCTCTACTAGAGCCTGCCAGTAATCTTAGGTGAAGTTGTTTTCTAATTGCAGAGAACCAAAACTTGGCTCCCTTTTTTTCTTTCTCTCTCTTTTTTTTAGATGATGCCAAAATTGGTAGTGCATAGAAAATGAAGAACTTCTAGAAAAATATCAGGACAAAGAACATTTCTTTACTGTTTTAACATATACGGTTTATATGTCAACATGCTACTCTTTCAGGCTCGGATCTTTCTGTTTATAATACAAAGTTTTATAATAAAGTGTCATTTTCTGCACCAGTTATGTGCTTACTACAAAGCTAAGTACTTTACATGTATTTCTCATGCACTCCTCATGACTATCTTCTTTACAGATGAAAAACTAGAGCACAGAGAAGTTAAGTGGTCTCCCCAAGATCACCCAGCTGGTAATACTAGTAGCAGAGCTGGGATTTGAACACATCTTTCTTTCTCTAAATCTTGTCATTTCTATGGGTCATTTGTATTTATAAGAGAGTAGCGGTAGTAACAGTGCTGTTTTACAAGATTTATCCTTCCCTTCTCTGCTTTGCTTCATTTATATCTCCCATCAGAGAACTCATTTTTAATTTTATTTTATTTTTATTTTTAAAGATTTTATTTATTTATTTGAGAGAGAGTGAAAGCGATCACAAGGGCAAAGGGAGAAGCTGACTCACCGCTGAGCAGGGAGCCTGATGTGGGACTCCGATCCCAGGACCCTGAGATCATGACCTGACCCAGCCGCCCCTCATTTTCCATTTGAACAGTCATCTCTATGTGGCTTACTCCTAAACATTCTGTCTTCAATCCTAACATCTGCTTTGAACTCCCTTGAACGCTAATACCGAAGATGTGGACCTGGATGTTGCTAGTGGATATCAAGGGGCACAGATGTATAGTAGTTAAGGGCAAAAGCCTTGAATGTGGACTGCCAGCACCTGAATTCTGTTTTTACCACTTGTCAGCTAAATACCCTGCGTCAGGCTCCCTGCTCAGTGGGGAGCCTGCTTCTTCCTACCCCTCTGCCTCTCCTGCTTGTGCTCTTTCTCTCCCTCTGTCTCTCTTTCTCTCAAATAAATAAATAAATAAATAAACTGTTAAAAAAAGAGAATACATTTGCTATTATGTCTCAAATACTTCATTTCTAAAACTGATCTTTTCAACCTCCCTCTCAAAGCACATCTGTCCTCTTTTTACCCCTCCCCCAATAATAAAAAAAACTAGATCTAGACTCCTTGTTTCCTTAGGCCCTAGAGCCCTTCCATGATGTGTTCTGAATATATCCCTTTGTTTTTCCAATTTCTTGGCCACCCCACCTTACCTGGATTACTTCAAGAACCTTTCTTTTTCCTCTTCTTTCAGACATTTTCTCTTTTAATCCATCCAGTCTTTTCTTCATGTAGTACACTTTGACTATTTCCAGGGTTATCTGTGATTTTTTCTGTTATTAAACGTTTTCTTTAATCTGATGATGATGAATTATCAAAACTACCAGCTCCTATACAACAGAAAAAATTAAAGACTCCCAAACTTCCCCTAGGATTTAACCACTGTTCACTATTTGGTGCACGTGTTACTTAATACTGTACAGAACCATTATTAAAATTAGGTGCATATTTCCTTTGTTATTACACATAACTACTAGTAACATTTTTGGTGCATATTTCTACTGTTCACAATTTGGGCATGTTGCATGTAGTATTTTCCATAACGACTATTACTGTTTTGGTACATATTCTTTTTTTTTTTAAGATTTTATTTATTTATTTGACAGACATCACAAGTAGGCAGAGACACAGGCAGAGAGAGGAGGAGGCAGGCTCCCTGCTGAGCAGAGAGCCCGACCTGGGGCTCGATCCCAGGACCCTGAGACCATGAGACCATGACCTGAGCTGAAGGCAGAGGCTTTAACCCACTGAGCCACCCAGGTGCCCCATATTCTTTTTTTTTTTTAAGATTTTATTTACTTGACAGGGAGAGACACAGTGAGAGAGGGAATACAAGCAGGGGAAGTGGGAGAGGGAGAAGCAGGCTCTCCGCTGAGCAGGGAGCCCAGTGCTGGGCTTGATCCCAGGACCCTGGGATCACGACCCGAGCCGAAGGCAGACACTTAATGACTGAGCCACCTAGGCACCCCCCGGTACATATTCTATTTAATATGACACATAAAGCTTTTCAACATTATTTCTTAACCACATGCGTTGTTGACATATTTCTGGGGTAGCGATATAGATGTATATCCTTATTTTTAAAAAATTCATCATATTGGATACAAAAGAAGATTTATGAAGCACATGTAAGGAATAAAGAATTTTCATACAGTGAACACTCATATGCACAGCACCCTGTTTAAGAAATAGAACATTTTCATTACCTTCGAATTCCTGTTGCCTTCCTTCTCAGAGGTAACCCTTATTACGTATTTCTGTTTATCATATTTTCTTTTCATTGTAGATTGCACGTACGTTGGTGTAGCTAAACAATACATTGTTTGCTTTTGCATGGTTTTGAAATTTGTATAAACAGATCATTCTGTATATTGTCTTCTGCAACTTGATTCTCCAACCGACCCCCCCCCCCCGCCAATGTATGTCTCTTTTGGGATTGTGACTGGAATGACAGTAAGGAGAATTGATATCTTCATGATATTGAGTCTTCCAGCCCATGAATGTAATGTATATCTCCATTTACTTGGGTCTTCTTTAATGCCTTCCAGTGTCATTTATCATTTTCTCCCTAAATGTCTTGCCCATCTTCTGTTAGATTTATTCCTAGATATATATTATTTTTTGGTGCTATTCTAAATGACCTTTAAGAAGTCAGTTTGCTAGCCATTTTGGTAGATACAGAAATGCAATTAATTTCTTTAAAAAATGAAACTGCTAAAATCTGGAAACAGGAAACTAACATATTTATTGTTTATGCTACATATAGCTATATTGAAATTTTATAAATTTGGTTGGGAATGATGGACACAAACTTCAGGATAGTATGTGGAGAGGGAGAAAGAACAGGATGAAGGACAGGCACAAAGAGGACATTAGTGGTATTTATAACATTTTGTTTTTGAAGCAAATATGGCTAAGTATTAAGATTTGTTTAGGCTGCATAGCAAGTTTATGAGCAATTGTTTTATTATCCTCTGTGCCTTTTTGAAATAGGTCATAATTTTAAAAAGAAAATGCACAATGTTGATTATATATGCTTGAGATAAATAACTTTTATGATGGATGACCTCAGAATATATGAATTCCATTGATTATTCTAAATTAGACGTTGTAAAGTGGGGGCTGTGTGCTGAATCCAAGCTCCAGATGTGATTGTTTTTTTGTACCCTATGATCAAACAAATGATCCAGCCATGAAACACCAAGGATTTTACATTAGAATCTGGATTTCTGAATTCCCTTAAAAAGTTAGAAAATCTGACAATACTGTATTTCCATGTGGCAATAGTCAATTAGATATTAATAAGTAGTGGCTGCCTGTTTGTTTATTGACCACTTGTTATGAAAAATTTCAAACATTTTCGAAGATAGAGAGAAGAACATAATGAGCTCCCAGATATCCATTGTTGAAATTTAATCATTGTTGATTCATGACCAATTTTCTTATATCTGTTTTCTCTGATCTTCTGACCTCTGGATTATATGGAAGCCAATTCCAGACACTGTATCATTTAATGTTTTTCATGTATAAGTATTTCAGTGTTTATTTCTAAAACAGAAGTAATTTTAGAAAACATAACCACAATATTATTGTCATACCTAAAAATATGTAACAGTAATTACTTAATCAAATACCAAGTCAACAATCAAATTTTCCCCATTTTGTCAACTACATGTTATAGTTTGTTCACATAACTCAATTCTTATAAGTACATTGCATGTGCTTGACATTTTTTTTTAAGAGAGAGAGAGAGAACAACAACAGAGGGAGATGGACAGAGAGAATCTTTTTTTTCTTTTGAAGATTTTATTTATCGGGGCGCCTGGGTAGCTCAGTCGTTAAGTGTCTGCCTTCGGCTCAGGGCATGGTCCCAGGGTTCTGGGATCAAGCCCTGCATCGGGTCCCTTCTTGGTCGGAAGCATGCTTCTCCCTCTCCCACTCCCCCTGCTTGTGTTCCCTCTCTCGCTGTGTTTCTCTCTGTCAAATAAATAAATTAAATCTTAAAGAAATTTTCATTTATCTAATTGACAGACAGAGATCACAAGTAGACAGAGAGAGTGGGGGAAGCAGGCTCCTCACTGAGCAGAGAGCCCGATGTGGGGCTCGATCCCAGGACGCTGAGATCATGACCTGAGCCAAAGGCAGAGGCTTAACCCACTGAGCTACCCAAGCGCCCTGGACAAAGAGAATCTTAAGCAGGCTCCCCACCTTGTGCGGAGCCTGATATGGGAGTTGATCATGACCCGAACCAAAGTCAAGAGTCAGATGCTTAACCGACTAAAACATCTAGGCGCCCCATGCCGAACATATTTCTTAGATCTCTGAGATCTTGTAGTGAGATCTAGACCAGCACAGTCCAATAACATTTTCTGTGATAACCAAATGTTCCATATTTGTACTTTCCAATGTGATAGCTACTAGCTATGTTATGGCTATTGACCACTTAAGTGTGACTAGTGCCACCGAGAAAACACATTTTAAATTTTATTTAATTTTAATTAGTTAAAAATGTTTGCTAACAGCTTCACTGAGAGAAGATTCACATACCATGAGGTTTACCTTTTAAAGTGTACAATTCAGTGCCTTTTAATATATTCACAAGTTGTACATTGATCACCATTTAATCCAGAACATTTATATCACCCCAGAAAGAAACTCACTAGCAGTCACTTCCTGTTCCCTTTGTCTCCACCCCTCAGCACCCACTAATCTACTGTCTTGCTTTATGGATTTGTTTTGTTTTTTTGTTTTGATATTTCACATGAGGAAATCATACAATACGTAGCCTTGTGTCTGGCACTTTTCACATAATGTTTTCAATGTTCATCAACTGATACGTTAATAACATGTATCAGTTAATTCATTTAATTTTATGTCTGAATAATGCTTCATTATATGTATGCATATGCCATAGTTAGCTTATCCATTCATCCACTGATGGACATTTGAGTTTTTCTACGTTTTTTTTTTCCTTAAAGATTTTATTTATTTATTTTAGAGAAAGAAAGAGAGTGTGAATGGAGGGAGGAGCGGAGGGACAGGGAGAGAGAGAATCTCAAGCAGACTCCACACTGAACTTGGAGCCCAAAACAGGGCTCAATTTCACGACCCTGAGATCATGACCTGAGGCCAAATCAGGAGTCTGATGCTCAACCGACTGAGCGATCCAGGTGGCCCAAGAGTCTATCTACCTTTATGAACGTTACTATGAACATTCATATGTAAGTTTCTTTGCGGACATGTTTTTCATTCTCTTGAGTTTGTACCTAGGGATGGAATTTCTGGGTCATATGGTTACTCTGCGTTTAACTTTTTGAGAAACTGCCAGATGGCTTTCCAAAGCAGATGTAATATTTTACATTCCCTTCGGCAACATTTGCAGGTTCCAAAATTTCCACATCCTCACCAATACTTGTAATTGTCCATCTTTTTAGAGCAACCAATATAGTGCATGTGAAGTAATATCCCCTTATGGCTTTCATGTATATTTCCTTAATGACTAATGATGCTGAACAACCTTCCATGTGTTTACTGGTCATTGATACTTGGGATAAATATCTGTTCAAATCCTTTGCCCACGTAAAGATTGGGTTATTTCTTTTTTGTTGAATTGTGAGCATTCCTTATATATTCTAGACACAAATCTCCTATCAGATATATATGGTTTGCAAATATTTTCTCCATTGCTCTGAGTTGCCTTTCCACTTTCTTGATGATGTCCTCTGAAGCAGAAAAGTGTTTAATTATGATAAAGTCCAGTTTATCTACTTTTGTTTTGTTGGTTGTGCTTTAGGTGTCCTACCAAAAAACAAACAAACAAAAACAAAAACAAAAAACAAAACCCCGAGGAGTCAAGATGGCGGAGAAGTAGCAGGCTGAGATGACATCGGGTAGCAGGAGATCAGCTAGATAGCTTATCTAACCATTGTGAACACCTACAAATCCAACGGGAAATCGAAGAGAAGAAGAGCAACAATTCCAGAAACAGAAAATCGATCACTTTCTGAAAGGTAGGACCTGCGGAGAAGTGAATCCAAAGCGACGGGAAGATAGACCCCGGGGGGAGGGGCCGGCACCCGGCAAGCGGCGGAGCGACGGAGCACAAAATCAGGACTTTTAAAAGTCGGCTCCGCTGGGAGACATCGCTCCAGAGGCTAAACCGGGGGGAAACCCAGGCGGAGTCAGCATAACCCCAGGTCCTGCGGGGTCACAGAAGGACTGGGGGTGTCTGAGTGCCGCAGAGCTCGCAGGTATTAGAGTGGGGAAGCCGGCTACAGCGACAAAGCCGAGGAGTGAGCTCTAAGCCCGGGGTTACCTTTTGCCGGTCGCAGGCTGGGTGGGCTCGGAGCGCGGCTGGAGGCTGCGGAGACGGAAGCGACCCGGCGCTTTTCTCCAGCTCCAGCAATTGACTGCTTTCCTCGAGGCACAACCGCAAGCCAGGGAGGCGGGGCTGTTGGGCGCTTTGCTCTGAGAGCGCACTGAGGAGCGGAACCCCAAGATCTCGGCTCCTCCGGGCCGAGATATTGGGAGGCCGCCATCTTCATTCCCGTCCTCCGGAACTCTACGGAAAGCGCTCAGGGAACAAAAGCTCCCGAAAGCAAACCCGAGCGGATTACTTAGCCCGGCCCCTGGCAAGGGCGGTGCAATTCCGCCTGCGGCAAAGACACTTGAGAATCACTACAACAGGCCCCTCCCCCAGAAGATCAACAAAAAACCCATCCAAAACCAACTTCGCTCACCAAGAACAGCGGAATTCCACAGCAGGAGAAAGCAAATCTTATCTGGACAAAATGACAAGGCGGAAAAACTCACCTCAAAGAAAAGAACAAGAGGCCGTACCGAAGGCTGGAGACCTAATCAATACGGACATAGGTAACATGACAGATCTAGAGTTCAGAATGACAATTCTCAAGGTTCTAGCCGGGCTCGAAAAAGGCATAGAAGATATTAGAGAAACCCTCTCCGGAGAGATAAAAGCCCTTTCTGGAGAAATAAAAGAACTAAAATCTAACCAAGTTGAAATCAAAAAAGCTATTCATGAGGTGCAATCAAAAATGGAAGCTCTCACTGCCAGGATAAATGAGGCAGAAGAAAGAATTAGTGACATAGAAGACCAAATGATAGAGAATAAAGAAGCTGAGCAAAAGAGAGACAAACAAATACTGGACCACGAGGAGAGAATTCGAGAGATAAGTGACACCATAAGACGACACAACATTAGAATAATTGGGATTCCAGAAGAAGAAGAAAGAGAGAGGGGAGCAGAAGGTATATTGGAGACAATTATTGGAGAGAATTTCCCTAATATGGCAAAGGGAACAAACATCAAAATCCAGGAAATGCTAAGAACGCCCCTCAAAATCAATAAAAATAGGTCCACACCTCGTCACCTGATAGTAAAATTTACAAGTCTTAGCGACAAAGAGAAAATCCTGAAAGCAGCCCGGGAAAAGAAGTCTGTAACATACAAGGGTAAAAACATTAGATTGGCAGCGGACCTATCCACAGAGACCTGGCAGGCCAGAAAGAACTGGCATGATATATTCAGAGCACTAAACGAGAAAAACATGCAGCCAAGAATACTATATCCGGCTAGGCTATCATTGAAAATAGAAGGAGAAATAAAGAGCTTCCAGGACAAACAAAAGCTGAAAGAATTTGCAAACACCAAACCAGCTTTACAGGAAATATTGAAAGGGGTCCTCTAAGCAAAGAGAGACCCTAAAAGTAGTAGATCAGAAAGAAACAGAGACAATATACAGTAACAGTCACCTTACAGGCAATACAATGGCACTAAATTCATATCTCTCAATAGTTACTCTGAATGTTAATGGGCTAAATGCCCCAATCAAAAGACACAGGGTATCAGAATGGATAAAAAAACAAAACCCATCCATATGCTGCCTACAAGAAACTCATTTTAGACCCGAAGACACCTCCAGATTTAAAGTGAGGGGGTGGAAAACAATGTACCATGCTAATGGACATCAGAAGAAAGCTGGGGTGGGAATCCTTATATCAGATCAATTCGATTTTAAGCCAAAGACTATAATAAGAGATGAGGAAGGACACTATATCATACTCAAAGGGTCTGTCCAACAAGAAGACCTAACAATCTTAAATATCTATGCCCCTAACATGGGAGCAGCCAACTATATAAACCAATTAATAACAAAAACAAAGAAATACATCGACAGTAATACAATAATAGCAGGGGACTTTAACACTCCCCTCACTGAAATGGACAGATCATCTAAACAAAAGATCAACAAGGAAATAAAGGCCTTAAATGACACACTGGACCAGATGGACATCACAGATATATTCAGAACATTCCATCCCAAAGCAACAGAATATACATTCTTCTCTAGTGCACATGGAACATTCTCCAGAATAGACCACATCCTGGGTCATAAATCAGGTCTCAATCGGTACCAAAAGATCAAGATCATTCCCTGCATATTTTCAGACCACAATGCTCTGAAGCTCGAACTCAATCACAAGAGGAAATTTGGAAAGAACGCAAATACATGGAGACTAAACAGCATCCTTCTAAAAAATGAATGGGTCAACCAGGAAATTAAAGAAGAATTGAAAAAATTCATGGAAACAAATGATAATGAAAACACAACAGTTCAAAATCTGTGGGACACAGCAAAGGCAGTCCTGAGAGGAAAATATATAGCAGTGCAAGCCTTTCTCAAGAAACAAGAAAGGTCTCAAATACACAACCTAACCCTACACCTAAAGGAGCTGGAGAGAGAACAACAAAGAAAGCCTAAACCCAGCAGGAGAAGAGAAATCATAAAGATCAGAGCAGAAATCAATGAAATAGAAACTAAAAAAACAATAGAACAAATCAACAAAACTAGGAGCTGGTTCTTTGAAAGAATTAATAAGATTGATAAGCCCCTGGCCAGACTTATCAAAAAGAAAAGAGAAAGGACGCAAATAAATAAAATCATGAATGAAAGAGGAGAGATCACAACCAACACCAAAGAAATACAAACAATTATAAGAACATACTACGAGCAACTCTATGGCAACAAATTTGACAATCTGGAAGAAATGGATACATTTCTAGAGATGTATAAACTACCACAACTGAACCAGGAAGAAATAGATAACTTGAACAGACCCATGACCAGTAAGGAGATTGAAACAGTCATCAAAAATCTCCAAACAAACAAAAGTCCAGGACCAGATGGCTTCCCAGGGGAATTCTACCAAACATTTAAAGAAGAATTAATTCCTATTCTCCTGAAACTGTTCCAAAAAAATAGAAATGGAAGGAAAACTTCCAAACTCATTCTATGAGGCCAGCAGCACCTTGATCCCAAAACCAGACAAGGATCCCACCAAAAAAGAGAATTACAGACCAATATCCTTGATGAACACAGATGCGAAAATTCTCACCAAAATACTGGCCAATAGGATCCAACAGTACATTCAAAGGATTATTCACCACGACCAAGTGGGATTTATTCCAGGGCTGCAAGGTTGGTTCAACATCCGCAAATCCATCAATGTGATACAATACATTAATAAAAGAAAGAGTAAGAACCATATGATACTCTCAATAGATGCTGAAAAAGCATTTGACAAAGTGCAGCATCCCTTCCTGATTAAAACTCTTCAAAGTGTAGGGATAGAAGGCACATACCTCAATATTATCAAAGCCATCTATGAAAAACCCACCGCAAATATCATTCTCAATGGAGAAAAACTGAAAGCTTTTCCGCTAAGGTCAGGAACACGGCAGGGATGTCCGTTATCACCACTGCTGTTCAATATAGTACTAGAAGTCCTAGCCTCAGCAATTAGACAACAAAAAGAAATTAAAGGCATCCAAATCGGCAAAGAAGAAGTCAAACTATCACTCTTTGCAGATGATATGATACTACATGTGGAAAACCCAAAAGGCTCCACTCCAAAACTGCTAGAACTTATACAGGAATTCAGTAAAGTTTCAGGATATAAAGTCAATGCACAGAAATCAGTCGCATTTCTTTACACTAACAACAAGACAGAAGAAAGAGAAATTGAGGAGTCAGTCCCATTTACAATCGTACCCAAAACCATAAGATACCTAGGAATAAATCTAACCAAAGAGGCAAAGAATCTATACTCAGAAAACTATAAAGTACTCATGAAAGAAATTGAGGAAGACACAAAGAAATGGAAAAATATTCCATGCTCATGGATTGGAAGAACAAATATTGTGAAAATGTCTATTCTACCTAAAGCAATCTACACATTTAATGCAATCCCTATCAAAATCCCATCCATTTTTTTTAAAGAAATAGAACAAATAATCCTAAAATTTATATGGAACCAGAAAAGACCTCGAATAGCCAAAGGAATATTGAAAAAGAAAGCCAAAGTCGGTGGCATCACAATTCCAGACTTCAAGCTCTATTACAAAGCTGTCATCATCAAGACAGTATGGTACTGGCACAAAAACAGACATATAGACCAATGGAACAGAATAGAGACCCTAGAAATAGACCCTCAACTCTATGGTCAACTAATCTTCGACAAAGCAGGAAAGAATATCCAATGGAAAAAAGACAGCCTCTTCTACAAATGGTGCTGGGAAAATTGGACAGCCACATGCAGAAAAATGAAATTGGACTATTTCCTTACACCACACACGAAAATAGACTCAAAATGGATGAAGGACCTCAATGTGCGAAAGGAATCTATCAAAATCCTTGAGGACAATGCAGGCAAGCAACCTCTTTGACCTCAACCGCAGCAACTTCTTCCTAGGAACATCGCCAAAGGCAAGGGAAGCAAGGGCAAAAATGAACTATTGGGATTTCATCAAGATCAAAAGCTTTTGCACAGCAAAGGAAACAGTTAACAAAACCAAAAGACAACTGACAGAATGGGAGAAGATATTTGCAAACCACATATCAGATAAAGGGCTAGTATCCAAAATCTAAAAAGAGCTTAGCAAACTCAATACCCAAAGAACAAATAATCCAGTCAAGAAATGGGCAGAGGACATGAACAGACATTTCTGCAAGGAAGACATCCAGATGGCCAACAGACACATGAAAAAATGCTCCACATCACTCGGCATCAGAGAAATACAAATCAAAACCACAATGAGATACCACCTCACACCAGTCAGAATGGCTAAAATTAACAAGTCAAGAAATGACAGATGCTGGCGAGGATGCGGAGAGAGGGGAACCCTCCTACACTGCTGGTGGGAATGCAAGCTGGTGCAACCACTCTGGAAAACAGTGTGGAGGTTCCTCAAAAAACTGAAAATAGAGCTACCCTACGACCCAGCAATTGCATTCCTGGGTATATATCCTAAAGATACAAACGTGGTGCTCCGAAGGGGCACGTGCACCCGAATGTTTATAGCAGCAATGTCCACAATAGCCAAACTGTGGAAAGAGCCTAGATGTCCATCAACAGATGAATGGATAAAGAAGAAGTGGTATATATACACAATGGAATACTATGCAGCCATCAAAAGACATGAAATCTTGCCATTTGCGACGACGTGGATGGAACTAGAGGGTATCATGCTTAGCGAAATAAGTCAATCGGAGAAACACAACTATCATATGATCTCTTTGATATGAGGAAGTGGAGATGCAAGGTGGGGGGAGTTGGGGGGAGGTAGGAAAAGAAAAAATGAAAAGATGGGATTGGGAGGGAGACAAACCATAAAAGACTCAATCTCAAGAAACAGACTGAGGGTTGCGGTGGGGAGAGGGGATGGGAGAGGGTGGTGGGGAAATAGACATTGGGGAGGGTATGGGCTATGATGAGTGCTGTGAAATGTGTAAACCTGACGATTCACAGACCTGTACCCCTGGGGATAAAAATACATTATATGTTTATTAAAATAAAAAAATTAAAAAAAAACAAACCCAAAACATGGCTTAAACCAAGTTCAAGAATATTTGCTTCTGTATTTTCTTCCAAGAGTTTCATAGTTTTAGCTCTTACATTTAACTCTCTCATCCATTTCAACTTAATTTTTGTATATAGTGTGATAACCATATATTTTATATAGTGTGATGTATGGCAGAAGTATAAATTCATTCTTGTGCACATGGATATCCAGTTATTTCAGCATGATTTGGCAAAGATTATTCCTTCTTCCATTTAATTATCCTGACCCACTTGTCAAAAATCAGTTGACCATAAATGTAAGAGTTTACTTCTGGACTCTCAATTATATTTTATGGATCTGTATGTATATCCTTATAGGAGTACTACACTGTTTTGATTACTGTAGTTTTGCAGTAAGTTTTGAAATTGAGAAGTCTGAGTCCTTCAACTCTGTTCTTCTTTTTCAAGATGGCTTTGGCTATTCTGGGTCCCTAGCATTTCCATATGAATTTTCAGATCAACTTGTCCATTTCTTTAAAAAAAAAAAAAAGAAAAAGAAGAAAGAAAGAAAGAAAGAAAGAAAGAAAGAAAGAAAGAAAGAAAGAAAGAAAAAAAAAAGAAAAAGCATTTGGAATTATGATAGCAATTGTATTGATTTTTTTTATCACTTTGGAGAGTATTGCAATCTTAACAATATTAAATCATTCAGTCCTTGAAACATGTATCTTTCCATTTATTTAGGTCCTCTTTACTTTGTTTTCCTGATGTTTTATAGTTTCCAGTATACAAATCTTGCATTCATTTTGTTAAATTTATTCCTAAGTATTTAATTCTTTTTGATTCTATTATATATGGAATTGTTCTCTCTCTCTCTTTTTTTAAAAGATTTTATTTATTTGAGAAAGAGAGAGAGGGAGGGAGAGCACAGTGGGAGAGGGAGAGGGAGAGGGAGAATTAGATTCCCCGCTGAACAGAGAGCCCAATGCAGGGCTTGATCCCAGGACCCTGAGATCCCGACTTGAGCTGAAGGCAGACACTTAACTGCCTGAGCCACCCAGGTGCCCCTGGAATTGTTTTCTTAATTTCCTTTTCAAATTGTTTCTTATTAATGTATGAAAATAGAATTGATTTCTGTATGTTGATCATGTATCCTATAACCTTACTAAACTCATTTGTTATTTCTAATATTTGTGTATATGTGTGTATTCCCTGGGATTTTCTATACACAAGATCACATCTTCTATGAATAAGGGTAGTTTTACATTTTATTTCCAATCTTGATGTCTTTTATTTTATTTAATTTTGACTTAAATGCCTTGGTTAAAAACTCCAGAACAATGTTGAATAGAAGTAGAAGAGTGAACATCCTTGTCTTGTTTCTGATCTTAAGGAGAAAGCAACTAATATTTCACTATCAGTTGTTATATTATCCATTGATTTTAATATATGACTTCTGTTAGGTTGAGGAAGTTCCTTTTTTTCTTAGTTTGTTGAATGTTTTTACCAAAAAAGATGCTGGATTTTGTCACATGTTTTTTTCTGTGTCTATTGAGATGATCATATGGTTTTTGTCCTTCATTCTATTAATATGGTATATTACATTGATCAGTTTTCAGACGCTAAGCCGACTTTGCATTCTTGGGATAAATCCCACTTGGTCATATGTATAATCCTTTTTATAGATTGCTGAATTCAGTTTCCCAGTATTTTTGGGGGGATTTCTGTGTCTCTCTTCATAAGATATTCCTAAGTTCTTTCCTTGTGATGTCTTTGTCTGATTTTGGTATTAGGGTAATACTGATCTAATAGAGTTAGGAAGTGCTCCCTCCTCTCCTGTTTTTTGGAAGAGTTTCTGAAGGATTGCTGCTAATTCCCCTTTAAATGCTCAGGAAGAGGACTTGAAATGTGGACGTAACCCAAGTAAGCACAAAATAATGAAGAGTGTCTGCTTTCAGGAGCTCAGAAGAATGGGGCAGTGCTATTTATGAGGACATCAGGACAAGGGACACTTGAGAGGCAAGACTTCAGTGGAGGAGAAAAGGAAGTTCCCGCAGAAATACTGTCAAAGGCACTCCCTCCTGCTGCCAAGGGCTCTTGCATCTTGTAGAAAGGCTCTAGATTGTAGGATGACCTCATTCCTCAAAAGAACTTCTCCAACTGGGTAACTATTTCCTTGTTCATAGGCCAGTTTGAGCTTGCTCAGAAATGTTAGCTTCGTCTAACATGTGCTTTCTTCATCCACGGGTGTGTGTAACACTGATACTTTGAACATCAGTTAACAGTTGCTTCCCAGCGCTGGTCCTGACATGCCCCAAAGTGTCTTCAGTTATTTCAGGGGGTGTCTTGCGATTCTAGGAACTAGTTTACTTTCAATTTATTTTAAAAAGAGATATGCGCCATTTCAGATGTTTCCTTTGTGTCAGATGCGTCAGGGGAGGCAAGAATGGGAAGATAAGTGTCAGGGAAGGAATATAAAGCAAAAAAAAAAAAAAAAAATAGTAGCAAGTTGCAAAAGACTGAAAATATCAGGTCTGCGGTGTTTAGAAGTGTTCACTTTGTCCTAATCACTGAGTTATCCCAGTGTTTGGGAGGAGTTCCGCTACATCAGAGTAGATGCTCAATAGATGTTTGTTAAATGAAAAACTATTGGATCAATGACTATAAGACTCAGTGGGTGTATGGGGGTGTACACAGGATGTGTGGAGTATCTATAGAAGTACAAAGGTAGAGGTATCAGTGCAGAAGTAGCATGTGCAAATGGCAGGACAATGGATGGGTGTGTGTGGCAGACTCAGGTGTCAGATTTTTCAGACAGCTTTAATTTCAGATATTTTGTTCTGTTACTCCCTTGTGAAAGTCATTCTTATTGGAACTGCTTTTCTGTTTGGAAAATATCCTCCTTGTGGAAGGCAGAGGCCTTGTGTGTGTGGAGCGTGGCTGTGAATGGGCAGTGGTTGGCGTGTGAGGTGTGGCATATTAGAAATGACACAACTTAGAATCAGACGGTAGGTGTCTTAGTACTGCAACTTGCCACATAGCTGGGATCACCAGAAACATTTATAAACATGTGAGGGAAGAATTCACTGTGAAGGAAACTCAGCCAACATAAGCAGGAGAAGTAGAACCCCATGAACATAAAAGAGCAGAATTGTTGGTTAAGGACTCTAAACTAAGCATGTTTAAAATGATTAAAGAGATAAAGATAAGCAAAATAAACTAAGAGTAAAAAACAGAATTCCATTTAAAAGAAAGAACATGTAGATGTAAAAGAACAAAGGAAACTTCTAGAAATAAAAAGTCTACTTACTGAAGTTAAAATTTCAGTGTATTGGTTATAATCACTTTAAGGGGCACCTGGGTGGCTCAATTGGTTAAGCATCTGACCCCTGGTTTGGGCTCAGGTCATGATCTCAGAGTTGTGAGATTGAGTCCCACATGGGCTCCTGCACTCAGCATGGAGTCTGCTTGAGATTCTCTGTCTTCTTCTCCCTCTACCCCTACCCCTGTTTGTGTGCTCTCTCCCATGTTCCATCTTTCAAATAAATAAATAAATAAATAAAATCTTTTTTAAAAAAAGATTTTATTTATTTATTTGAGAGGGAGAGAGAGAGAGAGCAAGTGAGAGCACAACAGTAGGAGGAGGGAGAAGCAGACTCCCCACTGAACAAGCAGCCTGATGTGGGACTTGATCCTGGACGTAGGGATCAAACCTGAGCCAAAGGCAGCCGCTTAACCGACTGAGCCACTCAGGTGCCCCTAAATAAATAAGTCTTTAAAAAATTCAATATGACTTAGTAAAATGGGAGGTGTTCAATTCCCCTAAAGAAGTTATAAGTACAAAAATAAATACTAGAAGATACAAGCCTTCCTAAATACCAAAAGAAATTTATAAATTATAATAGCAAAGAAAACACATCATGAAGAAAAAGAAACAGTAAACATACATAACACATGAATACATTTACAGGTGTATAAATACACAACAATATAAAATATAAAATAATATAACAGAGTTGAGATTAAAAAATGACTTCTCAATAAATGTGACTGAGTTTAACTCACCTACTAAAAGGAAAATATTTTCAGTGTGGTTCACAAAGCAAGACCCAACTGTATGTGGTGTATAGGAGATATATCTAAGTGAAAATGATTCAGACAGGCTAAAAATAAAGGCATGGGCAAATGGAAATAACACGTAAGTGGAGCCTGTGCTCCTCCATATCAGATAAAATAGAAGTCAGGCCAAAAAAATAATTACACATTACAGAACAGGATACTTTATAATGCTAAAAGCCAATTTCACATTGTAGGTATAACGGCTATGAAAACCTATGCACCAAATAACCATGTTTAAGAAGCAGAAAGTACAGATGCAAGGAGATCTGGACAGAAACACTTCGGTAAGAGGAAACTTGAACACATCACTCCCAGTGCAGAACAGATCAAATGGCAGAAATATAAATAAGGATATAGCAGTAAACAACAATCAATACAATAGATCTCATTCATCTATTCTGAACTTTAGGACCTAATAAAAGAGAGTGTTACTTTTTTTTCTTGACTGCAAGTGGAATGGTCACAAAAAATGATCACATATTAGGTCACAAAGAAAGCATCAATACATTCTATACAATGAAAATATTACCATCAACATGTTCTTACCACAGTGCAGTAAAGCTAGAGTTTTAATTCTAGCTGTAAGTACCAAAAGGTGTACTTAGTTTTAAGTACAAAAACCAAAAAGCCCTTCCAACTAGAAATTTAAAAATCTTCTATTGAACAACTCTTGAGTGAAAGGGAAGATAATAAGCCAAGATTACAAATAACTAAAGAAACAAACCAACCACCCCAAACCCCTCAAACAAACAAGTAATGAAAACACTATATATCAGAGACCAATGGATACATTTAAAGTAGAGATCAGAGGAAAATTCGGAGCCTTAAACACCTACATCAATAAAAATAATGAAAATGAATGAACTATATCAACATAAAATGTGAGAAAAATAACAACAAATGAACGAAAGGAAAGCACAAGGAAGAAAACAATAAAAGTAAGAGCTGAAAAATAATGAAGACTAGGATTGGAAAGCAGTAGTGTCACAATTTTTTTTTTTTAAGTAGGCTCCACACCCAGTGTGGGGTTTGAACACACGACCCTGAGATCAAGAGCTGCACGCTCTACCGACTGAGCCAGCCAGGTGCCCTAAAAGCAGTAGGTCAAATTAATAAATCAAAATTTTGATTCTTTGGAAAAAGTAACAAAGCACGTAACCCAAAGAGGAACTAGACAAAAATGGAGCAAAAGGATGAGGAATACAAAAGAGAATGAACCAGATTGTTTTTCAAATGAGTAACATAAGTAACATTGGTGCTCTAAACAAGAGAGGGGGGAAGAGGAGGAGGAAATCCAGCCTAAGTCATTTTGGAACAGTCTTTTGACTAAATCCAGTAAAGCTAAAGAAAAAAACAACTCTGAAAATAAATGCTGAACTCTAGTTAATAGGTTCATTTTTTCTGACATTGACATCAGTTAGATATTCCGAAATGGCTTTTGGGGTCTTTTAGTATGAGCAAATACGTAAATATTTTGACAGTAATTGGAATCAGGTTTCTGACTGTTGGAGATGAGCCTTACCGATGTGGAAAGGGGAACTCCAGCATGTACTCCACTGTACTGACTGGAATTGGATGTATCAGTATAAACGCATGGGTTTTAACGTATCTATTTTTATCTGTCACCGACAGAAATGGAAGGGGATATAGCTAAATGTGAATATCTAGATCTACCTATATTTATAGATATCTTGACTGTCTTGCAGTGACAAGCACAAAGAAGTGCTTGAAAAATGGTGGAACAATTAAAAGGAAGGAGGAGAGGAAGGAAAACTTCTTCCTCGAAGTAGATTGCCAACTAATATGTGCAGAAGGAATGATGGAATTAAGAAGTCACCATTTGGCAGCATCATCAATGATTTGGGCAAAATCCTCGACTGACGCTAGCAGTTTAATGAAGAACTTGGTATTTACCCAATCTCAAAGTATCTCCTCACAAAATTCTTATTAGTCGGAAAGGAAGAATAGTAACTTTACAGGGGAGAAACTTGGCATACACCACCCTAACCAAGTGATCACACTTAACCTCACCATTGATGGTTAAAATATTCATGACGTACCTGTTCCTTTGATGAATGAGGACACCGCATTTCTCTTTTGGTGTTCTTGTCAAAAAGCCATAAACAAAAAACCATTCAGCCATTGAATCGACTCAAGAGGAAACCAGGAAACGTTAGTCAAATCTAAATTGAATAACATTCTCCCAATTATCTGGCCTATTCTCTTCAACAATATCAAGGTCAGGAAAGACAAAGAAAGATGGAAGAAGTGTTCCAGATTAAAGGATAAGGAAGAGATAGGACAATTAATGAATAATGTTAGGTCAGATTTTGGACCAGATGTTTTAAAATTTGGGTGTTTTTTGTTTTGTTTTGTTTTTGTTTTTTTTTGTTTTTGTTTTTGTTTTTTGCCAAGAGGGATATTAACACAATATGAATAGGTATTTTAGATTAGAAAGTAGCATTTTGTTAATAATAAGGTTTTGATTTTGATTGTTGTACTTCAGTTATGTAAGAGAATGTCCTCGTTATTAGGAAATATGCACTGAAGTATTTAAGAGTAAAGGGGCGTGATGTCTGCTATTTACTCTAAAATGGAAAAAAAATTGTATGTGTAGAGGGAATGATACAACAGATATGGTAAAATAGAAAACAATTGGAGGAATCTGGGTGAGGATAACCAGGAGTTCCTTGTACTATTCTTGCAATTTTTCTATTGGGTTGTAACTGTCTCAATTTAAAAAGTAACAAGAAAGAAATATTTTAAAATATTTGTAAGAACATGTAAGAGGATAATTTTGTTCTATAGGATTTTTTGAATTCACAGAAAGTGCAAACCATTACGGGAAAAAACGATCTATTTGAGTCAAGTAAAATGACACATTCACATACAACAAAGAAGTCTGTAAGTGGATTAAAAGACAAACCACAAACTAGGAGAAGATGTTTGCTATGCCTAAGATTATATAGAACATATTTTAAAAATTACAAATGATCAAATACAGAAATTAACAAAGGATATAAATAGAGGAATCATTGAAGAAGGTAACAAGCATGTGAAAAGATAACCAACTGCATAGGAATTAGGGAGAAACAATTTAAAGTAACAACCATTTACCACTGAATATATAGTTAGATGCTTGCTCAAAATTATACGATTGGATAATACCCATTGTTGAAAGAATGAAGGGGAGAAGGAACTTTCTTAACTGGTTCAACAATTCTGGAGATTGTTTAGCAAGATCCAGTGAAGTTGAAGTTGTGAACAATTCCATCTTTAGGCATGTGGATAATCTCTAAAGGAATAGGAGAGGGTTGTTCATTGCAGCATTGTTAATAACTAGTGAAAAATTGGCAGCAACTTAATTGTTATTAACAGATGACATCAACAGATGACAACAGATGGATCAGTAATTTGTAGTATAATCATACAATGCATTTAAAATGAATAAAATATATCTACATCTGTTAACATGTAGAAATCTCAAAAAAATTTTAGGTGGAAAAAGCAGGTAGCAGCAATTTGTAGTGCAAAATTTATAAACATAGAGAACAATAATGTATGTTGTAAACAAAGAAAATGGTGATGTATGTTGTGAAAATTAGTAAAGGGAAACCTCACTGAAATGGAGTTGGGAGGCTAGAAGACGGAGCTGGTACCACTTGATGTCAATTACAGGAAGAATTGTCAGTTACAGGCCCTAGCAGAAGAATTCTCAGCTGAAAAAATGATCAATTACAGACTCCAATAGGAAAAAGCTGTACATTTTATCTCCTGTAAGAAATAAACTACCCCTGCAATTTAGCCAATGAGAAACCCAATCACTCTGAACTCTTGCTTTTCTGCAATGGATTTTTGTTCAGAATAACTCCTTCCAACTTCCTCCTTCTTCCACATAAAGTAACATTCCTCTCCTTTGTTAGTTAGACTGACTCAGGGTTTTGCTGCAGCTAGAATGTTCCAAATTGGAATTCTTTGCCATTCCCAAATTGCAATTCTCTGCTGTTCCCGAATAAATCCATTCTTGGTGCTACAATAACTTCTATTTTTAAGGTTAACATTGTCTGTGAATGAGAAAGGAGATAGAGTTCCTGCCTTGGAATAATTTGGCATTTGAAGAAAGTCAAGTGAGTATGATTACAATTCACTACCACTGAAGCCACAATGACAGGGCCCCTAATACAGATGGGGGAGTGGAGAAGAGGAAGGAATATTTCCCAGAAATGGCAAAGCCTTCCATGTCTCTTTCCCACACTGAAACAAGTCCTGAAAAATAAGAAGGGGTTACCCAGATGAAAGGAAGGAAGGGTGTTTCTAGCAGATAGTGACATTTGCAAAATCCACAGGAGAGAAACCACAGAGCCCTGTTTGGAAACTGCCAGTGGTTTCTCAGAGCTGGGGCGGGCGGGGGGCAAAGAAAGCGACGATGGTATTGGAAGGCAACCCCGGACATAGGTATCACGAATTATAAGAGGATGGCTCTGGAGGGAAGATTAGTTAGTGGTTTTTTTGTTTGTTTGTTTGTTTGTTTTGTTTTTTTGGTGGTTGTTTTAAAGAAAACCAGGCAGGAAATAATGGGGCCTCAACCGAGCAGGAGAGAGGGGCGACTGAGAGATACCAAAGTGTCTGAGCAGTATGACTCGGGGAGGGGTTGGCGGTAGGTGAGGGGAGATGATTCCAGGAGGTTCCTGGCCTGGGCATCTTGGGTGCATGATGGAAAGACGGGCGCTGCGTTTTGTGCCACCTAACCCCGCCCCGGCCACCCTGATGAGACCAGGAACAAGCACCTTACACACGTTTAGTTCAGGTATAAAAATGTACAGGAGGAGGACTGAGGATGGTGGTTAGGACTGAACGGGTTTTCACGGGGTTGGGGGTGGGGTGGGAGTGTGGTTTTGGATCCATCTCGAACGTTTTAACTACAAAATGAAAGCTGATGTAACTGTGACATTAGGCGGTGCTAACATTTCTGAGATCGCGCGGATGTCACATTGTTTTCTGCACTTTTCTGTGTTTGAACTAAATGTAATAAGCCAATGGCCGAAGAATGCGGTTAGAATCGGAGGAGCCTAAGCTCTAGAAAGGGGTTAAACCACAAAGCGGCGGGGGCGGGGAGTGCTGTGGTTGTCAGTCTTTGTGTGCACAGTGCGTGTGGAGAGAAAAGCCTCCGGAGACCGCACTCGGCGGGGTGGGTGAGGGTGGGCGGGGAAGGAGGAGCGCGGGGGGAACTTCCTGCCTGGCCCCGCCCCGGCCCGCCCCGGCCCCCCCCGGCCCCGCCCCGCCCCCTCCGGCCAGCCGCAGCTCCTCCTCCTTCCGTGACGCCGCCTCCCGTTTCTAGGTAACGTGGGGGGTGGGGTTTAAACAACGCCGCCGAGAGGTGGCCGCTCCCTGCTGGCCCCTCTTCTCGGCCCCTTGACCCTCGGACGCTGAGAGCCATGGCCCTGCCGCTGCTGCCTGGCAACAGTTTCAGCCGCAACGTGAGTAGTGAGGGCGCCCGAAGTCAGAGGTCCGGGCCAGAATCTGGGGTCCAGGCGTGGCCACCTCTCCCGACCCTACTCAAGCATCCTCCTGCTGCATTGGGCACAACTTGGACCAAACTTCGTAGGCCAGTGGAACCCTTACTCTCTGTCTCCCCTTCCCCCAGTCTAACTGCATTTGGTTGCTTTTAACTACAGCAGATACATAAGTAGATTCTTCATGGGGGGCAGGACCCGCGAACGTAGCAAGGGGTAGTGAAGGTGGTAACAACCATCGTTGAGCGTGTAAGCTATGCCAGGTGCCATGCTTCAGTCGCTTTGCACGGCATTTGCTGCTTAGGTCCTATTTTTATTCCCATTTTACAGTTGAGGAAACTGAGGCACGGAGCAATGAATCACTCCCTGATTGGCCAGAGTTACAAAGCTTCAGTGTGAAATTGGGTTTCTCCCAGGCAACCTGTCTCCACAGCCCAGGTGCCTAGTCATGGTCCTTAATAGCCCGTGTGGAAGAAAGAAATAGAGTTGCTGTTACTAAAGCAAAGAAACCTGGGCCCCTGGAGGCTGCTGAGGCCAAGAGGTAATCAGGGTTCCACCAGTCTGTAAAGTTCTGTCCTAAGCTTTATAGAGCGAAGCCTCCAAACTTGGAGTTTTTTCCTCGCTGAGGACTGAGAGGAGCTTGTTTCAAAAGAAGATGAAATTACAAAACAATGCAACACGACAACACAAAAAACCCTGAGCACCGAAGAATCTTGTCTGTAATAAATAGCCCCTTATTTAAACAACAGCAGAAAAGTGATTCGTGCTTTCCTTTACACTGGTCACCACATTTTCCTGGGGGTTGCCAGTTGCGTCTCCAGAAGAAGGTAGGTGATAACACGAGTGGGAGGGAACTCCAGGGAGCCCCTCAAGGTGTTTGTGTAAAGCTCTGGTTAATGTAGAGCGCAGGCAGTGGATTAAATGAAGCCTTTGACCTTCTGGATTCCAAAGTGTCTGTTTCCAAGTTGTTGGCCCTAAAGTCCCAGTCCTTTGTAGCTTCAGGCCACTGAATTCTGACCTCCACGGGTCGGTTGGCCTGACCGAGTTGCTTGTTGAACCGTGATTTGTGTAATTTTTTGGTTGATGGGTAAAGGCCGGCTTTCCCGCCCAGCTTCGCCCTTTGCTAAGCTTCAGCCAGCCATACCAAGAAGGAGGACCCCAGAGAGGGAGGCCACGCAAAAAGATTCCAGACATAAAAAAGCATGTTACATAGGAATAATTTTAATAAAAATTGAAAGCAGCTTGGGCCCTGCAACGCTTTAGATGACCGATGATCCCCTCCTAAGAAGCACCCAGCTCCCACATGCAGTGATGAAGAGTAGCACTTTCATGAGAGATTTTACAATCTGCGAAGCTGTACTGAGTGTACTTTGTTTTGTCTTTATTGGGAAGTACAACACGTCCAGAGAAATGCATAATGAAGGAACACCAAATGAACATCAAGAAACAAAGTATTAACCAGTACTCCAAAAGCTTCTCCCTTTTTTTTGAAACTATTTTTTCCCCCAAAGATTTTATTTATTTACTTATTTGACAGAGATCACAAGTAGGCAGAGAGGCAGGCAGAGAGAGAGAGAGGAGGAAGCAGGCCCCCCACTAAGCAGAGAGCCCGATGCGGGGCTCGATCCCAGGACCCTGAGACCATGACCTGAGCGGAAGGCAGAGACTTTAACCCACTGAGCCACCCAGGTGTCCCCCAAAGCCTCTCTCTTGATTGGGGTTGTCAGATTGAGCAGATAAAAATACATGTCCCCAATGCTGCAGGGGACCCACTTAGACTGAAAGCTTGCTTGTTGTTGATCTCAAATTCAAATTTAACTGGACATCTTGTATTTTTCGGGGCAACCCCACCTATCACTCTTTCCGATCATTACCCCCTTTGCTTTTACTGTCCAGAGTTAACTACCCTGAATGTGGGGACTTCTTATCAGTGCGATTGTCTGGTGTTCTTTTGTGACTGGCTTGTGTTTAGCTCAATATTATGTTTGTGAGATTTGTCCATGGGGCTGTCTCTAGAGGTAGTTTGCTGATTTTCCTTGCTCTGTAATATTCCACGGTGTGAGTATGAAATCATTTATATATCCGTAGATAGAGATAAGGCTTGTTTGGGGTTATTAAGACTATTTCGCTGTGACTATTCTTAATCACGTCTGTTGGTACAATTGCTGGATCATATGGTTTTCATTATGTTCTGCTTTAGTGGATGCTGTCAAAGTGCTTAAACCAATTTAAATCCCCAGCAGCACCTTATGTTCCTCTCTTTCCACATCCTAACACTTGATATGGTTGGCCTTTTAAATTGTAGTTATTTTGATCAGCAAGTATAGGGAAACTGTAGTTCCAATCTGTACTTGCCCAATTCCTAATGAACCTGAGCACGATTTACTGGTCATTTGGATGTTCTCTTTTGTGTAGTACTTGTCTCTTACCTACTCTTTCTGCTGGTTTGTCTGCCCCCCCCTTTTTTTTTTACTTAGTGAAATGTAGAAGTTCTGTATAGATTTTGGATGTGACTCTCGTCTGACATCTGTGTTGGCAAATATCTCTAGTCTGTGGCTGGCCTTTTCACTTTTTTTTTTTTTAAGATTTTATTTATTTATTTGAGAGAGAGAGAATGAGAGAGAGAGCGAGCAAGTTCAGAGGGAGAAGCACACCCCCTGCTGAGCAGGGAGCCTGATGCGGGACTCTATCCTGGGACTCCAGAATCGTGACCTGAGCTGGAGGCAGTCGCTCAACCAACTGAGCCACCCAGGCACCCTGGCCTTTTTACTTTCTCAGTGGTGTTTTTGATGAGTAATTGTTCCTTTAGCGATTTTTTTGGTTCTTCTTTAAGAAATTGCTCCTTATGCCAAGTTCATCATGGTATTTTTCTGTGTTGTCTTCTGGAAATTTTGTTGTTTTTACCTTTCACGTTTAGATTTCTAATCTAGTAGAAATGTGTGTGTGTGTGTGTGTGTGTGTGCGCGCGCGCGCGCGCGCACGCATGCAAAAAGGAGTATGGGTCAGGTTATATTTTTTCCTATATGGCTATTCATTTGACCCAGAACCAATTGTTAACACAAGTTAACGGAGTAAGTTTTAAAGATCTTACTGGCTCTATGCCATGATTCATGAATTGGTAGTATCCAGTGGAGCAGAGAAAAAAGAGCTCTGAAGAGCTCTCCCAGCAAGACATTTTATAGGCAGAAGGGGGGGGGGCGTTACAGTAGGCAAAAATTGGATTGGTTACTATAAGGTTACATTCCTTATGGGGTATGATAGCAAGGGCTTTTTAGGTAGATTACCTAAGTCATGCTGATCAGGCGATTCATGACTGGCTGGTGTAAGGTTCAGTTTCGGGGACAGCCAAAACTGTAAGTTAAGTTTCAGTTTGTGGCTTGGGGCTTAGCATGATCAACTCCATTTAGGGCCTGTTGTTTTATCTTTAACACATTTTTGGAAAAGACCACCCTTTCCCTACTTCTCTGCAGAGCTGCTACCTTTGTTATAAGTATCCAAATACATGTAGGTCTGCTTCTAGATTTGTGAATGTACTTAAAAAATTATTTACTTTATGCCTCAGACCAATAGGCGTGTGTGTGCATGTAAATTAGGGAATGACAGTATACTTATTAGGTATCTTAGGCTGTCATTTAACAGATTATTATTTATATATGGAGAGTCCTTGTATGTGCCCAAATCAGATGGCTATATTTACATTAACCTTGGTACTGACTGTGTTGCCAAAAAACTAATATTATTTAAAAAACTTGTACTTAGTTAAAAGATCAGATGTTCTCTGGTGCATAGAGTGGTCAAAAATTCAGTAGAGCCAAATCTGGCTTTTTTGTTTTTAATCATTAGTCCCCCTGCCCATTACAGAGCCATGCTTGCTGAATTAGATTATCAAGTGAAAAACCTTGGCCTCCTGGAGACAGCATAATTACTGGCTGTTTGGGTTTAAAATTATAACACAAGCTAACTTTTACTGCTTTTTCTTGGAAATTAAAAAGGAACTTGTTTCTCCCCCTAATTAGCTGCTGATAGTCAGTCCTGAGCAATAGATTGATTTCAGCCCACAGCTACGTGATGTGCAGCCTGTATTTCTCTCTCTGAAATACAAGAAGTATTGTGCTTCCTAAAATATAAGCACTTGTACCACCGATGACATTAAAATTATTTTGATGTGAATTAATTGAAAACCTTAGGGAAAGGTCACAGATAAATTCCAGACACACGGTATCTTTTTCCAGCTATGTACATGCTGGATTTATTTTGAGCTAAGAGAATCTCAGGCATATTGTCAAAAATAATAGGACATTAAAGTTAAAAGGGACATTTCCAGCCAAAGCTGAAAATCTTTCCTATAGCATTTTGGGTAGATGGTTGGATAGCTGATCCTGAATGCCCCTAGTGAATAATGAGGATTACACTTTGCTTTTTATGAAGCTACCTTGCCACCATCTTAGGAGGGTTTGTTGTCAATAGTCCATCTCTAATTTGTAGTGAAGCAACTGTTTTCCTTAGAAGAAAATAAAATATTTGAATTCACAGCAGTAGAATAAAACAAAAATTCAGAATCTCTCTGTCTCTCTTAGAAAAGGGTGTGGGCAATACCTTGAAATTTATTTTTATCTAAAGTAATATAAACCTACTTACTAATATATAAGGAAATAAGGTTCTTTGGGAAATTTACCAGCAATTTAAATGATGAACAGCTGAAGGACACACTATGAGGAATGCGTAATATACATACTGACATCATCATGGGATGTAGATAAATCAATTTAAATTTAGCACAATGACAAAGGTAATCGTAAAACAATGACTTCATGCACAGGATGGAGGTTTTCCCTGATCTAAAATTCTGCTTACATATTTCTGTTTATATTCTTAGTGGTCAATTCCATTGCCTGAAAATAACCTGCATCAGGTGCAAACCCTTATGAGATCAGTTTAATGGATCATGGCCAACATTTAAAAAAAAAAGCAAAATTGACTAGAAAATAATTAAAAAAAATCAGAGTAATGTGTGATGGCATGGGAACAGTAAGCATTCTTCTGCGAACTTTTTCTTTCTGTCATGTGTGGCATGTGAACTGGGTTGCGCTCAAACCTGTTTGTTATTGTGGTTGCAGAGTGTGAAACACGTTCTCATTAGAGCTGTCTCCACCAGTTCGTGCTGTTTTCAGCACCTTTTCAATTCAGTTTTCTGTTTTCAGTTTTCAATTCAGTACTTCAGTTTCCTTCCAGGCCAGGTCTAGTCTTTTACCCTTCTAGGAGCTTCAACAGAGCCTATCAGATTTTTTTTTTCTTAAATTACTGTAAAATTCACATAACATAAAACTGACCACTAGCCATTTGAATGGGTATCATTCACTGGCATATGGTACCTTCACAGTGTTTTGCAATGTTCACCTCAACGAGTTCAGAGACGTTGTCTTCATCCCAAATTTCAATCTCTTTATCTCAAAGGGACTTTGAAATGTTTTTCAGCTCTCAGGGACCTCCTGTGTGTAAATGATTAGAATGATCCCTGAGTTGTAGATGTAATGATTCAGTAATAATCGTCTCTTCTGAGTAAAGAGTAATAGGTTTCTGTGGATTTGTTAATTTTGGTCAACTTAGTGATCTGCTCTGTGTGGTTTCCCTTTCCTGCAAAGGATATCAACTTTAATGCAGGGTTGGGGGGAGGTGGTACATAGTAGAGGAAGCTTCAGGGTTTTTTTTCCCTTACTGTAAAATTTCTTACTTGATTTTTTCCCCTTTCCCCTTATCCAAGTAGGCCTAAAAATCCTCTCATAGTTTCTATTATCGAGGGCCCTAGTAAGATATGATGTGTGGTATGTGGTATCAGCAAAAGTAGTTTTCTCCCCTATTTGAAACTAAAAATGACTTCTAGCCAGCTTTTCTTGAAAAAAAAAAATAGGCAATCAAGCCTAGCTTACCTTTCTTTCCTTTTTATACATTTATACTTTTAGAAAATTCATAAAGCAGCATAATGCATTTCTGTTCAGTAACTGTTTTAATCCAAGATGGGATTTACTTTTTAAAAGGCTCAGTTGATTTAATTTAAATAGATGTTATAAATTCATTTTAATTAATGCTGTTTACAACATGAAAATACATTGACAATGTTAAATAAGTTACTAAAACCATATGGCAAAGCGATATGAATACAAATACAGCCTAAGACTTAATTTTATATGAGACTTAAAAGTTAAGCTTTATGAGGTGTCTGGGTGGCTCCAGAGGTTGAGTGTCTGACTCTTGGTTTGGGCTCAGGCTATGGTCTTTAGGGTCGTGAGATCAAGCCCTGCATGGGGCTCTGCGCTCAGCGAGGAATCTGCTTTTGAATTCCCTCCCTCTGCTCCGCCCTCCCCGTGCTCTTGCTTTCTCTGTCTCTCTCAAATAAATAAATCTTTAAAAAAAAGAATATTATTTTCTTAAAAACAAAGAATAAAAATTACCTCTTAAATGTGCCTGTGCTGGTGTTTTGCCCCATAAATACTGAATTCTGGGTCAAATTTGAGAGAAGCACACATGGATTTCATTTTCAACTAAAATGAGATTTCTGACTTTACTCTTGATACCTGCTAACAAGGAAAGCTTTGCTTATAGGAATCAGAAGTTGAAAAACCACAGCAAAATTGTCACTGCTTCCCTATGAGTGACAGGATACTTGACTTTCATATCTATTTGGAACTGGCATGCGTATATGTTCAACTTTATAAGCAGTTGCTGAACTGTCTTCCAAGGTGGCTATATCATTTTGCATTCCCATCAGCAGTGAATGAGTGTTGCTGTTACTCAGAATCCTCATGAATAGCTGGTATTGTCAGTGTTTGAATTTTAGCTGTTCTAATAAAGGTACAGAGGTATGTCATCCTGATTGAAACTTTTTTCCCCTGGCAGTTAATGATGTTGAACATCTTTTTGTGTACTTACTTGCCCCCCATCTATCCTCTTCGGTGAAATTTCTGTTCATGTGTTTTGCCTGTCTTTAATTGGATTATTTCTTTCCTATTGCATTTTGAGAGTTATTTATATATTCTGGAGACAAGTTCATTGTTGGATATATGCTTTGCAAATATTTTCTTCCAGTCTGTGGCTTGAATTTTCATTCTCTTCAGGCTAGAAAATATGTGTACATTTCTAAAGATAAAATACAACATGAATCCAAATTGATATTTCCAGTGCAAATGAAAGATTATAGAGTTTTTAATTTATCTTCTTTGATTCTGTAGTTATCTTTTACTTATATTGAGAATCTTGCTTCATGAGGATGTTAGCGTGATTTTCTTGCTTTATCCTACCATAAATAAAAATATATATATAATATATATCCATATAATAGTTTCTGATCAATAATAACATTATTAACAATTTGAGTTTTCAAATGCTTTAATATTTCCTTGTAGTTCTTCTGTTTTATATATCCCATTAGGAATATGTGGTCAAATTATTGAGTTTTAATTTCATTTAAATGGTTCTGACAGTATCGTTAGGTCCCCAACTTAACACCCTGTTAGGTTCATTCATTTCATTTTGCTTTTGTTTTTTTTCTTCTTCTTTTTTTTAATTTAAAATTTTTTAAAGACTATTTATCTGAGAGAGAGAGAGAAAGAGGAAAGAGTACAAGCAGGAGGAGGAACAGAGGGAGAGGGAGGAGCAGACTCCCTGCTGAGCAGAGAGCCCAATGTAGGACTGGATCCTAGGACCCTGAGATCCAGACCTGAGCCAGAGGCAGAAGCTTAACCATCTGAGCCACCCAGGCACCCCTAATTTAAATTTTAGATACTTAACACACAGTGCAATATTGGTTTCTGGAGTAAAATTCAGTGATTCATCACTTACATGGATCTTGCTTTTCTAACTTTTAAGAATTTTGCTTTACTACAGAGTAAAAATAAAACATTTATGTGGTTTCAGAGTCAAATTTACAAAGTGAGGTGCATTCAGTCAGGTAGAGCTTTTATCCTTGTCCCTTCAATCTTTTTATCTCTCTCTCTTCCCTCTATAAGTAGCTTAACCCAAAACTGTTTTAAATCTTTTCTTTTTCAGGGTGTGGTGCCTAAACAATGAATCTTGGAACACTGAAAAAAAAAATTAAATTAAATTAAAAATAAAATAAGATAATTGTTTTTAAAAAACCCAGCAAATTTTAAAATATATTCACATGGTCTCTTACTAAACAAATGGTAGCATACCCTATCCATTGTCTTCCAACTTCTGTTTTTCCTTCTAACAGTGTATCTTGGAGATTGCTTCATCGTAGTGGACAGTTTTCCTCATGCCCTTGGAATGTGTCCTCCATTCACAGCTACTTACTCCATTGTGTGGACATACCATAGTTTGTTCAGCCCACCCCCTTTTAATCTATAGTTGCATTATTTCCAGTGTTTTGCTATAACAAATACTGCTGCAAAAAATAGCCAAAGTTGGGTTTCAAAAGAAACTACGGAAAAAGTAGAATGGCAGCCTGTAGTATGGGAGACGATATCTGCGAAAGCCTCTATGTGATGAGGGACTTCTGTCCAGTGTATATAAAAGGAGTAGAGGATCTGAACAGACGTTGCTCCAAAAAACTTTTACAAAGAGCCAACAACACTTGAAAAGATGTGCAATATCATTAGTCATTAGGAAAATTCAAATCAAAACCCCAATGAGCTGTTACGCTATCCCTGCTGGGATGGCTATAACGAAAAGACAGTAACTGGTGTTAGCAAGGATGTGGAGAAATTGGAAGCCCCGTGCATTGCTGGTGGGAATACAGAACAGTGCTGCTGCTATGGAAAATTTGTTGTTTCACAGAAGTTTAAAGATAGAGGTACTGTATGACGCAGCACCCCCAGGTATACAAGAGAAGAGACATGTATGTCCATAAAAAATGCAAATGTGAATGTTTACAACATTATTCATATTGGCCCCCAAATTGGAAATAACCCAAATGTCCATCCACTGACAAATGGATAAATAAAATGTGGTATGAGCCATACAATGGAATATTATTTGGCCATAAAAATACTGATACTGTAAACAACATGTAAAAGAGTGCAAGTTGTATGAGACCGTTTGTGTGAAATGTACAGCATAGGCAAATCTATAGAGACAGAAAGTAGATGAATGGTTGTTGAGGCCCGTGTCGGGGAGGGGATGAAATGAGGAGTCACTGCTAATGGGTATGAGGTTCCTTTTTGGGATGATGAATGCATTCTAAAGTGAGATTGTGGGGATGATTGCACAACTTTGCAGTTATGGTAAACTCCATTGAATTATATATTTTAAGTGGGTGAACTTAAAAATATATAAATTATACCTCAGTAAAGCTGTTGGAAAATAAATAGCCAAAGAAAGGAGTTGGTGTGGGGCGCCTGGGTCGCCCAGTGGGTTAAAGCCTCTGCCTTCGGCTCAGGTCATGATCCCAGGGTCCTGGGATTGAGCCCCGCATCCAGCTCTCTGTTCAGCGGGGAGCCTGCTTCTCCCTCTCTGTCTCTGCCTGCCTCTCTGCCTACTTGTGATCTCTGTCTGTCAAATAAATAAATAAAATCTTTAAAAAAAAAAAAAAAGGAGTTGGTGGTGCGGAATCGCTAGGCAAACAAGAGGTGTCTCTCGTGCCAGGATCATGGGATGGTTTTTGATTGAAAGGATTTTGTTACTTGTTTCCAGTAACTACTGAAATGTCCTTGAAATCCCATTAATGCAGACTGGGCCAGGTCGTGAAGCTGTCATTCATACTTCGGATGTTATTCCATTGCCATTCCTAAATGTTAATTTGGGGTTCAGAAGTTGGAGTCACTTTGGCTGTTTGGGGATCAAACACAGCCAACATTGGTCACTTTGGCCTTCTGTCCCTAACTTTATAGCTACGTCACTTAGGATAGATACTTTTGGCTGTAAGTAACAGTATGCCTGGCTAACAGTGGCTTAAGCCAGATTGATTTTCTCGTCAGAAGAACTCTAGAGGTGCGGCAGTTTCAGGTTTAAGCAGTGGCTGATGAATGTCATAAAGGACTCAGACTCTTTTTCTCTCTCCATTCTGCTATCATGAGAATGCTGGCTTTTCATTCTTAGGGCCGTGGCCTCATGGTTGCAAGATGGTTGCCTCGGTTCCAGACATCACATCTCATAACCATGTCCAAGACAAGTAGGAAGGAGAGGGAGGTGACAAGGCTCTTATCAAAAATGAAGTGTTTTCCAGACCCTCAGTAGATTTCCCGTTTATATCTTATTGGTTAAAATTGAGTTGTGTGGCTCTCTTCTGCTAAAGGGGTATTGGGAACTTGATTTTTCACCATCTGTTTTTGGAGCTGGGAAAGACAAAAGGAAGTAAATAATGACTTTTGGGAACTAAAAAGTTTGCCTGCCACACCAGCCACAGACTCAAGACCTGTGAGTCTAGATGCCTCCTCAGCCTTAGCATTTCGTTGTTTGAGAGAGAGAGAGAGAGAGAGAGAGAATGAATGGGGGAGGGGCAGAGGGAGAGGAAGAGAAAGAATCCCAAGCAGGTTCCACACTCAGCATGGAGCCCGACATGGGGCTCTCAGTCCCTTGACCCTGAGATCATGACCTGAGCCAAAATCAGGAGTCTTATGCTTAGGGGTGCCTGAGTGGCTCCATCGGTTGGGGGTCTGCTTTCAGCTCAGGTCATAATCCCAGAGTTCTGGGACTGAGGCCCGCATTGGGCTCCCTGCTCAGTGGAGAGCCTGCTTCTCCCTCTCCCTCTGCCTGCAGCTCCCCCTGCTTGTGCGTGCATTCTCTCTCTCAAATTTTATCTCAAATAAACAAATCATATCTTTAAAAAAAAAAAAAAAGGAGTCTGATGCTTAACCTACTGAGCCACTCAGGTACCCTAGCATCCCTTCCTTTAAATCATTTTTGTTTGCCTTTTTTAATATATAGGTAATACATGAGTATACCACCATTGTAAAAAATCAAGCGATACTCTTCTTTCTTAGCAGTTTTCTTTTTCCGTAATAGAAAACAAGCCTCATACCCCAGTGAAACCAGCATATACTCGCTGTCTGTCCTTTGAGTATATTTCGGACTCCATTATTAAACCACTCAATTATGAGTTTACCTGTCATCTTCCTGACGGCATTCTCGTGCTTCTCCCTGTCCCCATCTAGATCTTAGCCTTCCCTCGGAGGGCAGCTCTACTCCCCCCTTCTCATTCAAACCTTCCCTGATCATGTCAGCAGGAGCCCTCTGTCTGGCTACAGGACCTTGAACATACCTTTATTGTCTAGACCGCCCAGTTCATCCCCTTACTGGCCGGTTGCCCGTGTTGTGTTTTGCGTTCTTTACATGCTGTTTTGTGACATTCCTCCGCCGACTGGGAAACTGTGATTGATGGCTCTCTGGGTTGCCTTTCCTTCCCCGGGGCAGGCTCCTAATAGGTGCCTGTTTGCTAACCTCTGTCTGCCTGTAGCAGCCTTGCCTCGAAACTAGGGGGGATAAACACAGTTGGGGAAAATCCTCTCTGGAACTAGCTTTTTGCCTGTGTCTTCCCCTGCTGCCATGGAGCAGAGTAGTTCTTAGGGTAGCAAGAGAGGAAGAAACTCATTTGCTTCTGAGGCTTAAATAGGTTCTAAGTCTGTCAGGATGCAAGGCTTACACCAAGCCGCCAGGATAGCTCCGAGAGGCCACGTACAAGTTGTGACCCCAAGCCTCTCCTGTGGCCTACTGTGCCATGCAGAGGGACAGTTCTCTTCTCCTTGTTGACATCCAGTTTGGCTCTTTGCGGAAGTAGCACACTGTTCTCTGAGCCTTGATGATGCAGGACCCCCTTAAGAGACCAGTCTCCCGACGACAGGATGCTAGACACGCACATGTGCAGACATAAAGGGATTTCTTGGGCCATTCCCTGAGTTGATTCTGTTAGTATAGTTGTAGAAAGGGCAGAGCCAGCTCTGAGTGGGGAGGGGATCCCCAAAGCAAAAGGAAGGGGAAATAGGCATTTTCAGTCCCTCATTAGCCCGGCCCCAGGATGCCTGAATTCAACCTAGCAATTCCAGTGTGACTAAGGGCCCAGCTTGGCCAGCTGAGGGCCAAAGAAACTTTTTGCTTTCCTAACTATGTGTTTGGCATCCCCAAGGAGGGGATGGTCACAATGGTTAGAGATCTGGGGGAGAACAGGTCCATTCACTTGGCTTACAGTTAATTTAGACTACCTTTTCTTCGGCAGCCAAGTTTGGCAACTTGATGTTTGTTTTATCATTTATAGGACTATTTCCATCTTATTGTTGTGAGTCATTTATGGCTCATCTGTGTTTCCATTCATACTTCATACATTATCCAAGGGCCCTGTGTGGACTGTCTCCTGGTTTATCAAGGAAAGTAGACCCACTCTTGCCTTTTACTGTTAATTGAAATTTTTATGGAGGAAAATTATAGATTCACGTGTAGTTCTAAGGAATAATACAGAGCGACCCTGTGTACACTTTACTCAGTTTCCCATTGGTACCATTTTGCAAAACTAGTAGAATAGCACAACCAGGATATTAACATTAATATAATCCACTGATCCCATTAAGGTTTCCCCAGCTTTTTTTTTTTTTAAGATTTTATTTATTTATTTGACAGAGATCACAAGGAGGCAGAGAGGCAGGCAGAGAGAGAAGGGCGGGGGAGCAGGCTCCCTGCTGAGCAGAGAGCTTGACTCAGGGCTCGATCCCAGGACCCTGAGATCATGACCCAAGCTGAAGGCAGAGGCTTAACCCACTGAGCCACCCAGGCACCACCCCCAGCTTTACTTATACTCATTTGTGTGTGTGCATTTAGTCTATATGGTTCATCACATGTGTGGGTTGCTGTTGTCACCCTGACAGTGAAGATACAGATCTGTTCCAGCACCACAAGGATCCATCCTGTTTATCTTTTATAACCCTTCCCACCTCCTTCCTATCAACTGACACCCCCCCCCCCGCAAGTGTCTCTGATTCCTGGCAACCACTAATCTGTGCTCCATTTCTAAAAGTTTTAAAGAAGATTTTATTTATTAATTTATTTGAGAGAGAGACTACAAGTGGGGGGAGAAGCAGAGGGAGAGGGACAAGCAGACTCCCCACTTAGCGTGGAGCCCATCGCAGGGCTGGATCCCATGATCCTGAGTTCATGACCTGAGCCAAAATCAAGAGTCAGGCGCTAAACCTACTGAGCCACACTGGGTCCCCCCTCAATTTTCATTACTTTGAAAATATTGTACGAAATGGAATTATATAGTATGTACCTCTTGGGATTATTATTTTTCACTTGACTTAATTTTTTGATGGCTTATCTAGCTAATTGTCCATATCAGTTGTTCATTCATTTTTATTGCTGAGTAGTAGTCCATGTATGTGCCACAGTTTGTTTCACTGTTTACTTGCTGGAGAACATCTGGGCTGTTGCTAGTTTTTGGCTGCAAGGGATGCAGCCGCTATGGGCATTCATGTACAGGTTTTTGTGTGGATATGTGTTTTGATTTTCCAAGATGAATGTCCAAGAGTGCAGCTGCTGGATCATAATGGTAATTGCATATTAATTTTTTTAAAAAGATTATATTTATTTCAGAGAGCGAGATAGAGAAAGTATGAATGGGGGGTGAGGGGCAGAGAGAGAATCTCAAGCAGACTGCACACTGAGCGCAGGGCCCCAACGAGGGGCTCGATCCCACGACCCATGAGATCATGACCTGAGCCAAAACCAAGAGTTAGATGTTCAACTGACTGAGGCACTGTGGTGCCCCTGCATGTTTGGTTTAAAAAAAAAAAAGAAAAAAAAGCCTACCAAACTATTTGTGAGAGCGAACGTACCATTTTACATTCCCCAGAGCAGTGTGTGAATGATCTAGTTTGTCCACATCCTAGTCGGCATTTAGTATTGTCACTATTTTTTATTTTAGCCAATAGGTGTGTAGTGACATCTTATTGTGGGTTTAACTGGCATTTCTCTGATGGCTTATGTATGCGTCGCGTCTCTTTTCATGTGCTTATTTGCCATCTGTATATCCACCTTGGTGAAATGTCTGTTTATGTCTTTTGCCTGTTTCTAATTGGACTGTGTTTTTACTGTTGAGCTTTGAGAATTCTTTATATATTCTAGATACTAGCCCTTCAGCTAAGATGTGGTTTGCACATATTTTCTCCCAGTCTGTAGCTCGTCTTCTCATCCTGTTAACTGTCTTTTGCATAGCAAAAAAGTTTCTAATTTTGTTGAGGTCCAATTTATCAATTTTTCCTTTTATGGATCGTGCTTTTGACGTTAAGTCTAAGAACTCTCTGCCCAGCTCTAGAGACTGAAGTTTTTTTCCTATAATTTTTATAGTTTTACATTTTATGTTCAAGTCTGTGATCCATTTTGAGTTGATTTTTTTTTTTTTAATGTAAGGTGTGATATTTAGGTCAGGATCCATTTGATTTTATCTGTGGCGATCCATTTGTTGAAAATGCTATCCTTCCTCTACTGAATTGCTTTTGACCTTTGTAAAAACTCACTCGAGCATTTTTTAAAAATTTTATTTATTTATTTTAAAGATTTTATTTATTTATTTGACAGAGAGAGAGAGAGAGAGAGAGATCACAAGTAGGCAGAGAGACAGTCAGAGAGAGAGAGGGGAAAGCAGGCTCCCCACTAAGAAGAGAGCCCAATGCCGGGCTCCATCCCAGGACCCTGGGATCATGACCTGAGCCGAAGGGAGAGGCTTAACCCCCTGAGCCACCCAGGTACCCTTTGTTTGAGCATTTTTGAGTGGTATTTTTGGTGTCTATTCTGTTTTGTTGGTCTTTGTATCTGTCTTTCTGCCAATGCCAAACTGTTTTTATTACTATAGTAATATCATAAACCTTAATGTCAGGTACAGTGATTCCTTCCACTTCAGTCTTCTTTCTCAAGATTCTTCTTTGTCTAGGGCCTGTACCTTCCATACGAATTTTAGAATCAGCTTGTCTATGTCTACAGGTAACTTTGCTGGGATATTGATAGGAATTGCATTAGACCTCTAGATCCTTTTGGAGGAGAATCGGCATCTTTACTATGTAGAGTCTTCCAACCCTTGAGCATGATATGGGTCTCCATTTCTTTAGGTCATTTTTGATTTTTTTAATTAGCATTGTGTAATTTTCAGCTCACCCATCCTGTATATGTTTCAAATTTCATTTTC
This sequence comes from Martes martes, assembly GCF_963455335.1. Classification (NCBI taxonomy): domain Eukaryota; kingdom Metazoa; phylum Chordata; class Mammalia; order Carnivora; family Mustelidae; genus Martes; species Martes martes. Next base: position 37,277,227 of record NC_137897.1, on the reverse strand, counting down.
TTTGGAGTGATTGTAAATGACATCATGTTTTAAATTTTAATCTCACGTGTTCATTGTTAGTATATAGAAGTGTGATGCACTTCTGTGTGTTGATCTTGTATCCTGTGACCCTGCTGAACTCAATTACTAGTTGTAGGATTTTTTTTTTTTTTTGGTAGATCCTATGAAATTTTTTTATATAAAGAATCTTGAAACCTATAAATAGAGATAGTGCTTTTTCTTCCTTTCCAGTTTATATCCCTTTAATTTATTTTTCTTGGCTTCCCGTGGTGGGTAGAACTTCTAATAATGTGTTGAATGAGTAGAACAGACATTCTTGCTTTGTTCCTGATTTGGGGAGAGCATTTAGTCTTTCACTATTAAGTGTGAGGTTAGCTATGGATTTTTGGTAGATGATCTTTATCAAGTAATTCCCCTATATTCTTAATTATTTGGGCGTCTTTAACATGAATGGATGTTGCATTTAACAAATGTGTTTAACTTGTATTACTTGATATGATCATTTAAGTTTTCTTCTCCATTTGTTGATATGGTAAGTTACATTGATTTTGAAATGTTGACCTAGTTTTGCATAATAAATCTCAGGTGGTCCTAGTGTATAATTCTTTTCATACAGTGTCAGACTCAACTTGCTAATTTTTTTGTGGAGGATTTTTACATCTATGTTCAAGAGAGATTTTGGTCTGTAGCTTTCTGATTTTGAACTGTCTTCTATGGTTTGGTATCAAGATAATATTGACTTAATAAAATAAGCTGGGGAGAGTTCCCTCCTCTTTATTTTCAGGAAGAGACTGCACAAACTTGGTGTTAATTCTTATTTAAATATTGGGCAAAATTCTCCAGTAAAGCTGGCTGGGCATAGGGATTTCTTTTTGGCTTTTAGTTGTAAATTCAGGTTCTTTAAAGGTTACTCTTCAGATTATTTCATCTTGGCTGAGCTTTGGGAGTTTGTGGTTTTGAGAAATTGGTTCACTTTTTTTAAGTTGTTGAATTTATGTGTGTAAAGTTGGCCAGAGTGTTCCCTTATTATCTTTTTAATGGATATGGCATCTATTAAAATATCCTATTTCATTTCTGATATTGGTGATTTGTATCTTAACTCTTTTTGAAAGCTTTTTCAGTCTTGCTAGAGATTAACTTTATGAATATGTATTTTTTGGAGAACGAGTTTTGTGTTTGAGTTTCTCACTTTTACTGTTTTTATCAATTTTGCTGGTTTCTGCTCTAATCTTTATTATTTCCTTCTTTGTGCTTGTTTTTAATTTATTTTACTCTTCTTTTTCTAAGTAGGAACATAGGGGATTGATTTGAGACCAATCCTCATTTCTTTTTTTTTTAAGATTTACTTATTTTCTAGAGAGAGAGTGAGAGAGCAGTGTTGGGGGCAAGGGCAGAGGGAGAGAGAACCTCAAGCAGACTCTTCACTGAGCGTGGAGCCTGGCATGGGGCTGGATCCCACAACCCTGAGATCACGACTTGAGCTGAAACCAAAAGTCGGCCGCTTAACTGACTGGACCACCTGGGTGTCTCCTTTCCTTATTTCTAATGTAGGTATTTAGTGCAAATTTCCCCCTACTGTTTTAGGTGCATTCCACATATTTTGATATGTTGCATTTTCATTTTCTTTCCATTCTACCTATTTTTTACAAAATTTCTGAGCTTTCCTTCTTGATCCATATACAGTTGAAAAGTGTGTTGTTTGATTTCCAAACATTTGGAGATTTTTCCTGTTGTCCTTCTGTTATTTCTAGTTCATTGCCATTATCATCAAATACAAGTATGATCTTAATTCTTTTGAATTTGCCAAAGTCACTTTTATGGTCTGGAGTATGGTCTAACTTGGTTATTGTTCCACACACACTTGAAAAGAATATGTATTCTGCTCTTGTTGGGTAGAGGGTTCTATATAAGTCAATTAGGATTGGTTGGTTACATGTGTTGGTTGCCCAGAGGTTTGTTAAAGTCCCCAACTGTAATTGTGGATTTGTCTATTTCTCCTTTAACTTTACTTGTTTTGCTTCATATATTTTGACGTTTTGTCATTTGGTGCATACACATTTAAGTTTGTTGTGTCTTTCTGGTGGATCGATTCTTTTATCATTATATAAAGGCTCTATTTGCTCTAGTAATTTTCTTTGTTCTGAAGTCTAGTGTATCAGTTACTGATAGAGCCACTTTTGCTTTTTTTTAATTAGTATTTCCTGGTGTATCTTTTTCATATCTTTACTTTTAACTGATTTTTGTCCTTGAATTTGAAGTGAGTTCCCTGTGATTAGTGTGTAGTTGCTCATGCTTTATAAATTCACTCTGCAAATCTCTGCCTTTTGATTAATGTATTTAGGTCATTTACGTACAAGGTGATTTTTGGTGTGTTAATGATTATGTCTGATATATTATTTCTGTTTTCTGTTTCTTTCCTCTGTTTCTTTTTTCTATTCTTCCCATGGGATACTGGAACTTTTTTGTTGTTGTTGTTAGGTTTCCATCTTGATTTATTTATAGTGTTTTGGAGAATATATGCTTAACAATTTTTTTTATTATGGAAGTATAATTGACATGCAATGTTATATTAGTTTCTGGTGTTCAATATAGTGACTAAGTGGTATAAATTTCCAGTTGTAAAATAAATAATGCACAGGGATGAAAAGTAGAGCATAGAGAATATAGTCAATAATATTGTGATAATTGGGATGCCTGGGTGGCTCAGTCAGTTAAGCATCTACCTTCAGCTCCGATCATGATCCCAGCGTCCTGGGATCGAGCCCCCACGTTGCGGTCCCTGCTTAGTAGAAGGCCTGCTTCTCCCTCTCCCTCTGCTGCTCGTCCTGCCTGTGTTCTCTCACCCTCTCTCTCTCTGTCAAATAAATAAATAAAATCTTTAAAAAATTATACTGTGATAACCTTGTATGGTAACCACACTGTGGTGACAGTTACATGATAGATAGAATTGTCAAATCACTATGTTGAAGGGTTCTCTTAGTATAGTTACATAGTGGTTGTTCTGGATCTTACAGTATATATGGATGATTTTTATAGATTGTGGTCTGTAGCTATCAGCGTTCTACTACTTCAAACGAAGCATGGAAACCTCACTTCTGTTTAGGTCCCTATACCTTTCCCACTTTTCAATATTATTGTTACAAGTGTTGGATTATAATTTTTGCTTCAGTCTTTGCTTTTGTGGGATCAGGGGCTACTGATGCAGATTTTCAGATTCTAGTCCCAAAACACACTCAGCACAATTACACAATCACTACCCCCTCCCACCCTTGGGCCTCTGTCATCCACTGTCCTCACAGCTAGAGGACACATCTGCCTCTGCCCCTGAAAGTCTTTAGCAATTCACCAAGTCTTGCTGGAAGGTGTCTTTCCCTTGTATTTCACCCCTCTGCTCTAACCCAATGTTTTTGAATCCATGGCTATTACCCCCAGACTGCTGGGGGAAGGAGGGAAGTCTGTGTTGCAAGCACTTTGTTTTTTGGTGCCATCTTCTTTGACCCTCAGCTTGCATCAGATGCTGTGCTAGCTGGTGTGTTATTATAGGAGTGTTGAACTTGGGGGTTGGGTGCTCAAGTCAGCCTTCTACCCCTAGCATGCAGACGCATGTGCACACCCGCACCCGCACCCATGCATTCATGAACCTCCATTCCCTGCACAACTCCCTTGTTTTACCTTGAGGTAGACTTTCCTCCATAATATCCTTGAAGAAGCTACCAGGCCAGGTCATGAACTCCTGGTTTCCGTCTCCAGGTACATTGCCCGTGTGTATATCTCTCACAGCTGCCTTTATATTTTCCATTCTTTCAGTCTTCTCAGTGGAACCAGTAGCTACTCTTCATAAATTCAAGAATTAATCTCAGCTGGATCCCTTAGTTCAGTGAAGGTGATAAATTTTACTAATATTTGTTGTGCTCAGAGTTTGAGAAGAGATTTTTTTTTTGTCAATGTATAAAGAAAATTACCCATTAGATCACTTACTCCTCTTACTCCGTTAAAAAAAAAAAAAACCAACAGCAGTTAAGCACAGCTTTTAGAAACTAAATGCATCAGTATGTGATGCTTTCTACTGTGAATAATGGAATACCTGACCAATAGAGGCTTAAAGAAGCAGGGATTTATTTTTTTCCACTGAGCCAGAAGTCTGGAGGTCGGTGGCTACTGGCACACATTTAAAGGCTCAACTTTGATCCACCATTTCTGGTATCCTCCCCATGATCCCAAGGTGGCTGCTGCAGCTCTAGGCATCATGTATGCATCTCAAGGCAAGAAGGGATGAGCTAGGGGCAGTGTCACTTGCACTTGTCCCATGGCTCAAGGGGACAAAAGCCTTTTCCCGAATCCCAGAACAGACTTCTGAAAAGGAGGCTGAGGAAATAAGTGGAGTGTTTTGGCTTTTCTGGCTTCTAAATGGAGATAGGCAAGGGAGAAGCAATTTGGGTAGGATGTACTGATCAGATATAATCAGCCAGTGATTTTAACTGACTTTGCTGGGGAAGCCTTTAGAATTCTTTTTATTGATTGGTGCTTTGAACTGAATTATTTAGAGGAAAAAAATCAGTTTTTTGAGGAAGGGGCTGCACATTTCTTTAGATCTTATTGACCTTTATCTTCCACTTTACTGATTTAAATACATTATTAAATATACTAAAGCAATCTTACTATTATATTGAGCTGATGGCTGAGAATCATGAACACAACAATTTCCCAGCTTAGGTTTGGAAAGAGAAGAAAATCAGCTGAAAAAAAAAAATGTTTGAAGGTTACTTTAACTTGGCTTTTTTATTTTTACATTTGGGCTTTGTTTTTGAGTGATTTAGCTTTATTAATAAGTAATGATAGCTTTCATGCTCTTTCATGCACTCCAAGATCCCACTCTACCTGAGGCAATTTCGTTGTTATTTTCTCTGGGAGGTTCTGCATCTACTGAGTGACTTTTTTGCTCTATAAAAGTACAGAAAAGAAGAAAAGAGAAAATGTGTTCCTAAAATAAATATGATACGAAGGGAGGAGAAAAAAAAACACCCAAAACTATTCATGGAGTAGAAGCAAACTAGACCCAAACTTGATCAAGCAGGAATATCTGAGAATGATCATTTTAGGTAATTCTATATCCTATTTTCCATTAACCTCCAAAGGCAGAAAAGTAAGTTGTCGAGAACGTACATGGAAATATGGAATTCGAACTGGCTATCTTCAGTCCTTAGGTTTCCGGTAATTGTTCGTAACTGGGAAGGGCTTTCTACAGCACTCTTGAATACCTGTTTTGGTTTTGAGGAAGGGGTGATGAAAACTGCTATTAATGTTTAGGTCCCTTTAGCTCATCTATTGGTGGTCCTGGTGGTCATTTGCGTTAGTGTATTTGTCAAATTAAAAGTGTTAATTCAACCTTGGTGATGTAAACAAGGGGAACAGGCACAAACAACGCAAGGTCCCATGTTTAAAGGCTCACTTGAGTTTGCCTCCTGGACGAAGCGCTTAACAGTCACCTGCAGCAGCCGAGTGACCTTGGGCAAATGACTTAAACCGCCCCCGCACCCCCTATCCCCCCACCCCCAACATGTCTTTAGTATCCTTATCTACAAAATGGGAATAATGACAAAGCATTCTCTGAGATTTGCTCCGAAATGAAGAGGATCGAAGGCTTTTAAAGTACTTAAGATGGTGCTGGGCACGTTGGCTGTTAGGGCCACAGGAATGATATTCATATCCGCGAAGATAGGCTTCCAGCTTAGGGTGGTCCTAATGAGCTGTCAGTTTCTTACCAAGCACCTCACTCTTCCTTGACTTTGTCATGTGGTTGTCAAGCATCTGGGCTTCTCTGGGCAGCCCAGAAAGAAACAGCGAGACTCTGATGTGCCGGAACTCTGAAGGAAAGATTAGAAATGGATAAGCACTGGGTATGGTGCATAAACAATGAATCTTGGAACACTGAAAAAAATAAAATAAAATTAAGATGTTAAAAAAAAGAGAAAGAAATGGATAAACAACTCACGATACTAATGACTAGAGGCTGCTTCTCAGTTTGGCTTAGCTTTATGGCTTCCGTTGTGGCCCTGACAATTCACTGATTATTCAGTAATCAATCTGAGTGTGTGATGAAGTTGCTCTTCTAATTTTTAGCAACAGGGAAGGGGGTGGTGGTATCAGCTATTAATCTGAAGTGAAACATCAGGGGGAGTCTGGATCTGGCTGCCACGGTGGGACCCAGGGAGTTGAGGCACGGAGGGAGCACGGTTTCTGGGGATTGTATGTTCCTCACTTTGTCATTCACTAAGACGTTTGCCCAGTTTGGGACTGAGACTAAGTACCATATCGCAGTCACTAGGGCAAGGGACAGGTTAAAAAGTGGTCTTAAGAGATCACATCAGCAAATGTCAAGTGCATGTGTGCGTTGGGAGGGGCAGACATTTGAAACAAGTGCCATATGGACTTTCACATCATACCCAACAAATCCTCGAGCAATTAGTTTCTGATATATGCAGTTTTGAACGGAAAATTCCCATTAACACTCTGATAATGCAGAAATGGCATTTTGCATGCTATATGGATGAGAATAACCATAGAAACCGGCATTACTAAACTTTAGGGAAGTGTGTGTTTGGGTTTGAGTGTATGAATTTACAACCCACAAGCCACAACTTTAGGAAAAATTTTAGTAATAGTTCCTTTCATACTAAAGTATTCTTTTTAAGAGTTAGGTCTGGCCGATTTAATTGTATTCAGCAAAAGAATTGGAAGTTATTTAACGAGTATGTAGCTGGTACTCTGTGGATGGAGACGTTGCTCATCAATTTAACAGGAACTCGATTGAACTATTTTCTGAATTTACGTATTGTAGTTTCTCAATGTTCACAGCATTGGTGGGTCTTATGTCATAAAAGGCTCTGGGACGCCTGGGTGGCTCAATGGGTAAAAAGCCTCTGCCTTTGGCTGTGGTCATGATCCCAGGGTCTTGGGATCGAGCCCCACATCAGGCTCCTTGTTCAGTGGGGAGCCTGATTCTCCTCTGCCTGCTGCTCCCCTGCTTGTGCATTCTCTCTCTGTCTGATAAATAAATAAAATCTTTAAAAATAAAACAAAAGGCTCTGGGGGTGCCTGGGTGGTGCAGTCGGTTAGGAGTGGACTCTTGGTTTCAGCTCGGGTTGTGATCTCAGTGTTGTGAGATTGAGCCCTGCCTCGTGCTCTGCACTCAGCATGGAGTCTGCTTAAGTTTCTCCCTCTCCCTCTGCTCCTAGCCCCTACCACTCTCTCTGTCTCAAATTTAAAAAATATATCTAAGATATAAGGCTCTGTTTTTTGGTATTCTTAGTCACTGTCACTAGTTGGACAAAAACGTGCTAACAAGAGTTCATAGCAGCTGTGTATGTGTACATGTCTGGGGGTAGGGAGCTGGTACTCCTCCTCTACCCTCTCCCTCTTCTCTTTGCTGCTGTTGTGGTGGAAAGGAAGGACTAGACTCTCTGAAAGTGCTTCAGGTTTAATCTCCTGTTTTGGTCTCCACCAGAAATTTCAGAAATGAGAAACTGAGCCCAGGAGCTGTGTCAATAGGTAGGCTAAGGGGTCAGCTGATGGAAGTCCTTCATCCTTTTTATATATTTATTTTTTAATGTTTAAAAACCTTTATTTATTTGAGAGCGAGCATGTGAGGGAGGATCAGAGGCAGAAGTAGACTCTTTGCTGAGCAGGGAGCATGTCGTGGGACTTGATCCTGGGACAACGGGATCGTGACCTGATCCAAAGGCAGATGCTTAAGTGACTGAGCCAGCCAGGTTCCCTTCGTTCATTCTTTTTAGTGCTTTTCCTCTCTCATCTTCTGCTCCCCAACCCTTCCAAAGTGGAAGTGAGGCTGGCGTGAAACTTTCAAATCACCTTCCCTCACTCTTCCTTCTATAACACATCCAATCAGATGTTGGTTTCTTCACCTGATGATGGCTATGGCAGTGCCACTCAAATTGTGGCATGCATGTGTGACACTGGGAGTCTTTAGAAGTTTATATGGCAATTTGACATTGCTATGATATCCAAGGGTGTGATCGGTGGGCTTGTAAGTCTTTGTATGTCTTTGTATTTATTTCAATTTCTTATAATTAATTTTATTGTATATTGGAAAGTTATTAGTCGGAAGCGATTTTAGGAAAACCATCAACTTGCCCTTCTTCAAAGACAGTTTGAGGCCCCCTGTTCTATATCTAGAATGTCCCTTCCTTCCCATTCTCACTGTGCCTCCCTTGTGCTGTTTTCTCATCTTGTGCCTGCTCATGCACTAACAGCTCGCTAAGTCTGCCTGCCTCTCACATTTCTTTCCAACCCACCTTTGTTTGTTTGTTTTTTAAAGATTTTATTTATCTATTATTTGAGAGCGAGAAAGAGAGCATGAGAGGAGAGAAGTCAATGGGAAAAGCAGACTCCCTGTCAAGCAGGGAGCCCGATGTGGGACTCTATCCCGGGATTCCAGGACCATGACCCGAGCCAAAGGCGGTCGCCCAACCAACTGAGCCACCCAGGCATCCCTGTTTGTTTGTTTTTTAATGTCTGGCACAAAGAGGTGAATTCATTATATTCGTCTATTCTGACATTATATCATTGACCTGTGCAAGGTCCATCTCTGGTTTTAGGTATTTTTATTCCATGTTGGTCCTTATCCTTAATCTCATTCTTTCGTCACTTTATATAGGCTTCCATATAAATATCTCTGATGCACGTTCTGGAACCTGTATGTGTCCTTGCAAAATATGTAACACTATGTGTGTGTGTGTGTGTGTGTATTTAGAAATAGAAATGTAATTATGTATTATAGATAATCATTTTTTTTCCAACCAACAATGTTTGAAGGATCTGTGTGGCTGTATGTACATTTGGTGCTATGGACTGAAATGTGCCCTCCCCAGATTCCTGTGTTGAAGCCTCAACCCCCAGTGTGAAGGTATTTGGAGATGGAGCCTTGGGAGGTAATAAGGTGTAGAGGAGGTCATGAGGGTGGGGCCCCCATGATGAGATTAGTGCCCTTTTAAGAAGAGACACCAGAGAGCTTGCTCTCTGTTTCAGTGCCCTGTGAGGACACAGCGAGAAGCCAGTTTCTGTTGTTTCAACCACCTAGTATATGATATTTTGTTGTGACACCCTGAGCTAATGCATCTGGTTTAGTGCTTGGTTTATTGCTTCAAGCAGTGAGGTGAAATTAATATCCACCATTAAACCATATTTTCTTATTGATTTCATCAACACAGATCTCTAGATTACGTCCCACTTCCCCAAAATACCATGACACATTCTCATATTTAACTGCTTATTGACTACTGTGAGAATTTCTCTGAGTTACATATCCAGGGGTGAGATTCTTGATTATTTTATTTTAGTTTTATTTCAGATGTATACAGTAGTTAAATGTGAGGCTTTCCATAGTATAGACCTCCTTATGTATTCTACTGTCTTACCCTTTTTCCAAACTTGAACTTGTCCTTTTTTATTAGACTCACTACTCTCTTGCCCCTCCTGCTGGGTGCTGTCAGCTCAGCTGCCGTGCATTACGCGTAACCTTGTCCCGAACATCCTTACCTGTCCTCTGCTGTCCGATTCATCCCGTTCCTCCCTGCCCAGGACAGGATCCATTTACCCATAGGACCTCACCACTGCTCCTCCAGCCTGGCTGACAAGAGCTTAAGGTCACATGAACTTAAGTTCAGAGGCAGGCTTCACTAGTTCCAGCGTCCCTGTGGGTGTGCTAGTCTACTTCCCTCTACTTTGGTTTCTTCATTGGTAAAAATGGCGATAATAAAACCTATCAGATAGTTTGGTGATGGTGAAATGAGATAATGTACAGAAAGCCCTTTGGAGTCTAGCTCACAGTGAGTGGTCAGAAATGGTACCTGTACTGTTTTCTAGTTTTCTAGTTGTTTCTTAGGTCTGAATAGTATCTCATCAGCAAGACTGTGGGTTTCTTCTTCAGGGTGGAGGCTGAGCCTTATGCTTATTTTAACTAGTAAATCTGGCATACAGCTTGGAATATAGTAGATGCTTAAGAAACATGTGTTGGTTTGACCTGAGGTGAGTTTGCGATTGCCTGAAAGGACTTGCTTTATTTTGTTTATTTTTATTTATTTATTTTTTCAAAGAGTGAGTGCACAAACCGTTGTAATACACAATGCGAGGCAGAATGGCATAAGAGCTGAAGGGGCGGTGGGTATGTGCATGGAGCAGCCACAGGAACTCCTCGGAGCCTCCTGAGATTACTTGCTTTAAAAGAGGGAACGGTGTTGGGTGTCTGGGTGGCTCAGTTGGTTAAGCACTGCCTTCAGCTCAGGTTGTCATCCTGGAGCCCGAGGATTGAGTCCGGGGTGGGTGGAGGTGGGGGTCACTGCTTAGTGGGGAGTCTGCTTCTCTCTTTGACCCTCCCCCCCCTCAAGTTCTCCCTCCCTCTCTCATTCTCTTTCTCAAATAAATAAAAGCTTAAAAAAAATAAAAGAGGGAACAGTGTTGAACAATGCTGTGTTACTCCAGCATTCGTTTTAACCAACCCAATTTTTGCTTTGCTTTGGTGATTTGGGATTGGCTTGTGGTAACCGGAACGTGAATGAGTGGCAGGGTTGTAGGGGAGGGGGAGTCAGAGCTTGGTAGCGGTCATGAGAATGGATTCCCCAAGGGACAGAGCCAGGCTGCGGCTCACCATCTTAACCACCGCCTCTGGCCTCCCCGTCATAGCCTTTGAGCTGGGTTGTTCATCTGCCCAGGGCAGCTGTTGTGGCCTTGTCTCCCATGCGTGGGTCTGCTCAGGCCCTTCCTGATTATTCCAGGCTGCCTTCATTTACAAGAGGAAACTGGGTCTTTTCTTTTTCTCTTCTTTCTTTCTAACATTGAGTATTTTATTTTTTATTGTGATTGAGGTGTAATTGACACATTATATTAGTTTGGGGTATACAAATGATTCTGTAGTTGTATATATTGCAAAATGATTAAGTCTAGTTAGCGTCTGTCACCACACATAGATAGAAATTTTTTTTCTTGTGATGAGACCTTTTTTAAATTTAGATTCAATGAGCCAACATATAGTACATTAGTTTCAGATGTAGTGTGCAATAATTCATCAGTTACATACAACGCCCAGTGCTTGATGAGAACTTTTAAGATTTACTCTCTTAGAGACTTTCAAATAATACAGTACGATATGAATTACAGTAACCATGTTATACATTACATCCTAGGACTTATTTTATAACTAGATAATTATTCCTTTTGACCCCCTCACCCATTCTCCCTCCCACCCCCACCTGTGACAACCACCAATCTGTTCTCAGTATCTGTGAGCCTGTGGTGTTTTTTCGTTTGTTTGTTTTTTGTTTTTGTTTTTAAGAGTCTACATATAAATGAGATCAGATGATATTTATCTTTCTCTGTCTCATTTCACTTAGCATAATGCCTTCAAGGTCCATCCATGTTGTCACAAATGGCAAGGTCTCATTCATTTCTTTATGGCTGAATAATTGTGTGTGTGTGTGTATCTTGTCTTTTCTTTATCCATTGATTCATTGGTGGACACTTACGTTTTTATCATGTTTTAGAAGCTATTGTAAATAATGCTGCAGCGAACACATAGGTGTATATAATTTTTTGAGTGATATTTTTATGGATAAATACCCAGAGGACTTGCTGGATTGTGTGGTAGGTAGTTCTGTTTGTAATATTTTTCAGGACTCTCCACACTGTCTTCTCCAGTGGCTGCACCAATTCCCACTCCCACCAACAGGGCATGAGGGTGCCAAGATTTTATTTATTTATTTGACAGAGAGAGATCACAAGTAGACAGAGAGGCAAGCAGAGAGAGAGGGGGAAGCAGGCCCCCTGCTGAGCAGAGAGCCCAATGCGAGGCTCAATCCCAGGACCCCGAGATCATGACCTGAGCCGAAGGCAGAGGCTTTAACCCACTGAGCCACCCCGGCGCCCCACGTCTTGTCTTTTTGAACGGGAGCTGTTCTCACAGGTGTGAGGTGATATCTCACTGGGCTTTTGATTCCCATTTCCCTGATGCTGAGTGACGCTGAGCCATTTGTGTGTCGTCTTTAGAAAAATACCTGTTCAGACCCTCTGCTCATTTTCTCATTGTATTGTTTGTGTTTGTGCTCTTGAGTTGTAGGATTTCTTTATATATTTTGGATGTTAGCCCCTTATCAGATAGAAGATTGGCAAGTATTTCCTGCTGTTCATAGGTTGCCTTGAAATGAGGTCTTTTCAGACCTCTGGTCAGAATTCCCTGAGTCATGCTTTTGCAAAAGACAGTTGCCCTGACCAAAAATGTTAAAACTCCAGCGACCAATTCAGGGAAATGGTTACCCGCAGGCGAGGCAGGGAGAGGAGCAAGAGATGGCTTCGTTGTAATCGGACTTGTTTTATTTATTTATTTATTTTTATTTATTTATTTTTTAAAGATTCTATTTATTTATTTGACAGAGATCACAAGTAGGCAGAGAGGCAGGCAGAGAGAGAGGCGGGGAGGCAGGCTCCCCGCAGAGCAGACAGCCCTATGCGGGGCTCGATCCCGACCGTGACCTGAGCCGAAGGCAGAGGCTCTAACCCACTGAGCCACCCAGGTGCCCCTGTTTTATTTATTTTTTTATTCAGGGCTGCAGATGGATGTTCACCATCTATGATATATAGTACAATAAATATTTATTTACATTTGTTATAGATATATTTATCATTTATATTAAATGATTATATCATTATTAATATTATTAAATATCATTATATTAAATGACATATTAAATATATCATTTATATATTATATATATATCATTTATATTTATCATTTGTTATAGATATATTTATCATTTATATTTATATTTAGTTCCTTGTGCACAGGGGCAAAGGATATTTGCAAACGGACTTGCTAGGCCAGACGGCATCTGCACTTCTCACTTTCCTGGGTATTGCTGGATTTCTTCTCAGAGGGACTCTCCCTTTTACTTCCCTGTGGCAGAGCACGCGAGCTGACGTCAGCCCATATCTTTGCCAACCCTTGGTAGCGTCGTCCAGGCTTCTCTCTCTCTGCCCAGATCCCCAGAAAAGACAGGAGGGGAGTGAGGAAAAGGAAAGGCAAGTTTTTAAAATGAGGATGAGAATGTCAGCTCTGAGGAATTTCCTGTTACATTCATTTTAATGAGGAAAAGATTTTATTTTCTGTGTCGGTGCAAATAACGTTTAGACTTATGTAGGAAAACTGTTACCTTTTCACTGTGAAGTAGAGGATCCCCCCCCACGCCCTCCCCGTTTGCATTCTTGGCAAATAAGTAGAACAGACCAATTAGCAAGCTAATGTTCTAAATGTTCACTTGCAGTAGTCGTTATTTTTAACCATTTTAAATAGCATGGAGCATCGGGTTTATTCTTGATTGCTTTTCAAAGTTTTGAATTTGCTAAAGTGAATTGAACTTAAAAATCCGGATGAAGATGGATCATAATTATTTGCCACTAGAAGGTTCATTTTGTAATGGGAAAAATAAACTGTGGGGGATGTGTTTACCTTTTTTAAAAAAACAAGTAAGGCAAGACATAAAGCGTAACTTTAGCCATTTTATGTTGTGGCTTGCGTTCGCAGGTGGGAAAGGAGAAGTTCCACAAATCTCAACATTGGGGCTTTTGCAACAATGTGAGCATGCTGGTGAGTGAAGATAAACCCGGAATTGGTGGAGAACTGCTTTTTGGGCAAAAGATGAAGCCTAAATATAGTGCATTTCCTAAAGGAATTGGAAGTGATGCGCCATCCTGGGTAGCTTTCGATAAGCAGGTAAGTCCCATGGCACTGGGAAAAATGCAATTGTAAAATGTGACATGTATGATATAGTAAGTATTGGAGAAAATGCGAGCCCTCCATGTAAATGTTCAGGCTCGTTCTTTTGTAAAGACACATTGCAGAAGAAAAATACCCCACGGCTCCTCTTTCTGACCAGGCCCACTGGTTGCAGGACACTGAATGTTTATCTTTCTTGGCTAATGCTTACCAACCTTTCTCCCTTCTCTTCCCCTGGACAGGATAATCTGTCCTCCTATAGACACTGAGAGTCTGGTCAGTGTCGCTGTTGGTTCGTGAGTTGCCATTAATGAAATCATGTTGTTTGATTTGGAACATGCCATTAAATAGCAACAGAAAGATGTCTTCTCTTTTCTGCATACTAATTATGGTTCCCCATCCCTCAGAACCAAAGGGTGATGTGGCATGAATTGTGGAAGTGAATCAGAGAGGCGCCATTGTTAGACAAGAACCTGAACTGAACGTATATGTGTACGTAACACACACATATGATGGCGTATTGATAATTGAAAAAGGTAATCCATTTGAATATCTTAGAAAGGAACTAAGATCAAAGGGAAGAAAACTGCAGGATGACCAATTATTGCCCATAAGACAGCACAATGGATGTGTTGGGTTTATGAGACAACTTTGTATTGCGGCTCACGTTCTGTTTTCCAAAAAGGAACCTGTTATTAGATTATTTAAATTCTGTAATTAAAAAATAATTCAGGACTGTGGGGCACCTGGGTCGCTCAGGTGAGTGTCCGACTCTTGGTTTCGGCTCAGGTTGTGATCTTGGTGTTGTGGGATCGAGCCCTGTGTCAGGCTCTGCGCTGAGCAGGGAGTCTGCCTGGGATTCACTTCTTCTCTCCTCTCCCCCCTCCCCCCAGCTTGAGCTTGTGTGTGATCTCTCTTGCTCTCTCTCTTTCCCTAAAATAAATCTTAACACAAATAATTCAGGACTAGATAAAGAATTCAGACCTTAATACCCTAAGTTTACCAGGTGGTTTTTAGCAGCTTTAGCATGGATTAGTTGGCAATACTTTGGCTCCAATTAAAATGTCTCCAAATTTGATAGAAATGACATATTCTGTGTCATCTGTTTTAGGGTTGATCAATTAGAGCGCATATTTTTTTTTGAAGCCCATTTCTGACACTTATGGAGATCTAACAGACTGCAGGGAAGCTTCTTTCCAGGGAAACCATCTCTACTTTGAACATGGACCATTATTTCTCTCTCTCTGTCTTTAAAAAAAAATTTTTTTTTTAAATTATTTTCAGTACCTGGCCCAATGTTGGACCCGGAGTTCAGAAGCAATTTCTGGGCCAGTTTACATGGCTGGCTCATTCATGGTTAATATCAATCTTATAGGTGTTTGCACATCATCATTCTAGAATATTTAATTTGCAAGGGACAAAGAAAAGATTCTATTTTTACTTTTTGTGTCAAAAAGAGGGTATTGACAATAGTTTAAACTAATCCACTACTGAATAAGTAATGTTGGAGGTGACAATATATTAAACTATTCTCTTGCACTGAAAGTTGAAAATTCATTTTATTTCCTGTTTTTCTCAATATTTAATATGTGCCTTTCAAACCCATTTTGCAGCCCTTTAATTACTTATAAAATTATGTAGAATATTTCATGAAGCTGGAATGATTTTAGCTTCAAACTACTTGAGAAAATGAAGAGCTTGCTCATTTTAGGCCTAACGAAATGCAACATAATTCTTTCAGTTATTTTGTTGGTCAACTTCAATTAAATATTCATTGAGCTTTCAATGAGACACTAAGACTATGAAATATTTACGTGCTCTGATGAGATTGTGAACTACAGCCTGGATCCTGGTTAATACCCAGAGCAAATTATAAAGCGCTTTCCTGTTCGTGGTTCAACAAAACAAGTCAACACCTGTTAATCATTTTTCTTAAAAATGAGACATCTTTAACTCGTTGCCAGTTCTCTAATGACTTTTAATCATAGCGGTATATGCAGGGTTATATTCTCAAACAGTGCAAGATAAAGTAAAGGCAGTTCTTTGGAAAGTGTATCAAACTCTGCTATTTGTCACAGATGCCCTGGTGCCCACCCAGGTCCACGTTAGGGGTGGGGCACCCAGCTCCCCCAGCTGCAGCACGTGCTTTGGCAAACAGCTCACACCCGTAACCCTCCAACGGAGTAGTGTTCTTGGCCGATGGACATTGCATTGCCCAGAGAAACCTGGATGGCTGCACTGGCCCCATCACCGTGAGAGGAGGTGGCAGATGGCTGCCTGATTCATCAAGGGTGAAAAAGCTGAGCTGCTTCAAGGCCAGACAACTCTGTATTGTGGATTTCGGCTCATGGCCCCCTGCGCATCAGGCCCAGGCAAAACCTCACGTGCGATTGCATCCTTGCTTGGCTCATTTCCCTTCCCTTGGGTGCTCCCCTCACTACTTAAAAGTTTCTCCTAAGAAGGTGCCCTTGGGGGCACCTGGGTGGCTTAGTCGGTTGAGCGTCCTACTCTTGGTTTCAGCTCAGGTCATAGTCTCACGGTGCTGGGGAGCACCCCCATGTTGGGCTCTGTGCCCAGCGCAGAGCTGCTTCGCATTCTCATTCCTCTGCCCTCTGCTCCTTCCCTGCTCGCTCATGCTCTCTCTCTCTCTCTCTCTCAAACAAAATCTTAAGAAAGAAAGAAAAGGGTGTGCCTTCCATAAATCACATGCACCTAAATCCCTGTTTCAGGCCTTCCTTCTATGGAGCCCAACCTAAGATGACATTCTGGGTTTTATCCGGAATTCTAGAAGTGACCATAACATTGCTCTGCCCAGGCAGACCATCTGATCACCAGCAGAGAAAAGGTGATTAGCAATCTCCAGGAAGAGCCAGACTTTACCATGCTGCATGGCCCCCATGGCAGACATTTCTAGCTGTTTCTCTTTTATTCACTACCCCCCTTCATTCTTATAGAGGGAACCCCGGTGTTATTGTGGCTGGAGTTGTGCCCACACAACCGAAAAGTGTTCAGCTGCTCAGTCTCCTTGCGGCTAGGGGCTGGTGAAGGGATTCACTTCTGGCCAGTGGTATATGGGTGAAGGTTTACTGGGTAGGGTTCCGGGGAAATCTGGGGTTTTTTTTTCCCTAATTAAAAGAGGCTCCGCTGATAATGTTTCTCCTGCACTTCGCCATATCTGTGTTTTCTTGTCTGGAACAAGGACCTAATTCTGCAGCCATCTTGGCATCATGGAGGCCCTGGGCTGCCTGTCTTTGGACTTCCTGTTCTATGAGAAAAATCAGCCCCCATTTCAGAGGTTCTCCGAACCCAGGGAGGCCTTTGGAAATGTGGGCAGGTGTTTTGGGTTGTCACAGTGATGGGAACTAGGTGGAGGCAAGTGAGGCCCTTAACTTGGGGGCAGAACTCACGGGACACCCGAACCTCAGTGATCAAGCGGTATAGTATTCTAATGAACTATCGTCAAGAATCAAAACGAATGCCAACATTCATGATGACCGAACTAGCAATATTTTAAATGAAGACAGGATCCATGAACTGCCATGCAGGGCCATATAGGAGGCGGAGGCAGAAGGAAAAAAAAAGCCAGTAATACTGATTCCATCTTTATTTACCATTTTTGGAATTTTGATGTGTTTTTTCCCATGGCTTGTTGGCATTCATCTGGATGCTTTAAATGGCCTTGCCCTAGGGCAATGCCCGGTCCGAAGGCGCCTTCCCCTGTTGAGTACAAGTGAGGGGCCAGCTAGTACTGCCATGTGGGGAGGGTCACTCTGGATGGGGGACAACGTCCTCCCTAAGATACCAGTCCTGCTGCCGTTGAGAAACACGGTCCTAACTGGCCCTGGGAGGGTTTATAAGGATGGCCAGTTTTGCATGATACTGCATCCGTGCCCCCCCACCCCCGCGCCCTGAATTCGTTGTATTCACGTGAATACAGGCAGGTGCGTACTCACACCAGTTAATTCGAGCCATCATCCCAGCATGCTAGCGAGGAAGAAGCAGGTGTGGGTGATTGTTCTCACTCTGTAAGTGAGGAGTCGTTGGTAAGAAGTGGGGCAGGGACCAGGAGCCTGAGGCTGTGCGTTGGGAGGTGCTCCTCACGAACGGCCTGTGTGACGGTGGCTTTAGTCACTTTCCCTCTCTGAGCCTCAGTTATCTGGACCTTGATGAAGGCCTCTGCTGGCTAATCTCAAAAGTCCTTTCACTGCTAGCAGTCTGTGCTTCAGACTTTGGTCTTAGTAAGCATAACATTTAGTCTGTGGCTAAAGGCAAATTCCAATTGTTCATCCTAGAACAGAGCCCAGATCTTGGATCTCCCGGCCTTGGGGTTCTTTCTGATGACACCAGGTACCTACATTTTTCGTTGAAATTTGGCATTTACTAGTTTATGATCTGCTGCTGTGCTTACTGTATATGATCTGTCATTAGCTGCTTTCATAAAAAGACTAGTTAAAAATACCCAAATAACTGAATGTTTTTATATGACTTTTATCTGGATGTTAAGTACCATTTCCATTGACTCTATAATTACCCTCTCATTTCTTTTCATTTGGCAGTGGCTCCTAGTTAGCCTAATTTGTTTGCTGTTTTGCAAATGACTCTATTATAGTAAATGGCAGGATAAAGGTTGATCCTATGGGGTACACATGCATTTAAAAATATTATTTCATTTTTTCCATCTATTGTAAACATAATAATTATAATCAGAACTACTGGCCACAGAATTAGAATTTTAATAACTTTGCATTCATTGACATTGGGTTTGTGGTAAGCTGATTATGTAGTACTGTGTGAATCTTTATGCTTTGAGCAATATAAACAAATTTTTAAAACATAATTTGATCTCTTGGGTCACCTTGATTTTTTTAAGAGAGTTAAAAATTTTTTTTAAAGATTTTAATTTATTTGTCAGAGAGAGAGAGAAAGGGAGCACAAGCAGGGAGGGTAGCAGGCAGAGAGGGAGAAGCAGGCTCCCCGGTGAGCAGGGAGCCTGATGCAGGGCTCCATCTCAGGACCCTGGGATCATGACCTCAGCTGAAGGCAGATGCTTAACTGACTGAGCCACCCAGGTGCCCCTAAAACAGTTTTAAAATTTTTATTTATTTTTTGTTGGCGTGTAGTTGAAACACAATGTTTTGTTTCGGGTTTACAACATATATGTTGTAATATATATATTATACATAAAATATATATATGTATAAACTATATGTATTGGGAAGTGATCATCATAATAAATCTAGCTACTATTTGTCACCATACAAAGTTGTACAATATTATTATTATTTTTTAACATTTAATTTTATTTTTTCAGTGTCCCAAGAGTTATAATATTATTAACTATGCTGTACATTGCATCCCCGTGTCTTATTTATTTTATAACTGGATGTTTGTGCCTTTTAACCCACTTTCTTTATTTTGCCCCTCCCTCTCCTCTGTCCCCTCTGGCAACCCCCAGGTTGTTCTTTGTATCTAGGAGTCTGTTTCTGTTTTGTATTGTTTGTTCATTTGTTCTGTTTTTTAGATTCCACATAGAAATGAAGTCATACATGGGACACCTGGGTGGCTCAGTGGGTTTGGGCCTCTGCCTTCAGCTCAGGTCATGATCCCAGGGTCCTGGGATTGAGCCCCACACCGGGCTCTCTGCTTGGCAGGGAGCCTGCTTCCCTCCTCTCTCTCTGCCTGCCTCTCTGCCTACTTGTGATCTCTGTCTGTTAAATAAATAAACAAAAATCTTTAAAAAAAAAAATGAAGTCATACAGTGTTTGTCTTTCTCTGAATTATGTCACTTAGCAGAATGCCCCCTAGGCTCATCCATAGTGTTGCCAATGGCAAGATCTCCTTTTCTATGGATGAATAATATTCCATCGTATATACAGGGCATCTTCTTTTTTTTTTTTAAATGCTGGATTTTTTTAAAAGATTTTATTTATTTATTTGATAGAGATCACAAGTAGGCAGAGAGGCAGGCAGAGAGAGAGAGGGAAGCAGGCTCCCCGCCGAGCAGAGAGCCCGATGCGGGGCTCGATCCCAGGACCCCAGGAGCACGACCTGAGCCGAAGGCAGAGGCCCAAACCCACTGAGCCACCCAGGTGCCCCTACAGGGCATCTTCTTTATCCATTCACCCATTGGTAGACACTTAGTTTGCTTCCATATCCTGACTCTTCTGAGTATTGCTACAGTGAGCACAGGGGTACATATAGCTTTTTGAATTCCTGTTTTCATATTCTTCAGATTAATATTTGGAAGTGGAATTGCTGAATCATATATGGTAGTTCTAGTTTTAATTTTTTGAGATACCTCTATGCTGTTTTTCATAGCGCTGCACCATTTTGCATTCCTACCAACAGTGCACGAGGGTTCCCTTTTCTCCACATCTTCGCCAGCACTTGTTTCTTGTCTTTTTGGTACTAGCTGTTCTGACAGGTGTGATACCTCGCTGTGGTTTTGATCTGTGTCTCCCTGATGATGAGTTAAGTTGAGGATCTTTCGCTGTCTGTGGGTCATTTATATGTCTTTTTTGGAGAATTCTGTTTAGGTCCTCTGCCCAGTTGTATGTTGGATTTTTTAAAAAATAATGAGTTATGTGAGTTTTTTTAAATGTACTTTGGATATTAACTCCTTATCAGTTATATTATTTGTAAGTATCTTCTCTCTTTCAGTAGTTTGGGATTTTGTTTTGTTGATGGTTTTCTTCACTGCGCAAAAGCTTTTTAGTTTTATGTGGTTCTGTTTGTTTATTTTTGCTTTTGTTGCCTTTGTCTGAGGAAACCCATTCAGAAAAATACTGCTCAGACTGATGTCAAAGAACTTACTGCCTATGTTTTCTCCTAGGAGTTTTATGGTTTCTGGTCTTACATTTAAGTCTTTAATGCACTTTGAGTTTATTTTTATATATGGTATAAGAAACTGGTCCAGCTTCATTCTTTTGCATGTAGCTGACCAGTTTCCCAGGCACCATTGGTTGAAAAGACTATCTTTTTCCCATTGGATATTCCTGCCTCCTTTGTTGAAGATTGATTAACTATATACGTGTGGGTTTATTTTTGGATTCTGTTCTCTTCCATTGATCTATGTGTCTATTTTTGTGCCAGTAGTGTACTGATTACTGTAGCTTTGTAGTATAGTTTGAAATCATGGAGCATGATACATCCAGCTTTGTTATTCTTTCTTTTTTTTTTTTAAGATTTTATTTATTTATTTGACAGAGAGAGATCACAGGTAGGCAGAGAGTCAGACAGAGAGAGAGAGGAGGAAGCAGGCTCCCCGCTGAGCAGAGAGCCCGATGCGAGGCTCGATCCCAGGACCCTGAGATCATGACCTGAGCTGAAGACAGAGGCTTCAACCCACTGAGCCACCCAGGCGCCCCTGTTATTCTTTCTCAAGATTGCTTTGGCTAATCAGGGTCTTTGGTGGTTCCATACATATTTTAGGACTATTCTGTTTTTGGGAAAATGTACCATTAGTATTTTGATAGGAATTGCATTGAATCTATATAGGTTGCTTTGGGTAGTATGAACTTTTTAAACAATAGTTATTCGTCCAATTCATGACCCTGTATGTCTTTTCATTTATTTGGGTCTTCTTCAGTTTCTTTCATCCGTGTCTTATAGTTTTCAGGGTATGGGTCTTTTACCTCCTAGGTTAAATTTATTCCTAAGTATTTTTTAATTAAGTTTTAACTTTAATTCCAGTATAGTTAACATATAGTATTATATTCATTTCAGGTGTACAATGTAGTGATTTAACAATTCTATACATTACTCAGTGTTCATCACGATGAGTGTGCCTTTTTTTTTTTTTTTAAAGTAGTCTCCAGGCCCAGTGTGGAGCTCAGTGCTGTGGGGGTTGAACTCATAACCCTGAGATGAAGACCTGAGTTAAGATCAAGAGTCGGACACTTAACCGACTAAGCCACCCAGGCACCCCATGATGAGTGTACTCCTTAATCCCCAGGGTTTTCTATGTAAAATATAATGTTGTCTGCAAATGGTAGCAGTTTAAATTCTTCATATCCAATTTGGATGCCTTTTATTTCTTTTTCTTGCCCACTTGCTCCAGCTAGGATTTGTTACTATGTTGAATAGAAGAGGCAAGAGTGAGCATCCTTGTGTTGCTACTGATCTTAGAGGAAAAGCTTTCAGCTTTTCACCATTGGATATGTTAGTAGTGGGTTCATCATATATGTATGGCCTTTAATATGGTGTATCATGTTGATTGATTTGTGGATACTGAACCATCCTTGCATTCCTGGGCAAAATTCCACTTGATCATAGTGTATGGTCCTTTTAATGTATTACTGAATTCTGTTTGCTGATATTTTGTTGAAATTTTTTCATTTTTTTGTTTATCAGGGATATTGCCTGTAATTTTTCTTTCGTGTGTGTGTGTGTGTGTGTGTGTGTGTGTGTGTGTCTTTGGTTTTGGTATTAGGGTAATGCTAGCCTGATAGAATGAGTTTGGAAATGTTTCTTCACATTTTTGAGATAGTTTGAGGATAGGTATTTACTCTTCCTTAAAGATTTTTTTTTTTAAATTCATTTATTTGAGACACAGTGTGTGAGAGAGAGAGAACATGAGCAAGAGGTAGGGGCAGAGGGAGAGGGAGAGAGAGAAACAGACTTCTTGCTGAGCAGGGAGCCTGATGCTGGACCCTCGGATCTTGACCTGAGCTGAAGGCAGATGCTTAACAGACTGAGCTACCAGGTGCCCCTTAACTCTTCTTTAAATGTTTGGTAGAATTAACCTGGGAAGCCATGTGATCCTGGACTTCTGTTTGTTGGGAGTTTTTGTTTGTTTGTTTTTTACTGATTCAATTTGATTACTAGTAATTGGCCTGTTCAAGTTTTTCTATTTCTTTTTGATTCAGTCTTAGAAAATTGTATGTTTTAGGAATTTATGTGTTTCTTCTAAGTTTTCCCACTTGTTGGCATAAAATTGTTTGTAGTAGTCTCCTATGATCCTTTGTATTTCTGTGTATACTTCTCTTCTATTTGTTTTATTTATTTGGGTCCTCTTTCTTTTTTTCTTGCTGAGTCTGGTTGAAGATTAATCAATGTTGTTTATCTTTTCAGTAAATCAGCTCATAGTTTCAGTATTCCTTTCTGTTGTTCTTTTTAGTCTGTATTTCATTTATTTCAGCTCTGATCTTTATTATTTCCTGCCTTCTGTTTCCTGTTAGTCTTTGTTTTAAAGTTTATTTTCTCTGATACAAGTATTGTTACCCCAGCTTCACATTTCCATTTGCACGGAATATCTTTTTTCCATCCCTTCACTTTTGGTCTGTGTCTTTAGATCTGGAGGGACTCTTTTGTGGGCAACATATATATGGATATTCTTTTTTTATTCATTTAGCCACCCTATGTCTTCTGATTGGAACAGAATAAATTTAAGTAATTATTGACAGGTATGTATTTACTGCTATTTTGTTGATTTTGTTTTTGTTTTTGTTTTTACAGCTCTCTTCTATTTCTTCTTTTTTTACTCTCCTCCCTTGTGGCTTGGGGACTTTCCTTAGTGTTTTGTTTGAATTCCTTTCTCTTTATTTTTTTGTGTATCTATTATAGATATTTGGTTTGTGGTGGCCATGTGGTTTGTATATAACAATCCTATGTATATAGCCATCTATTTTAAGCTGGTGGTGAATAAGTTTAAGCGTGTTCTAAAAGCACCACATTTTTATGGCTCCCATGTTTTATATTTCTGATATCATATTTTATATCATATTATTTTGTGTATCCCTTGACTAATTATTGTAGGTTTAGATAATTTTACTACTTTTCTCTTTTAACCTTCATACTAGCTATGTAGTTGATTGATCTATGACTTTTATTATATGTTTCCCTTAACCAGTGAGATTTTTTCCTTTCATAATTTT
Organism: Martes martes; assembly: GCF_963455335.1. Lineage (NCBI taxonomy): Eukaryota > Metazoa > Chordata > Mammalia > Carnivora > Mustelidae > Martes > Martes martes. Next base: position 37,253,572 of record NC_137897.1, on the reverse strand, counting down.
CTTATTTCTAGTTATGGCTTTTTCTATTTAAAGATTTTAAAAATTAATTTATTTGTCAGAGAGTGAGAGAGAGAGCACAAGCAGAGAGAGCAGCAGGCAGAGGCAGAGGGAGAAGCAGGTTCCTCACCGAGCAAGTAGCCCAATGCGGGATTTGATTCCAGGACCCTGGGATCATGACCTGAGCTGAAGGGAGATGCTTAACTGACTGAACCATCCAGGCACCCCTCTTTTCTATTCAAAGTCGTTTTAACATCTCTTGTAAGGCTTGTTTGGTGTTGTGAACTCCTTTAGCTTTTGCTTGTCCAGGAAATTCTTCATCTCCTTCAATTCTGAGTGATAAACTTGCTGGGTAAAGTATTCTTAATTGTTAAGTTTTTCCTTTCCCCAATTTGAGTATATCATGCTACTGCCCTCTTCCAGGTAAAGATTCTGCTGAAAAGTCAGTTGATGCTCGTATGGGGTTCCCTTGTGTGTAGTTTGTTTCCTCTTGCTGCTTCTAAGATTCTCACTTTATCTTCACCTGTTCACACTTTGATTACAATGCATCCCGATGTGGATCTCTTTGGGTTCATTTTGTTTAGGACTGTCTGTGCTTTCTGGACTTGGATATCTATTTTCTTTGCCAGTTTGGGAAATTGGCAGCCATTATTTCCTCAAATAGGATTTTTGTCCCTTTCTTTCTCTTTTCTCCTTCTGGGACCCCTAGAATGCGAATGTTATTAGTACACTTGGTGTTGTCCCAGAGGTCTCTTAAACTATCCTTATGTAAACTAATTTATGGGCTGCTCTGATGGGATGATTTCTACTTTGTCTTCTAGATTGCTGAGCCATTCTTCTGCGTCCTCTAATCTGCTGTTGATTCTGTTGAGCGTATTTGCATGCTTTGTGTACCCTCTTGTCGTGGCTGGGTTGTGATTGTTTGAGACTTGCTGGTGTGTGGGGCTGGCTACCAGGCCCAGCTGGGACAGCTATGGAAGCACTGGTGGGTGGGGCTGGCCCCCTGAGGTGAAGGCACTGGGGAGGGGCTCCATAGCCTGCCAACTGTGCCTGCTGGGAGTGGTGGGATGGGAACCGGTTGGGGGGAACTTTGGTGTAGGCTAAGTACACCCATAGATGGTGACAGGGTGGGGTGCTGCTTGGAATGGGTTCCTGGCCAGGGCAGGCGAGTCGAATGGGGTGAGTCTGCAGTGGAATGTGGTGGAGGGAGTGGCGCTAGCACAGCAGATGGAGAGGTAAAAGATAGTACCCACAAGGGCCTGGCCTGCTAGGTAGAAGGGAAGTAACAACAACAACAACAAAAAATGGTGTTTTCCACTGCTTGTGTTCCCAGGGAATGTTCTAACAGATCCCTGCCCCGCAGGACACACCCTACAATTAGTCAGTGGCTCTTCATTAGTCATCTTGGTGCTCTTCTTTTTTTCTTTTTTTTAACGGTTTTTCCTTATTTAAGAGAGAGAGAGCAGAGAGAGTGACAGAGTACACAAGTTGGGGGACGGGGCAGAGGGAGAGGGAGAAGCAGACTCCCCACTGAGCGGGGAGCCCGACTCAGGGCTCAATCCCAGGACCCTAAGATCATGAGCTGAGCTGAAGGCAGATGCTTAAGTGAGATTGTACCTGCTCCTTTAAGAGCAGTCTCTGTTCATTTCTGCCCTCCAGGCTCTCCTGGACATAAGCCCCACTGGTTTTCGAAGCCAGATATTATGGAGACACATTTTCAAGTTCAGGTCCCCTGGGCAGTGGAGCCTAATGAGGGGCTTGGACTCTTTGTTCCTGGGGGCACGCCTCTGTGGTTGTGACAATGCTTCCACTTATGGGTAACTGTGCTGTCAGTGTGGGTTCTGACTGACCTGCATCTCTGCCCTTCCTTCCTTCCTTCCTTCCAAGATTTTATTTATTTATTTGACAGGGAGAGACAGTGAAAGAGGGAACACAAGCAGGGGGAGCAGGAGAGGGAGAAGCAGACTTCCTGCCAGGCAGGGAGCCTGATACAGGGCTCGATCCCAGGACCCCGGGATCATGACCCGAGCTGAAGGCAGATGCTTAATGATCGAACCACCCAGGCACCCCTCCTCCTATCTTTCTTGATGTGGCCTTTTCTCTCTGTCTTTTGTTGTGTATGATCTGTTCTGCTTGTCTTCAGTTTGTTCACAGCGATAGTTGTTCTACATGTAGTTGTAGATTCTGGTGTGTCTGTGGGAGGAATCTTCTTACTCTGCCATCTTGATATACTGTCTCTTGATTCTGTTTTTAATGGGACAAGTTGGTTTATTACTCATTGTAATACCCTGAGTAACTGTAGGATGTCTTAAGTAAGCAGATGTTAGAAAAGACTTACTATAGGATTTGGGTTTGTGTTAGTTAATTTGGGGGAGGGCTTAAGGAAGTGGGGTCTTGCTCTGAATTGGGTGCTGTCAGGAAGCAGTGTACTTGTATGATTGTGTATCTTAATAAATTTGATTTATAGTGACAGCAGGCCACATTGTGGCTACAGATGTCATTGGAGGTGAAGAAGCCCCTACTGCTATGATCTAGGAGAGGAGGTTGTTTGGCCTTTTGTCGTTTGGAGAGTGTTCATGTTCTGCCTGTATTCACATGTGATTATGGAGTGGAATTGTTTCTGTCTTCATCCATCACCAGACAAAGAGTGGCCTTGTCTGAGGTTGGTGTCTTCTGAAAAGTGTTCTCTGAAAGTGTCCATGTGCTGCAGGATGACACAAGGCCTAGCTGTGGCTGCCGGCCCAGCCCATAGCAGCACCAAAGCCAGTGCACGCTGCCCGGCTGGCTCCTAGATGTCAGGGGCTGATTTTTCCTGCTCATCCAGCACCAGGCAAAAGTTTTCATTTTCCTACAGGGTGATCAAGGAGCGACCAAACACATTAGAATTTCATATGATTAGCAAAGAACAACACATGAATACCAATTATGGAAGTTTTGCCTAAAGCCAATTAGGAATGTTATAACCTATCATTTAGAGTCTATAAAAACAAAATGTAATTCTGTTTTAAAAAATAACTAGAAAATGTGTTAGATATTATACCTGTAAACCATACCCCAAATTTCGAATGAAAAATTTTCAGTGGGTTTATGTAATTTTCAGATTATCTGAATCCTGTTAGAATCATTCCATAAAGGACATCAATATGTATCATTATAGCACAATATGATTATAATACATTGTAATTTAAATCCCATGCTTTATATCATGATTACATTAATCTTCAGCCATTCTTAGAAAAGAAATTAAAAGGCTTGTCTGAAATCAAACATGTCCTATCCCAAATTTCCAACTACGTATTCTCATTTATCATTAAGTGTAAAACACAAAATTACATCCTTTACATTTATGTTAAAGTGATAGTTACACATTTCATCATACACTATGGATTTCTCTAATCTTTTGAAATTCAAAAGACAGTCAATAAAAAAAATCCAAATTTGGAATAAATGGTTTTGGAATAAAAACAATGAGATTCACAAATGTTTCTCTTACTAACGAAGAGAGAGTTCTTTTCCCCTCCTCTTTTTTAAAAGCTAAAATAAAATTACTCATGATTTATACTAGTAATAACTAATTATTTATAATAATTTAGTTATAGATAAGATTATAATAGATAGATATAATAGATAGATATCTTATAGATATAGATTTAGTTTAGATAAAATTTTAAGACCATCCCCTCAGGCCTAAACTTTTTATCTGTAATTAGGCCTGTGGCTTGTTCTCATTAGCACAAAGTTAGAATTGTCTTTTTGAGCTTAAACTTGGAGTGAATTACTACACACACATTATAATGGCTGTAGTTTAAAAGGACTGGCAATAGCAAGTGTTGGCAAAAATGTGGAGAAACAGGGAGGCTGGGTGACTCAGTGTTAAGCATACACCTTGGGCTCAGGTCATGATCCCAGGGTCCTGGGATTGAGCCCCACCTCGGGCTCCCTGCTTCTCCCTCTCCCACACCTCCTGCTTGTGTTCCCTCTCTTGCTGTGTCTCTCCCTGTCAAATAAATAAAAAAATCTTTAAAAAAATGTGGAGAAACTGGAACTTTCATACATACCTGGTAGAAATGTAAAATGATAATGCCATTTTGAAACACAGTTTGGCAGTTTCTTAAATAGTTAAACATAGACTTACCATGTGACTCCATAATTCCTTTCCTACATATCTTTCTTTTTTTTTTTTTAATTTTATTTATTTATTTGACAAAGAGAAATATCACGCAGGCTCTCTGCTAAGCAGAGAGCCCAATGCGGGGCTCAATCCCAGGACCCTGAGATCATGACCTGAGCCGAAGGCAGAGGCCTAACCCACTGAGCCACCCAGGCGCCCCCATATCTTTCTTTTTTAAAAAAATTTTATTTATTTGAGAGACAGAGATAGCGAAAGCAAGCACAAGCCAGGAGGAGAGGGAGAAACAGGCTCCCCGCTGAGCAGGGAACCAGACGTGGGGCTTGATCCCAGGACCCTAACATCCTGAGCTGAAGTCAGATGCTTAAGTGACTGAGCCATGCAGACACCCCACTATGTATCTAAGAGAAATTAAAACATAATTGATTAAACATTATGTGAATGATTACAGCATTATTATTCATAATAGCTCCAAACAGGGAATAACCCAAATGCTCATTCTGATGAATGGATAAATAAGATGTGGTATAGCCATTCAGGGGAAACTCTTCAGTAATAAAAAGAAACTATTGGTGCATATTACAACATAGATGAACCTCAAAAACATACTAAGGAGACACAGAAGACTTTATATCGTATGATTCCATCTTTCTGAAATCCTAGAAAAGGCAAGTATATCAGAGAAAGCAGATCAGTAGTTGCCAGGGCTGGTGGTGGGGGAGGGAGGTTTTTGGGGGGTGACGGATATGTCCTAAACTAGATTGTAATGAAGACTGCACAACTCTATAAATTTATAAAGAGTCACTGAACTGGATATCCACAAGAAGTAAATTTTATGGTATATAAATTATAGTCTAGTGTATTAGTTTGCTGGGACAGCCATAACAAAATACTGTAGACTTGGTGCCTTAAACCACAGAAATTTATTTTCTCTCAGTTCTGGAGGTTAGAAGTCCAAAATCAAACGTGCTATCAGTGTTCCTCTTAAGGCTTTCTCCTTAGCTTCCAAATGGCTAGACTCTCTTGCTGCCTCCTCATGTGACTGTTCCCCGTGCACATCAGTTTGTTTTTAAACATACAATCTTGGTTATATGTAATACTTGACTTCACAAGGTAGGAATTCTTAGGTTCAGTTTGTTGACATATTTTTGGTGGATTTTTATTTTGTTCTGAATTTTTAATCTGTTGAGTCCTTTTCATTTTATGTATTTTCTCCCTCTGACAATGGACTACGGGTGCCTGGGTGGCTCAGTCCGTTAAGCATCTGCCTTTGGCTCAGGTTGTGATCCCAGGGTCTTGGGAACAAGCCCCACAGTGGGCTCACTACTCAGCGGGGAGTCTGTTTCTTCCTCTGCCTCCCCACCCCGAGCCGCCAGCACCCGCCCCCCCTGCCCTGCTCATGTTCACTTGCTCTCTTTCTCTCTCTCTGTTTCTCAAAAATAAATAAATAAAAAATCTTTTAAAAAATGAATACACACTAGCTGCAGGTTCATTGGAAACATTTACAAAGTGATTTCCCTTCGGCAATTTTTGTATTTGCAGGATTATGCTGTGTTATAAGCTCCTCCCTTTGTAACGTTGATGGTGGGTTATAGTAGAAAACACTGACTATATAATTTTTGTTCTCTTTTAAGAAAAATTTTTTGAAATAATTTTTTACTTACAAGATGCTACAAAATTGATACAAGATAGTTCTTCTGTTTTGTTTTCCCAATGATATCATCTTATATAACCATAGTATATTATCAAAACCAAGAAATCGACATTGGTATAAAATACTAAACTTGTGGACCTTATTTGAATTTCACCAGTTGAATTTCACTCATATTTTCTTCCTAGTTTATGTTTCTCTGAAGTTTTTTTTTTTAAAGATTTTATTTATTTATTTGAAAGACAGAGATCACAAGCAGGCAGAGAGGAGAAAGCAGGCTCCCCGCCGAGCAGAGAGCCCAATGTGGGGCTCGATCCCAGGATCCTGGGATCATGACCTGAGCCGAAGGCAGAGGCTTAACCCACTGAGCCACCCAGGCGCCCCTGTTTCTCTGAAGTTTTACCACATGTATATGTTTGTGTAACAGCCAGCACAATCAGGATACATAATAATCGTATTTTTCTAGGGTTTTGCTGTTTGAGTCTTCATTTTAATCAACCTTATTGAGGTAAACCCTACTTTAATTTTTAAAATCAACTTTATTAAGGGAAGTACAATTTACATAAGATGCAATGTGCCCATTTTAAGCATAAAGTTCCAGGAATTCTGATCAAAGTATGCATCTGTGTAACCACCACCGAGACACCATACAGAATATCTCTACCACCTCAGAATATGCCCTCGTGCCCCCTTCCATTCCATCCTCCTCCATTGCTCTGACTTCCACAACCATAGACCAGGGTTTTATTTTTTATTTTTTTTGAAGATTTTTATTTATTTGACAGAGAGAGAGAAACAATGAGTATAGGCAGGGGGAGCAGCAGGCAGAGGAAGATGGAGAAGCAGGAAGAGTGAGAGGGAGAAGCAGGCTCCCTGCTGAGTAGAGAGCCCCACTCGGGGCTTGATCCCAGGACTCCAGGATCATGACCTGAGCCAAAGGCAAATGCTTAACCAACTGAGCCACCCAGGTGCGCCACCATAGATTAGTTTTGTCTGTTCTTAAACTTCATATAAATGGAGTGTTACAGTGGTCCTCTTTGGAGTCTGACTCACTGTTTGGGATTTAAGATTTGAGGGACAGCTTTGAAAATACCATGTATATAAAGAGTGCCGCCATTCATGTCATAATCCACCATGGCGATCTCTGGGTGTTTGTGTAATCATTTCTCATCATCCGGATTGATGGCCCTTTATTTTTAACCATGCTGGTTTTATATTTTCAACTAAATTACTCTCCTAACCCCCTTCAGAGGTTTTTTAAACATTTTAAGGATTTAGAATTATCCATATCCTTCTATTTATTTTAATTATATTCCTCCATTTAAATTTTTGTTCTGCCTATGAAATTCGCCTTGCTATTTAGTGTGGTAATAGTTCTTTTAATAAAGAGGATTCTCCAGGGACACATGTCATTATCATACCTTTTATCAGAGAGGTAAGTAACTGGGGAAGCATGGTGGTTTTTAGGACATTGGAAACGGAGAGGTGGCAGGTAGGGCCCGAATATGGCATTACGCAGAGGGAGGTGGGGATGGTTATCTCCACTCTTTTTTCAATGTTTCCCCCTTGCTTTTCTTTCATCCCCTCTATCAACCTTTTTTTTTTTTAAGATTTTATTTATTTATTTGACAGACAGAGATCACAAGTAGGCAGAGAGGCAGGCAGAGAGAGAGAGAGGGGGAAGCAGGCTCCCTGCTGAGCAGAGAGCCTGATGCGGGGCTCGATCCCAGGACCCTGGCATCATGACCTGAGCTGAAGGCAGAGGCTTAACCCACTGAGCCACCCAGGTGCCCCTCTATCAACCTTTTTATCCCTTCCTCTTCCATTCTTTTGACCTCTTCTCTTTCTTTTTCTCTTTTATAGGACTTCAGTCTCTTCCTTCTCATTCTCTTTACTTTGATTCATTTTTATTCCTCTTCTGTTGTGAAGGTTCCGTATAACTTTCTTCCCTCTCCCTACTTGGTCTCTCTCCATTTCAGGCTTTGCAATTGCTGACACCTTTTCTTAGGAGAGTTTAACCGTCACTGTCATCATCCTCATCAGTGTTGTTACAGCAGGTCTCTTCCTTTTACCCCTTGGGTTGGACCCCAGGTGTGTATATCACCCCAAATGAAGTGTTGTTTGAAATGAACTCTGTATGGGTCAGGTTTCCCTTCGGAACACAGTGCTCCTGCAACACCCCTCTCCCCGCCCCCGCCATTGGGAGGCTCTTCGGTATAGAGGGGAGAGCAAGGCTTTTCAGTCAGACACATGGGTTCGGAACCTGGATTTATCATTTATTACCTGTTTCTTCCTGGCTATGTTTTTAACCTCTTTTGGTTGCAATTCCCTTATCTGTCAAGGAAGACTAACAAAACTACCTTAGAGTTACTGTGAGCATCGGGTGAACAATGCATGTCAAGGGCCCAGCTCATAGTAAATAGTCAGGAAAATTTCAGTCCCCCACCCCCCATCCCCCACCCCTTTGCCAAGATTTGGTTTCTTTCCTTTCTTTCTTTTTCTTTTTCTTTTTTAAAAGACTTATTTATTTTAGAGTGAGAATGTAGGGTTTGGGGGGGATGGGGGGCAGAGGGGAGAAGGAGAGAGAGAATCTCAAGCAGACTCGCCATTGTGCACAGAGCCTGATGTAGGGCTCAGTCTCATGACTCTGAGATCATGACCTGAGCTGAAATCAAGAGTTGGATGCTCCACTGACTGAGCCGCCCAGGCGCCCCTGGCTTATTTTCTTAAGATGAGGTAGAGGGGGTGGTGTTTCTCGGGGAAGGGAAGCATAAACAGGGACTGTGCTAGTCATCACTTGTGCTGCAGGTCTCTTGTATTCTTTTTGGCACAAATTGTGGCATATTCCAGAAGAATGTTTGGAGATGCTGCCAGTGAGACCAGGGAGTTCTAAAAAGTGACCATTAAACTATTCGTGCATTTCTCTTCCTAGGTATTTCCTAGTATTCCACTTATGTTGTGGGTATTAGGATAGTTTTTAAAAGTCTTCTCTTACTTAAATGAGACATTTTGTTGTGTCTGTTCTATTTTAGCAAATTCACTTAATGGTCTTTTAGCAGGAAAGGTGATAAATAACTACCTTTATTATTACTTTATTTTTTCATTATTCAGAACCAATAGCAGTCAGTAATAGACTACTACAACTGTGTTTACATTCTGACTATTCTGAACTTATACTCAAAGATTTTATACCATCATCATCTGGGTTGTAGAAACTTCTTATAGGCCCTTTATTTCCTTTGCAGTCCACCCTGTTCTTTTCTTTCTTTATAGCTTAAAATATGAAACCATTTTGGGTATATGTTAATTCTCTCTCTCTCTCTGTCTCTGGTTCTACTGTTGATTTTTTTCATCTAGTATTTCAGGGAATTTATTTTTGCATTTGTGTTTGTCAAAAATAAACGATTCTCTCTCTTTTTAAAAAAAAAAAAGGTTTTATTTATTTATCTGACACAGAGAGAGAGAGATCGCAAGTAGGCAGAGAGGCAGACAGGGAGAGAGGGGGAAGCAAGCTCCCTGAGGAGCATAGAGCCTGATGTGGGGCTTGATCCCAGGACCCTAAGATCATGACCTGAGCCGAAGGTCCAGGCTTAACTCACTGAGCCACCGAGGTGCCCCCCAAATAAAACTATTTTCAATTCTGGCCTAGTTGACTTTTACAGTTAGCTTTGTTAATTAAAACTTTGGTTCTTACTGACATGTAGTGGAGATAATATTCTTTTTTTTTTAAGTTTTTATTTATTTATTTTAGAGAGAGAGAGAGCTCATGCAGGTGTGTGTATGAGTGAGGAGAGGGGCACAAGGAGAGGGGGAGAATCTCCAGCAGACTCTGTGCAGAGCATGGAGCCTGATGCAGGCCTGGACCCATGACCCTGAGATCATGACTTGAGCTGAAACCAAGCATCGGATGCTTAACTGAGAGCCACTGAGACCCCCTGGGTTAATATTCTTGTTTGTTTGTTTGTTTGTTTTTACGATTTTATTTATTTATTTGAGAGAGAGAGCACAAGCAGAGGGAGAGAAGAAGCAGGCTCCCCGCTGAGCAGGGAGCCTGATGTGGATCTCGATCCCAGGACCCTGGGATCATGACCTGAGTCAGAGGCAGATGCTTAAACAACGGAGCCACCCAGGCGCCCCCCGGAATAATATTCTTCAGATGTGCTCTCAGCTTTCTCTTTTTGCCCCCCATGCCCTGTGTGCTGAACAAAACTTTGGCTTTGCTCATGCTTATTTTCCCCCTCCTCTATCTGCTGAGGATTATTCTGAGTCTTTCAGTTAGACTCTCGGGTTTTGGGGGATGTAAGAAACGAAGAAGCCTGAAGTGGGGGTGGGGAGAGAGAGAGAGAGATCATGGACAGAAGCAGTGGTGAGGAAGTGAAGAGACTATTGAAAATTGAAAAAGAAGAGGAAAGGCATTTTGGGGGAAGTGTAGATGTAGAGCATAAATTTGGATCACCTGTAGAGTTTCTTCAGTGATCTCAGATGAGATGGACTTTTCAGTTGCTAGTGGGTTGCTCCATCTTTTGGAATAAACCATCATGCTGAGAGTGTGCACGTTTGGCTTATTATCTAAATGTTACATCATGATGTTACATATTTTTATGTTTAAGCAAATAAGAGAATCACCATTGTGCTCCCTCTGTCACTGTCGACCTAAGTTTTCTCTCGCCTCCCTCTGAAATCCTTTTTCCATCCGCTTCTTTCCCAAGGCTGTCACTGCTCTGCTAGTTCACGTCTTTCCCCTGGAGAGCAGCCTCTTCAGTGGCATCCCTGCCTCCAATCTGTTCCTCTCCCTCAACTGTCCATGCTGCTACAGAGTTAACTTTCCAAAACGTCTACAGTCCTTTGACTCAACTTTGCGTGACCCAGGGACCACCTGTCTGACTCTTGTGCTTTGCTAATCTCATCACCTCTGCCCTCCCTTTCCCATTCAGCTTTCGGCCACACAGAATGACTTGCAGGACCGCCGTCTGGGAGCACTAACATGGTCCTGTAACTTTGCACATGCTGCTCCCTCTGCAGAGAATGCCCTTCCCCACTTGTCCGTATGTGGAGTTCTCCTTCCATCTCTCAACCTTGAAGACCCATTTCAGATGTCACCTGGACGTGCTGCCTTCTTCTTGATGCTCTCGGGTGGTTAGTCACATCTCCTACCGGAGTACCTTGAAACGCTATTACAATAGCCCCATTAGGCTTCTCTGTGTCTTCCACGGAGCTGAAGTGTACTGGGGTTTTGTGGCAGTTTGGGAGATCATGATAAGTTTGTGGCCTCTGAAGCTAGGCAGTTTGCGTTCTTTTCCTTTTCTCTTTTTCTGTTTTAAGATTTTGTTTATTCATTTGACAAAGAGAGAGAGCATGAGTGGTGGGGAGAGGCAGAGAGAGAGGGAGAAGAAGACTACCCCCCTCCCCACGCTAAGCAGGGAGCCCATGTGGGGCTAGATCTCAGGACCCGGAGATCTGAACCGAAGGCGGCCGCTTAACGATCTGAGCCACCCAGGCACCCAGGCAGTTTGAGTTCTAACCCCAGCTATCCCATTCTCTTATTTTGAGTCCTGCGGTAAATTATTTAGCATCCTAAACCTTGATTTCTGTAAAGCAATGATCACAATATCCCCTATGTTGTTGATGTGTTGTGAGGGGTAAATGAGGTAGAGCATAAAAGCACCGAGCACATTGTCTGATCCATTCTGACTACTTGACCAATGTTGCCGATTTTTCATTTATCTTTGAATCTCAAGAGTCTAGCACAGTGCCTGACACATAGCAGGACTCAGCAAGGTACACCAAATGGATTTTTAAAAATATTATTGAGGGGCGCCTGGGTGGCTCAGTGGGTGGGTTACAGTCTCTGCCTTCGGCTCAGGTCATGGTCTCAGGGTCCTGGGATCAAGCCCCACTTCGGGCTCTCTGCTCAGCGGGAGGCCTGCTTCCCCGCCCCTCTCTCTCTCTGCCTGCTTCCCTGCCTACTTGTGATCTCTCTCTCTGTCAAATAAATAAGTAAAATCTTTAAAAAAATTAAAAATATTACTGAATCTCTAATGACTTTTCATTTTATAGCCAATGCATTATAATTATTTGGAGATACCATACCCTGCTTTGGAGTTATTTGCATATAATCTCATCTCCCTTACTTGACTGTACAATCCTGAGAGCTGGAGAGACTGTCTTGAGAGATTTACCCTCCACACACAGCTTTCAATTTGGCAGGTGCTCTGTAACTCACTTGGTCTGTATTACTTTGCTTTTGATAAAGGAGCCTTTCTTGTATTGAGTATCCATTTTGTGGTCTCAGCTGTTGATGCACTTGTGGGAAGTAAATAACAAACTTTGAAACCCGTAGGGCAATGCAGTGTACTGGGGAGTCCAGTTTATTGGGTAATTACTAGAATGACAGAATGGATTATTTTAATTGGAAGAGAACACACAAGTCATCCTTCCTAAGCATCTTTTTTCTGACTCTTTCAGGTAGAATCCCACCTTGAAACCATGTATCTCAATATGGTGGCATGAGGGGGCATGTTTACCTCAGTTCTCATATATATCCTCTGGGAGAAAAAAAAATTTATACACATACACACACACATATATTTGATAAATGTCATATATATTTTTTACCAACTATATTTTCCCTTTATCTTTCATATTATAGGTGCTGTTTTTCTTTTGTATATTTTATACTGAATATTTCAATATTCAGTTTTCTCTATTCAGTTTATGAAACTCCATGATTCACAGCATGATTTCTTTTGGATGAGGTGTGATCCCTTCTAGTTCTAATTATTTTCCCAGGATGTCTGATTTAAAGCAGTGGATCTGAACCTTTTCTCTTAGTAATATCAAGTGTTTTTTAATTGCCTTGCTCAATAGATTCCATAAGGATGTGAAAAGACTATTTTAGATGTGGTTTTGACAGTATTTTTAAGCTTCCAGCTTTGCATCCTACACTGATTTATATATTATTCAGTATTTTTATACATTCATTTTCTCTCCAAAGCTCTGTTATATATACATAATTTTCTTAGTCCTTTAAATAGTGTTGCACTGTCCTGTGGTTAGCAGGTGTTGATTTTCTAATTTTTTGCTGAAAGGTTAACCAGCAAACAAAGGAGTTTCAGTGGTTTGCACCAGTTATATGGTTAATTAGTGATAAAGCCACAAGAAGAATGTTCTAATATTCTAGCCACATCTTTTTTCCCTTTTATGCATCATAAAATCAGGTCTTAAGAAGCAGCAGACAAGTAAAAATAAATTTGATGGATGCTTACACTGTCCATATAGGTGTGTTTCATCTTAAGCCCTAGATTTAGTCATGAAAAATTTGAGCACAGATCATAAGTAGATTTATGACGATAATATTTTTGTAATAAAAAATTCTTTAGAAGTCATCTCTATTTTGTATTTTCTGTCATTCAACTTACCTTTACTGACCCTCTCCTGTGTTCAGCAAGCTAAATGAGATTCAGAATTGTATAAGTTGAATTTTCTTAAAATAAGATATGCCTATTTAAACACAGTATCCATAGGAACACAAATTTATCAAAAAAAAGTGAGAGGAAAAAATTGAGAATTTGGAGTGAGATTCTAACTTGAGCCTTGATATTTAGATGAACCTCTTCACCTTCGCAGTCCCAATTAAAATGACTGCAACATTTTAAAATATGGAGAGACGCTATTAGTGTTGGAGGTTGGGGGTGGTAGGTCCATCTTTGTGCTGAAATCTTGGAGGAATTACCACTAGGTGTAGTGCAGATGGGCTCATATTGAGGAAATGTACTGAAGCCAACAACCTGGCAGTTTCACTTCATTAAAAAAAAAAAAAAGTGTCAAGAATTGAGCCGGGGTGGGGGGTGGGTGGGGTGGGGGGGCGGTTAGGACCACCTGTAGGGGCTTGCACTTGGCTCACTGACACAGCCATTGATGGCTTAGGAGTGTCAGGAGGAGCCCCGGGAATAGTTGCATTAGGGTATGGCTCTGTCGCCACAGGCGGTTTGCAGGAAGGACTGGCTCTGTTCCTGGAGTAGATAGAGGTCAGGTCAATTTAGAAAATGTTTATATGGAAAATGGGAAAGTTTTTCCCCTAGGGAACTACTCACGGCCGCCACCTCTCTCCCTACTTCTCTTAACCTGCTGTATGTGAATTTCTATCAACCAGCCTCCCAGTGGAAGGAGGAATCAAAAAACCTCAGAATGGCTGGTGAAGGAAGGGAGAGTGGAATCCTACCCACCCTGTTTTGGGGGAAAACACCAGTCTGGATAGATGGTTCTTTGTTCAAGAATGAACAAAGAAAGCCAACATAGGGTTTCCGAAAAGCCCGCGATATAAACATAGGAGAGTAGAGTATTTAAGAGGCAGAGGAAGAAAAATATTTTCTATAGGAAAAATGAATACTTTTGATAACAATTTGCTCTGTGCTTTCTGTTGAGTGCACGGAAGTAACAGAATGAAGGAAGCAGTGAAAGCAATCTCTGGGGGGTGAAAGCTGGAGGAAGAAAATAGAGCAAGAGAATAAATTTAAAATATTGCTGAATAAGACTCTAGGCAGAGAGGCAAAGGGAGCTCGCTTAAGAAGGAAGAAGTGTGAGGGAACTCAAAGATGCATTATATTGGTAAAGAAAAAAGTGAAAGTTGGAGAAAATGAGATGAGTGATGGTAAAGGCAAACCTGACAAATTCTCCCCCAATGTGGAGCAAGTTCAGCTCTAAGAACACAAGATGCATAATGAAAGACTGGACAAAGAGCAGAGTTCTCATATACAGACAGATGTTCTGAAAGAATTAGAAGCTAGATTAAAAGCAGCCAAAGCAATTAGGCATATTATAAGAAAATAATAAAAACAGATCCCACCTTCTTGACTTTAAAAAGACACAGACCTGAAGACTGAGTCCTTACCATGTACCAGAGAACGTAACAGAAGAGAGAAAAATAATTTGATATAGTTTGGCAATTTTTCTGTTAATTTCAGGGATAAAGCAAAGAAATTACCAAACATCCTGATCAGAAAAAGAAGTTTAACCCCCAAAGCAGAAGTTAGCATTAGAATTCTCTGCAACATTAAATGCCAGAAGACAGTGAAGCAATGTCTGTAACTTTTACAGGAAAATGTTTGTGACCCAGAAATACTAGACTCTGCCGAGGTGTTATTCATTAGTGAAAACAGTGGAAAGATATTCTCAGATATGTGATTTCTCATAAATACGCCATCCGCATACTTTTCCTGAGGAAGTTGCTCGAAGATGCACTCCAGCCTATTATAAAGCAAATTAAACAGTTCAACCCTGGTGAAGTCATGAAATAAAAGGATTAGTGATGAGCAATAGAAACCTTATGATTATAAAATAAAAACTTCAACATTTTAAAATGTTTATTGAAAGATAAAATTATAATGAACAACAATGAAATGAGCCCCAAATACAATACAGGGAGATAAAAAAAGAAAAACCTATTACTTTTCTCTACTTAGATAAATTGCAGTAGATACTAATCTTTGGAATTAATACTTCAACTAAAATTCTTAAAAAATAATGAATACAAGGAAAATCTCCCTCAATCAAAAGAAAAAAAAAAAAGCTTATCTTTATATTGTCTTTCCCTAGGACCTGCACATGTTCTTTCTTTAGCTTTGCTTAAAAAACATACATGCTTTGTGTTTCTAGCTACGTTAAAAAAGAAAGAAAGAAAGAGAAATACATCAGAACAGAAACAATGTATATTGATCCCACTGTGCGGGGATGTTGTAGTATGTAAATCTTCAGTAAGTATGGGCATGAAACCATGCATTTTTTTAAAAGTACATAAAATTTGACGTAGCTATATAATCACAGTTACCTTAAAGGGAAGACATGAACAAAACAGTGGGCTCCAGGTAGCAGAAAAAACCTGTACTTTCTGTTCCTCTCTGTTCATATATTGGTAATACTTTATATATTAATCTTTACAGTGGAAAAGTAAACTTCATGAAAATAAAAAATCCTATAGATAGAACAGAGTTACAATTAGAGGCAGATTTATGGTATTGGATGCCTTGTTCTTACCCCCGAAATTAAAAATAAACTAAGCATTTAATGTAAGGCATTAGGAAAAAACAACAACACAATAAAACAGATCATTCAGCAACTGAAGGTGGGGGCGGGGGGAGTCAGGATTTTATAAAACCATAAACAGAATAGATTTGAATAAAAAGTCTAAGAGTTGAATCTTTAAAACCGACAATAGAATTAGTAAACTTCTAGCTCATTTGCTCAGGATAGCAAACCAAGATATACAAAATAATGTATTTAAATCACAAATTCAGAGGAAATGACATGTCTAGCTTATGCTAACTATGAAGTGAAAATTCTAGTAAACATTAGCAAAACTGATTCAAAGACTACAATACTGGAATTGACAATAACTACAGAAATATCAAGAACACTGCCACGGAGCCACTCCGGTTGTTAAAGTGACTGTCTCTAAGTATTATGGCCTATTTTTATCCTACTTTGTGCTCTTGAGTTGTCACAAAAATCCTATAATAAGCAGGGACTAATTTTGCATATGAATAAAGACTAACTAAAACAACAAAATCTTTCCCTAAGTAGGGAGTTCGTTCTTGTGGAGCTTTTTTAAAGGTAGAAAACAGCTGCCTTTCTAAAATTTAAGAGCAGCAAAATATTGACATGCAGTCAAAGGAGTGCCAGGGTTCAGGGAGCCTGGTAATGGGCCCAAGAGGCCTTGTGACTCTGGGCTGACCAATGGCCCGGAGACCACTAACGGCAAATTGAATTTCTAGATCACCGGTCGCCTTCATGGCTCTCTGAAGCCTCTAGAATGTGAGAGCAGACCCACCAATTTTGAAGTGCCATGCAAACAAATGAATTCTAATCATTCTTTGAGGTTCAATGGAATCTCTATCACTAGAAAGCCATTTACAGAGTGCCCCAAATTTTGCACATCTCGATCACAAAGTTTTGATAGTTTGTTTTTACTAGTAACATGAATAGACGAAGTGCTCTTTACTACCTTCATGAAATAAGTAAAGGAAGATCTGGATTTTTGATTTGGGCCACTCTGGATATACTACACTCAGAAAAAAACTACATTGCTCACTCTCATTCCCAATGAAATAAAGCTGAATTATGGCAAGGCTCTCTCCTGTGTGTTAGAAACACTGCCGAATATAATCTATGCAGGTAAGAAGATTGTGTTTTCTCCATTTCTTTTTGTAGAGGAAAATTAATTGCTATATACATACAATCTCTTTATCTTGTGGAATGTGTACTTAGATATGCTGTTATTCACTCAGACCCATTGTTAAAATGCCCCCTTGGTAACATCACTTTGCTAGGATCAGATTAAATGATGTTTTGTTCTCTGTGGATCTTATATAGCAAGAGAGGATGTGAGAAATAGAGGCACGTCCACAATGTGACAAGGGGACCGCAACAGCAAAAGTGTGACCTGAAGTCACGTTTTTCCAAGCTGGCGTTCCCAAAGAACTTGAGCTTGTTGAATTGTACCTCAAATTAATCCAAGGAATTAACTTTGAGGAAGTTAGCTCACATTAGCTAACATTAGCTTATCAAAGGGCATGTGAGTTTCCTCCACCTCCCCCACCAAAATCTAAATTTTGTAGAACTCAGTGTTTCCCCATTATGTGTGTCCATAGAACCTTCTTTCCGGCAATCCTTTATGAAAAGGTCAGGGCTCCTGTGGGTTGAAGGACACATTTTGCGCAAAGTCTATTTACAGTGTACATTAAATGGGGAAAAGAAAAAACTTCTTCAAATACCGGCTTCGTTTTTGAAGGTTTCCTGTCATGAAAATATAATCAACTTGCACCTTTCTCATCGCTTCAACTTCTTTTGGTCCTACTAAAGCAAAGTAAAGCACTTACAGCTTTCTTACACTGATACTTCCTCCTCCAAATGGATTCCCAGCAAAGGGGAAAAATCTATGACCTACTCAGTGTTATTTTTAGGAAAGCTGAACTGTCAAGTTCCTGGTAGGGTTTCACCTTGATATTTCTTTCTCTTTAATAGAGGACCTCTCAACAGCAGAATATGGGTGCCTTTTAATCCTTGCCTTTTAAGTTAGAGGGGGTGCTAGAAATAAGATGGTTTCTTTCTCTCTTCTCTCCCTAATATCTGACCCCCTGCTTAAATATTGTCATTAACTCACAGGGGTCAGTGAAGTCTGTTGTTCACTCATAGGTTAACTCGAGAAATCTTTGCTGAGTGCCTGCACTGTTCCAGGCACTATTCTAACATTGGGTATATGTACAAGGTGTATGGGGGTGTGAACAGGACTGACAAGCTTATAAACCTAGTGGGGAAGATAACCAACAAACACACAGGTAAATACACAATTTGCAGACAGTGCTGAGTGCTAGGATTAAATCAAAACAGGAAGCCAAGCAGTTTTTTTCTCCCCTGGTGAGGGGAGCACTGTGTACATGGTAGTCTGGGAAGGCTTCTCTGTGGAGGAGACTTCTGAGCTAAGAACCAGATGGTGAGGAGCCGGCAGATTTTTTTGGATCTAGATAAATGGGCCCGCGGGAAACTAGAGAAGTCTGGAGTATGCTGGGCCTATTTTCATCAAGAGACTCCTGGATTTAGGTGTGTGCTTTGGCTTACAAAGTTAGATTTTGGAACTCAAATATGTGGGTTCCTTTTAATCTCACAGGAAGGATGGCTGTTTGCCCAGTGGGCACCCGAAGCTCTTCTCCATTTCTGTCCTTCAGGAGAACAGCATTTCTCAGTGGTATACAGTTGGGCCTTGTTAAGAGTCAGAGCAATCTGAATAACAGTTGCTATTAATATACTGGTTATGTGAGAGGTGTGCAATTATACAAGCGTCGGGAGTTCAGCTCAGATATGAAACTCATCTCAGTGCTGCTCTAAGATTCGACTGATCTGGCTCCCGTCACTCTAAGCTCCTCCATGGAGAGCTCCCCGCCGCCACACACCCGGCCCATTCTGACTATCAACAGACTAATTTTTATCTAAATCGATTTCCTTTGTGATGAAATGCTAGTGTTGGTTTATCTTTAGAAATAAGAAATTGCAAGTTGCACAGCCACTGAATTATGAACTTAAGAACAAACCATATGGGTTCTAGAATTCCTATAATAACAAATACATTTTGGGAATCAACAGAACAAATTACCTAGCTCACTTTTAAAATTCAACCTTCTTTGCTGTTTGTTTGTTTCTTGAAGGGCAAATAGGAAGGAGGGTGACTTTATGCACTGACTGCTCAAAAACCCAGGTAGCAGAGAACAGGGATTTGGATTAGTCAACTCGCTGACCCTATGGAACCCTTTCTTCTTTGCTGCCTACCCTGGCACAATTTGGCTGGGAGGAAAAAACCTTGATAACGTTGAGAGCAGTTCCCTCTACCCTCCTTCCACTCTTTTGCACCCCACCCTACCAGCCGGAAGCAGAAGTCTCATGAAAAGGTTTTGAGGCAAGCATCCTATTATAGTCTCTTTCTGTCCCAGTGGACTCGCTGAACACGTCCTAGACCTTGGGACACAGGCAGAGTTCAAACCAAGTCTGTGCTGTTGGGCTGCTCATCCCCCTTTCCTGGAAGACTCCTGACGATACCCTCTTTGCTTAAAGATTGTAAAGGTAACTAGTGTTCTTGCGCAAGACGGCCAAGGTGTAGGAGAGAGGCTGACCTTTGACTCTGGCAATCTCTCGAACCGTATACAGGGCCAGGCCCGGGTGGGTATACTGGCAGACGCTTTTGGGAACCCCACGAGGCAAGAAGTAGGGTGCATCAGTTTCCACGACGATTCTGTCCAGTGGGATCATTTTCAGAGCCTCGCGGGTCTCCCAGGCGGAAGAGTAGGTCAAGACCGCTGTGAACCCCACAGACATGTTGGGAAAATACTTCAAGAGGGGCTCGATGAGCGGGTAGGTGCCCGTGAAGCAATGCCTATGGATCTTGTAGTCAGGGGGCACTCTTCTTTTCATGATGCCCAGCAGATCTTCGTCAGCTTCTCGGCAGTGGATCACCAGGGGCTTCTTCAGAGACACGGCCAGCTGCAGCTGCCTCTCAAATACCCTGTGCTGCTGTGGGACCGGGGTGGTGCACTTGTAAGAGTAATCTAAGCCCATCTCTCCAAACGCTATGGCCTTGGGGTGCCGTAAGGCGTAGAGAAGCTTTCTCTCTTGAGTGTCATTGTAGTAACGTGCAAAATGGGGGTGACAGCCGAAGGCTCCCCAAACCAGATCATCTTTCAGCAGCTCCTCCCAGAGGCCATCCCTTAGTGTGCGAGGATCACAGAAATCGGAGATACAGCCCTGAAATTCCTTAGGGAAGGTATAGTTGTACATTTCTGTGAACTTGCTGAAGGTCCCTTTGAAAGACAGCTTGGAGTAGAGAATATCCAAGTGGCAATGGGTGTCAATGAAACCATGACCTAGGCCTCGATTCCAGTGGCATCTGGGCCCAAAATTAGATGCATATTCTCCAAAAGGATATGACGGGGTCTCCTCTTGGATGGTTTGCTGCTGGGCTTCTAAACTTCTGGAGAAATAAGAGGCATGAAAGTTCTGGGACGGACCTTCCTCTAATGCCTTCCAGTCTCTGGACCAGTTTTGGAAGTGCATTTCTGAGCCAGAGGGATAATTACTGAAAAAGCTGCGGCTGTTCCTCCCGGCCTGGGGTGTGCTGTCGCTGCTGCTGCCCACAGAGGGAGAGTAAGAAGGCTGGGGACTGCTGCTCCAGTAGCTGGTATAGGCCTGCCGCAGACCCCCGTGCAAATGAGGCTGGTCCAGTACACCACCAGTGGTGCAGGATGGAGGCTTTGAAACTCTTGAGAAACCCAAGGAGACTGGCTTCTCCTGAGGGAATCTGGCTGCAGCTAGCTCTTCTACACCAGGCGGGTGACTAAGTGAAAAGGGGCGCTCAGCGATGGCCTCCCTTTCTTGATGCTTTTGGATCTCTGAACAACAGTCACATCTGTCTAGAAATTTTAGGACCGGGCGGCCTTTTTCAAAATTGAGCACCGTTCTGTCAACTGGCAACTTCTTACAGGGTTTCTCCTGCGGATCGATAGTCATTCTCCTGTTACCAAAACTGTTGACGTCTATCGCTATCATTTCCTTCTCCACTCTAACCTTGGGGGCTGGCGGCTGCTTTTTCGGAGAAGCAGAGAAGGTGACGACCCTAGCAGGTCTTTGTCCAGGGCTGAGACGCTCTCTTATGCTGGGTTTTGCACCAACAGCTTCCTCTGCTTCTGGCATCAGTTTTCCCAGGATGCCCTGGATACCCTTCCCATAGATAAATGGAGCGCTTTGGTCATGCAGTGTAGCACTCTTTCTCCTGACGTTGTTTGGGTCCTCGGACTTATAATTGTGACCCTCAGCCTGCGCTGCAAATTCAGAGTTTGTGGAGTTACGGGAGCTCTGTCTGGAACTGCTCCTAAAGCGGTAGGCATCCTCGAGAGAAGCCATTTCCTCTAGGGAGGGGCTGAGCTCAGGAGAGTTGGAGCAGAGGGGAGTCCGCCGATGGGAGGAGCCCCAAGTGCTCCCCTCCCCCCCGAAACAGGCGTTTTTAGAGGCTCCACCCACACCTGGTCCTGAGGAATGGGGTGGTTGGGGGGGGCGGGAGGAATTTCCCCTGTCAGGCTGCACCCCTGAAAAACCTCAGCTTGAAAGCTGCAAGTCCTCTTTCTGTGTTCTCAGACGGTGGGGGACACTGGCCTCTCCTGAACGAAATACAGTTAGAAGGTGGCTGGTTGGAAAGGGCACATCAGTGGGCTCCCAGAGGCGTCCGCATTAACCGGGGGGCCCTACCTGAGTGTTGCCCTTGCTACTTAACTTCGCGCCGCTCCGGCCGCTTAGCGACCTCGTCCCCACTCTTTCAACTGCCCATGATGGTTCGCAGTGTTCCAGAGATGGCGAAGCCCTGCCACAGAGTGTGTGACCTCAAAGCGCTTTGGAAAAATCGCAAAGATCCAAGATTTTGGGAAAGCTTCGTCTGGCGTCCAAGTCACAACTTCCTTCCAAGATTTCGAAGCGCCTTCTCTTTCTCACAGAGCTACTTCCGGGGGGGGGGTATCAAAGCACTTCCGGGACTACAGAGCACTTCCGGGACACAGGGCGCTTCCATTTGGTTTAGAAAACAAGGCCCTTCTTAGATGCTAAAGCCCTTGAAAAGACTGCAGTGTGCTTTGGGGACCACACACAGGGCGCCTGGAGCCTAGGCTAGGACCCAACACAGCCCTGGAGCAAAAGGGGAGGCTTATACCCCTCTCCCCCCACTAGTCTTGGCCAGCGGAAATAGTCACCCCCCCCAAACAAGGGACTGTGCTCCTGCCCCCACCTCCCCCCAGTTAGTTGCCCCCCCCGCCAGCACCCCCTTGCCTCTTCTACCTTGCCTCTGTGGTCCAGAAGCCCACCCCCCCATCTGTGGCCCAGCCAGGCTTCCCTAGGAACTGCCACCATCATTGGCTGTTTGTTCCTTTTTTCCCCCCCATTCTTTTAGAAAACATGGTTTTTAAAACATAGTTTAAATATACATGCTTTTAAGAAACATAGTTATAATTATAGCATATTACCATTTTCAGTTCTGTGGTTTTTTTTCTCTCAACATTTCTGCGTATCCTAAGTATTTTTCTTACTGCTCTGTAGTTTTCGAAAACATCATACTAGTGCCTTCATAATATTCCACAGAGTACATAGATGTGCCATAATTCACCAAACCCTTCCCTTTCTGTTAACTTTTTAGGCTCCCTCACTTGAGTTTTTTCTATTTAAAAAAAAGGAAAAAAACACTGCAAAGAACATCTCTGCACATATGTTTCTCCATATTTTGGTTTGTTTCTTTGGGCTACATGCCCAGAAATGGAGTTCCTGAGAAGTATAGGAATTTAAAAATGGTTCCTCATAGCAGTACATTGCCTAGAAGAATTGTAGTAGTTTAAAATCCCATCCTTGATGAATAATCCCACCAGGCCCATTTTATAGGAGAAACAAAACTGCTGCCTCATTTTAATTTGCTCTCATCTGATAATATTTTACAGCAAACATTTTTCCTTTCTTTATTGACCCTCTGGTGAATTTTAAGTCCTTTTTTCATCTTCTTTAAGGGTCTTTTCAAAGTTAACTAAATATATTTTTATAAAATAGTCATGTTCAGGTTTTTTTGTTAGTATGTTTATTTTTTATTTACATTTTTTTCTATTGAGGTTATAACTTGTTTTTCTACTCAAACCTTAATTTTTTTCTTTCATAATTTTCTTTTTCCTTCTAATCCTAGAATGGTCATCCTCCCTTTCAAGGCTTTAACATACACACACACACACACACACACACACACGTTTGGAGGGTTGGTACATGGGTGGATCTGTTATATTTAAGCTGGTAATCCCATCTGGTATGTGTTTGGGATTATAATTTATTTTAGGTTGGGATATACTTGATGCTATTCCAAGTTAGCACTTTTTTCACTTATTGATGTAATTCCTTTTTCATGTGTTAAATTCCTATACGTGGAGAGCCTGGGTGGCTCAGTTGCTTAAGCATCTGCCTTCCGCTCAGGTCATAATCCCAGGGTCTTGGGATCGAGTCCTGCATCGGGCTCCCTGCTCAGTGGGTAGTCTGCTTCTCCCTCTCCCTTTCCCCCTGCTATTCCTCTGCTTGTGCTCTCTCACGTTCTCTCTCTCAAATAAATGAATAAAATCTTTAAAAAAAAATCCTGTATGTAATAGGGTTTATTTCCAGACCATTTCTTTTTCACATACTATTATGATTCTTGTACTGTGGTGTTGTACTATTTTAGTATTGAAGCATTAAATTGTAGTAAGGTATAAAATCTGGGAGACTTAGGTCCCCTCCATTACCCTGAATTTGTATTATTTTCTTTAATAGGCAGACTTGTTTATTTTATCAGGTGGACCTAGAATTATTTTTTTCAAATGCCTCCAAAACACCAATGAACTTCAAATATGTTGTTTTAGCCTGCTTATCCAGAATATATTCCACCTATTTGTCAAGTTCATTTCTATTTTTGAGTGTTTGTAGTGTTTTATATGGGTCACAGAGTCTTCATTACAACTATTTTTAAGTGTTCTGTAATTTTTATTCTATTGTGAACGTACTCTCCCTTCTCACCATATTTTCAGCTGATTAGTACTAGTACATGAGAATATTTTTTAATTACTTTATTTTTTAAATTTAAGTAGACTCCACGCCCAGCATGGAGCCCAAGGTGGGGCTTAAACTCACTACCCTGAGATCAAGACCCGAGCTGAGATCAAGAGTCAGACGCTTAACCAACAGTGCCCCTAAGAATATTTTTGATTCATTTGTGGTCATGCTGAAATCTTTTATTTATTCTTAGTTACCCAGCCTTTGCTTAATGCCATTATTTTATCAACCTATAGTACTTTGGTCTCTTTCTTGCTAACATTTTTATTTCATGCCTTCTGACATTGTTCAGAACTCCTCAAAATGGCATTAAATAATGTCGTCAGTAGGGGCATTTTTGTTCCATTCCTGATTGTAGCAGGTGCACAGTTTACCTGACTATAATGCCGGATAGTTAGGCCATTGTTCCAGAGCAGATGCTTTTCAGTCTTGTTAAGGACTCACTCTTGTATTTTAAAATGTATGGGGAAGGAAAATGCTGCCCTTTGTGCAGGTGGCTTATAACTGTTACAAGGCTATTGAATTCTGTTTGCCTGTATCTTAAATCCTAAGTAGTGAAATAGTCTGGAGCAGGCTTGCACACTCCTATCCCCTGGGGAGCTCTAAAAATCAGTATTCTTGGACCTGCCCTGAAAGATTCTGATTTCATTGTGTGTGGGTATGTGTGTGTGGGTGTGGATATAGCCCAAGCAACAGGAGTTTTAAAAGCTCTATAGGTGATTCTCATGGGCAGCCGAGGTAAGGACTCCTGCTCCATAGTTGACTTTTTTAATGGTCTGTCTGTCAGGAACTGGAAATCACTTCGTGGCTTTCCACCTGTTTGGGTATCCAGGGGAGTTGTGTAATGGGGTAATTTTCTTTTCCTTGAAAGTTTGAAAGAATCCATTCGTAAATCATCCTGGCTGGAGCTTTTTTTTGGACAATTCTTTGGTAATTTTTTTTCCACTTCTTACTTGGTTGTGGTTCATTCATTGCGTTTTGATAATTCACAGTTTTTACAAAAATCACTAATTGGGGTTTTATTTTTATTTTTTTTTAAAGATCTTATTTATTCATTTGATAGAGATTACAAGTAGGCAGAGAGGCAAGCAGAGAGAGAGAGAGAGAGGTGGGGGGGCGTGGAGGGGAAGCAGGCTACCCAGGTGCCCCAACTAATTGGGGTTTTAAAAGTTCTTTTCTTTCTTTTTTTTTTTTTTTTAAAGGTTTTTTATTTATTTGTTATTTGACACAGAGATAGAGAGTACAAGTACGCAGAGCAGCAGGCAGAGGGAGAGGTTTTCCGCTGAGCAGGGCGCCAGATGTGGGGCTGGATCCCAGGACCCTGGGATCATGACCTGAGCCAAAGTCAGCCGCTTAATTGACAACCACTCAGGCGCCCCTAAAAATTATTTTCATAAAAGCTTGTATGATATATTAAGATGATTTATATCTTATAATTTATTAAATTTTATGCCATCTTTTCTTTCTGACTTTATACTTTCTTGATTATCTTTGCTAGAATTTTATCTATTTTATTTATTAAAGAAGCTCTTGGATCTATGTATTATAGTTGCTTTTTTTTCCTTTCAGTTTCTTCTATTTATGCTCTTATCCTGTTTGTTTTCTACTTGTGTTCCTTATGACAAATTTTTACACTTCCAAAAAGTTTTGCTCAGTTCATTGCTCATGGAGTCAAAACTCTTGACTTCATTTCAGAATTACCTGAAAAAATACCTCTTTAAAAAAATACCCCTCTGACCTGATGTGATGTGGGCCAGAGAAGAAAGGTATTTTTATTAAAGCAGGGGGACAGGACTTATGGGCAGGAAAAGCTGCACTGGGATTGTGGGGAGCAATCTGTGATCTACTTGTAAGTTGGGCGTGTGTGTGCAGAGATAAAGGATGTTTCCGAAAGGATTTTCATATGTTAGAGAAGACTTAGAAGATCCTGGAGGTCTGGTTATTGTCAGGCTAAGGTTGCTTTTTGCCTGTAGCAAAACATTAGTGATTTTTTTTTGTTTTTTTGTTTTAAACTTTTTTATTATGTTCAGTGCAGAGAAAGACAATTATTGTATGGTGTCACCCATATGTGGAACATAAGCAAAGCTTTAGTGTTAAGGCAGTTGTGAGTTCCTGGAGGAATGTCACACTCTGCCTGTCTCAAGTATTTTTCAATAGGCTGCAAGTCGTGAGATTTAATTTTATCTACATTTCTTTTGCCTTTGTTCTCCTCATCATTACCTGCCCCCAAGATTCTGATTTAATTTATTTAAGCTTGGGTCTGGTTGTTGTCATCATTATCTTCTTCTGCTGCTCCCTTTTTTTTTTTTTCCCCTAAGTTTCCGATTCAATTTACTTAGGCTTGGGTCTGGTTCATTTGTTCTTTCTCTCTCTGTCTCTTTCTTTTTTTCTTATTTCATAATGCAGAGCCAAGGCTGAGAATAGCTGAGTTAGAACATTGAACTGAGTAAGCTCTCTTTAACTCTCAATTCTTTTATGTAATAATCTAAACCCAGTAATTCACCCAAGATGATGGATTTACCTAAGTTTTATAGGTTTGTACATCTTTAAATTTTATTAGATTCTATACTTAGCATTTGTATTTTTATTTTATTTTATTTATTTATTTGTCAGAGAGAGGGACAGCACAAGGAGACAGAGTGGCAGGCAGAGGAGCCAGAGAGAGAAGCAGGCTCCCCACTGAGCAGGGAGCCCCATGCCTGACTCCATCCCAGGACCCTGGGATCATGACCTGGGCACAGGACAGCTGCCTAACGGACTGAGTCACCCAGGTGTCCCTTAGTATTTGTATTTTAAAATTTACCTTTAGCACAATAATCATTAGTGAGAATTTTTGTTTATAGTTCCATAGTACATTTCTAGTTGTATTTGTGATTTGTGACTAGAACTTACATAATTTCTCTATGTCCAATTTATTAGAATTTTTCATAAATTAGCTTGTGTAGGGGAGGAAAAATCATTTTCCCTTTACCCTTCTAGGTGCTTGAGCTAAGATGCCCCTGTAATACAACACAGAATAATAAGAAAAAAACAAAAAGTAGTTTAGTAACCTGTATACTTCCTGTGTACATGGGAGAGACACAGGAAAACTGAGTAACTTCCACAAATGGCCCAAGCCAGCGCCTTAAATACCATCTCCAGCTAAAGATGGGCAAGAGGGTGTTGGGGGTGGCAAGCCAGTTGTTGTGGGAGTGGGGGGCTGGGAGGCTGAGGGAATGGGGGGGGTTATCAGGCAAAGCACAGTAAACAGGGGTAGGGTTGTTTTGCAGACTTAAGTCCCTGCCTTCTCCTCTGATATGAGTTTCTAGAGGTGTTTGCTGCTCCTCTTTTTCTGGGTACAGAGAAGGAGACACCCTTACAAATGGAGATTTCCCTTATACATGTAAATGTTTCTTACCAATGGGTCACTTTTACTTGGATATCAGAGCAGGTCTGCTGCCTTTTTTTTTTTTTTTAAACTGTTTATTTGAAAGCTGTTTCTTAAAATGAATCAGTTTAAGGTAAGTCTTAGGCTAAAGAAGCATTTTTGGGGGGGGTGTCATATTCTGTTTCTCTTCATGTATGATAAATTTCTATAAATATCTCATTGCCGTGTATAAGGGAGCCATCCTTTATATGCAGTACCAGATCTCTTACAGTTTATATTCTTAATTCTAAGACTATAATCATAAAAGAAATCACTGGCTTAATCACAGCTCTTGCAGGAAGAACAAACACTGCCACATGAAATGTATAGAATTTGTATTGTCTACCAACCTTTAACAGCTATGCATTTATCTGTACTATTCTATACCTTCTTCTTTAGGACCCCATGATTTGTCTGAGCGTTTTTCATCAAACAGAACCTAAGGATCATTTTCAACTTAGACTAGTGATGCTGGTCTCTTTATAGACTGTTGAGCCTTATTGAACATTACTGGTGTTTCATCTCTTTCCTGACAGTTTCTCTCGAAATTCAGCTGTAAATTTTTGACACTTCGATGTTGAGTTTCTGAGTAATACAGACTTTATGACTCATGCATTGGTCACACCAACCTCACCACCTTTAAAAATTCTCTGATTTATTTAGAGTGATTCGGCTCCGGCTTTTGCCTCGGGATTGCATTGCATAGCCTGTGACGGACAATCTTCTACACGCAATTATTTTGTGTGGCAGGGCTGCATCAGACAATAATCACTCTGAAAACAATTTAAGTGGAAATTAGGAATCCAAATCGACGTTAAAATCCAGCTATTTGGGATATGCAATGCAAAGTGAGCAGCTCAATTGACACGAAATAGGATTAACTCTTTCCCCGCCAGACAAAATTTACACTTTACATCAAGTTAGAACCAGGGGCCCAGCAGCTGAAACACACTCCTGGCTGCTCTGAGCTCCTTCTGCCTTTTGTTGTAAGAAGATCCTGATTTCCGAAATCTTATCATTTCCAATGTTTCCTTTATAATGAAGAAATGCCATGTATCTATTATTTAAAACTAATTGATTTCAGATTTTATATCCTCTAGGCTAGCATCAGATATTCAAATTGCCTTGGGCGCTCAGGCAGGTAACCTTGTATAATAACAGTAGGGCTTGCAGAAGCCTGTGGGGAACTGACGATCACATGCTCTGCCAACTGATCTTTACATTCCGTTTCCAAGAAAATTACAGCCAATTACATCCTGTAGGACCTCATTTATCTAATCTCTGCTTGACATCACAAATTATGATGAAACCCTGTATCATAATTATGTTTCTCTAAATTGTTATTTCTAGCAGGTTTTTATTTTAGGTCCTCTTCTCCGGAGACTCTGGTACTTCACGTTCCTCTATGATGAGGTGTTTTATCTGGGTGAGATCACTTTTAACCTATTTGGTGTCTCTTCCTTGGTGTTCTACTTCGCTACATTTTACAGTTCCCTCTTTTCCTTTTCTATCTTTTAGTCTCCTCTGCTCCTGACTTGCTCTCTGCCTTTTGTAGGGGAGGAAAAGTCCTATTCCCTCCACCTTCTAGGTTCTTAGCCAAGACACCCCTGTAATAAAGAGATTAGCAGGAGAAAAAAAAACAAACAAAAGCTTAAGAAAGTGTACACCTGGAGGAGGCCCAAGAAAACTGAGTAGCTCCCCAAAATGGCCCAAGCCCCCACCTTAAATACCATGAAAACAAAAGGTGCTGAGGGTGGGGAGTCAGTTACAGGAGGTTACCAGAAAAGGCACAGTAAGTAAGGGTAAAGTTATTATGTAGCCTTTAAAAAGACTTATTTATTTGACAGAAGGAGCTAGGAGCACAAGTTGCAGGGGAGGAGGGCAGAGGGAGAGAATCTCAAGCAGTTTCCCCACTGAGTGCAGATCCCTAGCTGGGGCTTGGTCTCACCATCTGTGAAATCATGACCTGAGCTGAAATCAGGAGTCAGATGCTCAGCCAGCTGAGCCACCAGGTGCCCCTGTTATGCAGATTTAAGTTGTTGTCTTCTCCTTTGATAGGAGTTCCTAGAGATTTAGGGTCCTTTCTTCTGGGTACAGAGAGGGAGACAACCTTACAGATGGAGATTTCCTGCATAAATGTAAATGTTTCTTACAGAAGCTTTGTTTTCAGAGCTGCTCCTGTGTTTGCAGTTTTTGTTTTTTGTTTTTTTTTAAATAATGAGTCTAAAATAATTGTCATGCCAAAGAGGTGTATTTTGGTGTGACAAATTCTGCTGTCCTTCAGTTTTCATGCTGGAGTCTGGTGGCCCTGTGTTCTCGGGGGACCAGAACAGGAAATAGCAGTCCGTCCCTCTTCCATTGAAGCCCAGCCTAAAATAATGTCTTTTATTCTCTCTTCCTTTTTATTTAGCATCCTTCATTCTCTTTTAATGTGTTATTTGACTGTTAAATATTTAATGATTATGTAAATGACAGTGTTGTCAACTAATCTATGCCAGTTTGCTCATTCACAAATTTATACCAATGGTATTCAATATATTGAGGTAGGTGAAAGTGATGAATATTCCCTCCATGCTTTCCTATCCAACTACAAAGCAAAAAAAAAAAAAAAAAAATGTTTCAGATGGAATCTAAGGGGCAGAATCCAGGTTCTTTGTCTGGTCTAATGATTAGATTGCCATAAGACAGATCAACAAGAGAAAAAAAAATTGATGATATACCTACAGGAGCCCCACAGAGATGTGGAGACTCAGGCAGTCAGGGAACTGAGGCTTGTCTACCATCCAGAACTAAGGAAGAGATTGTAGGGGTTCCAAGACTTCAAAGAGGAGGAAGACAATTGACAAGATGAGAAGAGCAAATGTTTGGTAAGCAAATGTTTGCCATGCCATGCAGATAAGTCTTTCTGAGAGAAAAACTTTTCTCTGGTAACAGCTTGTTGCTGGTACAGGGTCCCTACCTAAATTCTTGGAAGCAGTCAAGGGGGAGGTAAAAAGTTCATCTGGAGTCTGCTGGGCCCCAGTTGTCTTTGGGTTGAAATAACCCACAGGCCAAAGTGGCACATTCTGGGATGGTCTGTTTTGCTCCCTTTCATTCCCTTTACTGAAAGCTCAGAGAAGCTCTAGCTCTTTTGCCCTTTTAGGTCTTCCAGTATTTTTTTTTTCTCCTTTACTTTTTAAAAATTGACATACAGAATTTGCCATTTTAATATGTCCAGCACAATTCAGTGTCCGACATCTTTTTCTTTTAAAGATTTATTTATTTATTGGAGAGAGAGCGCACGAGAGGAAACGCGAGTGAGGGGAGAAGCAAGGGGAGGGGGGAGAGAATCCTCAAGCAGACTCCCTGCTGAGCGAGGAGCCCTATGCAGGGTTCCATCTCAGGATCCCCAAATCACGACATTAGCCAAAATCGAGAGTCGGACACTCAACCATCTGAGCCACCCAGGCACCCCAACATCTTTGTTATTCATTGAGGCAAAATTGACATAGCATAAAATCAATCATTAGCCATTTTAAAGTGTGCAATTTAGTGCCATCTAGTATATTCACAGTGTTGTGTAACCATCACTTCTAACAAGTTCCAAGACATTTTCATCACCCCTGAAGGAAACCCTATATCCATCCAACAGCATCTTACTGGAAATACTCACTCAACACAAATAGGAAAGCATTCTAGAAGTGGGTTTAGCTAACCTTCTAACTGGAGGCAGGCCAGATGAATTTTCCAAGAAAACAACTAAACATAGGACCATTTTGGAATGAAGCCAAAGGTGCCATTTTGAAAGGGAAGAGATCTCTGGGTTCACTAGATTCTTAGAACCTGTTCTAGTAAAGACAGTGCCTCCTTTTTAACCCATCCGTTCATTTTGAATATAGTCATTTAACTAAGTACAACTCATTTCTCACATCCTATATGGTAATTAACAACATTTCCTGTGTTGATCAAATATAAACTACTGAGGCATTTTGTCAGCCACTTCTGAAGTGTGGGCTTCTGATAGAAATTTGCTACTCCTGGAGCATATATTCCTAATTAGGGTAACTTAGCACCCTGAGAGGGTGGATGATACCAAATAGACTGACTCATATATAGGACATTGTCCATGTTGAATTACTATAGTATTACATCATATACACCATTAACTTTTGCAACTCTAATTACAAAAATTGATTAAAAAAATGAGTGTAGAGGGAATATTAAAATGGAGCTCTGAAGGAACATGTGTCCCAAAGCAAGCTTGAAAGCATGATCGGGTTGCTGTGTTGCGAGTGATTCCAATGGTTAAAGATACGTATTATTCATACAACATGGCACCTAAGCCTAAGAAATCTATCTCACCTGGTCTTCAACATGGAAGAAAAATGGGCTGTGTTATACTTACAGAGAGGCCCAGTTTTCCAAAATGGTTAAAGAATTTTCAAGGGTGTTTTTGATGATCTCTGATTTTTACTCTACTTCATTTTATTTTTTTAAAGATTTAATTATTTGAGAGAAAAAGAATGAGAGATGGAGGGCATGAGCAGGAGGAGGGGGAGAGGGAGAAGGAGAGAAGTAGACTCCTCATTGAACGCAGAGCCCGACATGGGGATCAACATGGGGCTCCGTCTCACGACCCTGGAATCATAACCTGAGCTCAAATCAAGAGTCAGCCACTCAGCTAACTGAGCAACCCTGATTTTTACTGTAATTACTTTAGAAACCACCTCTGCCACCTGAGTCCCTCTCCAACACTCCCCCCCCCCCCCAGCACATACACGGTGTAAGATGAGACTCGCCGGCATTAAGCTAAGCTAGGCTCTTTGAATTTCCTGAAGAAGTTTAAGGTGGGCTCTCCAGCGCACTGAAAGAATTTCAGATCTGCCTATTGAGAGAATATTCAGAAAAAATATTATCTTGTCTGTATAGTAGTACCCCCCCATCCATGGGGTATATGTTCCAAAACCCCCAGTGGATGCCTGAAACCACAAGTAATACTGAACCCTATATACACTGTTTTTTTTTTCTTATGCATACATACCTATGATGAAGATCAATTGGTGAAATAAGCACGGTAAGAGATTAATAACAGTAAGTAATAAAAAAGCCATTATAACAATGTACGGTAATAAGTTATGTGAACGTGGTCTCTCCCTCAAAATATCTTACTGTACTCACCCTTCTTCTTGTGATGACATAAGATGATGAAACACCTACATGATGAGATGAAGTGAGGTGGATGATGTAAGCATTGTGATGTAGTGGTAGGCTCCTATTTTTTTTTAAAGATTTTATTTATTTATTTGAGGGGGAGAGAGACAGAGAGGGCAGGAATTTGGGGGGGAGGGGCAGAGCAAGAGAGAGAGAAGCAGACTCCCCACTGAGCAGGGAGCCTGATGCAGGGCTCGATCCCAGGACCCTGGGATCATGACCTGAGCTGAAGGCAGCAACCCAGGTGCCCCAGTGGTAGGCTCCTTTTGACCTGAACATATGGCAGAGGGAGGGTCATCTGCTTCTGGACCCAGCTGACTGCCAGTATCTGAAACTGCAGGATGCAAAACCATGGCTAAGGGGGAGGCCTACCGTAACCTACATCTAGAATCCCATTGTGAAATTCCAAAGCCAGAAACTAGATCAGTTTATAGTAGAACTGAATGATGGATTTGTGGCTTGAATATCATTTCCTTATTCTAACTAGGCAGTGATGCAAATATAATCTTTATATATGGTAACTTAGATTGTGTGTCTGTTCTCAGAGCTGATGTGTAAAATGTCTTTGTAAAAATCTCAACTTTTTGATTTTAAATTAACAAGTATGCAGGCAGGAGCTGTATTGATTCGGAGTTTGCTGAAATTTTTTCATTTCTTAGTTTCTAATTATGATTCCAACAGGTATTATCTTTTGATGCCTATTTAGAAGATGAAGTACCTGATAAAAGCCAAGAAAACTACAGAATAAGACGCTATAAAATCTACTTCTACCTTGAAGATGACACAATTCAAGTAAACGAACCAGAGTTGAAAAATAGTGGAATACCTCAAGGTATCTATTTAAAGCAGAGTTATGCTTCTCTTACTTCCGATGCCTGCCTTTGTATACTGTCTTTCTCTAGCTTTTTAGAAAATACTGTGTACCGCTTAGGTGTCTAACTTGTTGGTGACAATGAACATAAACATGCTGGTAGCTTCTGGTCGTTGATGGTGACTTCCCTCCTTTTTACCCCCCATACCTCAACATGGGCCGTTTCACTCACTCTTGTACGGCGTATTTGTTTTCTGTCAGGCATTGCTCCAGTTGGAGCAGACTTTCCTGTGTATCTGGTCTTTTCACTATGACCATATTACTGCCTTCACAACACTTTCCGGGTGAAGAGAGGAGACTGTTGTCCACTGCCCCTTCCAGATCTGTATTCTCTCTTCTTTCCTGAATTCGCTGCTGTTGGCTTCAGCCACCCTCTCCTCATACCTGTTATCTTGAGACTTTGATGGTTCTTCAGGAGCAGAGGATCATTGCTCCTTCACCCCCGTATGCCAGTCACCTTTGTACATGGTCCTTTTCAGCCAGACAAGAGTTAATTCTGTGACATGGGCACCAGACAAACTAATCCTAAATTGCATTATTAGAAGTAGGGCGGAGATCGGGGGAGATGACTGATTTCTTCTGTTTGTGCTCTGAGTCCTTTACTTGGGACAGTGCTGAGATCTGGATGTGTTCAGGGGACAGCAACCATGGTGGTAAAAGGACTGAAAATTTGTGTGTGAGGCAGAAGAGTGAAAAGGATATTTGTCCATAAAGGGAAGACTCCAGTATGCCTGGTTAATGTCCTCAGGAACCTGAAGGGCTGCTATGGGGAGGAAGGGTGACCTGATTTTCTGCATCCTCAATGCTAGGACCTAGGGGGTCAGAATTTAGGTCGGTAAGAAGAAGAATTTTCTGGCAGAGAGCTACCAGAGGTTGTGGTGGTTGGTTCTGGATGAGCATGGGGGTCAGTGTTGGGTGTAGGGGAGGAGAAGGATGGCCTAATTTGTTTGGTCCTTGGTATACAGGGATACTTGGGGGCAGGTCAGGGATTCTTTTTCACGGATAGCTTAGTAGAGGCACGGTGGAGGGGAGTCAGGTGTTCGTTTGGTGGTTAGTATAGATGACCTTCAGAGGCCACTTCAAGCCCTCAGGAGTCATAATTCTTAGGTACATTTATTGTCCCTGTCTTTTCTGGAGTATTGCCATCTTTGGTACCTAGGCTCTGAAATTGCCTTCTCCACTACAGTCTCTACTCCTTTGACATTCCTTAATTGTTCACACCCACCGTCCTTGTTCTCCATTCTGCTAGCAAAACTTATCCTGAATCTTTGTCTCTCTATGCCCTTTGCTATTCTCCTAATCCAAGCGGCCTTCGTTCCTTGACTAGAGGAAGACAATAGCCTCCTGATAGGTCTCTCTGCATCCATTTCTGCTCCTCCTGCAACCTATTCTCTACCCAGCAACCAGAGTATTGTAGGGGGTGTAACCCGAGGCAGTGGTGGCCTCCACGAAGCATGCCTGCAGGCTTTCCTAGAGGCCACCAGACCCAATGAAAATGCATCAATTACATGGTGCACTAAAACAATTCAAAATATACAATGAGAAGCAAGGGGAAAGGAATGTCATAAATTCACACACACAGGACAAGGTACAAGTGCGTGGAAGGGTGACTGGCTGAATCCAGGGGTGGGCAATGGTCCTGTCTGTCTTTGCTGTGTCAGCCTTTTCTGCCAGTAGTGTGGTTTAGAGACCAGACTTGAAGTTCAAGCAAGGAGGACCCCAGACAGAGGGGACTTTGGGCTATTGGCACACACACTGCTGGAGAGACAAGGGGATAAGTGGGCCTGGCCACAGCTGTAGCTCACCAGTAAGCCTGCTGAATAGTCATGGGTTTTGTTTGTTTCTTGGGGAAAGGACAAATGGGGCCAGAATGGGTGTCACCAATGAATGAGTGGCCGAATTAAGGCCTCATGAATACTGAGTACTCATGAATATTTACTGCTTTTGTATATTTAGTGCAGCATGAATATTCAGAGACCAGGTGCCTCATATATATTTAATACATATGGAAAATTAATTATCTCCTGGTCTTTCCATCCCTTTCTTTATATGTTTGACATACGCATGTTCTATTTAGTATCTACTTATTGTTGTTTAACACATCTCAGGAGTTACAACCAATGCTGAATAAACTTTTTTCCTTAGTAACAACTTGTCTGGGCCCATTGCCTCCATGTTGATATACCACAGTGGGTTCGATGGGGGAGAAACAGAGGAATTTCTGGACCGTGGGCCTCTGAGTATAAGGTGTGATGAGGCAGTATGCAGAGGACTTCCTTCAGAGCTCATGAGATTGAGGTTTTCTTGGCACGTAGCTCCCTTGCATCTGGATGATGAATCTGGGGTCAGTCACCATGGCCAAGAAGTGTCTGTTGAATATCTACTCTGTGCCAGGCACTGTGCTGGGTTTTGGGAGAATGGACAAAAGTAAGAAGACCTCCATCTCATAGAGCTTATGGGCAAGCAGTTTGGAGAGGGAAGGGAGCAAGGTGACTAGTCCCAAGAATTTTGCAATTATTCCGGTTAGAACAAACAAAGACAGTGATGGTAGGAATAGGAAACAGAGGAAAGATTTTAGAGACATTTGGTTGGTCGACTTGATAGGCCTTGACCAACAATTAAATATAGAGAATGAGGAAGGGGAATATCTAATGATAAAGTATCTACTTTATCATTATCTCATTTAATCCCCCAACGACCATCTAAAGTAGGTCATTGTTAGCTTTTACAGAAAAAGAAACAGGTTTAGAGAGGTAATTTGCTTCATCTAACTCTTTTAACTGATTGCCTCAGAGCTCACTCTGTGGTTGAGGTTTTCAGTCACTTTGTGGTTGCAAGGATGGTGATGCATTTGCAAAACCCAGAAGCATGGAGCAAGGAGCAACACTGGGGGTAGAGGTTGGTTATGTTTGTTTGGACACATGAAGCCTTTGAACATGGGTTGGGACATCTGTATGGTGACGCCCAGCAGGCAGGTAGAATCTTGGGATGTGTTTTCAGAAAGAAAGTCAAGACTGGAGATGTGGACCGGGAATCAAGGGTGCCCAGATCATGAATGGAATCATTTGGCTTATTCTGCTACATTAGAAGAGAGGCACTGTTGAGGTGGTGGAAGAAGGAAGAAGATTGGATATAGTGTCCGTACTTGGTTTTACTAGTGGAGGGAGAAAGTGAGGATTGGTCAAAGGAGATGATAAGAGGTGTCCTCATTGTTCTTTGTGCCCTGACATACTATGCACTCGCGGGTCTTTTAATTTGGATGGAAGTATGATGCTTTGTGAAGGAACAAGAAGTCTTTAGACCCTTCAGAGTCATTTTTTTAAAGATTATTTATTTAAGAGAGAGAGGGTGAGAGCACAGGCAGAGTATGGCCTAGGTGGCTCAGTCGATTAATTGTCTGCCTTTGGCTCAGGTCACGATCCCAGGGTCTTGAAATCAAGTCCCTGCGTCGGGCTCCCTGCTCAGCAGGTAATCTGCTTCTGCCTCTGCCCCTCCACCTGCTTGTGCTCTCTCTCTGTGTCAAATAAATAAATAAAATCTTCAAAAAAAAAAAAAAAAAGGCAAGAAGCCTAGTAAGGGAATATCAGAGTAAAGCATTTAAGTGAACATAAATATGATAAATTTTTATAAATATATATTCTTACTAATATAAAATATTTATAAGAAAATATGTTCTCCTAAGGCAATACTGTCACTTACATAATTAAACACACTTAGGTAAAAAAGATGTTCATGGAATTCAAAAGTTCTGAATTTTCTTTCTGTTCAGAAGTAATTCTTCTTACCTGTCAGAGAGAGAGAGAAAGAGAGAGAGTGCAAGCACGCGCACGATTGGGGCGTGGTGAGAGGCAGAGGGAGAAGCAAGCACCCACTGAACAAGGAGCCCGATGCGGCATTCGATCCCATGACCCTGTGATCATGATCTGAGCTGAAGGCAGATGCCCAACCAACTGAGCCAACCAGGGGGCCCATCTTGCTTATTTTTTGATGACCTTCCTCACATGACTTCAGATGTACACAAATGACAGACAGGAGGTCACAGAACATCCTGAACATTTATCAGTGACTTACATTTTTTTCCTTATTATCCTTTTTAAGTGAAAGCTCATATTCCTGCAGCTTACTGGCCCTGTCTAGTGAGTCGTTAGTTTTATTACACTATCCAAGAAGAAAAACGAAATGCAACCTCGATGAGGATCTTGGAAAGGATTTTATAATACTTTTCAGTTCTCTCAGCCTCTTGATTTCAAATCTCGCATTGGCAGATTCCAGACGTAAACCGGAGTTAGTCATAATGATTTATTTGAAATTAATTCTTAGGTGAGTAGGGGGGGATTGTGATTCATAAAGACTCATGGGGGGAAGAAAACCAACTCTGAGTAAACGACAACTTTAAAGCCTCTTGAAAATTTCAGAATTTTCTGATTGAGTCTCTCTGATCAGGCTCTCTCTGACCAGTTTCCCTGAGGGAAGGCGCAATTCGAGGGATATATAGGGAATATATGGTATCGTGATACATATAACAAGACTGAATTTGTCAGCAGAGATACTTGGCAGGCCGTAGCAAGTGCTGTGGAGAAAGCAAACACAAATAACCACTCTATCATCAAGCACTTTTTATTCAGCAAGAAACCGGTCTTTCTTGAAATACTTAATATGATAATTCTTGCTAAGGAAGGTCCGTTAGGACAGAGGATACTTTGGAAAATCACTTAAGGGGCGCCTGGGTGGTTCAGTGGGTTAAGCATCTGCCTTTGGCTCAGGTCATGATCCCAGGGTCCTGGGATCGAGCCCCGCATCGGGCTCTCTGCTCAGCAGGGAGCCTGCTTCTTCCTCTCTCTCTGCCTGCCTCTCTGTCAAATAAATAAATAAAATCTGGGGGAAAAAAAAAGGAGAATCACTTAAATCCCTTCTTTAGGCTTTCCTAAATGAAATGATTGGGAAAAAAGAACAAACAAGTGCAATAGGCCAGTGGCTCAGACTTCGGTGGGATGGGGTAGAGGGTGTTTCTTTCAGTTGTGTCTTGAGTGGCCTAGGACTGCTTCTCATGCACCCATGGGCCCTGGGAAGGGGCTAGGGATCATATTTAGGTGACGCACACTGATGATGTCCCTATCACTTCCATGGGGTTTCTGTATTTTCCAGATGGAAAGGGAGGTCAGATGCATTTGTTCTTTTGTATAACTGATCATTCAGAAATTAGTGCATCCGGAAGAATTAGCCTCCTTTTTAGCTGCCTCTCCTATCCTGTTTGTTTGTTTGTTTGTTTTTGGTTTTTTGTTTGTTTGTTTTTTTTTTAGGGGCGGGAGGAGTTTGGAATAAGCCAGAAACAAAAGAGGCATGATGCCAAAATAAGCATTCAGTTACATGCAGCTTCTAATCAGAACAACATATTTTTAATGTTCACGAATCCTTGCTGGCAGAGAGATCTATATACGTTATAAGTCAAGTCACTGTCGCACTTCAAGGCTTGCTTTTATTTCTTGCCAGAACATCACTCTCTTTTTGGTTAGATGTGTCATTTGTGTAGAATTTGTTGCTGTTCTGTTGGAATGTAGTTAAAACAACGTTACACCAAGCCAAGAATGTCAGAGGTTAATCCCAGTAGTTCTACTTGTAATTGTCTAAAAGAATCATTGTTTGTCAAATACTACCAAATCCAAACTAATCTATGCTAAAGAAAGGCTAATGATGAGAAACCTGCCGTAAATTTCTGGTGAGGGCGGTACCAGTTGTCAGCTGAGAGCGATCATCAGAACCTCGTGGCCCGCTGCAAGAATTTCTGATTCTATAGGCCTGGGGCCAGATTATAAACTGGCTTCTGCTTCCTAGTGAGGCCTTGGTTAAAAACACTGATTTCCACTGGGCAGTTGTGTTGGCCCTTCAATGTAGTACTTTTTTAATATGTTTTTTATACTCTAAGATAATCTGACCAAGCAAATGTAATCACAAAATGTGGCATTCACGTGTCATTCACTCATAGTGGCCATATACTACATCTTAGTACTGCATCCCACAAAGTGAAGGAGGCATGGTCATAAGGTTGCCAGAGAAAATACAAGCTGCCTAGCTAAATTTGATTCTCAGATAAGCAATGAAGTTTTTAATATGTCCCCCAATATTGCATGGGCCGTACTTATATTAAAATTATACACTGTTTATCTAGAATTCAGATGTAACTGGGCATCTTCTATTTCAGTGGGCTCAATCTGGCAACCCCAGAGGGTGGACCCTGGGGAAGGGGATGGTCATTGAATGGAGAAGAGAATTTCAGAGTGGAGCTAAGTCCGTGGCCTGTGAAGACAGGTGTTTGTTGCGTGGTGGCTACTCAATAAATATTTGCTGAAGAAGGAAAGGAGAAGGAGGGAGGAAAGAATAGAGGAGAGGAAATGTGGTAGACAACGTCTAGAACACAACGCAGGTATCAGAAATGATACCAGGTACTTTGAGGGATCAGAAGAGGAAACACCAGTATCTACTAGAGAAGACATTTGAGTGGTACCTCAGAAGTTCCTCCAGATAAAGATGGATGATGAAGGCGTAATAGCCAAAAGGAACAGCATAAGATGAAGGAAGGTAGGAAAGCGGTAGGGTGTGGAGTTGGGAGGTATGTGGGAGCAGATCCTAAGGTATGTAAGGAAAGTGAGGCAAGAAAGCAGTAATGCAAGAGAACGTTAGAGCATAACATGCGTGCATTTGGGGCTCATCCAGTGGCTGGGTGGGGGGGGCACATAGGATTAGGATCTTTCTTATTATGATCAGAGATGTGGAATTTTAAGTTCTGTATTCTTTTGCTACAAGACAGATGTCAGGCTATCTATATGGAAAAAGTTATTCTTATGAAAACAAAACTCCGAAGAGGAACTTTTGTAAAAATACAAATGGAGTAGTTATTTGAGCAAAGGAATAATTGTAAACAACAAGAGGAGGAAAAGATACTCTTTCGTGTCTGATCCCAGTGAAGAGTCTTCGTATTTTTAGGATACAGACTTAGTAGACACAGAAATACTGGTCTCTAGACTCACATGGATCCTAGGTCTGCAGCGTTACTAAAAGGAACTAAATACACGGAAAATTAAGATAGAGGTAAGAGGTTGGAGTCTTAATTCTGGAAGGTGAATTTCTAAAAACCAAATTTAGTGGTATGAGCAAAGATCTAAAGCAAGTCCCAACTGAATGAAAGGAAAATGCATTAAACATAAATGGATATATCATCATTTTGATCTAAACCACAGGGAAATGTTAGAAAGTTAAAGCTTGCAGAGTATAATCAGATAGCAGGGCCTTTAAAAAGGAAGAGAGATTTAAAATAGGAAGATCAGGAGGAGCTTAAAAGCAGGCACCCGATGCCTGGACATCTGCCCAAATTGTCTTTACGGGGCAGTCAGGAAGGCAAATGTTTAAAAATTTAAAGGGTAGATATGGTACTTCTGTTCTTGGTTTTCCATTTTATAGCATTATTTTTATTTCTATAATTGATCTCAGGTTCTTTTCAATGCATGCCAAATACGTGCCATCCTGCCCATTTCTTTGATACTCCAGATCACATTCTTGCTGGTGGAGTTTCTGCCATTTATCCTGGAGGACTATAAACACACAAATATCAATAAATAGAAATTTTCGACCCCCCAAAGGACACAGTTGAGAGATGGCCACGAAGACACCATGGAAAGCTCTCAGGTGCAACTGTCCATTTCAAATGGCCCACATTAGTTTTCTGATTAACATGGTCTTGTGACTTTGGATTTCTTGTTATTAAAAATTGTCTTGTTTAGTTAGGTTTGCCTTCTCTTCTCAACCCATGAGTGGTGATGGAGCTTCTCTGGCCTCTTCAGAGAACCATCTCTAGGAAAAGTGTGGGAGCATACATAAGGAAGTGTGAGGGCCTGGGATATGCAGGCCTCTGGGGTGGGGTGGGGGGGTAGGTGTTGGCCCTGGAGGGGGTGTTGCTACAGTGGGCAAGTGTGCCCCTCTCCAGAAAATTGCCTTCAGAGAACAGAGAGGCTGTTCTTTGGGAAGAGCAGTTCCATCTTCTCTCTCTCTTTTTCATGGTGGCTGTCAGCTCTTCTCCCCATTTCTATCCTGCTTTGCCTCTAACACTCCCTCCTTTCCTTCACTGAAGTAATCTGTGGCTGTAGTTCAGTTGAGACATAGTTCAGTGCGATATAGTTCCGTGCAAACTGTGGAAAATGCTGGTATATATTTATTTTGTTAACAGTTTATTTTTAAGTAGTCTTGACACCCAAGATGGGGCTCGAACTCCTGCCCCAAGATCGAGTCATGTGCTCTTCTGACTGAGACAGCCAGGCACCCTGGAAAGGGCTGGTATTTACTTAGAGCTTCAAAATCCAGGTCCAGGATCTTCTGTCATTTGTTAGAGCGTGACCTTGAGCACATTACTTAACAACGCCGAACCTTGCTTTTCTCGGCCATAAACTGAATATTTATATTTCGTGCATTATCTGCCTCATGGGATTAGTGAAGATTAAATGAGAAAAATGTATATGAAATCATATCCTAGGGCTCTGATGATGATTCTGATTATTATTATTTGAAAGCTCTGTAGGTGGGCCGGTTCTTCCCACCTAGAAAAATAGAAGATTCTTATTCAAAGTCTTACTGAACGGAAATCAGCAGCAACTTGCTTATTTGAATTTTTGTAATTAAGTACAAATACAAAGTAGATGGAATTTCTGAACAGGCTCCTGGCTGTTGAACAAATTTTTTATATCTTAAAAACTGTCACAATATAAGTATTTTTAAAGAGACATATAATGGTTTCTGAAAATACCTGAAATGCCCATGCTTTTATAGATGTTTAAGTATGCAATTTGTTCTAAATGTCTAATCTTGAATGATTAAATAATTTGCATACTGTTTTCAGTGGCATGAATTAAAGGCTAATTGAAGTACAATTTTTTGCAGTAAAATTATATCATCTTTTATGTAGTACATTTAAAAATATTCTAGGCCAGTTCTAATTTTATAGTTTTATTATTTTAATTTAATGTACCAAGTAATTAAAAATTGCTACAGAGAAAAGAAGATGAAAATGATTTTAGTTCATTTTGCCTGAACAGAGTGAAAAGATGAAGAGGAGAAAAATGGAACAGAGTTCAACACAGTTGCTGGCACATAAAGATACTCATTAAATTTCCGTAATGAATAGCAATGAATAATTTCTAAGTATTTCTAGACGTCAGGAAAAGGTGCCATTCTCGGTGCTATAGAAAATAGGAACAAGATTGCTTGACCTCATTATCCTAAAATGCTTCCATACAGAGGTCCCACAGGCCACTTGGACTTGAACCATTAGACCCTCAGTTTGCTCTGCTCACGTTTTCCCTT
Organism: Martes martes; assembly: GCF_963455335.1. Classification (NCBI taxonomy): domain Eukaryota; kingdom Metazoa; phylum Chordata; class Mammalia; order Carnivora; family Mustelidae; genus Martes; species Martes martes. Next base: position 37,210,842 of record NC_137897.1, on the reverse strand, counting down.
CTTCCCTTTACTCTTGGAGTAGATTCTAAGGCCAAAGTTGGTCACAGATTTTGAGAGACCATTCTCTGTGGGTATCTTGCATTTGGGTAGGTGCAAGTAGAGGCACTGCCTGCTCTTTGTTCTGGACTGTCTCTTCAGGGACATCTATATAGCAAACAGCTTTTGAAGATAAAGGGGAGGTTTGCTCATGGCCGTGGGAGATAGAGGCGGTGTCTCCTTCCAGAACAGAGGGAGGACAGGACATGCTTACTGTCCAGTCTAATAAAGGTCATGTCTCCCTATGAGACAAAAAGCAGGAATGCTTACTATCCATTTTAAGGCTTGGGTTTCCTAAGCTTAGGGCTCCTCTCCTGTAACATAGCCCACCACGTGGGCAGGAGTTACGCAGACCTTCTTGGGTCATCCCGTGGGAATCGAGGCTCAGGAAACTGGTGTGAAACATGCTGGTGTTCTGGCTGCTGTTATTGCTGTGAATTTATCTCTAACCAAGGCAGTCTGTGCCTTCTGCCAACATCCATGAACCTGCGGCAGGCTACCTTGTTAATTTCCAAGTAGAATAAAATCTCATCTCAAACCCTAAACAGTTCTTGACAACAGGTTTCGGCAGGATTTGGGTAAGTTGGCTGGTACGGTGTGGTGTAGTTTGCACGCTCATCTAGGAAGCAAACCCTTTCACTGCCAGTGGCTAACCACCACTTGGGGACCCTGGGTCCGTATTCTCAAGAGTAGAAGTGAAGGGGCACCATAGGGTTAGCAGTAAAAGATAGAATGGGATCCAGAACCTTTGGCAAGAAAGCTGTCTAAAACAATGAAGCCTCTGATAACTATCACTTTGTAGGGGTGGCTGGGGTAGGGGAAGAAGAGCTTGGTAGAGCAAAGAAGATGCCATGCAGTTTCAGAGCAGCATGAAGTCTTTCATGCTTATAGAATCTACAAATCATGGTGCTGGCACCACCATACTGAAGCTGATAAGCTTTTTTTTTTTGAGCCGAGAGGATGCATTTTCATGTGCACTTTGCTTTGCCGTCATAGTGCCTTATTTGGTGTGCTCACATTGAGTGCTTGTTCTGGAAGAAGACAGGATGGCAGTGTCTGGCCCATTAGGTCACCCTCTCTGTGCCCCTCTTCCTTTCCTAGTCTTTATGGTTTATTATAGAACTTTAGTACCACTTAGACAACTTTAATAACAAACATGCAAGGCTGGTCAGTACCTGTGGACCTCAGAAATCTCAGCTCCCTCAGGTACCCTCAGAGTCTGAACATAGTCATGCTGCCTCCAAGAACCAGCCCTTTGCCCACTTTCCTGTTGTGGGACGGCATTCAGGGCTGTTACGGAGACGTGCTGTGACCTTTTCTTCATTAGCCACCTGATGAAACAGCTGTGTTTGGTTCCATACCATAGGGACTTTCATCCGGCGTCATCGGATTTCACTCCCTCCTCCTGATGAAGATCAGTTTTATACGGTGCATCATTTCAATATCAACATAGACATCGTCTTCTATGGCCGGACATTCAAGATTTATGACTGTGATATGTTCACAAAAAACTTTTTGAGGAAAATGGGAGTCAAATTAAACCCCCTGGGACAGTGTCCAGAAGATCCTTACATGAAGTTACGGAGAGAGGTAAGGAGTTGATGATGTATCTGTGAGCTGGTATCTTCCGAATGAGAATCCAGAAAGGAGAGTCAGTAAAGGGTATCTGCACTCCTGACGCAGACGTGAAAGAATTTTCGGGGTCATAGTCACTGGAGTTGTCCTAATCCCCTTTAGGCTGGAGGGAACTCTAGATGTTGACCTCAGTGCAGGAAAGCCTCACTCACTGCCCCCGCCCCCACTTCTCTCCATGGAGAGTCTTCTTTCCAGACAGTAGGAATCTTCAATGAGCCGCCCACATGGGACAAACTCTAAGGCCCACTCTTACCTGGCCTTTCCCCGTTTTGGTTGCCTAACCCTGGGAAAATGTTTGCTTCTGTTCTACTGATTTATTGCATTTATTTATTTATGCATTTATGCATTTATTTATTGTATTTATTTATACACCTTGGGTATAGCTTTTTTCTTCTTCCCCAGGACTCCCAGCTCTAGCGATGATGGCATCAGGTGTAGGGATATTCTAGCGGAATGGAGAGGGCCATGATTCTGATGTACCCCATTGTAAAAGGATGTTTGTCTTCCAAGTCTGACCCCAGTTAGTGTAGGGAGGCAGGAACAATGTTCGCAGTAGTATTGTTTTTCTAAAGTTGTCTTTTTTTTTTTTTTTAATGATCTCTTGGCCCAAATTTTGTGTTTTTTTACAGAAGAATCTGAACACGTAGAAGGGCAGGTTGTCAGGTGGAATGTCACATACCCAGCCAGTCTTCTTATGAGGACTTCAATTCAAATCTTTTGCTGCCTACCCAGAATTTCATTATTGTCATTCTCCTTTTTTATGGAAGTATGGTTAGACAGAGTAAAATACACAGAAATGAAGCAGGCAGTTGGATGAGTCTTCACAAATGCATATGCCCATGTAATCCACAGTCCAAATCGAGATACAGAACGTGTCCATCGCCCCAGAAACATCCCTCTTGGCTTTTTCCAATCAATCACCCTTCCCACCCAGGGAGAGATAACCGCCGTTCTCACTTCTATCCCTATAGATCAGTTTAGTCTCATTCCTGTTGTTTCTTAAACTTGTAATTAATTTCCTTGCAGAAAGATAACATGAAATTTAGAATAAAATCCTCCTTTAATTCTGCTCTGAGCTCTTGTTCAAAGCTGCGTGTCGGGTCATTCATCTGTTCCCACCTCCTGGCCCCAGCAGAGTTATCCTTTAATGTTGTAGGCATGCAGCCCTCCTGAGAAATATGTATTGTTGCTCCTGGAATATTTAAGGTGAAGTTCCTATGGAATTATACCTGTGTATATTGGCATACGAGCAGATTTATCGTTTGGGTTTATTTTTATTTTTTTCCAAATGCCCTAGATGACAGAGCCTAGATAAACATGAAGTCTCTACAATGAGAAGAGAGAACCTGAAAGAACGGGTCCATATGAATTACCACCTTTTGCATATGGCTTCGCTCATTTGCTAACAGTTGGTATTCTACAATAGTGATTATGGATGGTGATGCATTATATTAAATACAGAGAGCCTTGTGCCATTTCATAGATTTATGAAGAAAAAAAAATCTTTTGTGCCAGGAACTGAGAATAAATACCACAAACAGCCAAGAAATGTTTTAACTAATTTCCTTTCAGGTTGGGAAAATCATTTTCGCATTTATTCCCTCAGGGAGAAAGCTCTTCAATAAATATAGCAATCTGTGGAAAATTAGGAGTTTAGTAAGAGGATTTTATATTGACTTTAATGCATTTACTTCTCCAGTGTTTGGTGCCTTCAAATATAAAGTTAAAATTAAACAATTTAACTTAAACTGAAAAGAGCCCCAGTGGTGTATAATCAATAATGCATTTCTTAAAGGCCTTATAATGCCAAAGAAACATTTTTCAGTTAATGAAAGTAGAGGTCCCATAATTTCATTTAAATATCCAGGATAAGGAAGAAGGATAAGAGCCTCTGGAAGGCCGTGATGTCTCCCCACAATCTTGGAGTAGGTGTCCCCCTAGACTGCCCCAGACAGATAGAGTTTTGAGAATGGACAAATACGATCACATAAGCCGATATGGGACTACTTCTCCCTTGCCACTGAGCACTCCTTTATATAACGATTCTGTTTTGCTACAGCAGATAGAATGGGAGCAATTTTGCTCCAAGACAGGGCTGAGAACATGCAAATAGAGCTCCACCAGGAAACCCGCAGAAGTGGGGATACCTGGGCTGGGGAACAGAACCCGCACAGCCATTCTGTGCGGCTGGGGAAGTTCTCCATTTGCTCTGCTCCTGTTTCCACGCCCTTCCAGATCCTCGATAGGAAAAGCTTTGAAGCAAAATAAAACTGGGACTATGTTTCCTCCCTTTTACTTTTACAAAAATCTTTGGATGAATGAGGATATACAGATATGAATTCTCAGTGAAAAGACAACAGGTTTTTTGGGGGGTTGAGATAAAATTAACATATGCTCAGACGTATAAATCTTAAGCATACAAATCAACAGGTTTTGGAAAATGTATGCAGTTTAGTACGTGACACAAAAATCAAGATGTGGAATATTTCCATCACCCCAGAAAATTCCCTTCTCCCCCTTTCTGGTCAGTCCCCTACCCAGAGAGGAAATTACCGTTCTAATTTCTGTCACCACATGTTAGTTTTGTGTGTTCTTAAGCATTTTAAGTCTTGGAGAAGAGCCAGTTTTCAAAGACATCACGAAGTGTATTTTAGTGTTTCAGATTACTGTTTGATCTTAAATGCTTCCTACTACTTGATTGTCTGTATTTTTAAGGTGAAAACTTGCTGTAGGTGTATCTACATGTATGTCATTCGCGTGTTGACATTAAAAAAAAAATCCCATAATAGTCAATGGGCAAGATATCTTTACATTCTCTGATAGCTTGCATCTCAGAAGTGGTTGCGTAGAACTGCTATTCTTGACATTTTTTTTCTGTTTTCAGACTCTAGACTGCATGGACCCCTTACGTCCCTATGAGTCCTTTGACACCCTGAAACAGTTCCTTGAGTACGATAGGAAGGTGTTACGTTTTTTCTGCCTGTGGGACGACTCCGCCTCGCTGTTTGGGGACCGTAGGGAACTCATTCTGCATTACTTTCTGTCTGATGATACCATTGAAGTCAAAGAAGTGACGCCACACAACTCAGGCCGGGATGCTATGTCATTGTTCCTCCAGAGAGGAAAGCTCCCTAAGGTGAGCAGCGGACACAGAACCCCTTTCCGCATTTGCCTGTGACCTCAAAGACTCTCGTCACTCCCTGTCGGGAATGTCGGGCCCAGGTATCAGTCACCATATGTTAGTACAGGTGTCTAGAAAAGCTTGATTTTGTGCTCTCTCGTAATATACATCTGTGAAAGTACCACAGAGGATATGAGGTAGGAATATTTTGAGGTAGGAATATTTTGCGTTTAATTAAGGCAAGTAAAGGAAGAAAGTCAAATGTAAGAGAAAGCACATATTCATTACAGTTTGTTATCAGTCTTCTGAACCTAAAAGACTCTCTAGTTAGAATTGCTGGTGGGGTGCCTGGGGAGGGGCACAGTCAACTGAGTGTATGACTCTTGATTTCAACTCAGGTCATAATCTTGGGGTCCTCTGCTCAGTGCAGAGTCTGCTTGAGGGTCTCTCTCCCTCTACCCTCTCACCAATAAAAAAATAAATCTTAAAAATAATTTAAAAAACAGTTGCTCATGCCCTTGGGTAGGGCACTGGCCTCTGGCCTCTATATTCTACTGAGGAAGTTGCATGGTTTTGGTCTATGTTGTGAATGTACAAATACACACGTGCACACGTGCACACATACATGCGCGCACACACACACACTCCTATAAGCGTATGCACAAGAGTGACTCTTAGAAGAGTAGCCATCAGTCATCAACTAGCCACTGGCTAGTGTCAATGAGAGCTTTTACATTTTGTTACTATTAAAAGAGAGTTGTGACACTGATCTCTACACGTTTACGGCCGTGTGAGAGCTAATGTAACTTGAGTGCAGCAGAAACAGCACAGAGACAGAAGACCTGGGTTAGAATTATGGGTCTCCCACTTAAAAGCTGTCTGACCTTCAGCAAGTCACGTCACTTCTCTGAGTATATTTCCCTATCTCTAAAATGCTGGTAACAAGGCCTCCCTCTGGAAGTAACTGTAAAAGGATAATATAGTAAAAGACACCCACTAAGAACCTAAAAACACTATAAGGACACATAAAAACATAAAATCCTTTTCACAGCTTTGTGTTATGTTTCATTTGTTATTTGGATAAAATATTTTTTAAAAAATATTTTTAAAATTTATTTATTTGAGAGAGAAAGAGAGAGTGAGAGAGCGCATGTGCAAGCATGTGCTTGGGAGGGGGAAGGGCAGAGGGAGAGGGAGGAACAGACTCCCCGCTCAGCTGGGAGCTTAATGCCAGGCTTGATCCCATGATCCAGAGATCATGACCTGATCTGAAGGCAGATGCTTAACCAACTGAGCTACCCAGGCATCTCTGGTTAAAATAGTTTTTAACTTATTCTTATTGTGACTGAGGAGGTTACCATGACACTCATTTCTGATACAAACAACGGATGTCTATTTGGTCCTCATGGGAGGTTCTCCCAGATTCTCAGAGCCCACCGCCAGAAACCACGCTGTGTTGCTTGGGCTGCAGTGAAGAGGCAGGATTTGTCGCAGACGGGACTCTGGGGTATGCACAGCGGGCAGCCAAGAGGTACCTGGGAAGCCGCTTTTTAGAATGGCTCTGACTGATACACTAATTATAAAATAATAATGACGCACCTGACATTTGCAGTGTGTCTTGGCATCATTTGATTCATTTATTCATTCATTCAGCAAATATTTATCAAGTGTTAACTGTGTGCCAGCTCTGAGGTTACAGTGTGAAAGAAAATGGATTAAGTCCCGATTCGTGGAACTTACGTTCTCATGGGGGAGAGAGAAAATAGCAGTAGGTATTCCCTTGACACTCAAACATCCTTTGAGAAAGCGAGAAATCAGTACTATTATCGCAGATAGATGACAAAACTGAAGTTCCCAGAAGGTAAATATCTGGCTCCAAGTCCTGTAGCTAGTAAGCGGTGAAGACAGAATCTGCTCCAGGCGCGCTGGTTTTCTCTGTTACGTGGCTTACTTGCACCACATCTCCTAAATTCACACATTTGAACTTGGCATTTTATGTCACACGTATCTGGGGTGATTCAGATTTCTCATCTGTCTATGATTTGAGAAACTGATCACCATCAATTTGCATAAGTTAGTTACGAGATTTCCTGCAGCTCCCCCAACTAACTGCTGGGACCACCCCCAGTGCATGGAACTGAGGAGCATCGAGGGTCGCTCCAGGCCGCAGTTTCTGGTAAAGGCTGTTAAAGGTGCTCTGTTGTTCTTGTGCCTCACCACGCTGCCTCTGTCTCGCGGCCAGCTAGTGCTTCCCGAGCTCAGGATTGGGCAGGATGCTAAGCTGAGTAAAGACGGCAAGGCACGGTTTCTTCCTCAGGGCATTTCGTAGTTGAGTGCAGAGAAAAGATGTCTGCCGATGAGGCATTTAGAGAACCACAAGGGCTGCTTTAACCCTGTGGTAGGTGCTATGGACGTGTGGACTGGGGACAGGCCAGGAGCATGTGAAGGGTCAGGGGAATAATGGGCCTTGATCAGGGCCTTGAAGGATGGGCGTGGAAGTATAGGGAGAGGTACATGGAGTGTGATGGCCGAGAAGAACTGTGTTATCGAGAGGATAGCCACATTTCTCTCTGCCCTTCTAGTCTAGGTTCTTGCCTGAGACCACGTCCCACCCCCCATCCCCCCCACACACCCAGAATAACAGATTAACAGAAGAAAAACCAACAAACATTTAATTACCTGCATACCTCCCGTAAGGAAAGGAAAATGGAGTAACTCCCTGAAATGGCCGAAGCCGCCATCTTAAACATCATCTCCTCTTAAAGGTGGAACAAACTGCCAGGGGAGGTGGGAAGGAGGCCAGTTATAGGGAGTCACGGATAAAAGCACAGTAAACAGGAGGAAGGTTGTTACGTAGATTTATGTTGTCTTTTGCATTAATCAGAGGTTTTAGAGAGTACAAGTCTTCTTTCTTTTCCTGGTACACAGAGGGAGACACTCTTACAAATGGAGATTTCTTTATAGATGTACATTTCTTTATACAGAAGGATGGTTGGTACTCAGCTTTTCCTGTGCCTGCCGTTTCTTAAAAATAACCAGCTCAAAATAATCAATACACCCAAGAGACGTATTTTGGGGTGGTGTGTTCACGCCCCTTCACATACAATGCGTATTTCCCATTTGAGCCCCTCACCCTTCCCCTCTCTGTGTTTAGTAGGCCATCTACCACAATTTGTTTGCATTCTGTCTTCTAGTACGGCCCACCTGGAGTCTATCAGCCAGGCCAGATAACAGATCGAACAGTTCTTAATGTGTACAGTGGCTTGGGAGAGAACCGAGTCAAAGGCTACCTGTTGGATAAATACAAGGTAAGGAGCCTCATGTTTTGTTGCTCTTTCCAGTGCGGCTCTCCTGGAACCTGACATGTGCAGGGAGTCACAGATTCTCTTGGGGGAGTGACTGTGAATGAAGTTAATGACTGTATAAATACATATGCAACGCATCGCTGTCTGTCCACACCGAACATGCTTAAGTGCGTATATAAAGACTTTCCAAGTGTTAACACCGACTGCTTGTTTTGGCTTGATTTTTAAAATCCTGTTGTAAATGATACAATTGAGGGGTGGGTTTTTGTTTTGTTTTGGTTTGGTTTGGTTTTGCAATTATGTTTCTTTCGGGAATGAATGCCTACCTCTTTGGAGGGTCTGTGGTGCCCACACTTTGTTCCTTTGTTTTTATTAGCTAGGAAAAGTAGATCAAGAGTTTTACAAAGATGATGACCTGTTCATAGGAGCCACCATCAACGTGTGGGGAAGGAAAGTGCTTCTTTGTGACTGTGATGAATTCACGAAGACTTATTATAAAACAAAATATGGAATTGGTAAGCGAAACGTATGTCCATTAGAAAATAAAGTATAAAACTTGGAATCTTTGTCCCCTGTGTAAGATTTTAGTTTTGGGTTTGAAAGTCTAAGCTCATAATCGCTACCATTTATGGAGCATTTGCTCTCTGTTGGGCATTCGTTGGCTTCCGTATTCCTAACAATGATTCTAGGCTCATTACCTTCATTTTTGAAGTAAAGAAACTGAGGCTTGGAAGGGGCTCACTTGTAGGAGGTTATGCAGTGAGTGAGGGGTGAGCTGAGATTTGAACTTGCCTGCCTGCTGCCAGAGGCTTCGGTTTTCCTTTATAGCCAGCCCCCTGCCTTACTGCAATATGGGGTCAGTGTTTTCTGGTCAAGCAACTGAAATGGGAATCTGAATGGTTTTCTTTTCACTGAATTCTTGCTTACTACAATGGTTATACTGCTTCTTGAGTTTTCTGGGGGAATTTTCTTGTGTCAGTTGCTCTACCTTTGCTGGTGAAGCCTGGCTACGTTTCCAGCTTTCTCTCTTCTTGGGTATCCGTTCTATTCAGATGAGTTCAGTTCAGAATGAAGACAGGTGATTTATTAAAAACCTACTAGGCACAGGTTATTGTAGTAGGACTTAGGAGCTACAGAGTTAAAGAGTTTCTTGGGCTGGAAGGAGAGTGGAAACCTATAGCACATTGGATGGTGTTATGAGAATGACAGAAGCAGGCAGAGGATCTGATACAAGACCTGAAAAACAAACCCCTCATTTGTGAAACCTGCCAGCCAGCTCTGCCCCCTTTCTGGGCCCTGTTCCAGGTACCTGCTGGCGCTAGACTAAGTAGGGGTGGCAGGAGTTGCCGACCTCCCAGGCTGGGGTCTGGCTGGGGTAGGAGTGCTTTTACTCCTGCACGCCTCTCCGAACCTTGGAATGTTCTTGTGAGCACACTTCCCTGAGGGGAGAGATGGAGGCCATAAGCAACCACAGCTTTCTAGAAGACGAGGTGCTTTTTCTCTAGAATGAGATGAGCACCTCACGGGTCTTGGTGTTCCATTGTGGAGTATTCCTGGCCTCCTGGGAATCTCTTTCTTTCTTTCTCTTTAAAGATTTTATTTATTTATTTATTTATTTATTTATTTATTTAGAGCTGGGCGGGGGACAGATGCAGAGAGAGGGAGAAAGAATCTCAAGCAGGCTTCACACTCAGTGCACAGCCCGATGCGGGGCTCAGTCCCAAGACCCTGAGATCACGACCTGAGCCGAAACCAAGAGTCAGATACTTAAGCAACAGCCACCAGGTGCCCTCCCTCCTGGGAATTCATATCTTGTGGGAGAAGGCACGTACCACACACAAAGCTTTGGAACAAAAAAGGACATTGAATTTCACTCTTCAGTACATTAAGGGAATTTGTTCCACTGCAGCTGCAATGCCCGATTAGGCAGAATGTGTGGGCCCTATGGGGCCAAATTGGTGGGATCTCCCAACATTCTTCCTCGTCTGTGGACACCGTTGGGCATATTGGTTTTGGGGACTGTGAGCAAGAGGCAGCCAGAAAAGTGCGTGTGGTGGCTATTGTAGGAAGTGGCTAGTGGCCCATAGGTCTTTGTATGGGAGAATTTTTTTTTTAAGATGTTATTTATTTATTTGATAGAAATCACAAGTAGGCAGAGAGGCAGGTAGAGAGATAGAGGGGAAAGCAGGCTCCCTGCTGAGCAGAGAGCCCGATGCGGGGCTTGATGCCAGGACCCTGGATCACGACCGGAGCTGAAGGCAGAGGCTTAACCCACTGAGCCACCCAGGTGCCCCAGAGATTTGCTTTTTTATGAATGTCGGTGCCTATTTAGAGCCAATAAATCTTCAGTGTTGGCTACTTAAAGTTTGAAAAAAAATATATATATATATATGTAAAAGATGAGTTAACCAAAAACACTGACTTGTGTCCCACTGAATGATTATCTTCGTGTAAAGGATGGGGCAAAGTTTCCAAACCATCATAGGTTCCCTTCAACCTAGAGCCCAACATCTGGTTGGTGTTTGTCTGTCAGCTTAATTTTGAGACTCTGAAGGTGGCATTTGGTAAAATGGACATGGTGCTGGTGAGACATGGGACACTGTTAGTTTCTTAACATGTTGGCAGGGAACTTGCCGAGGCAGAATGAATTCACTGGTGTACTCTGTATCTAGCTGTGCTTGGCAAATGGATCTGCTTCAGGTGACCCATGGTCCATTTCTCTTGAGCCCTAGTGCTTAATTTCTTTCTGCTCACTTCTTTTGTTCACTCTATAGGATTATGTATTATGTAAAAAAAAAAACAGTTTGTGCCTTCAAAGCTAATATAACACGAGCATTATGCGTTTAAACAGAAAATTATGCAAATGCAAAATTATGATGCATTTTGTAGTCACGCTGACTTTTTATATTTCTCATAACATATGTTAAAATATCCCATTTAACAGACACTATTATTACACAACATTTCTTGAGTAACAACAGTGTACTTAATGTAAGTAATGACTAGAAATTATATCCACGATGCAGTGGGGGCGGGGGAGTGGGTGGGTTGTGAATCCGTGTTCTCTGATAATCTTTACATTGCCTTTTCTGACTTTTTGGTAAGGTTAAATTAAGATGCTTCATGTTACTTGGATACCGTTACTTCTGACATTTTCACTTGGTTGATAATTCATTCTGCTTCTCCAAATTCATAAGACCAAATTCTATACGCCGTACTTCGGTATTTTGGGAGCTCAGACCTGAACAAAGTCCTGCCCATACCCGAGGTCACCTTTCCTTCCATGTCAATAACTGTGGTCGGTAGAATGCGTAGTGTCTCCGCTCCGCAGCCCCACAGGAAGGAGATGGCAAGTGCTTACCACACAACCAGGGACCTCCTAAGAGGAAGCCAGAGGGGACATTCGTAAATGCAACCTCAGGTGCTTTTTTCCAAGAGCTATTTGTACCCTGGTGTAAAACCCAATTTACCTCCTAAAAAGAGAAGATTCTTCTGTGCATTTAAGGATTCTAAGGAGAAAGCAATTCTGTCAACTTCTTGCACAAAACACTCCAGTGTGACTACCCCACCAGGCAGCTTGGCCATCCCGCCGGCCCTGGCTCACCTGCTGGGTAGTAGCATGTCGCTCCCTCATTATTTCGTGTGGATGAACACGGACTGGCAGATGGAGGCCTGTTGGACTTTCCTGTAGCATAAAGGTTAGAAAAGGCTCCAGGGGCTCCAGCATGTGTTTCTTTCACTGAAAGAACAGGGACTTAAATGCAAACAGCTCTTACCTAGAATTTCCTGCCTTGGGTTATTATTTCCTTGCTATAGGAGGATTTGCTGGTCATCTGTTCTTAGGAGCTGGGACAACCAACAAGTAAAAGACCAGCCGTTCCGCATTGCTCTTGAATATTTCCGAGGCTGTACTGACATGAAGGATGAGCACAGTTTTTAAAGCATCTTTAATTTTGCAGTATTACTTCTGGACTGTTGATCAACTCTGAACTCCTGGTGCAGGAAGCAGTGGGACATCCAAGATGGGAATTTAATAGTCATGTGAGCAGATGAGCCATCCCAGGCTACAACAGTGGAGTAGACTTTGCTTCTGGTTGCATGATATGACCTTAATGGGTGGAACAGCTTCATCCCTTTGTCTTCCCCTATGTAGTACAGTGGATTGAGGAATCGATGGTCCCCAAGGATTTTCTAGCTACAGCTCAAAAGTATGCAGTTCACTAATGATTTGACCCAGAAATGAACATCCCACCCAAATTAGTTGACCTAGGTATTGTACTAGCAGAGGGGGATTTTCTTTGATGTTCATGAAGCTTGAGCTTTAGGGTTCTTCCTTTGCAGGAGCCCCAGTCCAAGGCCCTGGACCTGACTTTGTCTTCATAATTTGGCATTCTTTGTATTGAAGAGCTTCTCCCAAATTATGTAAGCTTCAGGCCTCCCCAAATGTGAGTCCATATGTGGGTTACTAGAACATACAAGATGAGCTTTGAGGTGATCGAAGGCTTTTTCCAGCATAGTTTCCAACTGAGATGGCAAATAGTCGGTCACTGTAAAGGGTCATTAAGATTCATTTGGGAAACATATCACCTTTCTGCAAATTTGTTGGAATCTAGTTAATCATGGCTGGACATTCAGTATATATGTTTGTGCAAGTCACTTGGAATTAGAGGAATCAGACCATTGGAAAGCCAGATGTGTCCCAGGGTTCAGCAGAGGGCCATTGAAGAAGATATTTGGGAAGATGCTGTGTACAAAAATGTGTCATTTTTCATGTATCCAACAAATAGTTTTTAATACCTGAAACATGCAGGATGCTAGGATGTTGGAACACCAAAGACAGGAAGCATATTCAGGGGCAAGTCCCAAGCCTTGTGAAGGTACACGATTACCCAGAGACATGAGCTCTTGGGTCAGAGTATCCAGAAAGATGTACGTGGGACAAAAAGTCAGGCAAGGTGGAGTGGAACCGTCCTTGGCGTTTATACACTAGATGGCACTGTGGGTGCAGAGGAAAGCTCTAACTTGGTTCTTTTGTTACTTAAATCTGTTGCAAAAATTATGTACTTGAGAAAACAAGGCTGTTATAAAACCTGTAATTTTGGGGGGGAGGTATAGAATGCGTTCTTAATTACTTTGTGATTCAGTACGCATCCTCCTTCGGTTACACTGTTCAGATTAGTATGGAGAGTTGTCTGTATGGATGTGTCCCCTGTTAGGAGAAGCGGGTCATGCCCCAGTTTTCTAATAATCACATTGAGCTTTCCCTGCCAGCCTCTGGTCCTTTCCCTGAAATGACGGTACCACTCAGTGGCATGTTTGATTTCATGGTTAGCAACAATAGGGTCTACTGCCGTTCTGCCCAATTCCAAGATCTGAACTTTCCTCTTTTTCACCCAGATTTTAATTGCCACAAAAATAGCAATAGGAGAGGCTCGCTGTCACTTCTGTACTGGCTGCCTGGCTGCTGGCTCTCACTGAGCCAGCGAGAGAGCTCTGATGGCGTTCTCTCTGCCAGTGTGTCTTCTGTGAACGGTTTCTGTTAGGATAGAACAGTACTCTTTTGGGGATCATGCTTGAGGGGATTTCACACAAAACTGAGGAATAAGGAAGTCTAAGGAAATGTGAAAGTTGAAAATGTCTTCAAATCAGAGTTAGAAATAGCTGCAGACCCTTAGCCTTTTGATCCATCTGTTAAAAAAAAAAAAATCGCTCAATTTTAAGAGTTAGGTTGCGTTGAATGACAAATTGATGCACATTTTCAGCGATAGAGGTGTGCTCTAAATCTGTACTCTTGCCTCTGCTAGGACTTTGACAGCGGAAAAGGAAATCATTGCTTATATTGGAACTACTCTGAGTCCCGAATGACACTACCTATGGGATATGAGAGCTTGGGGAAGGAGTAGAAGTTAGATTGCATGAGTTGTTTTCTTGTTGTGCTTTGCTTTCGGAAAGATCCTGGCATTTTCTTTGCCCTTTGTGGTGGGACAAACACAAATAAGTGACTTGGAGCTCTCAGTTCAACGGTCTCTTCCCTCTGGAGAGCACACTTGCTTCTCAGACATTCTACAGCTTCACAAATGACCGCGTGAAAGCTGCCAGGGTGTTACAGATATGTCCAAAGCTCTCTGTCCATCTCTCCTTCCTCACAGATAAAAAGTACAGAAAGAAAATCAGTGGTATTTCCATGTAACACCCACTGTGAGTGAGTAAGCAGGGGTTAGCTTTAAAGTTTTGTGTATTTGTTTGTTTTCAGTTTTATTTGTGTGTGTGTGTTTTTGTTTTTTGTTGTGTTTTACTTTATTTTATTTTGTTTTTGTTTTTGCTTCATCACATTTTAGTCTTTTCTTGGTAGAAAAGACTTAGTAGTCTTTTCATTGTAGTCTTTTCTTGGGCAGTCACAAGCGCAACCCAGAGCGGTGGCTGGTGAGCAGTTTTGGTTTTGTTTTGTCACTAGATGGGGAAGTGCCATGGCCTGGGGTTGAGTTGGAGGAAAGAGAGAGGCCTGAAAAAGTTGGACGCAGAAGGAGAGGACAGTGCATGGGGAAGGTAGAGGCAAAACAGGAGTCAGTCCTGTTTGGAAAGGAATTTGAAGAGTGAGTGTTGACTGGGCAGGAGGGGCCTAAACTGCAGGTTAAAACAGGGGATGGGTGGCAAAAAGTTCCAAGTTTGAATTTTCATATCATTGGAACAATCAGGGAAGAATGAAAAATAGTCAGACATGGGGGTGTGATGACAAAAGATAAATGTTTACTTATTCGACATAGACAGTTTCTTTTTTCTTTTCTTTCTTTCGAACCAGTGGCGATTATTGAGTGAGTTCTGTGGTTTTTGTAAACACAAATGAAACGTACCCTCCCAGGATTTTGCTGTGTTTTGTTTGAAAGAGTTTAAAATAGTCCACAAAGATCTCCATGTCCATCTTGAAAACATAACAAACCTTTCAAAACAGCCACAATCAGGGCAAAAAAAAAATATTGATGTTTCGTTCGCCTTTGTTTTGTTATAGAGAACTTCACCTCGATTCTGTGCAAGGCTCCACCTCCTCCAAAAATAGAAAGGAAATTTCCACCTTATACCGGCTTTGGTTCTGAAGAGGATTCTCTCCGCTCCTGCATAGACCTCAGGCCCACACCTCATCAGAAGAACTTCAGGAAGTTCGTGGAAAAAGACAGGTGCTTGAGGGAACCATGACTTCAGTCTGATCTTTCCCAAATGTGTTCGGGGTTTATACCATAGTCCTCAGGGCAGAACATAAGACACTCAGCTCATGTAATTAAGAGTTCAGGAACATCCCATTATAGCTTTTTAATGACACTGATTAACATGCAAGTATTAAGAGGTTCTTCATTGAGTGGTTATTTTATTTTTCCCCAGTTTTATTGAAGCATACTTGACATATAACATTGTATAATTTTAAAAAAGATTTTATTTATTTATCAGAGTGAGTGTGCACATGCACATAAGCAGGGGGAGCAGCAGGCAGAGGGAGACACAGGCTTCCTGCTGAGCAAGGAACCCGATGTGGGACTCGTTCCCAGGACCCTGGGGTTATGACCTGAGCCAAAGGCAGACGCTTAACCAACTGAGCCACCCAGGCACCCCAACATTATATAATTTAAAGGCGTGCAACATAATGATTGGATACGTATACATTTTGAAAAAATGATCACCACTGGAAGATTAGTTCATGTAAGTCATCTCCCATAGTTACGTTTTTTTTTTTCTTCTGTGATGAGAACTTTTAAGATCTGGTCCCTCAGTAACTTTTCAATATACAATAGAGTATTGTTAACTACATACACCCTGTTGTACATTATTACATCCCTAGGACTTACTGATCTTATGACTGGAATTTTGTGCCTTTTGATCCCCTCTACCCATTTTACCCACCTTCTACCCCCCGAGCTCTGGCAACCACCAATCTGGTCTGTTTCTGTGTGTTTGGTTTTTTGAGATTCCACACGTAAGTGAGATCATACAATATTTGTCTTTCTCTGACTTATTTCACTGAGCGTAATGCCCTCGAGGTCCATCCATGTTGTTGCAAATGGCGGAATTTCCTCCTTTTGTATAGTTGGATAATATTCCAGTGCGTGTACATACACCTGTATCCATCCGTCTGTCGCTAGACACTTAGGTTGCTTCTATGTCTTGGCTGTTGTGCATAACGCAATAAACTCGAGGGTGTGGGTATCTCTTCGAGTTAGTGATTTCATTTTCTCTGAATATATATCCAGAAGTGGAATGGCTGGATCATATGGTGGTTTTAATTTTTTGAGGAACCTCCATACCGTTTCCCAGAGTGGCTGCCCCACTTCACGTTTACACCAACAGTGCATGAAGGTTCCCTTTTCTCTATCACCAAGTGGTTATTTTCTTTTCTTATTTTTTATTTTTATTTTCTGAAACTATAGAACACTCCATGAATTTGCTTGTCATCCTAATGACGCAGCAGCCACGCTAATCTTCTCTGTATTTTTCCAACTTTAGTATAAGTGCTGCCGAAGTGCGCACTTGAGTGATTATTTTAATGAGTCAGCTAGAAGCCCCTAAAGTTATATTACCCCCAATTTGTGTTGCCTTTCCTTACATATATTTCCTCAAGGTGGTCCCTTGGAAGTGGTATAGAGTAGGGGTCAGCAAAATTTGTCTTGAAGAGTCAGATACTAAATGTTTTTGGCTTTGAAGGGCATCGGGCCTGTGTTAGAACCATCCAGTTCTGTCTCCATAATGTGAAAGCATCTGTAGAGTCCATAAACAAAGGTGTGACTGGTTCCAATAAAACTTTGTATATGGACACTGACATCGGATTTCATATAATTTTTGCATATCACAAAATAATATCTTCTTGATGTTTTCACCCATTGAAAAACGTGAAAACCATTTTTAGCTCACAGCCCATGCAAAACCGGGTGGCTGGCCATATTTGATCCACACGCTGTAGTTTGCCTACCCTTGGTCTCAAGACTTTAGTGACTCTGAAGTATTTTTCAGACTTTTATTTGACAACCGATGTTGTTTTCCTTTGAGAAGTTTGGCTGAGTTTAGTAACCATAGATTGCTCCCATGGCCAAATATAATTTCAAAAGATGGACTTTCAAAACTTTTCCTAATATATACAAGGAAAAATCTGCCACTCCATCATGTGTGTAGAATATGGGCACTGCCCATGTCCCCTTTTTTACTTCTTCAGGGAGATGAGGCCCCGGAGAAAGAAGTTAGGAGAAAAAATGGCGGGAAAATGTTGCAAATGTTTGAATAGGATGTGGGCTAACCACTGAAGTCCTGCATTAGGGGAGTAGTGAGTCAGGAGAACCGGTAGAGGAAAATGATAAAGGAACATGTAGTAAGACCAGGAGAAGGAGATGAAAAAGATAGCATCCTGAATTTGATGTAAAATGTAATGGGATCAGATGCAATCGTAGAACCATTTTGACATAGAGAAAATAATCGTTTTGCCATGCTTGTAAAAATGACAAAAATACATGAAGAATTGTATAGAATGTCAAAAAGGTTGTCTTTCCCATGACATGATGGCCTTTGCAAACTTTAAAGAAATAATCTTTGAGGCACCTGGCTGGCTCAGCCGGTGGAGCCTGTGACTCTTGATCTCAGGGTTGTAGGTTTGAGTTCTATGCTGGGTGTAGAGATGACGTAAAAATAAAACCTTTTTTAAAAAAGCCAATCCTTTATTTTGAAGTACTTTAGGGTTCTGTTTTTTTTTTTTTTAAGTGCTAGAATAGATGCTACTCAAAGTGTGGTCCCCACACTGGTTAGAAACACTAATTCTTGTGCCTCGTCCTAGACCTACTAAGGCAGAAACTCTGGGGTGGTGGTAGGACCCCTTACTGTGTTTTAACCAGCCTTCCAGGGGGTTCTGATATGCACCAGACTTTGAGAACCACTGCTTTCAATCGCATCAGGGGGATACCAACTCATACGCCATCCTCCTTATGGATAACAGAGTTTACCGTGAGGTTTCAGGGCAGGACTTCTGATGGATACTTTTCACTAACTGCTGTTTTTTAGGGCAGCCACCCGAAGGAGGCGGGCAAGAAGAATGTCCCTATTGTAAAAGGAGAGGGAATTTTTCTTATAAGTAAACAAGATGAAATATGATCTAGGGTGTTGCTTCTGGAACCCGGGGGGAAAACAGCTCCTTGTGGGTAGCTGCCTTAGTCTCTCTTTCTGTCTACACCACATCAACTTGCCCACAGAGCACGGACCGTAGACAGCATTCCACGTTCTCGTCCTGCTGTCAGGGCTGGACGACGGTGGCACAGGCACAAATGTGTCTAATTTTGTTTCTTTCTGTCCACTGCTCGCTCTGAGCCAGGAATACACTTCCTTCAAGCTCCTCCCACACAGTGACCTTGTTTCCATAGTAACTGGCACATTCAGCTGGAGACTTACACATGAGTTTGAATAACTCAAGGTTTTAAAACTGTGAGAACCTAAAGGAAGACGGTCCCACAAAGCACGCAAAAGACAGTTTCTTCATGCAAATAAAGTGGGAATTGAGATGTGTAGTTGTGTGTGACGTGTGTCGATTATATGTATGTTGCTGTTAGAAATCTCCTGGGTGCTAATCATTGTATGAGGTTACTGGTGATCTACTTTGATTCGCTGGAGGAGGAAATAGTTCCAAATTAGAGCATATGAGGTTTTTGATGGAATGAAGGCCTTTATTTTCTGGGTAAAAATTCACTGTGGTGGCCTGCTGGGCAGATTGTCTAGTCTGATTTGGGAGAACGAGAATAGTATCTTTCTCCCTGCACTGGTGGAATTAGTTACTTTGTTCTCTGTGTGCCCACAATAGTCTGCTAGTCATACCTCTTGTAGTTGTAATAATAATAATAGTATTACTACTGCTGATAAGCAATTTGCGATTATGGTATGCTAAATACTTTATAACACTTGATCTCATGTATTCCTCAAAACAACCTCATGAAATAAATAACATTATTGTACCAGTTCTTCACACGAGGGAACTGAGGGTCAGAGATTTTATGCCATTTGCCCAGGCTCTCCCAGCTCATTTGTAGTTGAGCTGGGATTTGAAACCAGAGAAGTCTGACTCCTGGAGTTCACCTTTCTTTCCCCAGAGCCTGTACGATTCGCAGTGTGTGGCAATTACTTGTTCATGGAATCATGTTGTCCCCCTAGATCAAGAGGTCCTTCAGGGCAGGGACTGGCTTTACTGCTTCCCTCAGAGTGAGAACAGCACTGGCTGCATACTTGGGGCTCGTTAAATATTTTGTCCCAGAAGGGAAGGAAGGGATAAATAGCCATGGAGCATCTCTGACTTGCTTCAGGTGTTGTCCACCTGCTGTCTCCATTCGTCATGCTGTTTCCTGTTAAGAAGTTATTTTCTCATCATTAAGTAAGCCTTCATGTCTCTTCCAACCCCGAGAGTATAGCTCTCGCTGTTTTTGAGGTTTTCAGTGGGTACGTAGCCCTGAGCGATCCATTCATTTTCCTGGTCCGTAAGCACTCACAGGGCACCTGCCTGTGTGCCAAGCCCTGATCTAGGGGCTTGGGATCCATCATTGAACAGAACAGACATGCAGCCCTACTCTCCTAGAACTTACAGTCTAGCTGGGGGAGGCAGACAGCGCACACCACGGCTAACAGAGAAGGACATTCTATAAGCATGGAGAAGGTGTTAAGTACCATGGACAAAGTCAAGCAGGTAATAAGTTGCTATGAGAAGAACAAAGAGGAACTGGCAGGGTGAGGCTGAGGCATACCCCTGGTTTCATTTTTAAAAATAGCATGGTCTGGATGGGCTTTACTAAAGGGAAGAAATATGTTCTGGGCTGAAGGAACAGTTGGGGTGAGGGCCCTGAGCAAGGAGCAGGTTGACATAGATAGAAGATGAGCGTAGAGGGCAGAGAAGACAGATTAGAAGAGATAATGGGGGCTCAGATGCCATAGGGCCTTGCAGACCAGTGTAAGGGTTCTTTTGACTTTGAGTGATAAGAGGAGTCCTTGGGAAATCAGAGCAGGGGGAGTGACTTGATCTGATTTACATATTAAAGCAATCACTCCAGTGGCCCTGTTGTCAGTAGACAGCAGAAGGGCAATGGTGGGAGTCCACGCTACTCCAGAGCCTGCCACAGCCATCCAAGAGAAAAGTTACGATGGCTCCGATCCTGGTGGGTGCCATGGAAATGATGAGATGTAGCGGATTCTGGAACTGTTTTTGAAGTTTGAGCTAACAGGATTCCGTGACAGATTTGAACATGAGGTCGGAAACCAGAGAGGCATTAAGAATGACTCCCAAGGTTTTGGCCTGAGCAAGTGGAAGGATAGAATTGCCGTCTACCAAGACGGGAAGGACTGTAGGGAGAACAGGTTTGGAGCAAGAACAGAACTTCGGTTTGGGCACAAGTGAAGTGTGAGATGTCTCCTAAGTACCTGGGGTTCGGAAGAGAGGTCTGAGTTAAAGATAGAAGTTTGGAAGTCATTGGCATGTAGATGGTAGTCAAAGACTTGATACTAGAAGAGATCACCAAGGGAGTGAATATACACTGAGAAGTGGATGACCAAGTCATTCCTTATAGGATACCGCCTTTCTAATACAGCAAGGACAGTAATCCACGTCTACATAGACCTGTGCAGTTCAAACCTGTGTTTTGCAAGGGTCACCTGTATGTTCTGCGTGGTCATGACAGCTAGCTGCAGGTGGGTGTGTCTGAACCTATCCATGGCCCAGAAGGGCAGATGAAGCAATGTAGGTGGTATAACAGGAAGCAGGGAAAATGCTGGTTTTTTGAGGGCGAGGCTGTATTGTGATAAAAAGTTTAGAGAATGTTGATAATTAGCTTATTAGTCAAGGAAATAGCTGGAGATAACTCACAGTGTTTTCCAAAGGGTGCTCTGGGGACCGCTTCATCAGAACCTCCTAGGGAGCTTATTAAAAATGCAGGTTTCTGGAGATGCAAGCTAACTACTGAATCCATATCTCTGGGGGTAGGACTCTGGATTCTGTATATTTAACAAGTCCCCCAGGTGACTTTTAAACACAACAAACTTTGTGAACTGCTGCTCTAAGATTTTTGTTTGAGTAAATTATATTCCTGACTGCCGAGCTCTCCAGAACACAAGACTTAGGTAAAAAAAATTAAAAAAAAGGCATTTTGAAAGTGAAAAACCCACACTTAACATACACACTTCTAAACGCACTTAAGTTCTAAGAAGCTAAATTTACAGTAGTGTTCGTTTGGCCTGATGTTAAACCTCCTTCCAATTGTTTCAGGGATTCTTCCTGTATCTGTGAAAGTTAATGGCTCCCCCATGAGACGGGGGTTACCAAATCTGTTTGTTGCTTATAAATCCAGTTATGTACCAGAGAAGATGGTTGACAAGGTGTAGCTCCCTCCATGCTCTCTGAGGTCTGTCTGAAGCCAGGGAAACCAGGAACTAAGAAGAGAGAGCTGTGGAGCCCCGGCTGTTTTGCCCCAGGGTTCCCGGAGGCAAACCTCCCAACTGCTGCTTTCCACCTCACGGGAGGCCTTACGTCAACGTAGCTGGGAATCTTGGCGCCATGCTTTTTCAGCCCTGCTTCCTTGGACTTAGTTGGAGAAAGGGACAGAGAAAAGCAAACCAGAAATATGGGTTCTGTTTTGTTTTGTTCTATTTTTGTTTTGTTGTTGTATTTTCATTCTCTGTTACCACTGGGAAGGAATGATCTTTGGCATAGGAGAATCTGAAAGCGAGGGCCTCCCAGCTTCGAGTTGTGACAGGGAATTGATGAAGTTCATCGTTTATTTTACTTTGTGCCTCCCTGAGGTAATGATTTTGGTTACCAAAGACTTCCCCATGGGTTTAGTATTTTATAAAGGCCACCTTTCACTAGCTGATTTCTGCAGCCGTGCTTCCACTCATGGACCATAAATTAATCTCTTCAATGACCAGGCAGTCAACTTTGGGAACTTTTGATTCTAGAATTTGATCCCATCTTCAATAGTCACTAGACTATTTTATTCATGCATAGAATTCTGAGTGCAAATTTTAATCTGTCTGGATCTTTTCATGACTTTCTATCAACATTTATTGAGTACTTATAATGTAAAAAGTGTTGTATTAGCCAGTGGCTAATAAGGCACAGTCCTTGCCCTGGGGAAACAGACCTGTAATAGCCACTCACAATATGAGTGATAAGTGCTATATTTAATCTAGCATTATTTATTCTAGCATTTGCAAGGGAAGAGGTAATTTTTTTCTTGAAGGGAGTTGGAGGGATGCTGGGGAGCTGGGGGAGTGGCTCAGGGAGGAGAGGATGTGGGGCTGGAAGGAAGCAAGGAAATGGGCTGAGAATGTGGGGGTGGACATGGGGTCATGGCTGCAGGCACTGACAGGACACACCCTCTTGCTGCTGGACCAGTGAAGGCCAGGTGCTATCCTTCCTGTTGACATGATTGTTGTGGCCGCTGACTAGCCTCGTGAGTGGGAAACAGCTGTTCAAAGCAGCTGGTTTGAGGAGTGTGTTTATGACATTTGTTTTGGGTACATTTTCCCAGTGGGTTACCCTGGACATCTAAAGAATAAGAGAGATTTTAATAAACTGAGAGAATTTCTCTGCATATAGATCTAAAGCCTAAATAATAAGAAGGTGGTTGAACTTTTTCAACTTCAGAGAGTTTATGCTACTCCCTTAACACTGTAGCACACCTGGCAGATGCGGGAGGTGAGTGAAATGGGTGGAGGGGGTCAAAAGGTACAACCTTCCAGTTATAAAATAGAGAAGTCCTGGGATGTAATACACTATGGTGTTTATAGTCAATAATACCGTATCGCATATTTGAAAGTTGCAAACAGGGTAGCTCTTTAAAAGTTCTCATCACAAGAAATAAAATATGTAACTATGTGGGGTGGTAGATGTTGAGTAGTCTTATTTCAGTGGTCATAGTGAATCATGTTGTACAGGTGAAACTAATATAATATTGTAAATCAGTTATACCTCAAAAAAATAGCACACCTTTTGCAGGGTT
This sequence comes from Martes martes, assembly GCF_963455335.1. Lineage (NCBI taxonomy): Eukaryota > Metazoa > Chordata > Mammalia > Carnivora > Mustelidae > Martes > Martes martes. The sequence continues at coordinate 37,187,749 of NC_137897.1, read as the reverse complement.
TTTTTTTTTTTAAATTCTGTAATAAGGCTGTAACCCTCATTTCTCTTCCATTTAGCTATGGCAACATAAGCAATATACTCCGGTTTTTTGCAAAACTCTTCACACACAAATGTGCAGATGTGGACAGGTTGTTCGTTATTTCGTACTTTCTCAGTGATGACACGATTTCAATATTTGAGCCTATTGAGAGGAATTCAGGTAAGAGGTATAGCTCTTATAGCAATTTTCTCAGAATAAGAAACTGTCTCTTCATTTTGAAAGTTAGGGAGCGTGGTCTGATTTTATAGCCTAGATGACTAAGACAGTGGCTTTCATTTCTTTTCTTTTTCTTAACCACCAAAGTTCATTTTACAAAGCTCTCTTAAATGGGAACCCAGACATATAAAATGATGAAAGAGGAACAGGAAGAGTTTGGTTGGCTCAGGGTTGGGGGACTCTGGACGCCTCCTTTTCGAAACTATTCCCCTTCCCGCTGTGGCCTCTGAGGTTCTTCTGTGGAATCCGGGGGCTTCAGAATCATGGTCTGTCTACCACCAGTTCCATGCAAAGACAGCAAGACAAGAGGAAATCTCTGTTTTTGATAGTACCACTGACAAAATGTTGGCTTAAGTATAAGATGATCCCAGATTTAAAAAAAATTTAATCTTCAAAGTCTGTCTCCCTCTGGCTTCTCTGTCTGTCGAGGCTCTTGCCAAGGTTCCAGCAAACGGGCCCACGGAGTGCCTCTCTGCAGTGCACTGATGCTGTGGACATTGCTGGGACGAGCCATTGATTCTGACTTACTGCATCATGGAACTCTATGGCTCTGCTCTTTGTCCCAACACATTGAAAATTTTTGTCTGTGCCGAAGGAACATCTGGGAAGAAGAATCAGTAGTGTGCTGGTATACTGGCTTTCTGAAAAAAATTTAAAAGCCCTGATCTCCAATACTTGTCAGATGTCATGGAGCAGACACCTCAACCATAGTGCATTTCAAGCAACCAACACTAACAACTGGCTTGCAAAATCCCTAACAATTTAATAGTCAGCCCTTAGGAGTTGCTGTGAGCCACTCTGCGCACCAGTGAATAAGGCATAATTTGTATAACTAAGCCAGGCTGCATAGTGATTGGAATAATGGATCAAATCCTAAAATATGAAATCAAATAGGAATAAGTAGAAAGTCATGGTCTTAAAGGTCAAAAAATCATCTCCGGGGGTACCTGCTTAGTAGACCATGTGACTCTTGATCTCAGGGTCGTGAGTTCAAGCCCCATGTTGGATGTGGAGGCTACCAAAAAAAAAAAAAAATCAACTCTGTACATCTAGAGTGGGGAAGATGATGGCCAAACAGATTGCAGCACTCCTAAAACAGGGTAATAGACATCAATTGCAAGCTTCTTAGTAATAATAGCAGCCATGATTACCTACCATTATCCTTAGAAAAACTCCAAGAGGTTAAGTTTTATGTTAGTTCAGATCCTCCAAGGGGCAAACCCCAAGATGGGAATGAATATAAAAGAGATTTACTAGGGAAAATGCCAGCAAGGGAAATTGTGGAAGGAGCCAGAAGAGGCCAGGAGAGCCATCGGACTTCAGTGCCTGTCTGACTCCTGTGAAGGACAGCAGGAAGGAAGAAAGGAAAGAAAGTCTTAGATTGCAGGGAGATTCTAAGCAAGTTTCAGCCAGGCTGACCAGGAACCCGAGAGCCAGGTCATTAGTTGGAAGAGACTCCATCTTGCAGGAATGGACCTACCTTGGTATCCCTGTCCTGTCCAGTCATTTGTTGGCAGCAGCCCGTGGGAAGTGTGACCTTGGTCCAAACCCAGGGATAGGTTTCAGAGCATAGCAACGGGGTGCTTTGTCGACGACATTCCCCGTGATAGGTGATCTGAAAGACACATTTTCATGGCTCCCTACAAATTTTATTCCCATTTTAGCAGTGAGAATTCAGAGGAGTTCCAAGAGATTAAATAACTCCTCAAGATCATCCAGCAAGTGACAGAGCCAGGAGGGGCTCCAGCTCTGTTTGGCTACTAAGCCTGTGTCTTTCCGCCACTTCTGGTGTTTGAATGTGGCAGGAGTGTGATGAAGCTGACCCCCAAAGCTCGGGTTGTATTCAGATGCCTGAAGGTTTCAGTGAAGTGGCAGTGAGAAGATACTGGAGTTTCATCCTCAGTTCTGCTCCCTGCTTTCCAAGAGCCACAAAACAAAAACAAAAACAAAAAGCCCAAATAAGCCCCAGAAGAGAGCACATGAGATGGTCAGAATTCTGGAAAGTAAGAAATACATGGCATTGCTAAAAGAAGCAAAGATATTTAGCCTGTAGGAAAAAAAAAAGTTACGGGACTCTCAGAGTTATCTCCAAATAGTTAAGTAAGCTTCTTTCCAGAAGCCGGGCATCCTCCACTTAATCCGCATGTCAGAATAAATATAAAAGACATCATCTGGGACAGATAGGTGGAAATAAGCTCAAGTGGGGAATTTTCTACGTGGTACTGTTCAAACGTGCTCTGAAGCAGGGTTATCTTCCTAATGTCCCAGTTCTCCATATGCTGCTGGGCATACAGCAGGTACTTACTAAGTGTTTATTTAGGTGTTTGGATTGGGAAGGAAGTAGAGAGGGGAAAGGAAAGGCTGGAATGCCGTACCTCTCTCTTTTTTTTTTTCTTTACACATTCACCTAGGGAATCTGTTGTTCTACTGCCTCATTCTCCCTTCAGGTCTGAGAAGAATAGGCAGTATGAGCTCACAAGCTAAGCTGTATGGTCTGTGTTTGAGCAGGAAGGAACTCTAAAGGCAAGTTGTATGGTTCTTTGAAGAACAAAGGGTACTCATTAAGTTTTCTCTTTTTCTATAGGGATTACTGGCGGGAAGTTCTTGAAAAGAACTCGTGTTAAGAAGCCTGGGCAAGAGGTCTTTAAAAGTGAACTATCAGAATATATCAAGGCCGAGGAACTGTATATCGGAGCCAAAGTGAACGTGAATGGCTACCTGTTTCTTTTGCTCAATGCTGACGAGTACACCTTAAACTACATGGAAACAAACTCAGATAAGGTGAGCTGCCTGTGGCACTCTCCACTTGCCCCTCAGCGCTCCGCAGTCTGTGTTTTTCTTTCTCTAGGCCTTTTCTTCTTCCTACCGGCCTTACATTGTGCATTCACACACGTGGCCATGAATAATGGATCTGCGCGACTTGGCCACAGGTCCCGATCTCCTCTGTTTACACGCTGGGCCCTCTGGTGCCCAGCGGCACGGATGCCGGGCACCGGCAGGAGGCAGGCCCAGGGCTGAATCAAGTTTCCTGGCTTTTCTGCTGACGCTGACAATGTTTTCATAAAGAGATTCAGCGACTATAGGAAAGGAAGAAAATCTGGTGCCACACACTGCGCCGTCCCCGTTAATTGGCACAGGCCTACGAGGACGGCCAAGAACGGAACAAACAGAAGCCGCAAGGGAACCCGGTAGTTGCTGGGGTTGCAGCTTTCCAGAACAGGAGCTACCTGAGGCCTAAATAAGAATTCAAGGACAATTTGGCAACAGTGAGCTCGGAGTTTTTTTTCGTTTGAAACAAAATGGCAGCTGGGTACTGTCACTAAAACTACTAGTATGGCAGTGCCGTTCTGGAAAAATAACAGTTGATGAATTCTTGATTTTGAGTGTGGGTTGGTTTGGTGTGCAAATGTGTATATTTGCGGGACATTGCCTAATATTGAAAAATCTCCCTAGAAACCATCTATTTTATTTTTTTAAAGATTTTGTTTGTTTACTTGAGAGAGAGAGAGAGAGAGCACATGGGAGCACACAGAGGCAGAGGGAGAAGCAGACTCCTCGCTGAGCAGAGAGCCCAGCTTGGGGCTCCATCCCAGGAATCCGGGTTCATGACCAGAGCTGAAGACAGACGCTTAACTGACTGAGCGACCCTGGTGCCCCTAGAAACGATTTATTTTAGAAGTCTGCCTGTAAGGGGCTACCTTGGTGGCTCAGCCAGTTGAGCATCTGCCTTTGGCTAGGGTCATGATCCCAGGGTCCTGGGATCGAGTGCTGGGTCAGGCTTCCTGCTCAGCAGGGAGTCTGCTTCTCCCTCTCCTTCTGCCCCTCCCCATGTTCATGCTCTCTATCTCAGATAAATTTTTGGAAATCTAAAAATAGTCTGCCTGTAAATAATGTTTATGTGTCAATTATATCTGTATCTTTTTCTGTATCTCTATACACAGTACAAATTCTCTTTCATTTATGTATAAAACTCTCAGGGGTAAGTTGCTAAGATCAGTCTCTCTGTGTATATCCCATCACCCTTCTCTGTCTGGGTGCTCTGAGCAGCAGGTGCCAAGGCTGAATTCAATAAGCAAGGGACGTCCCGGGGAATGCATATGAAGGATAAATGAGGAAGGAGCAAGAGCAGGTGGGGAGCCTGAGATGTAGGTCTGAACCCCCGACAAAGGAGAAGGAAAGAAGGAGGTTGGGGAGCAAAAGGCCTCAGGACACAGTGCAGCTCTGAGAAAGCGTCGGCCAGGCTGCTGGGGAACCTGAGAACAAAGGCCGGCTATAGATGTCCCATGTCAGGCAGCAGTGGCCCAGCTCCTACTGCTGCCTGACATGGGACATCTATAGGTGGTGCCCCTGATGCAGTCATCGGGAGAAAATGGCCCAGGCAGAGTGTGGCCAGAAGGTCCGGCCGGTGGGGGCTGTCAGCTCTTCTCTGCATTCCCTCTGGATGGTAGACCCCCGAAGCACCCTCCGGGGGCCGCCACTCCCTTTCTCCATTTGCAGGGTTGGGACCTGGCGTTAGCATAAAACTGGGAACCGGTAGGCCTCCAAAAGCACTGAATTCAGGCAAAGGGGATCAATAATCAGGCAGTTAGATTTCCGGAGACAGCAGGCTCAGCTGGGAAACATGGCTCCACACTTCCTGGCTGAGAGGCCTTCAACATGTATTCTCCCTGAGCTCCACTTGCTTCATCTTTACACGCTGACTCTTTCAGAGAGTTACCACGCAGAGGAAATGCCATCATGCGTGTGAAATGCTTCACTCTGTGCGGCCCATAGCAAGTGCAGTGAGGGTACAATTTACAATAGCTACTGTGAATGAGGACTGTTTTCAAACACAGGGTGAACCTATATGTTAACATACATATGTATATATAATGTACATGTATGTATTTTTATATATATATATATATCTTGCACATATTATATATAGGTATATATGTGTTCTAGACACATAGTTCTATATACGTATTGTTTGTACGTATATTATATACATATATTAACATAGCTTGAGTGTGTGGATATATATATACATATATATATTTGTAAGATATAAAGGGCTTTTCTCCTTTCAGAAAGGTAAAAGCAGGGTAGGACATTATCTGGTTTCAGCATCCCAAGTGAAAGCTGCATTATTTTACAACTACCCTTAACAAGGACTTTCGAAGCAGAGAAAGATTATTATACTCTTTGTTTTTTGTTAGTTTTTTGTTTTTGCTTTTTTTTTTTTTTTTTTTTAGCAGGACCCACAGCCTGCACTGGGCATGGAGCCTGACATGGGGCTCAATCTCACAACTCTGAGATCATGATCTGAGCCAAAATCAGGAGTTGGCCACTTAACTGACTGAGCCACCCAGGCACCTCAAGATTAATATGTTCCTTAATATCTTTGCAAAAGACCTAATAGATCGAATCATGGAAGTAGATGAAAGGCAGTTCAGAAGGTGGGGAGGAAGGGGGCTGTGATAGGTCACAAACCCCGTGGTGGAAAAAAGAGACCTTTATACTAAATTAACATCAATGTTTTGAATCTTTGTATTCAGTCTTCTCTCTCTCTCTCTCTCTCTCTTTTTTTTTTTTTTTGACACTTAGCTATAATTATTTAGAAGTTTATGCTTTACTGGATTGAGTAAGAAGTATTTTTAGAGTCAAAAACCTAATCACAGGGTAGGAGACAACACCTGGGGGCTGCAAGAGAATGAATGTCAGGGGGTTGCAGTGCATGTGGATCTCTGACACCCGGCTATGCTCTGCTCAGTGCATTGTCTGACGGCCGCTAGTCTCAGGGGGTCCACTCATAAGATCCAGAGAAAATGAGGGTCCACTTTTATCCAATCGTGAATCACTAATCGCTCCATTAGGATCTCCCAACCCATTGGGCCAACATCCAAGGGTTCAGGGGAGAAGGCTGAGGGATTGTTTTCTGATTCCTGTGGCTTGCTGTCCCTTAAGCTCATTTCTCTCGGATCTGGGCCTACGCCGATGTCACTCATTGTCCTAAGACTGCAACTGAAGAGATTTAATTCTAGTCGTGTCTTCTCTGTGGTGGTCTCTGTGGAAAGCCATGCCCAGCTACCTTTAGGTTCAGAGCGTGAAGTCTGTTTTCCAGCCATTGGAAAGATTGGACTCCCTATGGCTCAGGCATGTTTTAATAGCTTTCCTTTCCTTCCCCCTGCTTCAGTTTCCCATGAGCAGCATTGAGCTTATCCTACAAAAGCTGAAAGAAGAAGAATCAAAATCCAGAGAGCTCAAGCAGGTTCTTACAGCTGCTGACTCTAGGCTCACGAAGATGGTAGATTACAATACATTCAGGTAAGCCAGATGCTGCCAGCAATAATCTGTTTTCCCTTCAAGATTGTCCAAAGAGCAAAAAAAACAGTTTCTTCCCTGGTGCTGCCTAACTAATTTACTACACGCTTTTTATTAGGACTTGACATGTCTTTGTGTTCGTACTACTTTGTGATCAAGTTTGGCCCATTTCTAGTAAAGTTTGTGCATTTGCATATAAAAGAAGCTTATAGGCAAGAACAGAGAGACAAAAGCACAGAAAGTCAGTGCTGTCCTCTTCTGAATCCTGGTATTGAAGGCTCCAGGGAATGCCGGGAAGAGTGCATGGTGGTGAGAATGGGAGGAAAAAATGCAGCTAAGGGCCCCCCCCTCTGAAATCTGGGGAAAAAAGGAGAGACAGCTCCCTAGGAATGTGATCCAGTTGGAAAAGACAGTGGAAACTTTCCTGATTATCAGCGGAGAGGTGATTGGTATGCATCTGTGTGTAGGTGAGTTCACACACATCGGTGTGTTTTGAAAAACATAAAAAGACACACACATATCGGTGTGTTTTGAAAAACATAAAAAGACAAATCAAGGGGAAAATAGATGACAGTAGTTAGAACTATAATAAGAAATCATGAGCAATGAAGGTTTTCTCTAAGGTAGAGCTAAATTCTGGGATTGTCCAGTGGCTGACCTGGGCAGATTGCCAAACAGTGGAAACACAGGGAAATTCAAATTCAGGATCTAGTACAATTGTGAGACTTCTTAGCCTGAAAACAAAGTGAATAGCGCGTTCAGGAGGATGTAAATTAAATCATGGATGGGAGAACAAAGGGGACTTTCTCTTTACTGAGAATTCTGACTCCTGAAAACAGTAGTGGCCAAAAGCTATATAAGAAACTTGGGGCGGTCGAGATACGGGCTGACCAGTGAGGAAGTGAGTCCAGGAGGGGGTGGAGGCTGTGTAGGAGGGGATATTTCCAGCTTTGTATCTGGAGTTGCCTATTACATCAATACCTGGTGATCTGAGGCCACCATCAGGTCCAAAGTGTCCCCAAACTCATTTGTTGTCTTAACAAAGCTGTTTTGTGTCTCCAGAATGTTCTTTTGAGAGAAACAGTCAGGACATATTTTTATTGTTTAGAATTGCCAACCTTCTGGGATCAATAAGAATTTATAGCTCTTTGTTTTTGTTCATAGTCATACCCATGTTCGTGGCCTTTTGGAAAATAAAGGAAGAAGGAGGAAGGAGCAAAGACATTTGCCCAGGCAGGGGACTAATGGAAAGCCATTAGGAGGAAACAGATTTCCATCAGAAACGAGGGAGTGGTTTTGCTTTTGTTATTTTGTGTCCTTTTACAAAAGCATCCATTCTCCCAACACTCTAGCAGAGTCTGTTGGAAACACTTGAGGGAGTTTATGGGACTTTCTGGGAGGCACTTAGGCCCCGGGCAGGAGATCCAAGGAGGAAAAGTTGCAGATGGAGGCCCGACCCTAACCGTGGGTGGAAGAAAGGCCCGCCAGGCAGTGTGACAGAGGATGGCCTCGAGGCACTGTATGCTTGGAAAGAACCAGCTCCTCTCCCCACACACCCAACCCCATCTTGAGGCCCTCTCCTGGCCAGGAATTCCTTACGATGGAAACCAGATCAGGTCATGCCCAGCCTGCAGAACCCTTCCGGGGCTTGCCATGGTCCTTACGGTAAAATCCAGACGTTTCAGGGCAGCCGGCTAAGTCCTGAGTGATGTGACTCTGTTTGTGTTTCCAGTATTAATCACTTCTTGTTCCCCAGCCTCGTCCTCTGGCCTCGCTGGCTGCCACTCAGTTTCTCGAACAAATGAACAAACATGTCAAGCTCTTTCCTGCCTCCAAGCCTATGCACACGCCCTTCCCTCTGCTTAGAATGCCCACACCCCAGGCCTTTCCAGGGCAAATTCTAAGGCTCATCTTCAGTGGCACTCTGCCCAAAGGGCTTTATTTCTGCTTTTCCTGCCATAAGTAGATGGCTCCCTGTTATCCTTAGCCTTTCGCTGCCCCCTTTCACAGCACTTCGTACAACTTGCAGATACTTGATTTAGATAGTGGTCGTCTGGTGTGCGTGCGCCTGTGTGTCTTCTCCTTCCCGAGGGCCAAGGACCTTGGTGGTCCTGTTCATGGCTCGATTCCTGGCACCTAGCTCTGGGCTCCGTGAAGGTCTTAGTTCCCCAGCGGAATGACCAACTGCTAGGATTATTCTTGGGGGTTCCAGTTTGGAGGCGGTGACATTGTCTTCATAGGACAGGCCAATCCTCCCAGCCTCTCAGTGTTTTCACGGGAGTTTGGTCATGGCCTGACCCTTGCCCACCCCCCTCCCCTTATTTCCATCTTACTAGAGGAAGACTCTTATGGAAGTCCTCACTGATGGAGCCCTGACTCTGGGCGAGACAAGGTGTTCAGTACAGTTCATCTGTTATCCACGGGTAGCCCCTGCTAATTTGATTACTCGCCAGGACCCACAGTTGGCTCCGGTCAAGTACCCTAGATGTTTGTCGAATCATTTCACAAGCAGCCCTGTTTCTCAGGACTGTTCAGTCGCCAGGTCCACAGCAAACAAGGAAATAATTGATTGCCTTGCCCTGGGGAAGGGTGGTCTCTCTCTGACTGGAGGGGAGTCAGGGAGAGCTAGGCCTGACCTGCATGAGAGAAGGGACTTGGGCAATTCCGCCTGCCTGCACCTCACTTTTGCCCACATCACGGTCTCTATGGCCCTTTCCAGTCACTGACATTGTGAAGCCCTTGGAATGTCGGTTTATAAATACACTTGTAAAATGTTCCCCTTTGCAAATTGTGCATTGCAGGAGTAGGCAGGCAGAGACAGGACTGAGGCTAGTAGGCCTCTGGGCCTTACCTCTGTGGCCCTGCGTCTCTCCCCTACTTACATACCTGGCACTGTGAGCGCACACCTGGGGACTCAGAGCCCTGACCTTTTACTGGGGGAGCAGTCCAAGCCCCAGGCATTTCCTTACCCTTCTTCTCAGAGATTTGTGCCTTTCTCAGGGAAACCAGGAGAGTGGGAGCTAATCAGCCGCTTCTGCAGAAGATGCCACACCTGATAACAGATGAATGGATTCATGCGTGGGCCTTCTTGAGATAATCGCCTCATAAATGGCCTGAAGGAAGGAGGGGACAGGTGGAAACATGAGGCAGGTTTCTCTTCTGCCTTGTGGGGGTCGCTAGTTCTGTCTTTTACGGTCTGTCAGGTCACCTGATGGGAGTCGCTGGTTGTGACCCAGGAGAGCGCAGAGAGCCTTCCTCAGAGTCTCAGGGGGCTCCCGGGCAGACCTCAGCAGGGAGCTGGGCAGGGACTAGGCTTGGCAGGGCCAGTGTTTTGTGTAATCGGGAACATGGCAAGATGCGGCTTCCACCTGTGGGCCCGGGATTCTGAACCATAGGCTGTAGCATCAGCGAGGGCCCGGCCCCATGCCAGGGAAGATGTGATTAGTTCCTCTCTCTGGCCACCTCCCCAAGCCTTGAGCTACCCCTTGGAGATGACACCTACCCCAGGAATCCTGTGCATATTTTGGTTTTCTGCGGGCTCACCTTTTCTCCCCTCCAGGACTGAGCTCCCAGAGGGCAAGGCCCATGCCCTGTTTACCCTTCCTGTGTCTTTCCCAACTACCTCTTGGACCTATAAACACCCATGTAATAAATGCCTTAGAAGATTTAGAGTCTCGAGAAAGTTTTTTCTCTTATAAAATTCAAATTCTTCCTAAGAGAGGTAGTACAATAGAAATAAGATCTGATTTTGGACTTGCTGACCTGAATCCAAATCGCAGTTCTAACATTGGTCCGCTTGGCAGCAGTAAGTTGCTGAACAGTGTTTTCACCTATAAAACGGGGATAATAATACCCACTGTATTAGAAAAGTTGTGATGCATAAATATGATAATATATAGAAAGTTCTTATTATAGCACACTGTGGACACCAGAAAATGAAAACCCTTTATCCCGATAGTTGCCACTTCATGTCACCAAAAATAGTAATGGAAATCTATGGCTTATTTCCTGTATTTCAGTGATGTTACAGATTTATCTATGATGAGATCATTGAAAACATTCTTTAGGGGCACCTGGGTGGCACAGTCAGTTAAGCATCTGACTGGTTTCAGCTCAGGTCCTGATCTCAGGATCGTGAGATCGAGCCTCACGTCAGGCTCCACACTTAGCATGGAGTCTGCTTAAGATTGTCTCTCCCTCTGTCCCTCCCACTCATGCACTCTATTTCTCTCTCAAGTAAATAAATAAACCTTTTAAAAAAAATTCTTTAATAAATGAGGTTGGAAGAAACTCTTTTTTTTTTTTTTAAAGATTTTATTTATTTATTTGACAGAGATCACAAGTAGGCAGAGAGGCAGGCAGAGGTCGGGGAGCAGGCTTCCTGCTGAGCAGAGAGCCCGATGTGGAACTCGATCCCAGGACCCTGAGATCATGACCCGAGCTGAAGGCATCGGCTTAACCCACTGAGCCACCCAGGCGCCCCTGGAAGAAACTCTTAAAAGCCTGGGAGGCCATGAAGGTGGAAAATAAACATCTTCATTGGTGGACTGAGTTTGGGAAACATTGTTATAATCTACCCCATTACTGTCCTTTACTTCAAGGAAGAAGAATCTAAATTTAGTGCTTAGAACATTGTAATGATCTCATTCTGATTTATCTCAGACAATTATCTCTCCCTTTATGTGGTTTTGCTCTATCTTTATTCAAACAGCTCTGTGTTGTTATGGGTGTTTTCATTGTAAGTCTAACATCTTTTAAGTCTATGAATCTGTACAAACAAAAGCAAAAACTAAGATATAATCCAAAAGCACTGAAACATCTATTCTCATCATGAACTAAATAGACACTCTGACAGTGTTCATAGCATATCTTTGAGATGTCAGCCTTGGCATACATTTTTTGAAAACAGCGTTTTGAACCTTCGTAAAAGCATTAAATATAAATAAGGTGATGTCATAGAAAAAACACTGGCCCGGGAATCAAAAAGACCAGGATCTTTGATTTGATTCTGTCACTGCCAGACGGTATTCTTTGTATTGGTGAAGCCTTCGTTTTAACAAAGAGAACTGTCTCTGACTAGCTAAACAAAAAGGAATTTATTAAAAGGATCCTGGGTGGTTCACAGTTTCATTGGAGGGCTCAAGAAATAAGCCTGAAACTAAATTCTAGGAAGAGTGCCCAGAAGTGGGCTGTAGAGCTTGTCTGATGGGAAAATGGCCTCCGTTACCACTGCACCACCCGTGACTCAACGCTCTATTTGCACTGCTTCCAAGAACTCCGTCTTACCACAGTCATCACCGCCACCGCTTCTGGCATGCTCGCGTCCTGTGCTGCCGCAGAGAACTGGATCCCTCTGCCACCAAACATGGTCTATGCCTCGCTGGTTTCCCCTGTTAGTCCCTCCCAACTCAAAGTCTTCTACAAACTTCCCTGATTGGTGGAGCTTTGGTCACCTGCATGTTTCCAGCGGCAAGGAAGGCTGGGTCCTGCAGGTTGAGCTCTGACTTCCGTAATGAGTGACAGGGAGCATAATGTGGAACTTCCCCCCAAATGGAAGGAGAATTTGAAAGGTAAACTTTGGGGGCACCTGGGTGGCTCAGTGGGTTAAGCCTCTGTCTTCGGCTCAGGTCATGATCCCAGGATCCTGGGATCCAGCCCTGCGTCAGGCTCTCCGCTCAGCAGGGAGCCTTCTTCCCCCTCTCTCTCTGCCTGCCTCTCTGCTTACTTGTGATCTCTCTCTCTGTCAAAATAAATAAATAAAATATTTTTTTAAAAAATGAAATAAAAAATAAAAGGTACACTTTGCATTTGCCATGATTGCAAATCCAAGGCAAGACAAGTCAGAGGACATAAAATATGGACATTAGGGACTAAACTCCTTGTCTGTAACCAAACCAAGCAAAGCACTTGCCTAGTCCTAGCACTTTGTAAATACTCTTCTGACCCACCAAACAGCTAAACAAAATATGAAGCCCTTGCCTGTCATCTGCTACTCTTGCAATCTCTGACACACCTCTCTGAGTTTAAATTGCCTTAAATGAAGGTATTGGATTAGCTTCAGCGAAGTTTCTAGATTGGAAGCTAGCAGTTGTGATTAGTTTGGCTTTTGTTTAATGTTTTTTAAAGTTAGGAGTTCAAACAAAAGTCTTTATATCTAGTGCCTCTTGAAAAATAGACACCGAGTCTACATTTCCTCATGGCACCCATCAATTGGGAGAGAATCGTAGCTCTCCTTTTTAGATACAACCTGTTCTCAACGTTTCTTTCAAGTTTCTCCAATTCCTTGTTGTCTTACACCTTGTCACATTTATCTTATCAGTATACCCCAGTGAGTACTTGACTATATAACCCTTGAATTAGATCACTATAATGTCCCTTCCAACCATAAAATTCCATTATTTTGTTACCCTTAGGTATAGTGGAAACAGGCATTTAGGAACCACTGTATTAATATCCCCAAATAGAACTGAACAGTGATTTTTTTTTTAAAGGGAGAAAGCACATGAATGGGGATGAGAGAGCAGGGGAAGAAGGAGAGAGGGAATTTTTTTTTTTAAGATTTTATTTATTTATTCGACACAGAGAGAGATCACAAGTAGGCAGAGAGGCAGGCAGAGAGAGAGGGGGAAGCAGGCTCCCTGCTGAGCAGAGAGCCCGATGCGGGGCTCAATCCCAGGACCCTGAGATCATGACCTGAGCCGAAGGCAGAGGCTTAACCCACTGAGCCACCCAGGTGCCCCGAGAGAGGGAATTTTAAGCAGGCTCCACACTCAGCACAGAGTCCAGTGTGGGACTTGATCTCATGACCATGAGATCATGACTGAGCCAAAATGAAGAGTAGGACACTTAACCAACTGAGCCACTCAGGCATCCTAGAGCACTGAAGACTGATTTTTAAATTAGAACCCAGATATGATTGTATACCTGAAAATCTAAAAGACTAAGTTTAAAAGTGGTTAGAACTGTTAAGAGTATTCAGGAAAGTAACTAAACAGTAGATGATTACACAAAAAGCAGTAGTTTGACTTTGTACCAGTAATAACCAGTTAGGAAATATTGTGCAAGGGAAAATACTATTTGCTATAGCAACAAAAACTATGAAATACTTGGGAAGAAACACTGAACAAGAAAGTTTAAGATTAAATACAAATTCAAAGCTTTACTGTATCTCTGAATGAGAGGACATTGTTATAAAAATTCTAATGTGTGCAAATTAATCTGTAGATTGGAAGCAGTTCCAATCAGAATTACAATGTGGGTTTTTGTTGTTGTTAGATTTGGTATTGTTTTGCAAGGTTAAGGGTGAGAAACTGGCTCATGGATTATGAAGTCCCTCAGGAAAATTAAAGGATTGAGAAAATGTTGAAAAAGTATAATATTAATGTCTAGATACTAGACTTTCTATAATTTGTAGATATTTGAAAACATAACGTACTATACTAGGGGAATATAGTAGAGGAAACCCAAATATCAGAAAAATACAGTATAGAACCCATAAAAGACCCATTCTTATGGGTTTTACTATAAGATATGGAGAACTTTTCAAATCAGTGGAGATAAGATGGATTAATAAATGTTTTAGTGACAATTGATTGGGAAACATTTAATACGTTTTTCTTTTGTGGTAGGGCACACTTTCCAAAAACCATAAAGGAGAAGTTGGCTGTATTGACTACAGGAAAATTTTTATGTTTCTCTATAGCAAAAGTTGCAATAAGAACGCTTAAAAGGTGAGGGACAGGCTGAGAGAAAATACTTGCAGCTAGTGTAAGAACCAAGGAATTAACATTAAGTATTTACAAAAATCTCTTATAAAATCAGCAGACAAAAATGAGTTAAGGACAGAAATAGCCAATTCACAGAAGGAGTACCAATAGCTTTTAAACCCATGAAAAGATGACTAATTATGGTACACGCTGAAGCAACAATGAGATATAAATGCCACCTATTTTACTGGCATTGTTTTTAAAGAAGAATATAACTGACGCCAGGTGAGCCTGTAGGATAACTGATACTCTCATATTCTCTTGATAGAGGAGTTTAAATTGGCTCAGCATTTTGGAGGACAGTTGGCAGTTTCTGGCTAATGTTTAGAAACTTTTACCTGGTAATTACACTCTCAGAAAGGTTTTATCCAGAAAAAACTTCACGAGTGGATCGTAATAGAGCTCTGCGTGTGTGTGCGTGTGTGCACGTGCATACATGTGTATGTGCACATGCAAGCAATATTTATTGTAGCAAACTTCATAATAGCAAAGATTTCAAAAAATCAAATGCCCAATGATGGGTAATAGATACAATCTACTGTGTTGATTTAAGACTACTATTTAATGAGGTAGATCAAATATGTGTACCTTAAGAAATATTCAGTGTATCAGTGAGGAATGGCTAAGTAATGCTGCGGTAACAACCAATCCCCCAAATCTCAGAGAATTAAATCAGTAGACGTTTATTTCTTGCTCACTATGCATTGTTGGGGGAACTGTTTCATAGTAGTCCCTCAGGGACTGAGGCTAACAAAACAGCCACTACCTTGAATGTTGCTGATCACTGTGCCAGAGAGAGAAACTTTGGAGGGTCCAGCCCAGCAAATTTTCAGCTGGGCAGAAATAAGTATCACTTACACTCAGTGCAGTGACCATCCTCCCCACATGGCCCCTACCCATGTATTCACAAGGAAGAGAAGAAACGGGATATTGGTGAACTCTAATGGCTACCATGTATATGTTGTGCTGTTTTCTAGAGGAAGTAAAATTCAGAAGACTGTTTAATATGATCCTATTTATGAAAATATTGAAAGGTTATGTGTACATGTATATTTATGTAAATACTTCAAGGATTGTATATCCTTTGAAGGGATCCTAGCAGGCTACACATCAAGCAGTTTAAAATAGAGCATGCCTCATTCTTTGATTCACATATATATTTTTTAACAATGGGCAGTTTAGAAAATTTAAAAAATAAGACAACAAATAAAACCCCAACAAATAAACCCAAAATCCTGGGCAGAAAGCACTGAACATTTTTTATTTCTTGCTTCAATTTCCGGAAAGAGCTAATGGCAAAGGCTGAGCAAAAGTCAAGAGGCTCAGAATCATAGAGCATGGATAGAGCTGTTTCCCTTGAGGCTCTACTCTGAGTATTGATTAGAGTTGAATAACTTTAATGTGCTTACTTAAAACACTTGGATTGCAGGCCAGAATTTTATATTGCAGGTCAGAATATTTATATTCTATCACAGGCTAACAAAACTCTAGACTTTTACATTTAAATTTTGGGATGGAGTAATTTTTATAATTTTCAAATTCTTATCAAATTAGCAATGAATTAACCCATTTATTCCCCACCCCCCAACCTTTTAGGAAAATGTTAAAACTTTCAGAAAATTTGAAGGGATTGAAGAGTAAACACTCATCTATCCACTATTTAGGTGTGTCAGTAATGTTTTACTATATTTGCTTTATCACAGAGCTCTCCATTCATACATCCCTCTGTCCATCCATTAATGCATCTTAATTTTGGTGCATTTCAAAGAAAGTCAAGGAAATCAGTTAACTTCCCTCTAAATATGTCAGCATGCTTAACATTTGTTTACAGTTTTTTTCTTTTCACAGGAAAATTATGTTCAATAAAATGCACAAACCTTTAGTGTACATTAAATGAGGGGGGGTTTACTTTTTTTTTTTTTAATTAAACTTTTATTTTCATTCCACTACTGTTAATGCATAGTGTTCAATTAGTTTCAGGTGTACGATAGAGTGATCCAGCACTTGCATACATCACCCCGTGCTCATCACAAGTGCCCTCCTTCATCCCCATCCCCTATTTCACCCAACCCCCCACCTCTGGTAACCATCAGTTTGTTCTCTCTAGCTGAGTCTCTTTCTTGGTTTGCTTCTCTCTCGTTTTCCTTTGCTCATTTGTTTTGCTTCTTAAATTCCACATATGAGTGAAATCATATGGTATTGTCTTTCTCTGACTGCCTTAGTTCACTTAGTATTCTTTAGCTCCATCCATGTCTTTGTAAATGGCAAGATTTTATTCTTTTTTATAGATGAATAACAGTCCATTGTATTTGTATACCACATTTTCTTTAGCAGTGAATCTATCAGTTGGCACTTGAGCTGATTCCGTAACTTGGCTATCGTAGATAACCCTGCAGTAAACAAAGGGTTGCATATATTCCTTTGAACTAGTGTTTTGGTGTTTCAGGGGTGAATACCCAGTGGTGCAAAACAGGATCCTTAGGGTGATTGGATTTCTTTTTGAGGAAACTGCATTCTGTTTCCCACAGTGGCTAAGTGATGTCGAGCATCTTTAGAAGATGAGCATCATAGAAGAACTGACTATGTAATTGTGGGTTTATTCCTGGGTTTTTGGTTCACTTCCATTGATCTGTGTGTCTGTTTTTGTGCCAGCACTATATTGTCTTGATGACTACAGCTTTATAATACAATGTGAAGTCTGGAATTGTGATACCTCCAGCTTTGTTACTCTTGTTCAAGATTGCTTTGACTATTTGGGGTCTTTTGTGGTTCCGTACAAACTTTAGGATTGTTTCTTCCAGTTCTGAGAAAAATGCTGTTGGTGTTTGATAAGGGTTGCATTAAATATGTAGATTGGGGGGCACCTGGGTGGCTCAGTGGGTTAAAGCCTCTGCCTTCGGCTCAGGTCATGATCCCAGGGTCCTGGGATCGAGCCCCACATCGGGCTCTCTGCTCAGCGGGGAGCCTACTTCCCCCTCTCTCTCTGTCTGCCTCTCTGCCTGCTTGTGATCTCTGTCTGTCAAATTAAAAAAAAACAATCTTAAAAAATATGTAGATTGGTTTGGGTAATATAGCTATTTTAACAATATTTGTTCTTCCAATTCATGAGCATAGAATGTCTGTCCATTTCTTTGTGTCATATTCAGTCTCTCTCATCAGTGTTTATTTTTTAGTGGTCAGAATACAGAACTTTCACATGTTGGTCAAGTTTATTCCTAAGTCCTTTATTATTTTTGGTACACTTGTAAATGGAATTATTTTCTTATTTTCTCTTTCTGCTGCTTCACTTTTAGTATACATAAATTCAACTTATTTCTGTACGTTGATTTTATATCCTGCAAATTTGATGAATTTATGAATTGGTTCTAGTAGTTTTTTGGTAGAGTCTTTAGGGTTTTCTACATATAGTATCATGTCATCTGCAAATAATGGACATTTTACTTCTTCCTTACCAATTTGGATGCCTTTTATTTGTTGTTGTTGTTGCCTGATTGCTGAGACTAGGACTTCCAGTACTTTGTTGAATTAAAGTGGTGAGGGTAGAGTAGACATCCTTGTCTTGTTATTGACCTTAGGGGAAAAGCTCTTAGATTTTTCCCATTGAGTATGATGTTCGCTGTGGGTTTTTCATTTAAGCCCTTTATTACATTAAGATATGTTCCCTCTAAATCTACTTCATTGAGGGTTTTTATCATGAATGGATGTTGTACTTTGTCAAATGCTTTTTCTACATCCATTAATATGATCATATGGTTTTTATCCTTTCTCTTATTGATGTGATATATCACAATGATTCATGAATATTGAACCACCCTTGCATCCCAGGATTAAATCCCACTTGATTGTGGTGACTAATTTTCTTTACTATATTGTTGGATTTGGTTTGCTAGTATTTTCTTGAGGATTTTTGCATCTATGTTC
Organism: Martes martes; assembly: GCF_963455335.1. Classification (NCBI taxonomy): domain Eukaryota; kingdom Metazoa; phylum Chordata; class Mammalia; order Carnivora; family Mustelidae; genus Martes; species Martes martes. Next base: position 37,169,504 of record NC_137897.1, on the reverse strand, counting down.
AGCAGAGATGTTGGCCTATAGTTCTCTTTTTTTGTGGTGTCTTTATCTGGTTTTGATATCAAGGTAATGCTGGCCTCAGAATGAATGTGGAAGTTTTCCTTCCTTTTCTATTTTGTGGAATAGTTTGAGAACAATAGGTATTAAGTCCTCTTTACATGTTTGGTAGAATTTGTCTTTGAAGCCATGTGGCCCTGTATTTTTGTTTGTTGGGAGTTTTCTGATTACTGATTCAATTTCCTTGCTAGGAGTCAGTCTGTTCAAATTTTCTATTTCTTCATGTTTCAGTTTTTTTTTTTCTTTAAGATTTTACTTATTTGACAGAGAGTAAGAGCACAAGCAAGGGGAGTGGCAGAGGCAGAGGGAGAAGCAGGCTCCCCACTGAGCCAAGAGACCCATGTAGGACTTGATCCAAGGACCCTGGGATCATGACCTGAGCGAAAGGCAGATGCTTAACCAACTGAGCCACCCAGGTGTCCCTTGTTTCAGTTTTTAATCCATTCTAGGAATTTACCCATTTCATCTAGCTTGTCTAATTTGTTGCCATATAATTTTTCATAATAATCTCTTATAATTGTATTTCTGTGGTGTTGGTAGTTATTTCTCCTCTCTCATTTGTGATGTTGTTTGCTTTCTCTCTTTCTCTCTCTTTTTTAATAAGTCTGGCTAAAGGTTTACCAATTTTACTGATTTTTTTTCAAAGAACTAGCTCCTGGTTTCATTGATCTGTTCTATGTATTGATTGATGGATTTGGTTTCTATATCATTATTTCTGCTCTAATTTTTACTATTTCCTTCCTCCTGCTGATTTTGGGTTTGGTTTACTCTTCTTTTTCTATCTCCTTTACATGTAAGGTTAGGTTTCTTACTTGAGATTTTTTTGTCTTGCTTCTTGAGGTAGGCCTGGATTGCTTTAAATTTCTCTTAGAACCACTTTTGCTGCATCCTGAAGATTTTGGACCATTGCATTTTAATTCTCACTTGTTTCCATGTGATTTTTTATTTCTTCTTTGATTTCTTGGTTGACCCATTCAGTGTTTACTAATATGTTATTTAACCTCCATGTATTTGTGGTCTTTCCAGATTTTTTTCTTGTAGTTGATTTCTAGCTTCATAGCATTGTGATCAGAGAAGTTACATACTATGACTTTGATCTTTTTGAATTTGTTGAGACTTGTTTTGTGACCCAATATGTGATCCATTCTGGAGAATGTTCTGTGGGCACTTGAAAAGAATGTGTATTCTTCTGTTTTAGGATGGAATGTTCTGAATATATCTGTGAAATCCGTCTGGTCCAGTGTGTCATTGAAAGTCACTGTTTTCTTGTTGATTTTCTGTTTGGATGATTTGTCCATCGATGTAAGTGAGGTGTTTAAAGTCTGCTGCTGTTGTATTACTGTTGATTTGTTCCTTTATTCTTTTTTAATTGTTTTATGTATTTGGGTACTCCCATGTTGGGTGTATAAATGTTTACAATTGTCGTATCTTCTTGTTGGGATTGTCCCCTTTATTATTATGTAGTATCCTTCTTTTTCTCTGTTTTAGTATTTGTTTTAAAGTTTATTTTGTCCAGAGCACCTGGGTGGCTCAGTCAGTTAAGCATCTGCCTTCAGCTCAGGTCATGATGCCGGGGTCCTGGGATCAAGTCCTACATCCAGTTCCCCACTCAGCGGGGAGTCTGCTTCTCCCTCTGCCTCTGTCCCTCCCCCCTGCTGATGCTCTCTCTCTCTCTCTCAAATAAATAAATAAAAATCTGTAAAAAAAGTAAAGTCTATTTTGTCCAATAAAAGTATTGCTACCTTGGCTTTCTTTTGACATCCATTTGCATGTCAAATGTTTTTCCACCCCCTTACTTTCAACCTGCATGTGTCTTTAGGTCTGAAATGAGTTTCTTGTCAACAGCATATAGATGGGTCTTGTTTTTTTTTTTTTAATCCATTCTGACACCCTGTGTCTTTTGATTAGAGCATTTAGCCCATTTACATCAAAGTAACTATCGATAGACCTGCATTTGCTGTCACTTTTTTACTTGTTTTATGGGGTTTTTTTGTAGTTTTTCTCTGATCCTTTCTTGTCTTTCTCTCTTTCGTGATTTGTTGGCTTTCTTTAGTGATATGCTTGGATTCCTTTCTCTTTATTCTTTGCATATCTATTTCTGGTTTTGATTTTACCATTTGGTTTGTGTATAACATCTTCTGCGTAAAACAGTGCATACTAAGTTGATGGGCACTTCAGTTTGAACCCATTGTTTCCTCATCTCATTCCCACCACAGGTATGTGGTGTCATGTTTTACATCCTTATTTTGTGAATCCCTTGACTGATTCTTACAGATATACTGATTTTTACTGCTTTTGTGTTGTCTGGTTTTCACACTCTCATTTTTAGTGTTTCCTTTCTGCTCAAAGTGTCTCCTTAATGTTTCTTGTAGGGCTGATTTAGTGGCCATGAACTCCTTTCATTTTTGCTTATCTGAGAAACTCTTTCTCTCTCCTATTCTGAATGATACCCTTGCTGGGTAGACTACTTTTGGCTGCAGATTTTTCCCTTTCAGCACTTTATCATTGTTATTTTTAATATAAACTCTGTCCCCAACATGGGGCTCAAACTCATGACCCTGAGATCAAGTGTTGCATGCTCTACTGACTGAACTAGCCAGCTGCCCCACTTTGAATGTATCATGCCACTTTCTTTCGGCCTGCTAAGTTTCTGCTAAAAAAAAATGTGCTGATAGCCTTATTGGGGTTTCCCTCATATGTAACTGTCATTTTTTCTCTTAGTGCTTTAAAATTTTTTTCCTTTATCCATACTTTTTGCCATTTAATTACTCTGTTTTGTTGTGGACCTTCTTAGATTGATTTTGTTGTGGAATCTCTGTGCCTCCTGGATCTGGATATCTGTGTCCTTCTTCCTGCCACACGTTTTACCAAAGTAATTGGACCAGTTTACATTCCCCCTAACAATGCACAAGGAGTCTGTTGCTTCACAGCCTTGCCAGCATTGGGTTAATTAAATTTTAATTTAATTTAATAGGTGTTTTCCAGAGAACCCAGGATGTTGAGCACTTTTTTCAGGTGCTTTGGGCTGGTATGTGTGCCTTTTTGGTGAAGTATCTTTTCTAATTTTTTGCATTTTTATTGGCTGTTTGGTGGTACATTATTGAGTTGTAGGAGTTTCTTGTATTTCTTGGCTACCAGTCATTTGTTAGATACATGTTTTGCAAATACTTCTCTCCCAGTTACTGGCTTGCCTATTCACTTTCCCAGCGGTGTCCTTTGATGAGTACTATTTACTTTTTCAGTTTTGATGAAGTCCGAATTAATGTAGTCTTTTATGGCTTTCTGTAATATGATTAAGGTATCTTTGGCTACCTCAGAATCAACAATATACTATCCTATGTTTTCCTTTAATAGCTTTATTATTCTAGTTTTCACTTTCATGTTTTTGATTTCTATCTCAATTCTGTATATGGTGTGGGGCAAACATGGAGGATTACTTAAATTTTTAAAATGCTTTTTTGAAATTCTTATATTATGGACCAGAATATCTTAGAGTAGATAATAACTCTAGAGGTTTAAAATATAATTTTAAAATGAAAGAATTTTTATAATTTTAAAATTCTTGTTAAATTAATGACAGTGTTTTACCTGTTCATTTTTTTTTTCTTATTCTGGGGCATAGTTTTGACCATTAAAATTGCAGATCCTCTTTTGCAAAAGAAGCTGAAATAATTTTCAAATTTTTCTTTTATAGTTTTCAACAATTTTCTCACATAATATGTTCTTCTTTTTTAAATTTTCTTAAGAGATTTTATTTATTCAGTTAAGAGAGGGGGGGGCACCTGGGTGGCTTAGTGGGTTAAAGCCTCTGCCTTCGGCTCAGGTCATGATCTCAGGGTCCTGGGATTGAGCCCCACATCGGGCTCTCTCCTTGGCAGGAAGCCCACTTCCTCCTCTCTCTCTCTCTCTGCCTGCCTCTCTGCCTACTTGTGATCTCTGTCTGTCAGATAAATAAAATCTTTCCAAAAAAAGAGAGAGAGAGAGAACACAAGCAGGGGAAGAGACAGAGGGAGAAGCAGACTCCTTACTGAGCTGGGAGCCTGATCTGGGGTTTGATCCCAGAACCTGGAGATCGTGACCTGCGCAGAAGGCAGACACTTAACCATCTGAGTCACACAGGCGCCCCACATTCCTACTCCTTGAGAATTGAAGTATTTCAATAAATTAATATCTCAGTTAACTAAGTAAAGCTAGATACCAATAATCACATTAACCGATGGAATCTGTAGACTATGCACATACAACAGATCTGCACCAGTATGTCTCATCCAATATATTTAACTACAGTGTGAACTTGGTACTCCTTCCGCTGAGAGGTGGGGTCGTTTCCCCTGGATCTTGAGTGGTCTTGTGATTCACTTGTAACCAATAGAATGTGAGAAAATTGATACCGTGTAACTTCTGAGGCCAGGTCAGAAAAGATGATGGTGCAGCTTCTACACTATCTGCTGTGACCCTTGCTTTTAGAGCCCTGACCCACCTTGAGGCTGCCATGCGATGAAGCCCCAGCTACATGGAGAAACCATGTAGAGGTGGTAATTTAAATGACAACCCAAACTGAGATCTCAGGTCATGGTTCTTGCCGTGGATTGGACTTGTGAGCAAAACCCTTCTCATAAGTCAAGCTTCCAGTTTTAGAATCTTCCAGGTTGAAATCCCATACATTCTTCATGCCCTGTCTGAATTCCTGAGCCCCCAAATCTATGAACATAACAAAATGGTTGTCTTAAGCTGTTAATTTTTAAGGTAATTTGTTAAATAGCACTACTAACAGAAGCACCATGCACCAACACGTTCCAGGGAATTAGAACACTGAAACTATGTTGTCCTCAAATTACGTATTAAATTTTTCATTATTTAAGAGACGAGTTGATAGCCTATAGTGCCTCAGAGTCATGGCTTTCCACTTCTTTAATTGCAGAGATAGACAAACCTTGTGCCACATCTTGGAAGTTGTTCTTAAGAAAACATCTCCACATCTGATTAGAATGCAAAATATGCCCCCCCACCCCCACCCCACCAAAAGATTCTGTGTACTTGTATCCTCTACCTGGAAGAATAGTGAACTCTCTTCCTTTCACCTGAGCTGAGCCAGGTGAGGTTGGAACTTTTTGTGAATTTAGATGTATTTTCCATCTGAAGAAGAAATTGTGGTCTCCTTTTTCAAGACCATGTTGGATTTTTTAAAAATTCTAATTTATTTTAAAATGTGCATGCAGTAAGATTTACATATTTTGGTCTACAGTTCTTATGATTGTGACAAATCCCTAGAGTTCTGTGACCACCACCACAATAAAGATACAGAACAGTCCCATCTCCTCTGCCTTCCCACCAAATAAAAAAGAAAGAAAGAAAGAAAGAAAGAAAGAAAGAAAGAAAGAAAGAAAGAAAGATAGATGTTTTCTCCTAAGTAAATACCTAGGAATAGAATAGGATCATACGCTAGGCATATTTAACTATGTGTGAAACTATTAAACTGCTTTTGTTGTTAGTTTTGTTTAGAGATTTTCTACATCTTTTGTTAGGTTTTCCCCTAGATATTTGATATTTTTGGTCCTGTTATAAATGGTATCTTTTTTAGTGGTTGTCCCAGAGTTTGCAATATACATTTACAATTAATCCAAATCCACTTTTATTTATTTTTTTTAATTTTTAAAGATTTTATTTATTTGTCAGAGAGACAGAAAGAGAGCACAAGCAGGGGGAGTGGCAGACAGAAGGACAGGGAGAAGCAGACTCCTAGGTAAGCAGGGAGCCCGATATGGGGCTCGATCCCAGGACCCTGAGATCATGACCTGAGCTGAAGGCAGACACTTAACTGATGGAGCCACCCAGGCATCCCCCAAATCCACTTTTAAATAACTCTATACCACTTCACAAGTAGTGCAGGAACCTTATGATAACAAAATATGCCTAATTCCTCCTTGCCATCCTTTGTATCATCACTGTCATTTATTTCACTTATGTAGAAGCACATATATATTATATAGGTACATAATTAAATATACTGTTGCTATTTTTTTAAAGATTTTATTTATGGTTCTTAAATATATATAGAGAGAGTACACAGGCAAAGAGCAAAGCACAGGGAGCAGCAGGCAGAGGGAGAAGCAGGCTTGCACTGAGCAAGAAGCCCAGTGTAGAACCTGGTCCTAGAATTCCTGGATCATGACCTGAGCTGCAGGCAGACACTTAACAGACTGAGCCACCCAGTCGTCCCTGTATTGTTGCTGTTAATATTTTTATTTTTTTTTATTTTCAGCCTAACGGTATTCATTGTTTTTGTACCACATCCAGTGCTCCATGCAATACATGCCCTCCCTAATAGCCACCACCTGGTTCCCCCAACCTCCCACCCCCCGCCCCTTCAAAACCCTCAGGTTGTTTTTCAGAGTCCATAGTCTCTCATGGTTCACCTCCCCTTCCAATTTCCCTCAACTCCCTTCTCCTCTCCATCTCCCCATGTCCTCCATGTTATTTGTTATGCTCCACAAATAAGTGAAACCATACGATAATTGACTCTCTCTGCTTGACTTATTTCACTCAGCATAATCTCTTCCAGTCCTGTCCATGTTCCTACAAAAGTTGGGTATTCATCCTTTCTGATGGAGGCATAATACTTCATAGTGTATATGGACCACATCTTCCTTATCTATTCATCTGTTGAAGGGCATCTTGGTTCTTTCCACAGTTTGGCAACCGTGGCCATTGCTGCTATAAACATTGGGGTACAGATGGCCCTTCTTTTCACTACATCTGTATCTTTGGGGTAAATACCCAGCAGTGCAATTGCAGGGTCATAGGGAAGCTCTATTTTTAATTCCCTGACGAATCTCTACACTGTTCTCCAAAGTGGCTGCAGCAACTTGCATTTCCACCAACAGTGTAAGAGGGTTCCTCTTTCTCCACATCCTCTCCAACACACGTGGTTTCCTGTCTTGCTAATTTTGGCCATTCTAACTGGTGTAAGGTGGTATCTCAATGTGGTTTTGATTTGAATCTCCCTGATGGCTAGTGATGATGAACATTTTTTCATGTGTCTGGTAGCCATTTGTATGTCTTCATTGGAGAAGTGTCTGTTCATATCTTCTGCCCATTTTTTGATATGATTATCTGTTTTGTGTGTGTTGAGTTTGAGGAGTTCTTTATAGATCCTGGATATCAACCTTTTGTCTGTACTGTCATTTGCAATATCTTCTCCCATTCCGTGGGTTGCCGCTTTGTTTTGTTGACTGTTTCCTTTGCTGTGCAGAAGCTTTTGATCTTGATGAAGTCCCAAAAGTTCATTTTCGCTTTTGTTTCCTTTGCCTTTGGAGAAATATCTTGAAAGAAGTTGCTGTGATCACCAAGACAGCATGATACTGGCATAAAAACAGACGCATAGACCAGTGGAACAGAGTAGAGAGCCCAGATATGGACCCTCAACTCTACGGTCAAATAATCTTCGACAAAACAGGAAAAAATATCCAGTGGAAAAAAGACAGTCTCTTCAATAAATGGTGCTGGGAAAACTGGACAGCTATATGTAGAAGAATGAAACTCGACCATTCTCTTATACCGTACACAAAGATAAACTTGAAATGGATAAAAGACCTCAACGTGAGACAGGAATCCATCAGAATCCTAGAGGAGAACATAGGCAGTAACCTCTTTGATATCACCCACAGCAACTGTTGCTATTACTATTTTGAACAAACTGATGAAACTTCTTTTAACGTTTCTTGTAAGGCAGGTCTGCTGGCAACAAATTCCCTCAGTGACTGTTTGTCTGAAAAAGGCTTTATTTCCACTTTCACTTTTGAAGAATAATTTCGCAGGATGCAGAATTTTGGGTTGGTGGGTCTTTTCTCTCACCATTTAAAATATTTCACATCACTCTCTTCTTGTTTGCTTTTCTGAGAAGTAGGATATAGTTCTTCTCGTTGCTGCCCCGTAGGTAAGGTGTTGCCCTCCCACCACCTACCCCCCGCCCCGGCATCTTCCAACATTGTTTTCTTTATCTTCAATTTTCTACAGTTTGACTGTGATATGCCTAGATGTAGTTTTTGGGGGGTGTTTATCCTGCCAAGTGTTCTTTGAGTTTCCCAGGTCTGTGGTTTAGTGTCTGACATTAATTTAGGGAAGTTGTCAATCGTTACTGCTTTACATATTTCTGCTGTTCCTTTCCTTCTAATATTCCCATTACAGCTTTTGTGGGCGTTGCAAAGTTCGTGGATATTCTGTTTCTTTTTTCTTTCTGTCCTTTTTTTTCCCTCTTTGCTTTTCAGTTTGGGATATTTCTACTGTCGTATCAAGAGCAGAAAGATATTCTTTCCTCAGCTTTATACTACTGAGGCCAACAAAGTAATTCTCCATTTCTGTTACAGTGTTCTCTCTAACATTTCTTCTTGATTCTTAGAATTTCCATCTCCTTGCTTACATTACCCATCAGGTCTTGCCTATTGTCTACTTTCTCCAGTAGATATTTAAAATTTCATTTTAAATTCACAGTCTGATAATTACAACATTCCTGTCACATCTGAGTCTTGTTCTGATTCTTGCTCTGTCTCTTCAAACTGTGTTTTTTGCACCAGCTAGAAGTACCAGTACAATGTTGAGTAGAAGGGGTGAGAGAGAATATTGTTCTCTTGTTCGTAAAATAGGGGGCAAGCATTCCATCTTGAACACTGAGTACAGTATTAGCTAAGGGTTTTTGGTAGATGTCTTTTATCAGGTTGAGGAAATTCCTTTCTATTCCTATTTTATTGAGTGTTCAATTTTATCAAATCCTTTCTCTGTATCTATTGAGATGAATGTATTGGTTTTCTGTTTAAGTTTATTAATATGGTGACTTACAGTGATTGATTTTGAAATACTAAACCTTGCATTTCTGAGATAAACCTCACTTGGTTATGGGGTTATTTTTTTCTTTTACATATTGTTGTATTTAATCTACTAAAGTTTTGTTTGGAATTTTTGCATCTCTTTTCATGAAGCCTAATGGGATGAGTTGCCTGCCTGTCATGGCAGACCACTTTACCTGTTGAGATTTTATTTTCCTGTTTGTGAAAGGAAGAGGCTCGATAAATGATTTATCCATTATTTTCCATTATGATGGAAAATAGTCTTTTCTGTAATTCATATTTTTCCATGGTTAACATTTATGTTAATTAATCTTTTAAAATTATTTTATGTATATTTTATTATATGTAAAAGCACAATAGCATAAGTATATTAATAAGTGATAGATATACATATATTGATGGTGACTGCTCAAAACATTTTAAATGAAGGGGTATTTGGTCAAAAACTTATGGAAAATGCTGCTGTATATAATTCTCCTTACTAGCAGGGCTAGGCTTTCTCATAAGCCTCAGTCTTTCCCACCCAGGACACTTTGCTATTATTGTTAGTCTTTGAGGTTGCTTTGGACACTTACATAAAACCTCGTTTCATCCTTAAAATAGTCCTGTAGGCAGACCTATTAGTTAACTCGAGATCGCAGACCTAATTAAGGCAGAGCTGGAATTAAGACCTAAGTCTGTCTGATTCCAAATCTGATATTCTGTCTTTTAAAACTTAGATGAGGGGCACCTGGGTGGCTCAGTCATTAAGCATCTGCCTTTGGCTCAAGTCATGATCCCAGGGTCCTGGGATCAAGCCCTGCATCAGGCTCCCTGCTTGGTGGGGAGCCTGCTTCTCCCACTCCCCCTGCTTGTGTTCCTGCTCTATGTCAAATAAATATATTTAAAACAAAACAAACTTAGATGAAGGGTACCTGGTGCCTCGTACGGTTAAGTGTCTGACTCTTGATTTCAGCTCAGGTCATGATCTCAGAGCCTGGGATTGAGCTCTGTGTCAAGCCCTGTGTCGGAGTCCGCTTGAGGTTTCCTTCCCTCTCCCTCTGCCCCTCTCCCCAAATAAACAAATGAATCTTTTAAATAAATAAACAAACAAATAAATAAAACTTTAAATGAAATTGTAATTATGAAAATTTTAAATAAACCAAAATGTATAGAAATTGGAAGACACCATATACCCACTTCCCAGAAGTAACAAATGTTAACATTTTTTCCTGCATTTTATTTTTATCTGTTTTTAAAAAATAAACAAGAAGTGGATATGTAGCTAAAGCCCCCTCCTTCAGTGTGTCTTTCCCTTACCAGTATCAATATGTGTATATGATCCCCATGGTTAATTTTTTTCCACATACAAATGTATCCATAAATAATTTATAGTATTGTTTTAGGCATTTAAAAGTGTACATAGCAGTACAACACTAATATATATATCATATGGTGATTGAAAACAAGTAGAAAAGGGATATATGTATATACGTACCTATATAAAAATATATACATGTACATATAGATATGTATACATATATATATCCCTTTGCTACTTGCTATTTTCAATCACCATATGATGATGAGATATTTCCATGTCAGTATATGTAGATCTAGTTTGCATACTCTCCTTGTTTTATGGTATTCTGTTTTATGAATAAACTACAGTTTATCAATGTCTTTTTTTATATTTATTAAAAATTTTTGATCATTTTATTTGGTTTTTTTCATATGGTAAGTGTACTCTTTAATCCCCACCCCCTATTTCACCCATCTGCCTGCCCACCTCTCTTCTAGTAATCATCAGTTTGTTCTCTATTGTTAAGAGTCTGCTTCTTCCTTTGTCTCTCTCTCTCTCATTTTTTCCCTTTGCTCATTTGTTTTGTTTTTTTAAATTCCACATATGAGTGAAATCATATGGTCTTTGTCTTAATCCAACTGACTTATTTCTCTTAGCATTATACTCTCTAGCTCTATCCGTGTTGTTGCAAATGGCAAGACCTCATTCTTTTTTATGGCTGAATAATATTCCATTATGACCTTTTTTTTTTTTTTTTTAAGGATTTGTTCTCCATTTCTTGAGAGAGATAGAGAGAGTAGGCAGAGGAAGGAGCAGAGGGAGAGGGACAAGAGACTCTGTGCTGAGTGTGGAGCCCTTCGCAGGGCTTGATCCGACAACCCTGAGATCATGACCTGAGCCGAAATTTTCGGAGTCAGACACTTAACCTAGTGAGACACCCAGGCTCTCCTATTTATCTACTTTTTTTTTTTTTTTAAGTTTTGTATATTTCCTTGAGAGAGAAAGAGAGAAATAGAGAGTGGGGAGAAGGCAGAGGAAGAGAATCTTTAGATAGACTTTCCCCTGAGCACAGAGCCCTACATCGGGCTCCATCTCACAATCCTGAGATCATGACCCAAGCCAAAATGAAGGGTCAGCTGCTCCACCAACTGAGCCACCCAGGCGCCCCTGTCCATTCATCTACTGATGGATATTTGGGCTACTGCCATAGTTTGGCTACTGTAAATCATGCTTTCAGTTTCTTATTATATTAGTTTCTTAGGGCCACTGTATCAAATTACCACAACTAAGGGGCTTAAAACAGTGGAAATGTACTCTTATGGTTTTGGAGGCCAGATGTCTCAAATCAGTATCACAGAATGTGATCAAGATGTCAGCAGGGTCATCATGGTACCTCTGGAAATTCTGTGGGAGAATGGGATCCTTGCTTCTTCCAGTGGTTGCTGGCATTCCTTGGCTTGCAACCACATTGCTTCAATCTCTCCCTGTGCCTTCGCATCACCTCCTCCTACTGTGTGTGTGTATGTGTGTGTGTGTGTGTGAAATATCTCTCCTCTTCTTTCTTCTAGGGATATATGTGACAGCAATTAGGGTCCACCTGGATAATCCAGGATAATCTAGGGTTCAAGATCCATAGTTTAAGATCCATAAATTAGTCACATTTGCAGAGACTCTTTTTCCAAGCAAAGTAATGTTTACAAGTTCCAAAGATCAGAACCTGATATCTTTGGGAGTCATCCTTCAATCTTCTACCGCTTATGAATAGCTGTATTTCTCTTACAAATAGCCACAAGGGAACACCTTTGTACATGTCTCTGTAGCTATGTGCTGGTTTCTCTAGAATAGGAACATAGAAGTAGAATTGCTGGGCTATAGACTGTATCTTCAACTTTACTAAAGAAGTTAAATTATTCCTTGAAGTGATAGTACCAATATGTATTTTTATACCTTGTGTATTACTCATTTTTCTGTTGGGATTTAGTCTTATTGCTTTGTTCTTGATACATTTTGGACGTGAGTTGCTTATGTACATTACAGACATATTCTCTATCTGGATTTCTCTTTGCACTTTCCGTATGGTGTCTTTTGCCATGTGGAAGTTTAAAATTTTAACTGTAAATCATTTTATCCACTCTTTTTCTTTACGGTTTTTTCATTTTGCATCCTCTTTAAGAAACTACAAATACTATATGGGTTGCCAGTCTTCACAGCACCATGCATTGAGTAAACCTGTCCTTTTCCCAGTGGTTTGTGTTGACATTTCTGACCTATTTCTTGGGCCCATATCCATATGAATCAGTCTCTAGGCTCTCCATTTTGCTAAATTCATCAGTACCACCGGTTTTAATTTGTTACCGTAGCATCGTAACAAGTTGTGATATGCAGCGGCGTTCTAATCTTTCTTCTTCTGATTATTCCTAGGCCTTGAATTTTCCATATCACTTTTATGACCACTTTTTCTAGTTCTTTAGAAAGCCAGATTGGATTTTGACTGGAATTTTGCTGAATTTATAGATTAAAGGAGGGGCGTAATTGCTGTATTCTGAAACAGAGATTTCCTGTCTGTGAGGCAAACGTGATAACCACTACACTACGGAAATGCGGCTCATTTCCTGTCTGTGAATATGGTATATCTTGTTTTATAATATAGTTTTGTTGCCGTTGCAAAGATTGTCTTTTCACTTTAAAGTTACATTTCTAATTGGCTGCTTCTGGTATATATGAATGTTACAGACTTTTGTATTTGATCTCATTTTTTCTTTTGAGTTCTGTAGATACTTTTGGATTCTATTTTGGGCCATATCCCATAAACTGCAAATAATGACAGACTTGCCTCTTCCCTTTTAATCTTTATGGTCTTTTCTTTCTTTCTTTTTTTCTTCTTTCTTTCCTTCTCTTTCTTTCTTTCTTTTTATTATATCAGCTAGGAGCTGCAATGATGCAGTATATGAAAGAAGTAGTAATAGAAGATGTCCTTATCTTCTTTCCTGACTTTAAAAAAAAATAGTTATTTCTAATATTTCACCATTATGTACTCTACTTGTCCTTGGTTTTTGGTAGATTGCAAACATTTTATTTCAGTTCTTCACATCTTTGTTCATAAAGGAAATAGGCCTAGTAATTTTTCTTTTCTCATACTGGCTTTGTCCATTTTATATATCCATGTTTTATAACATTCTCATAAAATGAGTTTCAGAACATTCACTCTGTTTTTCAGAACAGTTTGTAAAAGGTAGGTATTGTCAGTTCTCTGAAGGTTTTGTTGAAGTTGCTTGTAAAAGCACATAGCCCTTCCTTTTTTTCTGGGGGTAGATTTTTAACTAATGATTCACTTTCTCTATGGATAATACATCTTATTCCAGATTTATATTTCTCCATGGGTTAGAAAACTATATCTTTTTGAGAAACTTTTTTCATTTTGTCTAGTTTAAAAGTTTTATCACCTTTTCAGCTCTCTCACTGTTGATCTGTGCCTTCCCTCTTCTTTTAAAATCAATTTTACTAGAATTCTTTTAAATTTTCTTTTTTTTTTTTTTTTTAAGATTTTGCTTGTTTATTTGAGAGAGCAAGCACGCATGAGCTGGGAGTGGGGGACAGAGGAAGAGAGAGAGGGAGAAGCAGACTTTCCACTGAGTAGGTAGCTGAATGCAGGGCTCCATCCCAGGACCCTGGAACCTTGATCTGAGTTGAAGGCAGATGCTTAACCAACTGAACCACACAGGCAACACTTTACTAGAGTTTTTTTATTTGACTAGTTTTAAAAGTAACATTTCAATTGTTAACCCTCTTTATTTTTGCTTTGTTTTGTATTTCATTATTTCCTCCTCTTGTTTTTATTATGCCCTTTCTATTTTCCTTTGTGTTTATTTTCTAACTTCTTGCATTGGTCATTTGTTTCACTGATTATCAGTCTTCATTCTCTAAGAAATACACTTAAGGCTGAGTGTGTTTATTGTCCTTTGTATGCAAATAGTTCCTAATATTGGCCACTTAATTATTTTTAAATTTCCAATTGTGTATGAGGTTAGCTTTTAGTTCTTGATTTCTCTCTTTATTGCATTTAGTTAGAGAATATGGTTTGCATGACACTGATTCTTTGATATTTATTGAGACTCACTTTGTAACTCTGAGACTAAATGTTATTTTCTGAAATTTATTTTTCTCTTACTTTTGAAGTTTAACTGGGTTAATACTTCTAGATTTATAATGATCTTCCCTTGACCTTTTGAAGATTTTCCATTGTCTTTTGCCCTCCATTGTGGTTATTGGTTAAGTCTCTTAATACAATTGCTCCTCTGTAGTGGTAGGTCTTTTTTTTCTCAGATTGCCTTTCTCTTTGTTTTTGGTGTTCTGTAGTTTCATTACAGTGTATCTTGGGACTATTTGTAGCTGTTCGGTTTGAAAACTATTGTGAGCCATTGTCTCGTCAAATGCCTTCTATAGTCCATTCTGTTTTCCTCCTCAAACTCTCAATATGTTCTTTGTCTCTTAACTTCTTGTCACACTTCTCTTTCTTCTCCATGCCTTTTAACCTCTTGTTCATTCTTTTCACTTATTTTTCATTTTGTGCTACATTCTTGGAATTTTCTTTAAATCCATCATCCAGTTCATTGATTCAGTAACTGTACCTTACAGTTCCTGTAAGTGTTTATTTAGTGTTGTGTGTGTGTGTGTGTGTGTGTGTGTTCAATATTTCTGTTATTTCTCGCGGCATCTTGTTCTTTTCTTATGATCTCTTCTGTTTTCTCTCTTTAATACTTCTTTTCTCTTTAAAGATTTTTTATTCATTTATTTGAGAGAGAGAGAGAGAGCATGTGCATGAGCAGGGGGAGGTGGGGAGAGAGAAACAGACTCCCTGCTGAGCAGAGAGCCCATCGTGGACCTCTGTCCTATGACCGTGAGATCATGACCTGAGCCGAAGGCAGATACTTAACTCACTGAGCAACCAAGACATCTCTCTTTAATAATTCTAAACATAATAATTTCATAGTCCATTACCAAATTTTGTTCTATTGTCCCACATACATGGGGTACTTACCTTTCTGTTTATCTGCTGACTCTAACTCATGGTGGATCATTTCCTTTTATGTTTTCTAAGCTTATCTTAAACTGTACTTCCTTCCCACACTACAGGGTTCCTTTGCTCTTTGGGTTAGCCCTTCAGAGTAGTTTTGTTTTGTTTTAAACCCTCTTAGTTTGAACTAACTCTAGACTTACAGAAATGTTTCCAAAATATTACAGAGAATTCCCATATACCCCTTACCCAGCTTTTCCTAATGATAACATCCAACCATAGTGCAGTTATCAAAACCAGGAAATTAACACTGGGACAACACTATAAACTAAATAACTTATTTGAATTTCACCAATTTCTTTCTCTAATGTTCTTCTATCTCAGGATTCTATCTGGGATTCCACATTGCATTAGTTGCTTTTTCTTAGTTTTCTGTGATCTATAACATTTCAATTTCAGTCTTTCTTTACCTTTTTTTTTTAAGATTTTATTTATTTATTTGACAGACAGAGATCACAAGTAGGCAGAGAGGCAGGCAGAGAGAGAGGAGGAAGCAGGCTCCCTGCTGAGCAGAGAGCCCGATGTGGGGGCTCGATCCCAGGACCCTAGGATCATGACCTGAGCTGAAGACAGAGGCTTTAACCCACTGAGCCACCCAGGTGCCCCTTTACCTTTTTTTTTTTTTAAGATTTTTATTTATTCATTTGAGAGAGAGCACAGAGGGAGAGGGACAGGCTGACTGTGCTGAGCAGGAAGACTGACGCAGGGCCCTATCCCAGGACCCCCAAGATCATGACTTGAGCCGAAGGCAGATGCTTAACCAACTGAGCCACCCAGGCACCCCAGTCTTTCTTTGCCTTTTATGAACTTGATATTTTTGAAGAGTATTAATCAGTTATTTTGTAGAATGTCCCTCAATTTGGAGTTGTTGCATGTTTTCTCATGGTTGGAGTAAGATTATACACTTTTGAATACTACAGAAATGACATACCCTTCTTAGGGCATCATATCAAGGGGCTGATGATGGCAAAATGTCTTACTACTGGTAATATTGGCTTTGATCACTTGACTAAGGCCGTGTTTACCAGATTTCTCCACTGTAAAGTTGCTCATCTTTCCTTTTATAGTGAACGAATACCTTGAGAGAATTGATTTGCAACTATGCAGATCCTGCTTTTCCTCAAACTTTTACTTACTAATTTTAGCATCCAGTACTAGAACCTTCAGAGTAGTTTTGATTTTACCCCTCTGGGTTGGCTTATAAACTGGACTTAATTTCATCTTAATTTCGATGTTAATTTATTGCCTTGGAGCATTCCACAGTAAATGGGTAAAATAAATTTATACTCCGAATTTTTATTTGGCAGAACATTGGCTTTGAGTTCTGCAAGATAACTTTTTTTTGGAGGGGGGGAGGGTGCTCAGAGACTCAGAAGAGAAAAGGTCCATTGTCATCTCCCTTGGCCAACAGTCAGAGTTCATTCATCCTTCTTTCACTCCAACTGAAGCCCTTTACAGTCCTAGCTTTGTGCCCAGGTTTTGTGTGTAGGCGTTCCAGATTGTTATCCTCCTTGGCCAGAGGCCTTGTCTCTTGTGCCTGAATGAGCATTAAAATCCAGGTTCTTACCTGTTAATCGTGCTTGATTCTCACTTCCCCCATGTGGTACCTTATTAGCTTGTACTACACCTTCCCCTCTGGCTGTCAGCTACCTCTTTGCTTTGGTACCTGCTACATTTTCTCTCCTTTTTCACAAGCTCAGCCAGGAGTTTAAGCTTTAATTGCCGCTTCGTCTACCATTTTGCCACACACAAACTCTCTGCCATGCCATATGGGCTCTCTAAAATTACACTAGAGAAAATACTGACTAGACACATTATGATTAATACCTGTGCTGCAGTGGATTTGGCTTTGCTCATGTAGGCCTAGTTAAAATCTGCTCCACTATTTAAAAATCTTAATAACTCTCAGGCTTTTCTCTTTCTATTTTGGAAGTATATCCATTCTTACAGCCTTGAGTTTTATGGGATGCTAGAAAAAATTCTTGGCATTTTAGAATAAATAAACCATATAATGTTGTGCCAAAACAGATAGACTATTTCTTATGTTTCTAAAGAGTGGAAAAAGGACCAACGCTTTTTCTGAGGTTTTATATATACATATATATTTATACTGTGTTTCTTTTATTTCTTTTTCCATGATTATATTCTTGTGGGAGTGGGTAAATCATTAACAGTGAAACGACTGTTTCATCCAAAATTCAGCGTTCTAATGGTCTCTTTTCTAAACGAAGTTTCTGTGAATAAAAGCATGGCGGCTGTGTGGCCATCTAGTTGGTAACAAATGACCAGACTAGTGCCACCCAAGCTTTCTTCTTTAATTAGAGTCCAACTCTCGTTTTAAAAAAGGAGAACAGTAACAAAATGCTAATTTTTTGTTCCATAGAGGGAGAATTAGGATGTAAAAATTATGGTAAACAGAGAGAACACTGCACAGCAGGGAGGGAATGACACTTGGGCCCCCACAGGGCATGTTCTGCCTGGCCATTTTTCATTCAAGTAAATTTTGCAACCCAATGGCCTGGGTGTGGAAGGCATGCCTCAGTGTAGTGTTTAACCATGTCCATTTTCACTCATTCATTCAGTAAACTATGTTAAACACCTACTCTGTGCCAGGCCCTGTGGTGGGTGATGGAGCTTCCGAGGTCAGTGAGCTGCCCTTGGAGAATGCCACCTTGTCTCTGAACCCCTACCACCTGCCATGGAACCTGACACTGCTGTTTCTGGGCTGTCCATTCTGGGTCATTCTCTTCCCATACTGTTTTGGAGGGGAGGGGGGGCCTGTCCTTTGCTGTCCAGCTTTCTCCCACCCCTGAAGACATGGTTCCGATTACTATTCTTAAGAAGTTCCTGACCACCCCAGTTGTCGGTGACCCCCTGCCTCTTTGACCTCATTGCATTTCCAGTCAGGGCCACTCAGCACATCTTTTCCTTGCCTCATGCACATCAGTCGAAGAATCGATGATTTAGTGAATGTATGGACAAAAGCAGTGCCTTTTGTTTGGATTCAGTTTTCACTCAGTAGTTAAGATCCTTTTGAAAGGGTATTCCTAGGCCAGTGTTGGCCTTTCTCGATGGACAATTCATTCTACCACCTCCTAGTAATTATAATGATACCTGATACTTACACGCTGCTGCCCACACAACAGGTTCTGTACTAACTGCTTTCTGTGTGACTCGTCCAACCCTCATAGTAGCCCTAAAAAGTAGATACTTTTATTATTTTCATTTTGCAGACAAGGTAGCTGGGACACAGAGAGCTTAAGGAACCCACCCAACATGGCTTACTGACTTGCAGAGCTGAGATTTGCACCAGGCGGTCTAGCAGTTTTGTCATGAGTTAAGATTTAGAGTAAAACTTGCTAGGTGTGACTCCTCGTTCTGCCCCTCTAATGCCTTACAGTCCTCACCTGTGAGATGAGAATAATTCAGGAGATTACTGGGGGAACTGAATGAGTTAAAGATATGCCAAACACCAAGCCAGTAAATACCCCATGACCATGGCCAGTAAATACCTCCACTCCCCTCACCGCTAGCCACGTGAAATTTCCATGTTCTGAGCCTGGAAAGCATGAGTATGCTCCTGGATGCCCCAGCAGCCTTGAGATCTTTGCTCTCACTCACTGAAATCTTTTGCCTCGCCTCTACCCTTTCTGGAGGGCTCTCTTCCACAATGGGGGTGATGGGGGTGAGGACGGGATGAGGAGTTGCAATGATGCAGGATCCCACAGAGGGGATGGAAAGAACCGTAGGAGAAGCTCACTACCCACCCCTCCCCACCTGGGACACGGAGGCCTCTCCTCGCTCTGGCTGTATCTGCTGCCACCATGGTGGTTCATCAGGCCTCCGGAAAGCTGAGGCATGAAGTGGCTGTGGCCAGCCCCTGCTGCTGGCCCCTGGGAGAGACCAGTGTGTGGCCTGGGAGGGACTGTGTTGAGTCCCCAGTACTGCCCAGAGTGGGGACCATGGCCCCAGTAGCAGTGGGTCAGTTAGGTTTGTGACTAACAACTAGCTTCCCTGTTTGGTTTTCTCTTGACTGACTTCCTGCTCATTTTTCCCTTCTTTTTTTTTTTTTTTTTTTTTTTTTTTGTCGAAATGTCAAACTGTGAACAGATTAACATATTTGTTTGATTTTTGATTTAGAGCCACGGAGGCTTTATCAGCATATGGATTTCTTGTATTACTCTGAAAACCGCTATATTTAGGCCTAATGTTCTATGGTTACACACTAGGATCCATTACATAATTTAAGCATGGGGTATTTAAAACAAGAAGCCAGGAACAAGTTCTCGTTATATTATCTGGATTAAAAAATGATTTCTCACTGACATGGCAACGTTTAAAAGTTCTGGTCACTGTCAAAGTGGAGGTGGGTGGCTGGCCTATGTTGGATCTGTGACTTCTGATTCAGATAAGCAATTTCACTGTCATCCCAGTGCTGCCTCTCCCAAGCTCAGAATTCTTCATAGAAGACCAAAACAAATCCAGAAATAGGCCTCTGCAATATGTAAGAAATTTTCCAACTTTGTATTTGGATAAAGAAGTAAATCATTGTGTTCATTAAAGTGCTTCTCCTTCTTTCTTTTCGGATTTACTTCCTGGCATAAGAGAGCCAGTTGCTTTAATGAGAATCTGTCAATTGAGCATGAGTCTACTCTAAGGCCTTTAGGTGACTAAGTGATCATAGGGAAGGGTCACAGTTAGAGATGTGCAGATTGTGACCTGCACAGCTCTGGGGACACCAAGCATGGAGAGCCTCTTTTGGAGTCCCTCTGTCAGTGGTTGGGGTATGGGGACAAGGCTCCCAGCTTTTACTCTGCCACTTAGCCTCTTCTTTCCCTGTCAGCCCCCACCCAAATTTGGCTTCTTGGTCTCCAAATCAAAAGCTTGTCTTCCTCCCCTTCTCCCTTCTTTCTTCCCTCCCTCTTGTCATGTTGACTTGGGCACGTTTATTGAGGGTGGATATGATTGGATCCCTCCTTTCTTTCATGGCTCCCTCCCCGCCCCCCACACTGCCCACCAATATGCACATGCCCTATCTGTGACAGAGCCTATCAAATTTGGTGAAGCACAACCACATATCAAACGCCCAGAATGTTCTAGAGACCTCTCTGTGAGGTTGTGTAAGCGGAGGGAAACTAAGCTCTGCAGTACAGAAGAAGCAATGTGGATTCCAAAAACGCTTTATCATAAAATTGGTTTTTGTTTAACTATTTTTAGGAGATAGTTATAGTCACAACCAGATGTATGATGGTCTCAGCAAGAGCAGGCCATTTTGAGCAGCAGACACACCAAAATCGGGAAAGAGTTGTGTTAAAAGGTCCAAAACACATTTTTTTCTGAATTAAAAATTAAACGGGCCATCATAGGAGACTAGACATTGCAGAAAACTCCATAGTAAGCCAGAGAACTTGCTTTAGAGATAACTCCCAAACAGGGTGATGTAAGAAAGGGATTAAGAGGATAAAAAAAAAAAAAGAGAGCGGGATTGGAGGGAGGGAGGGAACTAAAGGAATAATCAAAGATAATTATTTAAGAGAAATCCTTTTCTAAGCTAAAAAAAAAAAAAATCTGGAGATTGAGAGAATTCACTCTGTTTGAAGCAAAATACATGAGAAGAGATCACTAAATATCCCAGGGTAAAAATGTACAGGTCATATATAAGGAAAGAATCTCATAAAGAACATTAAAGCAAAACCTAAGCAAAGCTTAAAAAACATTACCACCACCAGCAGCAGAACCAAGGATCTAAAAAGCAAAAAGAATGAACACAATGAACAGGTAACAGAATGAACAGACAATGGAAGAAATCTTCAGTGCTTTGAGAGCAAATTGGACCCTGGTTGTTTGTTGTACATGGGGACAATCGAAATGTTTTTAAACCTTCAAGAAGACAAAACATAGCTTTACTCAATTTGAGTAAAAAAAATTACTCAAAGTAATGCATTTCTTTAATATGTTACCCAAGACCATGAAGATAAAATCAAAATTCAGTACTCGAGGAGGACATCTTATCTTAACAAATTGGAACAGCACTGGACCCTAAAACAAGTTTCTCTCTCTCTCTCTCTTTCTCTCTTACATACATACACACTATTATACATCCCAACTCCAAGGTAAAACGTTATTTCAAGAGGTGAATGATATTGTCACAGAAATTTAAAAGGATGATGACATGGATTATGCCACAGACAAAATAGCCAAGTCTTAGGAAGACAGAGTGGGGAAACAAAGGGCTGAATTCTAAACATTCCATCTTGTGAGTAAAATCTTATATTTCATCCTTATCTTTGGAACTTAGGTAGATGTAAGATTAAAATATTTTAGGGCAGTTTCAACTTCACCAAGATAGAATGGTAGAATCTAATCATTTCACAATGCATATGTATATGAAATCATCATGTTGTACACCTTAAATATATATAATTTTGTCTGTCAGTTATACCTCAGTAAAACTGGGGGATAAAAAAGGAATTCTGGGGAATGAGACTGGAGATTGGAACAGTGAAGAGATTCCTTATAGAATTTCTTGTACTTTTTGAAATTGTACTGTGACACATTCATTTCTGATATTAAAGCCTATTATTAAGAAAAAATATATACAGGGCACCTGGGTGGCTCAGTGGGTTAAACCTCTGCGCTCAGCTCAGGTCATGATCTCGGGGTCCTGGGATCGAGTCCCGCATCGGGCTCTCTGCTCAGCGGGGAGCCTGCTTCCTCCTCTCTTCTCTGCCTGCCTCACTGCCTACTTGTGATCTCTGACTGTTAAATAAATGAATAAATAAAATCTTTAAAAAAAAAAAAAGAAAAAATATATACAGACAAGCATAATGTTCCTTTTTAGAAAAAAAAAATTTGCAGAACTGAAGAACAAAGTACAGTCTTCATTGCAAAAGACAAATAGCAACAGATGTTATACATGAAAAACCGAAACTAAAAAATAAGATGACAGGGAAAATGAGTCCAAGAGAAGTCTTGACCATCAGTGTAAACTCCCTGATCACTGTTAGAACTGTTAGGACACGTTCCACCTGCCCAGGGTTGGCCTATGATCACAGCTCTTTTTCACTTGCCCATTTAATTTCTTGAGGTCTCATGGACCATATTACCAGGAATTCCTCTTGAGGAATATACCAGTGTATTCCCCCGAGACCTCTTCTCTACCCCTTCCCCCTTAGTTGTCCAGGAACCCCAGGAGGGTTACATCATCCAACGAAGATGAGACCATTGTCCAAAACCATTGCTGTGGCTCCCCGCAGTCACAAGGCTGCTGTGGGAGGCTGTTCTGCCAGGCTCATGGGTGCCATTGAGCTATGCAGAAAGTCAACGTTTCGGTTTTGCTGCTATTTTAAGTTGGGAGAGACATGATCATGTCTATAAAGGCAAGGGGAGAGGACCAATAGGGACCAAGAAAGCAAAGACACAGATGACAAACTGGGCAGTTGATGGATCAGTGAGCAGTTAAGGATGGGTCGAGACTCAGGTATGCCTTTTGCCATTCCCTCCAATGGATGTTTCAAACGTTCTCTCTTTTCACCATTTTCCTCCCACTCATGGTACAAAACCTCATCTCCAGGCTCACAGAGGATGTAGAGGTCCCTCCGAAGATACAGACCTCCTCCATGTCCCTGCATCCATAATTTGGCATTCTTCCTTTCTCATCTCAGTAGAAAAGGTGTCCCCCCTGCTCTTCAAAGCTAGCTTTCATGATGGCCTTGTCTTGGCAAGAGACCTGGAGCCCATCCTTGGCTCCATCCTCTTGCCCCATTGCCTCTGCACCAGCACAGCCCTCACTGGTGTGCCAACCCTCACGTTGCTTTCTGAGTGCTCTGACATCCAACTCTCTGTTCATATTGCCCTCTTGCTCAAGGCTCAGGAGATTCCCTTCACCTGCAGAAGAAAACCCAGATGCCCTAACATGGCACCTCATGTGCCTTTCGTGATTGGACCCCACCTGCCAGCTCTCTAACCCCTTGTTCCTTGTGTTCCTTGTGTTCTAGTTATCCCAAGAATCCTGACCATCTGGGTTCATATCTTGGCTTCACCACTTACTAGCTGTAGGCCCTTGGGCAGTTTGCTGAATCTCTCTGGGCCTTAGTTTCTCATCCATAAAATGGGGATAATCAGGAACGTCTGGGTGGCTTAGTAAGTTAAGCATCTGCCTTTTGCTCAGGTCATGATATCTGGGTCCTGGGATGGAGCTCTGAGGAGGGTTCCCTGTTCAACAGGAAGTCTCCTCCTTCCTCTCCCTTTGCCCCCGCCCCTCATGCTATCTCTCTCTCAAATAAATAATCTTCAAAAAAAATGGGGATAATCAAAGTTCCTGCTTAAAGGGTTGCTGTGGGAGAGATGAGTTCCTGCTTATGAAATAGTTGGATTAATGGATGCCTTCATGCATAAACATGAATATATAGTTAAGCACATTTTTTTTTCTTTTTTAAAGATTTTATTTATTTATTTGACAGAAAGAGACAGAGAGCAAGCACAAGCAGAGGAAGTGGGAGAGCGAGAAGCAGGCTTCCCATTGAGCAGGGATCCCGAGGCAGGGCTCAATCCCAGGACCCTGGGATCATGACCCAAGCCGAAGGTAGATGCTTCACAACTGAGCCATCTAGGCGCCCCCTATAGTTAACCACCTTCCCCAATCTGACAACACAGTACAGTAGAACCATCTGAACACTAGCGCTAAGCCCTTGGTAAATGTGAGCTCCTGTTGTCGAGTCTTTGTACAGCTCCTCAGATGTACTGTCCTCTTGTTCTCCTTGAACCCTTAAGGATACCGTTCTTTCTCCCATTCCTCCAACCTCCTTCCCCTTCTTGCCCTACTTCTGTGACTGGTAAATTGTCAGTCATCTTCAGGCTCTGCTCCATTACCATCTCTGTTATGAAGCCTTCCTTATTTCCCCCTACATGTATATACATGCCAGACTGGATGTGGGGGTACTCCTCTAAGCTTCTAGACATATCTTTATTGCAACCCCCCCCCCCACCGTTTTTTACTTTGTTGACTTGGTTTTCCTTTTGGTTGGTGAAGAACTCTAGGGTGCAGTCATTGAGGGCTGGGGATTGAATCTAGTTCATTCCTCTCTTATTCTCTTGTCAGTTGATGTTTCCTGACGTGGAGTAAGTACTCAATTAACTTTTGTCAAGTGAATGAATGAATCCATAGGTGAGGGCATGTTCAGACAGAACACAATGGAAGATAGATAATTTCTTAGCAAATAAGACATGCTCAAGTTTATTAGTAATCAAATCATTATTAATTAAAATGAGACATCATTTTTACCTGTGGAATTAGGGAACACTTTTAAAAATAATAATATCTATTCCCATGGACTTTCTCTCATTGCTGGTGGGAGAGTGAAAGCAACTTAATGCCATGTATCAAGATTTTTTAAAATGTCCTTTTTTTTTTTTTTTGCCCACCTGATTGTACTTCTAGGACACTATCCAAAGGAAATTATTTTACTTACATATTTATTTATATTTTTAAAAAGAAAAAAATTACTTTAGATGTCAACTAAAAAATATGTGAGGAGGGTACATAGTTGTTTCAAAATTATTTTGTGAGTAAGCAAGCCAAAAAAAAAAAGATCACTGCTTCTGTCTCTGGTGCCCATTCCCTACCCTATACCACAAGACAGCCAGTCTCTTCCTTCCTCTGTGGTCAAAGGAAATAATTTTAAATACAGACAAGTGTTTACACATGAAGATGTTCATTATGACATTACTTACATAAAAATTTGAGAAAAACCTCCAAAATATCCAATAGGGTGGTTTAGCATTTTTGTTTCAGAAGAATATGTGATAACAGGGAATGTATTAGTTAAATGAAAAAAAAGGCCATAAAATGTGTTCACAGATATTAAGAAAAAGAAAAGGCAATTAAATACCCACGCATAGAAAAGAGACTGCAAGGAAGTATACCAAAATGTTTACTTACTGTTATTTGGGCAGTAGGAATTTGTTTGGCTTTTTTTCTTGCTTTTATTACTAACCAAATTCTCTATATTTAGACATGTGTTCCTTTTATAATGGAGTAAAGCCAATAAAGTCTATATTTTAGTGTGTGTGTTCAGGAAGAATTAGGACTGATTGTATTCTATTTGATATGTTTTGATATTAGTAAGTCTTGAATTACTAAATTGATTGTAAACACCTGGAGGGCACAGACCTAGTCTTGTTGAGCCCATTGTTCGATCAATAAATACCTGTGGGCTTCTATGGGGGTGGCCTTCCATGTAAGGCCTTGCCCATTGTCGCAGGGACCAAGATGGCCTCTAAAACATCTAGCAACCAGTGAGAAAGAGTTAAAAACAAAAAGCCAAACAAGTGAGGTTGGCTTGGAGACAAATTATCCTTGAACACAGGATGGGTGTTAGCCAAAAGGAAGGTGCTAGAAAACGAATAGCTTTGCTTATAAATTAAATGAATATTCATTCCTTTCTGCCCACATTGCAAGTTAGGCACCATCATCTACACTTTTTATTTGCTGCTACCAAAAAATCTTGACATAATTTAAGGAACAAAAAACACTGTTGTCCTAGCCTCTTTCAATGTTAATTGAATGGTATTGTGCCAGATTGTAAAAGAATGATAGAGGAGTGGCCTTTAAGGGTTTCTCAAATTGCACCTCTATGAGGAATATTGTTAATAATCCACAGCAATTGCTCTTAACAACATGAGAATATCTCATTTTTTGTTTGGCTACACTTAAACAGCCCCAGAGTTGAGTGCACCAAGACATACTGAATTTCAAACTAAATAAATCAAAATTACCATGTACATTCCACTACATGTCAAAACAGGAAAAGCCATAGTATTTGATGTGAAATGAAGATTAGAAGAGCAATAGAGAGAAAACTAGAAGCCTGCTTTCAGTTGGAATAAGAAAACAGGGTCAGTGATTTTCAATGCAGATCTACTTCTCTTGGAGAAAACATATAAAAAAAATCAATTTACAATGCAGATGAATTTGGCAGTAATTATGATACTGTCAAAAGATTCTTTAGTTTCCAGAGGACTTATTTCAGAGTCCATGGTGCTTGCCTGTCATTAAGAGTTTGACAGGAATCAGAGGAATTTAAAGCTAAAATGTTAGGTGCCATTGTCAATTTAAAAAATGACCAAGAGGAGGATAGAGCATCTTTGTATGTAACAGGATGAAAAGGGGTGCCTAATTTGATTTCTAAGAATTAAGCAGTTTCTCAAATATATACATTATCTAAAGAAAGGCACACCTGGAACTCATTTACTTTATTACTTCAGACTCAATCCTGACTATGACTAATTAAAACAAGTGTACCATGTTCCTTTTACATTGTGCAGATAAATTCTGTGACTTTAGTCATCAGAAACATTTCACATTTTTCTAAGATAAACTTGCTTCAGAGAAGTAACTCTTTCAGTTCAATATAACTTGAAAATATCTCCATTGTGGGATTATGAGAGAAATACAAATTGTTATCATTTATTGGGCATTCAGGGTTCCAGGCACTAATGCTAAATGTTTTTTTATACCTTGCTAACTTAACCCTTGATTTTCATTTATTCAGCCAACTACTTACTATAGAAATATTTCTATGTTCCAGGAGCTCTTTAAAGTGTTGGAGATTCAGCCATGAACAAAATAGTAGTGTTCTCTGTGGAGCTTATGTTCTAGTTGGGGGACAAAGACGATATACGATAAGATATATCGTATATAAGACAATAAGACGATAAGAAAGTAAATGATATACCAGGCTGGCATACGATGAATGCTACTGAGGAAAAGAAAGCAGAGAAGGGGTTAGGGAATGCCAGATTTGTGGAGCGAGGGGGTCACAGTTTTAAAAAGAATGGTCAGAGAAGGCCTCATGGAGAAGATGACACCCAAGCAGATGTGAAGATGCCCTACAGGAGGTAAAGGACCAAATCAGGGAACTGTCTTGGGGAAGAGCCTTTTAGGTAGAGGGAGCAGCAATTGTGGAGACCTTAAAGCTACAATGTACCTGGCTTGTTTGAGGAAAAGCAAGGAGTGCAGTATGGCAGGTAGAGAGGGAAAGGGGATGAGGCCCAAAAGATAGAAAAGGGGACATCTCATCAGACATCACATAATGAGACTTTTGGGTTCTACTTCAGGAGAGATGGCAAGCCCCTCAGAGGGTTTTAAACAGAGGTATGACATGACCAACGAAGCCGATGGTCTTGTCCAGTTTTACAGGTAAGAAACAGAACTTGGGAGAAGTTAGGTAATTTACCAGAGTTATTATGTGTTAGTGAATTAGTGGGGCTAGAATTTTAATCTAGGTCTATGTAATTCAAAAGCTCATACTTTTCCCATTAAACCACAACTGCACCTCCCAATTGCAAAGAGGTTTATGACCCAGGCTGGAGTAGGTGATTTTCTTAGTCTGGACTTGACTTCGTGTTTCCCTTTTCTCTGTAGTTCTTTGGCTTCTCTGGCAAGGCTACCACGTCACACAACTCCAAGGGGACACCATTTATACCCTAAGTCTATAAATGTATTCCCATCTGGACAGTGTCCAGATGAAGTGACCATATATCATGACCTTGTTCTCCAATGAGAACATAAATGGTTTTGAACTACAGTTAGGCTGGTAGCAAAATCCATTTGGTCAGACATTTGTCCTGGCCCCACTCTGAAGCATCTCACCGTCTCTCCTTCCTCTGACACATACTCTACCAGCTGTTTCTACCACCTTCTACTCACTGTCTGGCAACACACTGGTCCAACAGTATGGCTGGCTGGCATGTCAGTGACAGAAAGGCAGGGTTTTCTGTTCTGCGTGGGCAGCTCAGGCCCACAGTTTATAAGAGAAAGCCTGAGGGACTATAGGACGTCAGCATGTATGTCTGGCTTCTGATTAGTAAATTGTCATCAAAATTGTTGCTTGGTTTAATTTAGGCTGAACCAGATTTTCTTATAAGCCTTAGAGCATAGAGCTTCTATTCTTGAGCCCTTGTTTAGTTGAAGCTAATTTTTTTTTAAGTTGGTAGGAAAGTTCTTGCTTAGACTTTACCGATTCAACGTGTAAGGAAATACCCTGAGATTCAGAGATTTAAACTGAAGTTTTTATTCATTGTTACTTGAGTGGGTGACTTTAATGGAATTATATCTTGTAAAACTGCTTAGTATTTCATGTGTCAGAATTCTGCCTGGTTACTTCAATACCCTAGAGCAGTTTGGCATTATTTTTTGACACTTATGACTTTAATTATAAAAACTAAGAGAAAATCATGGCAGCATCCCTTAAAGGATTAACCAAATAATACTGTGATGATCCATATAAAATATTATTGCCAGGAACATAGTACAATGCTGAGTAAAGGCAAAGATGATTGCCATTTTGAGTTTTTTTTTTAAGATTTTATTTATTTATTTGACAGAAGTAGGCAGAGAGACAGAGAGAGAAGGGGAAGCAGGCTTCCCGCTGAGCAGAGAGCCTGATGCGGGGCTCGATCCCAGGACCCTGGGATCATGACCAAAGCCGAAAGCAGAGGCTTTAACCCACTGAGCCACCCAGGTGCCCCCCATTTTGAGTTTTTAAGATCAGCACTAGTAATCACAGAACACCAGATCAGTACAGTGAAAGCTCCTTTTATTTTATTTTTTTTAAAGATTTTATTTATTTATTTGACAGAGAGAGATCATAAGTAGGCAGAGAGGCAGGCAGAGAGAGAGAGGAAAGGAAGCAGGCTCCCCACTGAGCAGAGAGCCCAATGCGGGGCTCGATCCCAGGACCCTGGGGTCATCACCTGAGCCGAAGGCAGAGGCTTTAACCCACTGAGCCACCCAGGCACCCCTAAAAGCTCCTTTTAAAATGAATTTTCAGGGGTGCCTGGGTGGCTCAGTTGGTTGAGCAACTGCCTTCGGCTCAGGTCATGATCCCGGACTTCCAGGATTGAGTCCCACATCGGGCTCCCAGCTCTTTGGGGAGTCTGCTTCTCCCTCTGATCTTCTCCTCTCTCATGCTCTCTCTCACTCATTCTCTCTCAAATAAATAAATAAAATATTAAAAAATAATAAAATGAATTTTCATTTCCCTTAAATGAAGGGGCAGGAAGCACCAAGATCTGACTTTGCTCTCAGGTCATATTTCAGGTTCACTCTGAAGGTTTATGTGAGGAAGGGCTATGTGTGGTGGAAGTTGGATCTTTGTTTTTATGGCTGTTGCTAGCAAAAATAGAATATGCAGAAAACCGTGTGGTGGGTCCTCAGTAGGTTAAATACAGAATTCCTAAGTGACCCAGCAGTTTTACTCCTGAATGGATACACCCCCAAAGTTGAAAACAGGCATCCAAACTAAAACTTGTACATGAATGTTCACAGCAGCACTATTCACAAGAGCCCAAGGGTAGAAACAACCCAGACGTCCATTGATGCATAAGAGATACCCAAAATGTGGCACATTCATATAATGGTATATAACTCAGCCCCAAAAAGGAATGAAGTACTGATACAGCCTGGATGTGAGCACGAAAACATCCTGCCAAGCAGAAAAAGCCAGACACAAAAGACACTTCTCCATGATTCCGTTTCTAGGAAATATCCAGAACCCACCAATCTGCAGAGATGGTAAACAGATTAGTGGTTGCCAGGTGGGGAGAGGGCAGGGAAGAAGGAAGAAAGGAGAGTAATGAAAATGTTTTGTAAGAGACAGACGTGGTGGTTGCCCAGCATTGTGAATGTGTTAAACACAACCAGCGGTACGTTGTATGTTCTGGCTATTTTTACCACAATCCAAAATAAGGCAGGGTAAGAAGATCCCTTGCTCTTGGTGAAGCCCATTCAAGTTTGACTCCTAAGGAAGGGGGCACATGGCAAAGGCGGGGCAGAGTAATGGTGGCCACTTGAGCTCTGCAGGACAAGTCTTCCATTTCCTGGTTGGGATCCCCAGTCCTGGGACCCTGCCTCATGTGGGGACAGTGGGCACAACTGCCACACCAACATCCACTCCAGGGCCCCTGGCAACCCATGTGACCAGGGGCCATTTTAAGTCTGGGGTAGCTTGTTTGAAACCTTCACATTAAAGACATTGGAAGTGGGGGGATACTGAGCTGTTTAAAACGCAAGCCTGCAGAGATCCAGCAGATAGAAACTTGAACTGCAATGAGGCCAGGACAATTTAAGCTTATCCACTGAAAAGGGAAAATAAACTTTTATGACCTGGGGGTGCTAGAATAAGTTTACTGAAAGGTAGGTGGGAAGTTTCTAGTTAATGCTGCACACGTTCTTGTCCCTTGTCCTTGCAAGTGTACCACTTGTCCTTCTTCACATGGTTTCTACCCTCAAAAGGAAAAAGTTCTCAAAGGGTTTTTTTTTTTAATGATGACCATGAAAATAATATTTGTTTATTACAGAAGTTCAGAAAGAACAGAAACTCTCATATATACACCTGTGTCTATATAAAGAAATCTCAGAGATCAGGGATAATATAGATATTTGGCATGTATCCTTTGTCTTTTTTTTTTCAAGTTTGTATTTAAATTCCAGTTAGTCAGGCTCCTGGGTGGCTCAGTGGGTTAAGCCTCTGCCTTTGGCTCAGGTCGTTATCCCAGGGTCCTGGGATCGAGTCCCACATCGGGCTCCCTGCTTAATGGGGAGTTTCCTTCTCCCTCTCCCTCTGCCCCTCTCGCCGCCTTTCCCTCTCTCACTTGCTCACTCTTGCTGTCTCTCAAATAAATAAATAAAATCTTTTAAAAAAAATTCCAATTAGCATACAGTGTCATATTAGTTTCAGGTGGACAATAGTGATCCAGTCCTTCCTTATATCACCTGGTGCTTATCACAAGTGCCCTCCTTAATACCCCTCCCCTGTTTCACCTACGAATATAGGGGTACTAGTACCTTCGGTTTCAGTGGGTATCCGGAAACTGAATTTATCAATATAGCATGGGCACCTCTCATGCCAGTAAATACCAATCAATAACATACTTTTCATGGTTGCATAGCGTTCCATTTTATGCACGTGTCATGACTGATTATTCCATGACCGGTGTTCTAAATGAGCCTGGGGCTTTCATTGAAGTGGTTCCTCTGTGGTCGCTGAGTCCTTTCTCATGTTTGGTGACTCAGGGTTTCTGAAATTATTTTCTGTTACCTGTTTATGCTGATCAATGATAGCTCTCAAAGCAGAGGTCATAGGCAATAAAGGGAATAGAGGTCTGTAAACAATCAGTTCAAAACCCACAACCTTTAGGCAACTTGCCCTGACTGAGCCCCACTCCATCCACTCATTCTGTCTTTTGTGTTTCAACAGAAGAGGGACAGAAGAGTATGCGAGCGCATGGGCTTGGAGCCAGACTGCAGGGGTTATCATTCTGGCTTTCGGGAGGTTGGGCGTACTCAGTGCCTCTGTGTTCTCATCTATAAAACGGGGATGATAATAATAGCCCCTATCAGGGCGCCTGGGTGGCTCAGTTGGTCAAGTGTCTGCCTTTGGCTCAGGTCATGATCCCAGGATCCTGGGATTAAGCCACACATCAGGCTCCCTGCTTAGCTGAGAGCCTACTTCTCCCTCTGCTGTTGACCCTGCTTGCGCGCTCACACACTCTCTCTCTCTATCAAATAAATACATAAAATCTTAAAAAAAATAGTCCTTATCCTGTAGGCCAAATGAGATGATCTCTGCCAGAAGCCCCTGGCAGCACAACTGGCACCCAGCTAGTACTCCCTGAAAGGCAAGGGTTATTATTATTACTCAATTCATTCAAGCGGCCCTCCCGGTTTGTGGTATTGGGAGCTCATCTGTGTGTGCCGGGATGGCTGTAATAGGTTAGAGACTCTGAAAAGCTCAGATGCCAAAGTGACTATACAGTGTTTCCTACACAGTGAGCCCCCAGCTAATATTGCTGATTGATGGTCTGACCCAAACCGACCTGATGAAATTGTGGGATCCTCTTGTTTGAATTTGGTTGGTCTTGATTTCCCATTTAAAAAAATAAATAAACAAAAGGAAAACAAAACAAAAAAACCCAGAAACCCTAAGAAGTGCATATAGGTGAAATGCAATTTCTTCAGATAGGTCAACATCATAGCCGTGGGCTTTCCTGCATGCTAAGGAAATTCTTGACTAGGAGAGCTCGGAGATCTTCGATGATCATGATAATGACAAGAAATACATAAAAGCACTAAAAGCCATTATTCCAAAAGACCCTATAGCCAAAGAGCAAATAAAATCTTGTCTTCGGTCACTTAGCTGGGATTCTTGGGAACTGAATTACTGTCAGTAAGTGGAGTTTCTCGATGGTGGAAGGTTATTCAGGTAACCACTGCAACACTTGCTATTTTAACTATTTTGATGTACTTCTTACTCGTGCTGCATGATTTATCTCATTGATATAGAGACTATATTGAAAACAGTCACACGAATTTGTTAGGTTTTGAGTCCTCGTTGTTAATGTGTCATTGCTGTCTTTTTTTTTTTTTTTTTTTTTTTTTTTTGCTCTACCACATAATTTTAATGCCATTTGCCTTCGAAAGACTCATAACGATTCCTCTACACAACTCTTCACTTTTTACTCTCTTCTCTCACTTTTTCCTCACTGGCAGGGTGTGTAAGTCTTAGTTTTTACTGCGGAAATGTTTCTGATTGCATTCTCCAACTCGAAAAGACTTTCCAAACGGGCTGATTTATAAATTTTATACCATGGGAAGCCAGAACCCCAAGTCTGTTACTATTCTGTGTAAAGTAAGATTAATAGGCATTGAATGAAATCATGTATCTGGTGACAGGTTTTTTGACCATTCGAGGACTTTGAAAGATTTCCTGTCCAGTTACAGGCTCTTATCTGGTAGAAGTTTGACTCTGGGCAAGATGCTATTTTATTAAGAAACTATAGTGCTTATGGTTTTCCCTTCTAGCCCTGGTATTTTCCTACTACTCCTAAGTGAAGTAGCAGTTAAATTAAAGGAAAATAGTCACCTGTCCTCTATGCAGTTGATAAAAGTTTTACAAAATGGAATTTGGATTGTTTTCTTAAAAGATTTTATTTATGCAGTTTGAGGGAGAGATGGAGAGAGGGCCTAAACAGGAGGAAAGGCAGAGGGAGACAGAGAAGCAGACTCCATGCTGAGCCGGGAACCCGACATGGGGCTCAGTCCCAGGACCTGAAGAAATGACCGGAGCTGAAGACAGACACTTAACCAATGAGCCACCCAAGTGCCCTGGAATTTAGATATTTTTAATAGAAAGAGAGTAAAGTGTTCTTAGATGTAATTTCATGAGCGATTTCTCATTTTCTTTACAGAGACATAATAATGAGTCTGACTGTTGGGAAACTCACAGACCATGAAGTTATAACCCTTGCCCGTCACTACCAGGTGCCCGAGGACACAAGGCCTGATATGAATGTCCTAATTGCACGGGCCCATGAACAGCTCAAGAAAAATGCTTTTGAGAATTTTGAAAGACTCAATGCTACTTGTATATACCAAGACCGAGAAAAGTAAGCTTTCATTTTATCAATTTTTGCAGGTTCTGCAGACCTCAGTAATGAAGGAATTTATATATTTTATCCAGTAGGGCAAAAAGAACACTGAGATGTCCCACTATACTCCCCTATAGAGCAAATGTACTTTAAATCATTTTGGGGAAGTATTTGGGTACTGATATTTCATCAGGATGGTGAGCTTTGTTTGTTGATGGAATAGGGAAGGCCCTTGTATCTTCAAAAAGATAAGATGCCCCTTTCCATTTCCTTTTAATTGGTTTCTAGAGGCTTTCAACTGAAACATAGTAAATCCAGATGTTAGAAGGTTTAATCCTGAAATATCTTTTCTTACATTAGTTTGTGAGCACCGCGATTTATAAATGTGTCTTTTCTAATACAGAGAACAGGGAATTTACAAGTAAACTTTATTTAGAATTTCTTTGAAATTGTTTCTTCTTGAAAATATGGAAGCTCAGCATAATCAATTTCTAGTACATTTGCCATGTTTCTATTACTCTTTATTAAATCATTTTTATAAACTGGACCCCCACAGACCTGATACTCTGGGGGGGAATATTCACTAGGAGTTAGAAAATCTTACTCCTAACTCTAGCCTCTAGTTTTCCTACTATGAACCACTGACATTTCTTTGCTGCATGACCCCTCCCATCACCCCCAGACCCGAAATTTGTACCCAAGTGGCCAGCTTGCCTCCCCTAAATATCTTTAAAGACCTATAATTTATCTTAATGTTGAACATGATTTTTTTGCCTAATCCATAACACATAGTTGTTGAGTTTTTGTAAAGGTGGTATTTTTCCTTGAATCTTTTAAAACTTTCTGGAGCCTCCAGAGGCTGTATGGCCTGAGCTTTGCATGACCCCAGCCCTGCCTTCCACTCTGGTGGTACCCCTTGCCCAGGGTGAGAAGTGTGACCCTCCTTCACTAAAGGAACACCTCCTGGGAATGATGGGGCTCCTTGATCAGACAGCTCTGAGGTTCTTCCAGATCCAACAGGCTTCAGTTCTAGACATAAACATTCTCCCATCATCTTGTAAACTCAGTGTGCATAAAGCAGCTCGCTTTCCTTCTTATTGGTTCTGATTTTGCCTGGTGCCTGGGAACACTGGCCGAATGAGAACATTGGACAAGCGTTTCTGTGCCCCTGGCAGGCTGGGGAAAATGGCTGTTGAGCTGCTCTGGAGAAACCATCTGACAAAATTGAGGTGAATGTTTAAGCCCCAGCTGGGGCCTCAAGGTTACAAGGTTTGGGTCCAAGGAAAAGACTAGAAAAACACCCTCAAGTCATACAATACTTGCGTTGGAGGCTCTAGATGCCTGTCAAATTAAGAGATGTTTTCAAATATCAGAACCAGTTTTGACTAGTGGTCAAGAAGGCAGATCGATTACTTAGAGCAACACTCGTGGCTGCACCCTTTAAGTGCTGTACTATCACCAACCGAGAGTCTGAATCTTGATGGAAAGGCCTTTGGAAGGACAGAATCTGGTCACTTCTGAAATGGAAAAAGTCGGTGAAAAGCAATATGACTGTTTTTCCTTACTGTGAGTTCCAGTACCAATTTTCGTACTCATTTTCATGTGCAGACTTTAAGGACACATCTGTATTTTCTTTCCTATAGCATGTAATTGTGACTCAAGAGACACAAAATATAGAAAGACCTGTTTACTTTGTTTTAATGCAGAAAAAAAGTATTACCCAGCAAATACATCAGAAGGCTGTGCAAGTCCTCCAAGTTACCTTTGACCGATGATCTTCTGGCATCCATACTGTCTGGGTAAGCAAGAGCTCCAACCCTCAGGGGGTTTGTCCTGCATATTTTTGTTTGGGGGAACTATTCCTGGTTGTACATTGACCTTTAAATATCCTTGATTTACCCTTGACTGCTTTGATTATATTATTGATAACACATCTCCATTTAAGTGTTACAAAAGGAAAAGCTGGGTATGATTTTGAATGTTAGCCTACTATGAATTGCTGTTTTATCTTTTTAATGTTAAGACACACACACACACACATATGTATACACAGGTTCCTGGGACAAAATGAAGATGTCTGACTTCATTGGTTATGAGGGTATTAGATCTAAAATTCAGGACCGGTTTTTCAAAGCAGTAGTTCCTGCTGGCTAAAGACATGCAGGAAGAGGGCCTAGTGTTATCACACAGGGCTCTGTCCTACTAGAGTACCAGATGTAAAGTGTGAAGGTTATAATGTTGCAAAAGGAAAGCACAGTGAACTGCTTTCTAAAGCACTGGGCCCTCCTGTTGAACGTTTACTTTCGACTTCTGGCACCACCCTCATAGATATACAGACTCTGGTCATCATTTTTCGCTTCTATGACATTATCCCCAGCCCCACCTCTGACTCACTGATCTTGGTAAGTCTGACATTTTGGACTATGTTCTAGGCATTGTCGTCATTGACAGAAGACCTCACCTCAATTGCTTTGTGAGAACTACTTTATGAGTTACATCTATATCCTCTTGCCTCACCTGAGGAGGCTGAGGTTTAGAGAGATGTGTTTTGCCCAAAGTTGTCCAGTCTTCTAAGAAGAGCTGCGACTTAATCCCTGAACCTTTTAAATATTCATCCCCTGCTTCTAACCATTTTGAATTACTGTTTGCAAATAGCCAATAGATAGGAACGTCTTGACAATTCTACCTCCTTCCTATTCCTTGCCATTCCCACTGTCTTCCCACTTTCTTCTCCATTCCCGCTATCTTCACTCTGGTTCAGACCCACAGTTCTTGACTATTCAGGGCCTCCATGTTGGTCTTTCTTCCACCGGTCTCTAATTACTTAAATCCATCTTTACATATAGCAGGTTAATACCCTCTAAGAACAAAAATGTCATAGTGCTGCTCTTCTACTCACAAACTTTCTGTAAATCTCTTTGCTCCTTAAAGGAAGACTGAAACCATCAGTTCTGAACTCCTTTGCCCTCTTCTCCATTGGGATGCCGAGGGTTGTCAGTTGGAGCAATTGTTCTCAAGCAGGGGCTGGAGTGGGGTGTCCTTATCTGAGACAAAAGGAACAAATAAAACTAAATCCTGTGCAGGAGCACTAGGGTCGGAAGCATCAGAAGTGGACGCAGGAGGGCCAATCCAATTGGAGGTGTGGGTTATTTTCTGGACTGTCAGCTCAATTTGGTTTTATTTGCTGGCATCAGTGTGACAGATAATTAGGTCATCCTGGTGTAAAGGACTTCAGATGAAATAGGCAGGCCTAGGAGTCTCGTTTCTTCAGTTATCACATTCCCAAAGCCACATGGGCTGTTTATTTATTTAACAAGTGTGAGCAGGGAGAGGAGCAAACGGAGGGAGAGAGAGAATCTTAAGCAGGCTCCATGCCCAGCGCAGAGCCTGATGCACAGCTCGATCTCACAACCCTGAGATCATAACCTGAGCTGAAATCAAGTCGGATGCTTAATGGACTGAGTCATCCAAGTGGTCCTCCACATGAGCTATTTAACATTTTTTAAAATGATTTATTTATTTGAGAGAAAGAGTGAGAGAATGTGCACAAGCAGGAGGGGCAGAGGGAGAGGAAAAAAAAAAATCTCAAGCGGGCTCCCTGCTGAACAGAGCCCAATGCGGGGCTCGATCCTGTGACCCTGAGATCCTGACACCTGCGCTGAAACCAAGAGTCAGACGCTTAATCGACTGTGCCATCCAGGCACCCTTTGTGCAAGATTTTTGACCTGCCCAACCCTCAGATTCCTTACCTCTGAAATGATATAATACCTCCTTCCTGGAAGTTCTGAGGGTGACTTAAGATAACGTCTATAAAGTACCCAGTGCAGCACTTGGTACTAGGTGGTGATTGGGGCCTAGGAGAGAAGTTGAAGTCAGGGACCACAGACCACACACCCTGACTTAGAAATGAACTGGAAGAAACTTGTGTCCTTCTACACAGAGGAAGCCTTGTTTTCAAACATTTGGATCTGAAGGCGTTTCGCACATTAAGCTGTCTCCAGTCAGGAAGCTGTGGATATTTATTAGATTATCTCTTATGGCCCCAGGGATGTGTTGTCCTGGAAAGTCCAGTGATGTGGGAGCCTGGCCTCTGGAGGACCTAGATGTTTCCTCTCTACCACCGAGGCCACCAAGTCCTCATCCTCTCCTTTTCTCAGCAGACTGTTTCGTCTTCGCCTTTACGATTTGACATGAAAAGCAGAAAGGCTGTTCCGCGATTCGCTTCGGAGACATCCCAGGCTCAGCGCGCGTCTGCCTCCAAGCCCCACGTAGCTTTGAGGAGGTCATCCCCCTGAGTTGCTAAGCAGGCTCTGTTCAGTCTAACTCTGCCTCTAATTGTGCAGTGACCCTGCTCCTCACTGAGGGGAAGCTTCAGACTAGTCAGATTAGAAAATGTCTCATTCCCAGTCCCTTCTCCCTCCAATATGCCCCGCCACGATTTGGGTCACATGCTTGGTGTTTTGCATCATCTCCGCAGATTCCTTTCAAAGACGGCCCTAATTCCTAATGGACCCATCAGCCTGCAGCTCACATTTATATTCTGCATTCTTATTGTTCCCCACAGACTCCGCAGGGCTTTCCAGAGCCTTGACCAGACTCTCCTTCTGCACAGCCCTCCTGTGGCACGCTGAGCCAGAGCCCCTCTGACGTCTGCCATCTCCTGTGGGAGGCAGGCCTGGAGTTTATTGTTTTGGTTCAGTGAACGCTCTGCCCAGGGGCAGTGTTACCTGCCACGGGATGCAGTTGGGCAGCTGTTGAGCAGCTGGATAGCCCTGCTGTATGAACTGAAATCAGGAGACGGAAAACAGTGTGGCCAAAGAGTTGGCCGATTTCTTCCACACGGTGATTGTCATGTATGTATTTTGCTTAACGCTGCGTTTCGCTAGGAAGAGTCCCCTCTGCTGCCTTTCCATTTTTCTTGGAATTCCGTTAGGTCTTTTCCTTATTAGCACAACTCAAGCTAAGAGCAGGACTCCAAAATCTTTATACCTCTGGTTACCTCAGCCCGCCACCAGTTTGTGCTGTGGGAGCTGGTCTGAACTCACTGTACTTACCAGTCAAATTCCTTTCACTACTGCACAGGGCATCCGACTTAAATGTTCTAAGTGGTAGTAGTAATGGGTAATCCATCCATAGGGGGACTGACACTCCATATTGACATAGTGCCAAGGGCCCTAGGATATTTTGTAAACCCTTGAGCATATGGAAGGGAATGTTCTAGTTGAGGCTAGACACGATTCCCCAGTTTGTAAGTGCAGACCATGAGGTATAGAGGCTCTGTCACTGAGGGACCTTGCAGAGGACCAAGATGAGTCTCTAACAGGATAAGAACTCCCTACATTGTCCCTGTCTGAGCTCCTGAGAATCGGGGCTGTGTCTCATTCACCTTTGCAGCCCCAGACACTTGTCCTGTGCTAGTGCACTGGGGAGTGGGGGGCAGGGAGGGGAGAAAAACACAGGCTTGATATGCACCAGACCTGCCTCTGAGCTCTGCCAGCTCTACTGCCTCCCACCCATGTGATCCTTGTAAATGGACTCAACCCCTCTGAGCCCTCATTTGCGATTGTTAATGTTTCCCAAGTATTAATAAGCAAGAAATCCTGGTTCTCAGACCATTAGGAAGTGGAGAGTATTCTGAGGTCATTCCGTTCTGTGTTCTGTGTGGGACTGGGGAGTAAAGAGGTAGCCTCCTTCCCTAACTGTGGCCTTGTGAATCGGCACTTGGAACAACTGGAAATTCAAGCGCAGCTCTTTCCCCAGCAGCTCTGCCCCAAGCTGGCCTTTCACAGCTGGCTCTGGGCTCCATGGAATGCCTTCGAACTGACCTCCCGAGAGAGCTGGTGCCGCATCCAGAAATATCAGTTAAAATGGAAAAAGTTAACAGGGCTAATGGGGCTCTCAGATCATCTCATTATACTCTCCCCAGCCTCAGCCCCTGCGCCCTCGTCGCCCCCAGAGGCATGGTTTGGACTCTGGTGATTTCACCCAACAGTACCTGGCAGTGGGGCCGAGGGACAAGGGTCAGGCAGTGTGGCCGCTACTGTGGCAGTGTTTGGTGCCCCGGGAAGTCCGCAGAGAGAAGCCCCACCTCCCAGATGCTTCCTACGTTTTCCAATATAAGGTGATACATAGTTTTTAAGAAATTAAAAAAAAAATTCCAAATCCACATGGACCAACAAGAGCGTCGACCTTGTGCACGCACCATACTTGGCTGCTGTGACATGCCTCGCCAAGAAGGTGTGTGCTGGAATGAGAACAGGAATTTAGAGGCCCGGCTGTCCGGACATGACTGGAGCTCCTCACTGATAACTTGAGCCATGCCACCTGGCCAGCTCTGGGTTTGTATGACCAACTGATGCAGTGGCCTGGAGCTCGACTTTTTTTCTGAACTGTCCGTTCTTTAAGAATCTCACCAGGTGTTCCAGTGTGTGCCCCTGGGTACGCTGGGTAATGCATGGAAACCAAACACAACAGCGTGAGTCAAAAGTGTGTCTTTGCCAGGACGCCTGGGTGGCTCAGTCGGTTAAGTGTCCGACTCTTGATTTTGGCTCAGGTCCTGATCTCAGGATTGGGAGATGGAGGCCCAAGTCAGGCTTCGCGCTGGGCGTGGAGCCTGCTTAAAATTCTCTCTCCCTCCCCCTCTGCTCCTGCCCCCTCCCGCCTCTCTCTCTCTCAAAAACAAACAAACAAACAAACAAACAAATGTGTCTTCACTGCCTGCCCTCCCTTCTAGTGCCGGTCTTGCATTCCAGCCCATTCCCCTATGTTACAAGACGGCCTTCGCAGCAGAGGGGGAAGCCACGTTACTCTTCAGCCAAATACAGCTGCCACCACACGGTTTATACCTCCACAGATGGCGGAAATAAAGCAGAGCAGCTTTATTCCCTGTGGCAAGGAGATAAATGGCTTCTGTAGTTTTGGGGCCATTCATCATTTTTGGGAAGGGGGACACAAGCACCCATCAAATGAGACATGTGCCTCATTTCTAAGAGCTCCCACCTAGCAAGGCATTGAGAAGTGTGCTTGGGGGTCATGATTCTCGAAGGAGGAACCAGAGAAATTACCTTCCCTCCCTCTTCCTCCACAAACATGTCCCTTAGTTTGTGTAGGGA
Organism: Martes martes; assembly: GCF_963455335.1. Classification (NCBI taxonomy): domain Eukaryota; kingdom Metazoa; phylum Chordata; class Mammalia; order Carnivora; family Mustelidae; genus Martes; species Martes martes. Next base: position 37,128,710 of record NC_137897.1, on the reverse strand, counting down.
AGGAAATGGTGGCTTGCCCCAGTATCAAAGGGAAAGAAGAATTTATGGAGGTTTTGGGAGAACACTTTAGCACTGTGAGCTGGGACTTTAAAGTAAGGAGGCTGACTTTTTAACAAGCGGAGAAACACTTAAAAGCCAGAATTAGTGCTGCCCTTTAGGGCAGTCACCCTGGAAGACTGTGCGCTGATTTCAACAATGTCCCCATAGACAGTTCTTCTTTGGAATTGCCTTCACAGCCTTTTCAAGAGAATTACTTCCAGAGTGGCAAATCTTCATCCTTTGACCGTGGGTCAGAGTCTTAGCAAGAGCCAAATGTCATTTGGAGAGGAGCAAAGTAGGGGATTCAAGGGGAGAATCAGGAGGCTAATATTTTTGATCAGGAGCACAGCATGACCCCGAAGCAAGGAGATACATTTTCTATACGATTCAGAAGCCTTTCCAAAATATTTTGAAAGGTTGGGTAGGATTTGGCGAACGATGACCTGTAGCCATGAGGCAGGGAGGATGCTATGACAGGTGACTGTGGGAGATGGTATCCACTGGTAAATGTAAACACTGACCTACCCATTCCTAGTCCCCTACAGCCAAGCCCTCTGCATCTCTGAACTGCTGCCCCCAGGTTCCTCTGCCTCCAGTTTGCACTATTTTTAGAACTGGAGCTCTCCTTTGTATCCTCTCTCTCTCTCTACCTTGTCAAACAATATCATATAGTAGATTTTCATATGTTATATAGCAGAGGAGGGCGTGACAAACCTTACCCCATCAGCAGTCTGGGGGAGGAAGCTGTGTATAGAACTTTGGAGCAGGGAGGAAGACTGCAGACTCATTCCTCACCAGCAAGCCCCAACTAGTGGCACGCCTTCCTTTCCAAGTCTGACTTGTACAACTGTACCACCTTGAAAAGCACATTTCGAGGTCTCTCATCTGCTTTTTCTTCTTTGTAAATTTGTATTTATAGCCAACTGATACACGCTCATAGTAAAAAAAAAAAAAATACTCAATCTGAAAAGTTTATTCCAGCGAGAGTAGTTTCCAGCCATACCCTTCCCCACCTCCCCATTCACAGGAAGCAGCCTCTCTCAGCCCTTGTAGCTGTCTCTATAGACATTTAAATAGCAGGCATGTACTACTATTCCTGGTTCTCATTTTTGGATTCTAATACTAACTTCCTGTTACCGTGCTTGAGAATTTAACATACTATTAGTTCCCATTATTGTTCCTTCTAGATGCCCTTAGGATCTTCTCTTTGTTCCTGGTGTTCTAGAATTTTGCCAATGGTGTCTTGTGTGTCTGGGCTTGTGGGCATTTAACACTTTACAGACCCTTCTGGTCTGGAGACTCTGTCCTTTGGTTCTAGGAAACTTTCTGTTAATTTGTAGTAATTTCCTCCCCTCCATTTGTATTTTTCTCTTGTGAGGACTCCTGTCATTAAGATTTTATATATCCCAGATTTGGATCTCCTTTTTTCCCCAATTTTCTATTTGTCATTATGATAGACTTACTAAGGGATTTCCTCAACATGATATTCTACCTCTTCTACTGGGTCTATTTACTACTGTCAGATTTGTTTTATTCCAAGAACACATGTTAGTCTGAATGATTCTTTTTGGTAGTCTTCTGTTCTTTTTTCATGGATATGCTTTATCACTCTTATCTCACCTCTTTCCTTCTGCAACCTGAACTGTATTTGTTTTTCTGATTCCTTTTTTTTTTTTCTGTTGCCGTTTTGGCTCTGTCTTTAATGTTGGAAGCTTTTGCATGGTGGATCTTATGGATTCATGGGTTTCGCTGCACAAGTCCATCTCGTAGCCCTTATTTTCATTCAGTATCCCCAGAAGCTGGAATGTGGAGATTTTTCTGGGACCATTCAGAGGATCAAGAGAAGAATGCCATCTTCTCCTGCTGGAATAGGAGGGAGGGTGGAATGAGGGAAAGGAGGTTCATTGAAGCGTGGCTGTTGGTGTTCTTGAAATGGGAAAGAGGAAGAAAAGTGGCTGAGAGGCTCAAGTTCAATGTGTAATGCTCTCCTCTGCCCTCCATTATGCTTCAGCCCCACCCCTGACTGAAGCTCTTTTAGCTGAATTTCTCTAGAAGAGGACAGTATAGAGGAAGGTACTTGGGGCTCCAGCCGCCGTTGCTTTATTCAGGCTTTGAAACAGCCCTTGTTTTCAGTCCCGCACCATGTCCCTGCCTCTTTTGGAACCTGCAATCTGCATTCTCAGCATCTCGGAAGTTTTGTGAGCTACACTGGCTAATCTCTAAGTGGCCCCTGCCTCTGGACATTTAGAGTTTAGCTTCCCTTCCTCAGTTCTTCCAAGTCAGTTACAAGCCCTGTGCTGGCTTTCCATTGTGCAAGAGATTCTGAAGACTCTTGTCCAATGTTGTCTTTTTTCCAGCTACCATTGCATTGTGGGCTATTACTTATTTTTATTCCTTCATTATCATCTTGGTGAGATTTTGGTGGGAAAGGGAGATAAATATATTTGTGATCAATCCATCGTGATTAACTGCAACTCTGTCCACTTCCCAAGAGCACAGAATTCTTCCAAGAAGCATTGGCTAGTTTTATGCCTTTTAATTGAAAGATTCTTTGTTCTTTCCTCCTTTGCTCCTTTTGCCGGGATTTCCACATCCACTGAGATCCTCTAAGACAAAACTGAAAAGAAAAACTTGGAGAATTACACCACATTATCTCAACTCTTCCTTGAAGCCTCACTCTGGGTCTTTGGAAAGATCAAATCTTTCAAACATTTTTCCTCAGGAAAAAAAAATTTTTTTTCTTAAGATTTTATATGAGAGAGAGAGAAAGAGGGTGAGAGAGTGCAAGAACAAGCCAGAGGGAGAGGGGGGGAGGGAATCTGAAGCAGACTCTCACTGAACACAGAGCCTGGCAAGGGGCTTGATCCCTCAACCACAAGATCATGACCTGAACCGGAACCAAGAGTGATCCACTTAACTGACTGAGCCACCCAGGTGCCCCTTTCCTCAGATAAATTTTATACTTCACTTCTAAGCTATGTACTCTTCCATTTACAGCGTTTGATCCTTCCCAAATATCATTTGAGTCAGGAATATCCTTTCCAAATAGTCTTCGAAATGGGTAAATGTTTAGATGTGTTGAGTCTAACATATCACGAGTCGGGCAGGGGAGAAGGCCAGGGGCCCAGGGGTAACAGGTAGGCATGGTATAAGCCTTATTGGTAACAAGGTATGATAATAGGAGTTCCAGTGGTGATTCCAGAAATTTTTCTGTAAGTTCCACTTGCCATCGTCCAGGGAAAATGCTGATTTAGGCAGGGGGACTCGGTTAGGCAAGAGGAACTTCAGGAAGGCCTTTCTGAAGAAGCAACGTTTGAGTGGAGACTTTCCAGGCAAAAGGACTAGTGGGTGCAAATGCCTCGCACTTCTGGGAGCAATCTTGGCATGCTCAGAGAACAGCAAGAAGGCTAGTACATCTGAAATGTTGCAGAGAGTTTTCAGATGAGATTGGAGGAATCAGCAGTGACCAGGTTACTCAGGGTTTTTTCAATCCTGATAAGGAGTTCAGCTTATGTTCTTGTGGATTGGGAAGCCACTGGAGAGTTCTAAGCAAGGAAGTTATTGATCTGGTCTGTGTTTTAGAAAGCTCATTTGGGTGGAGGGTGGGTCTGCAGCAAAGGTCAGAATAGAAGCAGTAAGACCAAACTACAAAGCTATTGTTGTAACCTGGGTGAGAGTTGACGGTGGCTTGAAATTAGTGAGTAGTAGAGGAGGTGGAGAAAAAGATTGGTGATCTGCTATGGTGGTAGAACCCACAGGACTGGAGAGTGCATTGTATACAGGGGCTGAGTCTGATGTGACCCTACGTCTGTTTGGTAGTCTCTTGACTGGCTCCCAAATTACTGGGATATTATACTTCTGAATTCAGAATTGAATTCTGAAACTTCTAGAATTAAATAAGTGTCTCCTGTAATTGTTGTAATGGGAATTTACTGACAATTACATTCTGTACTGTAGGAACAGAGAGAGAAACTTAGTTCATTGGTGATCTCATCCAGTCTCCTGGTCTGGTGGCTTTCAATACCATCTATGTCTTAGTGGCTCCCACATTTCTATCTTCAAGTCCAGCCTCTTCCTTAAATTTCAGACTCCTGTGTCCAGCTGCCCCCTTCCCATCAAAATGTAGCATATCCAAACAAAACTCTTGATTTTGTTTACCCCTAACCTGTAGCCCCTGCAGTCCTTCCTATCTCAGTTAGGACAGCTGTATTTTTCCAGTTGGTCAAGCAAAACCCTTGGGGTTGTCCCGAGTCCGTGCATTCTCTCTGTCTCTGTCTGTCTGTCTCTCTGACTATGTACAATCCTTCAGGAACCCTACACTCAAAATATATTGGGAAGTGGGGCACCTGGGTGGCTCAGTCAGTTGAGCATCTGACTCTTGGTTTTGGCACAGGTCATGATCTCTAGGTTATGAGATCAAGCCCCACATTGGGCTCTGCACTTTGCATGGAGTCTGCTTGAGATTCTCCCTCTCCTTCACCCTCGGTCCCGACCCCCTCCCCCGCTCGCTCTCTCTCTAAAACAAACAAATCTTTGAAAATATCTTTCAGAATTGACTACTCCTCAGTGCCCTCCGCTGCCTCCACTGCCATCTAGGTCGCCATTATGCCTACTCTGGTCATTGAAGAAGACAGCTAACTGCCCTCGCCACTTTGGCCCTGCTCCTGTATTCTCTTCTCAATGTATCCATGATTGTGATCTTTAGAAGATATAACTGAGATCCCATAACTGCTCTGTGTACAATATGCTCCAGTGGCTCTTAGTCTTCCTTAGTATGAAAGTCAAAGGCCCTACATGACCTCATTCTCTGACCTCAGCTCCTACTCAGAGTATTAGGGAATACTTGTCTTCAAGACTCCATGCTAGAGGAGAGTTTCTTACAAAACATCTTTAATTGATTGGGTTTTAGTTCTTCTCCCAAAACACACACAAATAAAAGACATAATGGTCCAGCATTTTGGCTACAAATATTTCCATAAACAGAGCATGTCCTTTCAAGGAGTTCAAATGACAAGCGAGCCAAAATCCAGAGGATAAACAGTGGTAGGGGGCAGCATATTGGAGTTGTATCCCAGAATCCTCAGCCAAAGAAAATGTACACAAAAGAAGAACCGAATTCTCTTTCTCCTCTTCTGATCACTCTGTTTATTCTACTTTGTTTAGATTGACCAGTCTATGTGACTTCATCTTGTAACACTTAACTTATTACTGCTAATTTGTATTAGTTTATAAATATGAGCTATTATTTTCTTTACTCCTGCGGGGGAGGCTTTTGACTGTTTATAAGTATGTTATTTTCCCAAGTTTATTATCACCAGGTTTTCTTTTAAGTAATTATCCCCTGTTCATTCTTGCCACAGTATCTTGTATACCTCACTTGCCAGTTGGAAGGGGACTGTTGAGTTGGAGGTCCTGAGCAGGGCAGGAACCCTGGCAGGGTGCTTGAAACAACACCTTCGTCTCATCCTTCAAAAAATGGTCTGACATGACCAATATATGTTTAGCTTTCAAAATTGGCAGAGTGTGGTGAAATTAAGACTATGTGGCATTGAGGTATTATACTAAGAAGAATTTCACTTTGTGTTTAGGTCATTCCAACAATTGTGTTTGAAATTACTGGGTCTTAATGGCCAAAACTCTATTATGGTTAAGGTTAAATTTATGCCAGTGTTTTCTTTTAAGTGAAACATGGGCTTAATATTTTTTCTTATAAATTTAAAACAATTCAGATGATACAGAGAGCTCTAAAGCAAAAAGCAAAAAGTAGTCTCTCTTCCCAGAGATAGCTGTTTTAATACTCCAGTGTATTGTTGCTAGAATTTTTCTATGCCTTTCTTTTTTTCTTTTTTTTTAAGTGGACTCCACATCCAGTGTGGAGCCCAACACGGGGCTTGATCTCATGACCCTGAGACCAAGATCAGAGCTTAGATGAAGAGTCAGATGTTTAACTGACTGAGCCACCCACGTGCCCCTGTGCCTTTTTATATAAATATATACCTCAAGTGAGATCGTATTTCTACATACTGTTTTGTAACCTCCTTTCTGCTCAACAATATATCCTGAACATTTTTCCTTGGATAGCATACGTGGATCTAAATAACACCACCCCCCCTTTTTTTTCTTTTAGGGGTGGGACGGGGCAGAGGGGGAGCAAAAGAGAGAAACTTAAGCAGGCTCCACACCCCGTGCAGAGCCCAATGCAGGGCTCGATCTCACAGCTCTGAGATCACGATCTGAGCTTAAATCAAGAGTCGAACACTTAACTGACTGAGCCACCCAGGCACCCCTAAATAACCCCTTTTAATGGCTACATCATAATAAATGATAAAGATATCTTTTATTTTTCCTAAAAGTATCTTAGTAGATGCATTGAATCTAGGCTCCCCTTAAAAATTTAAAAAGCATGCAATTTAAGAAACACAAGATGGTTTTGTTTCACTGACCTATAGTACCAACCATATTAAATTAAGAGGGCCTGCAAATACTCTGAACAAAATGGTTTCCCTTACTGAATAACAAGCTCATTTGTTTCTATGGCAACTGCAGCAGATCTTTACTGAGCACCTACTAAGTGCCGGCATGACTCCAGGTGCTGGGGACACTGGTGAGTTAGCTGTGTGGGATCTCTGCCCACAAAGTTCAAAAAACTAGGAAGAAATAAGAAAAATACCAGGTATTAAAACCTAACCTGACATTATGTTTTCCTGGATAGCATTTAAGCTGACATTTTGGTCCTGAACTCTGTAGATTGAGTCAAATTATATATTATAATTGTATTTTCAGGTTTGAAGACAGTAAAGAGCAAGTAAATTATGAGTCACTTTTCTGCGCCCTGAACTGGAGAATGAATCCATTGCCCGAACTGGAAGCACCATCGTACTTGAAAGAGGTAAAATTAACACCGGTTTTAAAAACCAGCTGTGGCTACCTCCATTGCATTTTTAATATCCTTTATCTTAAAAATTATTTTTCAGCATAAAACATTAACACCAGGGCTTTTGGAAAAAGCACTGATGTATTTCTGGGCATTTGTGTTAAAGGCTAATTCACTTTCCATGCTGAGCGAACATCTGCTCTATAAGAACATGACTTTTCTTCTGCAGCTGAATTTTTTTTAACCTCAGTCGCATCCAATTATATGGAAAATAGGATAATAGGTTACAGTTATAAATAGATATAAACACTGTTATCAAGGGATTCTGCTAACATCATCATGAGCCACGAGAACAAATCTCAAATAGTGCATTTGTCAAGAATCCCCAGAATGTCTGTGGCTGTGCATACAGGTTTGCCTTGGGTGAAACAGTATAGGATGAGGTGGCGGGGTTGGGGGGGGCGCATTTCACAGTGGAGCCAAATTTAAAATAAAAATTCAGTAGAAAAATGCTTGGTTAGGGAAAACAAAGTTCATGTGATCGGGTGGTGCTCTCAACATTGTGGAATTGTCTGAATTCTCTGAGATCTCTTTGGACCAATTGTCTTTAAGGAGTGGGTGGGTGGATGGCCGTTTGTTTATATTTTAACATGCTCCAGAAATTGATTTTCTTGGGAAAGTCCCTTGATAAAGCAAATGTCATGTGATTACTCCCAGAAAAGAGGCATTTATCCCTCCCGGTCTCCACTGACCAACTCATTCTGGCCTGAACTGGTCTAGTGCCCCTGGGGAGTTCCCTCAGGCATGCGACTCTTCTGGAGTGGCAGGCGGCCTTAGAACTTCCAGATGGTTGGGAGACAGTGTTGGCCTTTGGAGTCCAACACAACTCGGGTTGAATTCTGCTCTGCCACTTACTTAGCTGAGTGACTTTGGGTCACATAACTCGCTCATTTCTAAGTTTAATTCTCAGACAAATCGTGACTAAGTAGGCACTCTCGGCAGGTTCTGTGCTCCATGTTGGGGGTCCAGAGATGAAGGTCATTATTGCTACCTTTTGGTCGGGGGGAGGGGCACCTGATGATGGCAGAATCAATACACTCATGATTAGGAGTGTAGCGTGATACAGCCTGAAGAGGATGGAATGGGAAGAGGAGGAAGCTGTTGGGGTTGGAGGGGCAGGGGCAGAGGAGTCAGGAGACAGGAAGTCTCCTCAGGGGAGGCCGTGCTTGAAATTTCAATGACAAATAGGAAGAGTCAGCAAGGGAGGGAAGTGGCATGGTTGGGAAAAGACATTCCCAACTGAGGCTCTGGGCTAGGGGGGACAGCATGGAGCTTGTGCAGAACCAGAAGGAATTGGTGTGGCTGGAATGAAGGCACGAAAGGAGGAGTGGAAAAGGCTGAGGCTGGGGAGGCCAGCAAGGGAGAGCTTTGAATATTGTCCTACAAGGTCTGGAGACCATGGAGAGATTTCAAGGAAGAGAGCGACATGATCAGCTTGCTCTAGCTGGACGGCGGGTACTTCGGAGAGGGGCTGTGGACACAGGTAGACTCACTGGGAGGCTCTTGATGTCCCGTCGTCACCATAACAACTGTAAACACTTACCATGTGCTAAAACATTACCCTAAGGCCTGAAAATCTATCAACTAGTTTAACCCTCATAGCAACCCTACGAGGTAGGTGCTCTCAGGGTCCCCATTTTAGAGATGAGGAAGGTAGAGAAATGGCAAGTGTGTGGTAGATTCAAGAATCAGAACTCAGGTCTTTTTCACTGCAAAGAATAAAAAAGAAGAACTCTTCTTTTTTAATGTAATTATTATTGAAGATACTGGATTTAATTAACTAAAATCTGAGATACCATCACAAAAGCAAATCAGTACTGTCATTTGGTAACCTTATTAATTCTCATCCATGCAAATATTTAATGTTGTATGTACAAAGAAAAATCATAGACGGAGTTTTTATTCTCACTTTCTCACTCAGTGTTATAGTACTCTGTATTGTGTATCATCCAAATATTTGTCTCATTAGGACTTTTCTCCAGTCCCCCCCACCTCCTGCTCTGAGTCCTGGGCGGTTGAACTTTATGGGCTGTGTCAATGGGTCCCCCAGTGCCCTGGCCCCCAATTGAGTTGGCCAGTGCGATGTACCAGCAAGAGAGGGGAGGGTGGGAGGAGAAGGAAATCCTTTCCTTCCCTGCTGGTTCCCATGGATTGACTGCCTCCTCCATATAGCTCCCTACCACTCCAGGCTCCAGTAACCACCATCTCTTGCCCCTTCAGCCCCAGGTGGTGGCACTGGCTCCCTGTTGCCATAGTCCTCGAGGGACTGGAGGATCCCCTGTTGGTTTTCCTAAATGCTTCCCACAACTTCATAAATAGTCACTTCATTAAATTCCTTTCAACTTACACAATTTGCTCATGTCCTCTGTTTCCTATGGCACCCTGAATGATGCACACACTTCTTGCTAGATGGCGACTGCCTTCGTTGTACTTTTCCTTAGTTCCTCCTTCCCTCCTTTTCTGTTTTGCCCAATCCACCACCCAAGTGTTCATCTGTATGTTGGGGGCTTCATCACTAATTGTACAAAATATGATTGTACCACATGCATTTATTGGCGGTGTGTTTCTCTTACTTAATGCTACATCATAGGCAATCTCTCTAGTTTAATACGTATAGACCTGAGCCATTCTTGAATAGCTAGCTGTAATATGGATATAGAATAATTTATTCATCCATTTTTCTGTTGTTAGACATTCAAGTTGTTTTTACACTTTTGCCTCTGAAAGCGTGGTAGCTTATTACTTTAATTTTTATTTTCCTGATGACTGAATTTGAATGAAATTTAATGACCTTTGGGTATAACAACCCACGGTTGTGGGTTGTTTTCATAGCAACCCAGCATGCACAGATACAGCAGAACCAAAGTTTCGTGAAACAATACTATTCTGACTACATGTGGTGCAATGCCATCTTGTCTTTCTTCCTTTGTTCCTTTCTTTCCTCCCTCTTTTCCTTTTCTTCTCTCCCCTCCCCCACACCCCTTCTTTCTCTCTTTTGAATGTTGTTTGTGAACCATTAAATTGAATTAAGGGCCCACAGAAGGCTCTCCACCCACACTAGAAGAGGAGCCACCCCATTGGAAGGCCCAAGATTCCCTCTCCCCTTAGCCACCCCTCCCCCATTTTATCCCTTGCATACTCTGTGACTGGGACATGACCCTGAGTTCAAATCCTCAGCTCTGTGATTGACTAACTGGGTGACTTTGTGCAAGTCACTCAACCTTTCAGGTTTCCTCCCCTCAACAATGGAGATAAGAGTAGTACTTCTGGGGCACCTGGGTGGCACAGATGATTAAGCTTTTGACTCCTGGTTTCAGATCAGGTTGTGATCTGGGCTTATGGGATTGAGCCCCAGTCAGGCTTCCTGCTCGGTGTTGAGTGGGCTTAGGAGTCTCTCTTCCTCTCTCCCCACTCCCATGCTCTTGTGTGTGTGTGTGTGTGTGTGGTGGGAGGTTCGTGCATACATACATGCTTTCTCTGAAAGAAAGAGAGAGAGAAAGAAAGAGAGAGAGAAAGAAAGAAGAGGGGAGGGGAAGGGAAGGGAAAGGAAAGAAAGAAAGAAAGAATAGAACTTCCATCTGGGTGGTTGTGAGGATTGAGTTGATACACGTAAGACACTTATCACCACATCTGTCTAGCAATAAGGGTTTAAATGTTAGCTATTATTATCGTTTGTAAAATGGGGAGGTCTTACTTCCTCAGGTGAGGGTGCTGGGCCTTGAGCAGTCACCTTCCAAGGCTAAGAGCAGCAATTCTATGTTTAAAGGAAGGAGAACAGTGGGGGAACAGGAACGTGCTTCAGCAGTGGGCTCTTCCAGTTGTTACTCATATACAGTGAGAACTTTACTCTTTGGGTCTCTTCTCAGCTCGACTGACCAAGCCTAGAAGCAGTCCAGTCTGGGGGAGACATTTGGAAGGGGCCATTTCTTTCCCGCCGGTTTAAGAAAGACAGGAACATAGGTATAAAATGGTACCAATTTAACTTAATAATGAGAACGTAACTAGATCCCAAAGTCTACAGCACTCTGGTATTCCTAAGCTTGTTATTGTTTCATAAAGAGGATATAAGATAGCTTGGGAATGTTACCAGCGAGTCTATAATCTCATGTGAAAATATTCAGTGGGAATGGGTTGAGCACGCTGTTGCATAGTTGATAGAGCACAATCAGTAGTGAAAAGTACAGTCTCTCCTGAACCATATAAGTGTGCTTAAATGTTCCTGTCCGATAATGCCTGGAGACACTCGGGTCAGAGCCCTCTGCACAGTTTGGGTTCTCCAGGAAGCAGGTGGAGTTTAATGTGCGAAAGGTTTATTTGAGAGTGTTCTTGGGATCAATACCTGTGGAAGGGAGAGGAAGGACACAGGAGTAGGCGGAGGGAGAAATTGAGCCAGCCCACAGAGTTCTGGAGCTAGAATGGCCTTTCAGAGCTGTCCTGAGATGGGCCACAATGGCTTGGCCTTTATCCCTGTGCTTGCTTTAGGAAGAGGGTTGACCTTGGGTAATGTGACTCTTTGCAGCCAAGACAGCTCTGTAGCCGAGGCCATCCCTGAAGGGGGACTCTCGGCAGCTGGGCCACCAAGTCCTTCCTCAAGGGGATTCTGGGTGGTACATCCTAGCTCGGGAGCCAATTGTTCTTGAAGCTCTTGTTTTCAGTTTTTACTACAAATAATTAGCGTACAGTATTGTATTAGTTTCAGGTGATTTATGCACATCGCACAGTGGTCACCCAGTTAGCTACCATCTATCTGTCACCATACAATGTTATTGACTATATTCCCTCTGCTGTACATTACTCCCCTGTCTTAGTTATTTTATAACTGGAAGATTGTATGTCTTAATTCCTTTCGCCTATTTCGTCCATTCTCCCCCCCCTTACCCCCTCCCCTTCCCCCCACCCCTTCGGCGACCATCCATTTGTTCTCTGTAGCTATGAGTCTGTTTCTGTTTTGCTTGTTTGGTTGATTTTTTTAAATTCTACATATAAAAGAAGCCATAAAAGTACTTGTCTTTTTCTGTCTGATGTATTTCATTTAGCATAATGCCCTTGGGGTCCATCTATGATGTTGAAATGGCAGGATTTCCTTCCTTTTTAATGGCTGAATAATATTCTCTTTTACATATGTCCTGCAGGGTTTTTTTTTTAATTTGTTCATCAACTGATGGACACTTAGGCTGATTCCATATCATGGGTATTTTATTTTATTTATTTTTTATTTTTTTAAAGATTTTCATTTATTGAGAGAGAAAGCACAAGCAGGGGGAGCAGCAGGCAGAGGGAGACGCAGACTCCCCACTGAACAGGGAGCCCAACACAGGGCTCAATCCCAGGACCCTGGGATCATGACCTAAGCAGAAGGCAGACATTTAACCAACTAAGCCACCCAGATGCCCCCGTATCATGGCTATTTTATTTTATTTTTATTTTTAAAATATTTATTCATTTGAGAGACAGACAGAGCACAGGCAGAGAGAGAGGGAGAAACAGACTCCCCACTGAGCTGGGAGCACGAAGTGGGGCTCCATCCCAGGACCTGAATTGTGACCTGAGCTGAAGGCAGATGCTTAACCATCTGAGACACCCAGGCGCCCCGTGGCTATTTTAAATAATGCTGCAGTGAACATAGGGGTGCATATGTCTTTTTAAATTCCTGTTTTCATTTTCTTCCAATAAGTACCTAATAGTGAAATTGCTGGATCGTAGGGTAGTTCTATTTCTAATTTTGTGAGGAACCTCCATACTGTTTTCCACAGTGACTGTACCAATTTCCATTCCCACCAAGAGTGCATTTTCTCCATGTTCTCACCAATACTGTTATTTCTTACCTTTGTTATAAAAGCCATTCTGACAGGTGACAGCTGATATCTCATTGTGATTTGGATTTGCATTTCCCTGATGGTTAGTGATGTCGAGTATCTTTCTGTGTACCTGTTGGCCATCTGGTATCTTCTTTGGAAAACTGTTTATTCAGGTCTTCTGCCTATTTTTTAAATCATATTGTTTGGATTTTTGATACTGTGTTTTATGAGTTCTTTATGTATTTAGGATGTTAAGGCCCCCTTAGGTACGTCATTTGCAAATGTCTTCTCCCGTTCGGTAGGTTGCCTTTTCATTGATGGTTTCCTTTGCCATGAAGAAATGTTTTAGTTTGATGTTGTCCCACTTGTTTATGTTTGCTTTTACTGTCCTTGAAGCCTTTGCTGATTGTTCTTGGCATCAGCTGGGAGCCTGGCAGTGCAGCACAGCCCCATCCCCAACCCTACCTCCCTATCACTGCCTGATCTTTTGCCCATGGTGGAGAGTTGTCAGGAGAGCAGTTAATCCTGGAAGAGGTCAAGGAGGAGCCAGACCAGCTGTGGAGGTCTGTGGGGGCCCAGTTGGGCACAGAAAACCTCTCGCTTAGAGCTCTGGGGATTGCCAACATTTGGGGAGGTTGTCCCCGCCAAAAAGTCACATGTGGGACTTTAGGACGAGATCCCCCAGGTCATGAACATGACCCAGCCCTGAGGGTGACGTGAGAGATTCGAGTTCTGTTGAGAGCAAGGGATGGCATGTCCGTGTTAATGGACAGGACAGATGGTTGGAGTAGAGATTTAGGCTGTCTTCCCAGGCTAACCTGATTACCTGCAATGTATGGGGTGATCAGGGAGGGACTGGAAAAGAGGAACAGGACTGGTGGCTTCAGCCAACCAGGGGCTGAGTAGGAGGTTGTTCTGGTACACCAGACATGGGATTGGAAAAACAGGACATTTCTCCGAAACAGGGAGCACAGTGATGGGGATCCCTGAAGTTAGCACTATTCAGCAATGAGAGGAAGCTGGTCTGTAGGCTTGAACTAAGCCTTCAGTGCCCCACCCAGTGCACAGAGCTGGCTAAGTCCCTTTACCAGCGAGGTTCCAGTAGGAAATGTACATACACAGCACACTCAAAGGAGTCAGGGATACGGACTGAATGAAGGGAATGTTGCCAGAGGAGTGGCTGGGGTTACAGGAACCCGATCAGGGACTAGCAAAAGCAGGAAACCATTACCATCCGTAGGTCTGAAAAAGCAGAGCGGGACCAGTGGTAGTAGAGCCCAGTGGAGGAGTGGGAGCAGTGGCAGCAGGTAGTCTCAGGTAGCCACTGCCATACCATAGCCAGGCAGGGAGGGAGAAGAGGGAGGGAAAGTGGAATCAATAGCCTGATCTCTTGCTGCTTCCCACTGTCTGGACCCACTGAGCAGCCAGGAAATAAGGAAGCTCAGTGAGTGATGCAGTCCACAGAGGGTGGCCTCCCAGGGATGTGAGCTAGGAAGAGGAAAGAGGGCAGAAAATGGATCTTCTGGGGGCCAGTAGAGAATGACCCAGCACAGTCCGTTGCCAGAATAAAAACTTGGGCTCAGGCAAACAGACCTCACAACCAGGGTATGAGGCCAGGTCCAGATAACAGCTCCTGGTGCTTGGTCCACTGGATGTCAGGACTGGTCCCCCGGACTCAGGTGGGACTCCCCTGCATGTGATGGCTAGGTGGTCTCAGCTAATAGGGCTGGGGTCTAAGAACAAACGAGTGAAATTTACAAAGAGGACTGTGGTCCGGGGCTCATCTAGCTTTGATTAGTCCTTTGGTGAGCAATTTCCCTACATGGCCGGGCATAAGCTGACTGTCATCCACCATCTGACTCTTGACTGTGGCCTGTAGCCTTAATTCTCAGGAGCTCCCTTGGCTGGGCCTCTGCCTGCCTCCCACAGTGGCCCATGGTGAGCCACCAGGGCTGTAACTGACCTCCCACTCCCTTGTGTGACGATCTATGGTTCCAGCATGTTGCCCTGGCCCTGTCAAGGCCTGGAGACCCCATTTCCATTCTGTTGTGCTTGCTCACAGATGGTTGCTGTTAAACTGGCAGAATAGGGCCCACCGTTTAGAACCTATCTGGTTAATCTCCGAAGCCACGTTTTAAAAAATAACACTAAATTGGTTCTCGTATAAATTTTATAACTTGCACTGTGTGACTGGCGTCTTATCTTTTGACATTTCTGAGAAAAATTGGATGTGGCTTCATTTTATGAGCACTATAACTGCCAGACCATTAGCCATGCACTCTGCAGCCCTCTCTTGCCGCAAAGGGTGACATATGGCCTTGGCATGGGGAGCAGGGGGCTGCTCGGGTGCACCTTGGGATACGTCATTGGACACCCCACTTGGGGAAGATCTTCTTTTCATATTTAGAGCATAGACTATCCTGTGACGTTTTATTGTCCCAATCCTGTGAAAATTAAGTATTCTTCCCAATTTGTAGACAGGAAGCTGGGACTCAAAGGCATTCCTAAAGGTAAAGATTATATAGTTAGGGGCTATTGCCAGCTCTAATAAATAAGCAGTTATTTCTAAGAGTTGAGGTTGAATTTAGCAGTTGAAATTAAAGACTATTAGTCATTCTCATTAGATTTTAAAAGTAGCTGATAAACACAGACCAGTTACCTAACACAAAACTGTGACCTAGTAGGGACCGATTCTGCCAGAATCTACTTTGATTCGAAGTACGGGACGAGGTCATCTTGAATCATATGCAGAAGCCTACCACTAGAGCTCAGCAAAAATTCCTGTCCTCTTGGAAGCTTTATTTACCCTGGAAGGCAGCTTCAAGGAAAGGTTTCTTGTTTAAAGACCACACCTGTGTTTTAGCTACACTCACACAGATGACAGCTCCGTTGAAGCTTTGTCTAGGGCGGTGGGAAGCGACTGGGACATATTGGCATTATAGTAAAGACAGAAATGCTTAGGCATATAAGCAAATCTCCAGGGTTTTTATTATTGTTGTTGTTGTTGTTGTGTGTGTGTGTGTGTGTGTGTGTGTGTGTGTATGTTAATCAATGAGCTTTTCCTTGTGACATCTCAATGCTCTTGATTATCTCAACAAATACTTGCAAAATTTCTTCCCCCAATTAATTTCCCTTTGATTCATGGAAATTTTAATTGTTTCTACAACTTTGTCAATTGAATTACTTCTGAGGTCACGTCAACCTATTAGAAGGCAGTAAATCCAAGAAAACCACAGTTTTAGTTCCATACACCCTACTGGACTTGTCTACAAATTCATAGATGTTTCCTGTAGAGACGTCTTTTTTTTTTTTTTTTTTTTGAGCATGGGGAGGGGAATAACAGTGAAATCACTAATATGATTCCATCAGCCTTACATTTGGGAGGAATAAAAATAACCTTGTTTCAGTGAAGCGTGGAATTTAATTGGCTCCCGATCTTTTTCCCCCTCATGCATCTGGTGGCCAGTACTACAGTAGAAAATTTTAAACTAGAAGGAGACATAATCCAATTAAATTTCCTTTTAAAAATGTCAAAGCAAATAAATCCAGAACCCATGAGCTCACACACAGCTTTGCTATTCTCACTGGGCAGCTGCTGTTCACTGGGTTCCCAGCCAGTGTGCCATCTTTGCTTCAAGGTTGTATGATTTTACAGATCACCAGCTACATTTTTTTTCACCGTTGATGAACAAGTAATTTATTGCCAACTTCTTTGACATGGTCTGTAGCTTTAGTCAAAGCCAGCGTGGAAGATGCTGTGGGGCCTCCTTGCAGACAATGATTCCCAGCCATTTTGGAGTCGTGACTGTGCATCATTGTTGCATTCTGCTCCACATCTCATAGTTCTTCCTCCTTCCAGAAAATATTCCTTTGGAGGAAATTGAATTTAGTTTTGTGCTTGGGGCGCCATCTCTTGAGTTACCTGGAAGTCACATTGGAGACTCTGGATCCACCCACCAGTTTGTCAGGAAGTTGCTGTGTTCTGAGCTGTGCTGTGACTTTCCTAGACATTTTGTTAATTCTGGTAAACACAGAATCACACGGTGTCTTTGCTTGCCTTCCTCAAGAAGCTGACATGGAGATAAGGATTCGAGTGTATATAGATTGTGAGGAGGATGGAGGGAAGACTATTAAGGGAGCAGGGAATGAAGAGTAGAAGGGAAGGAGCTACCACAGGGCTTAGCCTCAAACCAGTAACACATGTTGGTGACTGGAGCTTAATGCCTCTGGGAAACTCAGGGATCCAGTGACCTACATGGACTCAGCGTTTTCCCACCCAAAGCGCAAGGGGGGTGCGCTATTCATCCATCAGCTCCTGTCAGTCATGGGTGAGAGCTGCTCCTGACGAGGGGGGAAAAGAATGAATTCCCGGGGAACTTGTGGCATGTGACAGGGGCAGCCAAAGTGGGCCTCGGAGGCCAAAGGAAAGCTTTCAGGCAGAGGAACACGAGTGCTGAAAGTCGGGCCGGTGAGGGCCAAAGTGGAAAGAGTGAGAAGCTCAGGAGGGGCGCCGGCACAGCCTGCTATGCACAGATATTTAAGATGGCGGATATGCACAGTCAGGGGGCTGTTTTACAGAAACTCCGGCAGCTCATCCTCATCTGGAAGGGGGAGGATCCGCAGCTGTGGATGGGCTCTCCTGTTGTAGAATTACCACACAGTTATTTCCACTCCCAATGTACGTGCGCTGCAGGGAATACAATCTGACCTGCACTTTTCTTCTCATTTTGTGGTGTAGCATGAATAAAAGGTCAGTGAACACAAAGACTATTTTTATTCACTGCCCAGATTGTCATAAATATTATGTAATGCAGAATATTTGTGGATTTATTAGAACAGTTAAGCAGTGGGAGTGTGGGGTTTCTCGTGTCACCAAAGGCCTCTTTATTTTGTGGAGAGTTTGCCCATGTGATTTCTTTAGATGGACCCAATTACAGGCAAGACTATAAAGAAGATACTTTTGCCCTCTACTTTATCGTTGCCTCCCCTCTGCTGAGTTGCTTAAATCCTTTCTTCTGTTTTCCCATCCTCCTTTGGATCTCAATTTAATTTCTGTTCATCCATTTAAACTAGTACCCATGAAAATCTCCCTAAAATTAGGGGTTGGCCACAATTCTGGTTCCAATTCCAATATGTGGGTTTTTTTTTTTTCCCACATACCAAACAATTCTTGACACCAGCTAAGGGTCCTACAATTCAACTCAGTTCTAACTTGATCCATTCAGAGACAACATCAGATCCCACAGGGTGTAAGGGCTCAGTCCCACAAGACTGCCCCTTCTCCCCGCCCCCTTCAGACACCAGTTTATCACCTGTGCTTCTGGTCCACTGGCTGTAAATGAGAGGTTCCCATGACCCCTCCCCGGGTTCAGTGAATTTGCCAGAGCAGCTCACAGAACTCAGAGAAACATTTTACTTCCTATATCACTGGTTTATTATAAAAAGATGGAACTCGGGGCGCCTGGGTGGCTCAGTGGGTTAAAACCTCTGCCTTTGCTCAGGTCATGATCCCAGGGTCCTGGGATCGAGCCCCGCATCGGGCTTTCTGCTCCGTGGAGAGCCTGCTTTCTCCTCTCTCTGCCTGCCTCTCTGCCTACTTGTGATCTCTGTCTGTCAAATAAATAAATAAAATCTTCAAAAAAAAAAAAAAAAGATGGAACTCAGAACAGCCTGGGTGGTAGAGGTGCATAGGGGGAGGTAGGGGGAAAGAGTGGGGAGTTTCCAACCTCTGTGCACATGCCACCTTCCCGGAATCTCCACGTGTTCCTGCCAACCCAGAAGCTCTCCAGTTCCTCTCCTTTTTGGTTTTTATGGAGGTTTATTACAAAGGCACGATTGATTAAATCATTGACCATTGGTGATTGAACTCAACCTCTAGCTCTATCCCTGGAGGTCAGGGGGATGAGACTGAAAGTTCCAGCCCTCCACTTACAAAGTCTGTTACCCTAGCAACCAGCCCCCATCCCTTGGTACTTTTCAAAAATGTCTCATTAACATCACATAAGGCACCTTATCCCTCTCATCACCTTGAAAATTTCAAGGGTTTTAGGAGCTCTGTGCCAGAAACAGGGATGAAGACCAAATATACATATCTTATTATGAATCACAATAGCGTATTGGCAGTATATGGGTTCCGGGTTCCTCAACCCCTGCAAACATGCCTGTGGCATTTATCAGGTATTGGGGCAGAATAAGTCCCTCCCACCTGGATCCTAGAGGTTACTGACAAAGGGAAGTCAAATCCAGGGAAGTGGTATTAATTCTAGAGAGAGAGCATAATGGGACTGGAGCATCAAGAAAGCATTGCATGAGCCATGGGGTTTAAAGTGATCAAGATGTAAAGAAATGGACTGTTGTGGTCTTTTCATCTCAGATCATCCTTCATCTCAAACCTCAAGATATTTACTTGTGTTTCATTTTGTCCAAGTCTGGCTTATTGCTAACAAATTTAATTCTCCTCTCCAAAGTCTTGAGTTGCCATTATTCCAATGTGAGTCCCTCGGTTTCTTTCTCTTTTATTGTTAGACATCAAATCATGATTCCTTGCTCAAAAACAAGACACTTTTGCTGCCTAATGAAGAAGCTATGAGGGAAGGGACTTCTAGAACTGGCCTGTTTCATAAAAGAATCCATTCCCCTGATAATTTCTTTGCAATGATATGAGTTGCATAATGTATTTTATTCTTTTTTGTATTGAAAATTCGTATTTAAAAAAAAACCACCCTATCCAGGAAGAGTGATTTTGAATGCATATATTTGTATTATATTCTTCTATAACACTATCAAATCTAAAAATACCATTTAAGAGCAAAAATTGCTCTAAGTTTTGTAATGAAATTTCTGAGGACATGTTGAATAGTTGAATGACTGTTAATTAAAATATGTAATTTTGTGTGTGTACATATATGTGTGTGTATATATGTACATACACACACAGTGATTTACTGCTTCTTGGTGTAGGAAGGACATTTCACTAAGTTCCGTGTGGTATAAATAAGCCCTAGGCCTTGATTTAGGCTTCATCCATCTGGATGGCCATTTCCTTCTTTACACAGCCAGTTGGAGGTTTGGGCTCAACTTCCAATGTTTGGCAGGAGACATTCTTTTTTCTTTCTTTCTTTCTTTCTTTCTTTCTTTCTTTCTTTCTTTCTTTCTTTCTTTTTAAGAGAGTACATGTATGTGTGTGCGTGTGGGGTGAGGGTGGCGGCAGAGGGAGAAGGAGAGAGAATCCTAAGCAGGCTCCATGTCAAGTGCAGAGTCTCACGTGCATCTCGATCTCACAACCTTGAGATCATGACCTGAGCAGAAACCAAGAGTCCGCCTCTTAATGGACTGAGCCACCCAGGCGCCCTAGGAGGCATTCTTGAGAAAGAAAAGGTGTGTCACTTCAAGAACAACATTGTTCTCTACTCAGCTTTTCTAGAGTAAAATGGTAGGATCAAATGTAGCCATGCAAGATGAGAGCCGGCTGCTTCTAGATTGGCCCAGGCTGCCAGGCTTTGGAGGGCAGCTCAGCAGATGAGGAGAACTCTGGATCCTCATGGCTGAGGTTACAGTCCAGGCTCCTCTGCTTACTGAAAGTTTCCTGGACAAGCAACTTAACCCTTCTATGCCTCAGTTTCCTTTTCTGTAAATAGGTATCATAATAAAACCTGCCTCTTAGGGTTTTTCTGTGATAAAAACTTTAAAAAGTACCTTTACATAGTACATAGCTAATAAATTTATTAGTAATAGTAGTATTACTAATCAGTGTAGCTAGCAGTTCAGATTTTAATAACCGAGGTCTTTATAAAGCATTGCGGGAGTTAACACTGAAATAATGCTGCATAACAACCCGCCCCCGAAATTTCAGTGGTTCTCAACAACGGACATGTATTTTTCTCATCCATGGGCCTATAAGTCGGCTGGCCTTGATCCACCCATGCCCTTTTTTTTTTTTTAATTTTATTTATTTGACAGAGAGAGAGGCAGTGAGAGACAGAATACAAGCTGGGTAGTGGGAGAGAGAGAAGCAGGCTTCCCACTGAGGAGGCAGCCCGATGCAGGGTTCGATCCCAGGACCCTGGGATCATGACCTGAGCCAAAGGCAGAGGCTCAACGACTGAGCCACCCAGGCACTCCCACCCATGCCCTTTTGAGAGGCAGTAGCATGTTGGGCCATGTTCTTCTCATGGCAGTGACAGAGGGACAGTAGTTTAGGCCAAACCATCCAAGCATGTTAGAGCCCCTGTTTGGGGTACACCTGCTAGCGTTATGTAGGCCCAAGCCAGTCATGTGGCCAAGCCCATATCACAGGGACAGGAAAATAGACTCCACAGGAGGGTCTGCACAGTCGCATGGCAAAAAGCAGGGGTATACAATTCCACCACACGGAGGGATGAAGACGTGAGCGTAAGAATTCAGTCTACGTCTGCCTTGAGAGTAAGCTACGTATCAAGAGCTTAGATAACAATAAGAAACCATTCGATGTTGCATGTACAAGACTGCATTTTGACATGTGGCTATAATTATATCCGTCTTTGGTTCTTTTCCTAGAGATGTGAAGACGAGTGGCTCGGGATGCCGTCACCTATCCCTGCGAAATACATAAACTACGTACGCCTTTTAAAGGATGTGTTCGGCTTAGAGGAGGAGTAGCCATATGCCAATTTCGGGCAACTCCCTTTGATTTCCTGCTCTCATTTCACTAAGTTTATTTCAGTAGATATAATTTCATTAAAAAAAAAACCAAGGTTCATATTGAATTGAAATCCATAGGCCACAGTTAATTCCCTTTTGTCATTTTAGTTTTTCAGAACATCGTGTTACACTACTGATGTGCCAGTGTTATTAAAAATGCCATTTAAAGAAACGTCAAACATTTTTATTACATGTCTGATTTATTAATACCCAAGAATCTGACGGTAATTTTCTATCCAACATAATTTGATTCATTGCAACACAAAAAGAAAATTACTTTTGACAGCTATACATGACAATATAAAATCAAATTATATCTGAGCAATAAGTTGTGATTCTATTAAACATTTTTTGAAATTTTTTTGACACATGTTTATTACTTATATAATTAAATTTTGTAGCAACCCACCTTATCAAAATAATGCTTAGACCTCTCTAGAGTGAATGTACTTATTTTCTGAAATTAGCAAAGCTATGGGAAGGACTCCTGCCCTTGCCACAACACATACACACACACACACACACAGTCACACACAAACACACGCACACTTAGTTTGGGAGAGAAATTGAAACATATGCAGGGTTTAGATTTTTAATGCCCATTTTATTTCTAAAGTTAGCTGTTATCTTAGGAATATATGCATGTATATATAATTATAGTATGACCAAAAAATGTTTTATGTCTCAAATATGTAGGGATGTGAATGCTGAAGATTTTGAGAGATCTTTTTTGGTTCATTCTCCACAAACACATACCACCCACCCCAGAGGTTTAAATATTCTAGGACTGTAGCATGTTTCCCTCCTGCCTTTCTCTGGTTCTATTTTGATGTTTCTTCTAGGCCTATACGTTCTGAGTCTCAGCAGAACTTTTCTCATGTAGTGTATATTTGATGAAAACTCCTCACCATTGACCTCTGGGAATTCACTGTGAGAGGTTTGTCCCAATCTACCCCAGTCTCCAGTGTTGGATGCTGTGTACCCTAACTCTGGGTGCCTGGTGTTCTCAGACACAAGAAGAAGCCTATGGGAAAGGGGGGTTTCCACAGCTACCTTTTGGGGATGGCTTAGAGGAGGGGAAAAGGAACTAATATGTCAGGGGCCCCTGCCACTTCATTACTCCTACATTCCACATTTGTGGCATCTTGCCTAGAAATGAGCTGGCTTCTTGGCACTCAGAGGTACCAATTCGGTCGACAACAATGGCTCTTTCTTTCTTTTTTTTTTTTTTCTTTTCTCTTTTTTTAATCAAAGCTGATCAATAAACTATTTCTATATATAAACGTAGGTTCATTCTCCATGTGCCTCAGTTAGAATACACCCCAAAGGACTTTCCAATAAACTGGAATACTCAACTTACATACTAGAATCATTTACCCATAAAATCTCATTTTAACTCCTTGATTTTTATTCCAGGTTTGTTTTGTTGGTTTTTTTGTTTTGTTTTGTTTTTTCAAGACAATTGGCAGTGCCAAGCCATTTTGTCACTTTAAGATTTTTCATTCCCCAGAGAGCAAGCTTTTAGAAGGATGAACTTTCTCTGGAACTTTTCAGGCTGACACATTTGTCACTTACCTATTCAACTCTTCAGTCAGTTGTCTTTCCCTCAAGATTTTAAATACGTAGATAATTTAGCCCTTGTACAGACTTGTGATACAGTTCACTTGAGAAGTGGGAAGAGAAGAGGAGAAGCAGCAAACCAATGATACGTTCCTGAGTTTGTGGGATGACAACGGCTGTTCTGTTACATAGATGTGTGTCGCTGCCCTGGTTATTTGCAGTTCAAGCCCACAATTAGCAATTAAATGGCCATTATAGAAATCATGCCGATAAACATGATACATTGCAGCCATACAGACACTTTAAATAATTACTCTTTTAAAAACTAAACCATATACTGAAGGAGATTTATAATTTAGAGATAATATCCCCATTAGTAAAGTTTATGACCCAATAAACAGCTCCCACTAGTTAATAAATGCCAAAGCCATAAAAACAAAGACTATTAATGTAATAGAATTTCTGTGCCTCCCTCTTTTGCTGGTGGTCTCAAGGCACTGAAGGGAAATGCTATCTTAGGGAAAACATTTATTCTCATTATGTAAATATCAATGAATTGTCTTACAGTCCATCTGGAAATCTCCCAGCCCTGCCTCGGTCCCAGGTGGTCCCCAAATGCTGATGCGTTTCACTTAGGTTTTGGGCCTTAGATAACTCTGGTTTTCGGCACGAATGAACCATGTGGCTCAAATCTTTAAGGGAGGTGGTGAAGACCGGCTGGAATTTCTGCCTCTTCGTTTCCCTCTGAAAAAGAGAAATCCCAACTCTTACCATTATTCCGGATGAAGAACTTTGTAAAGTTTCCCAGTTTGGGCATACACTTAAATTTTTAGCTGCCTCTTCTCTTTCCTCTGAAAAAGAGAAATCTCAACTATTGTCATTGTTCCAGGGTAATCATTTTAAAAGCAGTTTCACAACCTTTGCATCTACTTATATTTTTAGCTGCTCACATTTTCTCATTTTGGTGGAAAAGCAAGGGCTGTCTGTGGAAGTCTGGGTGAGTTGAAGGTTAATAGAGGCAAACCCTTTGTGCTAAGAACGAACAGTTTTTTCATATTCCTGCAACCGTGGGAATGATTGATGAAGTCATTTGAAAGCCCAGATCACATCATGTCTTTTCAGAAGAAACTGATTGAAAGCTGTTGAGGTTGACATGAAATGGTTTGCTGAGTCATTGCTGTCAAGTATGGATCTTGTCAGCAGATGACTACTACATTGGCAGTGTTTATTTGCCTCATTCTCCCTTTTTAAAAAGATTTGCTTATTTGAGAGAGAGCGAGCAAGCATGAGCATGAGCTGTGGGGAAGAGCAGAGGGAGCAGACAGCCTGATGCGGGACTCGATCCTAGGACCTGACCTGAGCCAAAAGCAAACGCCTAATGGACTGAGCCACCCAGGTGCCCCAGGAGTGCTGTAACTTTGATGCATTAGGATAGTTTCAACATTTTGCCTACTTTATGTATTGCCACTGATACAATTAATGACAAACATACCATTCTTGGTCTTTTTTTAATGCTATACTATTTGAAGTTTGTTTTGTGTGGGGGGGTGGGGTGGGGGGGTAGATCTTCTGGGCAGCTTTGTGGACCCCTCAGTGGTGAGTTTGAGATATTTAAATTGTCCTTCCTTTCAAAGAGCAGGGAATTATTGATGAACAAAATGAAATTTCTAAAAAAAATAAAAAAACCTTTTCTTCCCTTTCCAACTTGGATTTATTTATCTCAATTTGAATGAGGACTGTTTTAGTCTTTGCCACTCATTCCTCATTTCCCTGTCCCCTTCTCCCATATGTTACGATTTTCCTCTAAGCGAGGCAGAGGGACCCTTCAGAAATAGCTTGATGAAATGGCTGAGTTTTCCACAAAATATTTATGATGCTCAATAATACAGAATCCATTGAATAATGAATTGTCACATTCCCAGTTATATGTATATTCTTTTTTGTTAAGAATATAGTGTCCTGAATTTTGAATATCCTTCAGAATCAGTCTGCAAATGACCTTCCAGACAAACAGCTTCCAGATAATACTAAACATTACTTAAGTGCTGGGTCTCTGTCCTAATATGTGTTTGGGGAAAGTTTGAATTGCTTCAAGTCGAAGGCAAGTTAAGACCTTTTCAAAAATGAGGCTTTTCAAGTTGACCGAGCATCTGTAGAGACACAGTGCTTTTCAGTTCCCAAGAGAACATAATGTGTAAAAATGGAAAACCCACCGAGAGGCAAGATCAATGAAGCTATTTCACAAAACAAACCTGTGGTGATAATGAAGCAAACATCATGATTACAGAGGTAGCACTGACTGGATAATTAGCTGCAGAGAAATCGGAAGTCGCCCCCACTCATCATCTTCTACCAGGTTATGCAAAATAAACGTTTGCGTTCAAGGTCAATTAAGTTCCTCACAATCATGGAGTTCTGAGACTAGAATGTGCATCTTCTTTGCATTTGTTCCTGGTGCCCAGTGAAATTCCGTGCAAGGGGACTTCCGAGCCCATTATGTGTCTGGTGTGGGGGCACAGGACCTCAGGGGTCAGCGCTGCTGCTCAGAAGCAAGTGGTAAGGGCTGAAAAATGTGGCCAATGAAAAACTCCACGGTGGCTCAGCAAGGAGAGAATTAATGACTGGCTGGAATCAGTAGGGGCCTTTACTTCTAAATACTCATTAGTTTAAGCAGTGAGGCCTGATGTTATGCAAGTTAGACAGGAAAAAGGGGACCGCCCCTCCCCATTGTCTATTCTGAACAGAATATGCACATTTAACTCAAAGTGGTGAATGGTTCAAATACATCAAACCGACTATTCATCAATCTCCCAGCTTCGTGGGCTCCGCTTCGCATCTGTGTAAAGCCAACAATAGAGGAAACGCTTGTTATGACCCCACAATAATATTAAAATCCAGAGGGGTGGGTAGCTTGTGAAAAACACAAAATGCAACCTCCTTTAGAAAAGTTCCACCAAAATCATCTTTGTTTCCTTTTCGTACTCTGTCTCTACAAGAACATCTGACTGCAGTAGGAACTTGGTAAAATTACTTTTTTTTCTTTTTCTTTTTTCCCTCACTTGCTAGCACTGCTGTTCATTATTGCTGTGAGGCCTCTCACTGAATACAGAACAGGAGCTGAAAAGCCATTTCAGACTGCTGCCGATATCGGCCTCCCCCCACCACCACCACCAAGCCCCCATCCCGTTTTCACTGTGACCGGAGCATGGAGAGTGACAAGGGAAGTGGCAAGAGGTGACAACTGCGGAGGGGACTCCGGGCAAGAATAGGGACCACCTTGTGTGTGTAATGCACATTATAAGCAGCTTGTTCATCCAAAGGGCATGAGAAGTTACTGGAAGATTTTAATTGGGCGGATGGAAAGATCATGTCTGTATTTAAAAATCTCTGGCTGCTGGGTGTGTGTGTGTGTGTGTGTGTGTGTGTGAACTACCAGAGTGAGTTTGGCAGCCGGAAGGCTGACTGGAGGCTGTTGCCAGAGAAGTGATTGATGGTTTGGATTAATGTCAGTGAGATGGTGAGGTTGGTGAGAAGTGGCTAGACTCATGGCACATTAAGGATGTCAGAGATGAAAGAGAAGAAATCAGAATTAGGCTGGGTCGTTTTGACAGCTGGGTAAATGGTGGTGTCATTCTTTGTGCCAGGATACACCAGGGAAAAAATCCGATTTCAGAGGGTGTATACACAGCTCTGCCTTGGGCATGCTCACTTAGGGAGTCTGTGAAACAGATACATGGAGATGGAGATAAGGCAATTGGATTACCAGGTCTGAATCTCAGTAAAATTGGTCTGGGTTGGAAAGGCATATTTGAGAGTCATCAGAGTATGGATAGTAAATGTGAATTTAGATTAAGATTGCGCAGAGGGAGCACGGTGTCTGAAAACCGTAATGCCTGTCATCTAACTGACTAATTTTTAGGACACAGCTTTTACTGACATTCAACGAACTGTTGTACATATTAAAGTGTGCAATTTGATAAGAGCACATATGTGTATACCTGTGAAATACCACCCCAATCAAGATAATATATTTTCCCCAAATTTCCTTGAGGTCCTTGGAAATCCCTCCCTTCCACACATGCCCATTGTAGGGGAGGAAAAATATTTTTCTCTCTACCCTTCCGAGTTCTTGGCTGAGACGCCCCTGTAATAAAAGCTTAGAGAAGAACAAACAGAAGTTGATTGATATGAGTACCTCATATATACATGAGAGATACCCAGGGAAACTGTGTAATTCTCCAGGGTGACCTAAGTCACCACCTTAAGTACCATCTTCAGCTAAAGACGAAGGATGGGTGTGTGTGTGTGGGAGGGAGGGGAGCCGTTATGGCAGGTGACCAGGAAAAGCAACATAAACTTGAGGGTAAGTTCGGTACTGTGGGTTTAAATCAGTGCCTTCCCCATCGATAAGTTTCTAGACATTTAGTCATTCTCTTTCTGGTACAGAGAGGGAGACATACTTGCTAATGGAGATTTCCCTTGTAAATATGAATGTTCCTTACAAAAAGGTAATCTCTGCTGTGTTTGCAGAGCTTCTCAGGAGTCTGCTGTTTCTCCAATTTATCAGCTCAAAAATAATCCTTATACCAAATAGGCATATTTTGTGGGTGGTATATTTTGCTCCATTCACCATTTCCCATGCCCAGGCAACAAATGAGTGGTTTTCTGTCACTATAGAAAAGTTGACATTCTCTAGAATTTTATATAAATGGAATTATACAGGATGTACTTTTTTTGGTTTCTTTCATTCAGCATAATTATTTTGAGATTCACCCATGTTATTGCCTGTACCAATATTTTTATTTTATTTTATTTTATTTTATTTTATTTCCGAGTAGCATTCCATGGTATGGCTATATCATAGTTTAATGCATTCTCATGTTGGTGGACTTTTGGGTTGTTTCTAGTTATTAACATATTACAAATAAAGCTGCTATGAACATTCATGTATAAGTCTTTGTATGCATATATGGCTTTCATTTCTCTTAACTAAATGTGTAGGAGTGGAGCAGCTGAATCCTATGGTTGATGTTTATTTAGTTTTTTGAATAACTGCTGTGGGGAGGAAAAATAATTTTCCCTCTATCCTTCTAGATTCTTGGCTGAGACTCCCTTCCCCACCTCCCTACACCCAC
The DNA here is from genome assembly GCF_963455335.1 of Martes martes. Classification (NCBI taxonomy): domain Eukaryota; kingdom Metazoa; phylum Chordata; class Mammalia; order Carnivora; family Mustelidae; genus Martes; species Martes martes. Next base: position 37,100,565 of record NC_137897.1, on the reverse strand, counting down.
TGTGAAAAAAACAAACAGATGAATAGGAAAAAAACATGTTTAATAATGTCTGTGTACCTTCTGTATACGTGGGAGAGACCCAGAACAACTGAGTCATTCCCTGAAATGGCCCAAGACTCTACCTTAGATACCATCTCTAGATAAAGACAAAAGGTACTGGTGGGGGGTGGGGGAGCAGTTTGGGGAGTTTACCAGGAAAAGCATAGGAAACAAGGGTAAGGCTTATGCAAATTTAAGTTCTTGCCTTATGCACTGGCAAGGGTTTCTAGAGATTTGGAGTCATGCTTCTCTTTGGGACAGAGGAAGACACACAAATACAGATTTCCCTTATACGTGTAAATGTTTCTTACGAAAGGGTCACTTCTACTTAGGGTTCACAGCTTCACCTGTGTCTGCTGTTTCTTAAAAATAAATAGCTTAAAATAATCAGTGTGCCAAAAAGACGTATTTGGGAGTGATAATTCTGCTTTCCGTCATTGTCAAGCTGTTTTCCAAAGTTACTATGCCATTTTACTTCTCTTCCAGTATCCCGTAAAGTCCTGGTTCCTCCACATTTTGCCAATACTTGGTATGGTGGATCTTTTAAATTTTAGCCATTCTAATAGATGGGTAGGAATTTGTCATGGTTGTTTATTTTATTTTATTTTTTAAAGATTTTATTTATTTATTTGACAGACAGAGATCACAAGTAGGCAGAGAGGCAGGCAGAGAGGGAGGAGGAAGCAGGCTCCCTGCTGAGCAGAGACCCCAATGCAGGGCTCGATCCCAGGACCCTGAGATCATGACCTGAGCCGAAGGCAGAGGCCTAACCCACTGAGCCTCCCAGGCGCCCCTATTTTCTTATTTTTGAGGTTTGAGAGTACCTCATCTGCTCCACGTACAAGTGCTTTATCAGATACGTGATTTCCAAATATTTTCTTCCAAACTGTGGTGGTCTTTCATTCTCTTAACAGGATCTTTGGAGGGTAAAAGTTTTAAATTCTGATTGTCTATTTTATCAATTTGTTCTTGTATGGATTACTCTGTTGGTGTTATATCTTTTAAAAAAAAATATTTTGTTTACTTATTTGAGAGAAAGAGAGGGAGAGCATGAGCAGGGTGAAGGGCAGAAGGAGAAGCAAACTGCCCACTGAGCAGGGAGCCTGATGTGGGCTTGATCCCAAGATTCCAGGATCGTGACCTGAGCCGAAGGCAGACGCTTAACTGATGAGCCACCCATGTGCCCTGTTGGTATTGTATCTAATAAATGTTTGCCTAAACCAAGGTCATAAAGGTTTTCTTCTAGAAGTTGTATAGTTTTAGGTGTTTAATTTAGATCTAGAATTCATTTCTAGTTAATTTTTATTATGGTGTGAGTTATGGCTACATGTTTATTTTTTTGCATATGGATACCCAGTTGTCACAGTATCATTTGTTGAAAAGACTATCTTTTTTCACTGAATTGTCCTTGTACCTCTGCTGAAAGTCAATTGTTGATACATATGTAGGTTTATTTCTGGACTTTCTATTCTGTTCTATTGATTTTTATGTATCTTTACACTGATACAGCACAGTCTTGCTCGTTGTAGCTTTCTAGTAAGCCTTGATATCAGTAGTGTTAATTCTCTGATTTCACTCTTTTTTTGCATAATGGTTTTGGGTGTTCTACATCTTTTGTATATTCATAATGAATTTTAGAATAAGCTTGCAATTCTGGGCACCTGGGTGGCTCAGTCAGTTAAGCATCTGCCTCTGGCTCAGGTCATGATCCCAGGTTCCTGAAATTGAGTTCTGCATCGGGCTCCTTGCTCAGCGGGGAGTCTGCTTTTCCCTCTACCTCTGCTGCTCTCCTGCTTGTACTTGTTCTCTCTCTTTCTCCCATAAATAAAATCTTTATAAAAAAAAGAATAAACTTGCAATTCTAAAATCCTGCTAGGTGTTTTGATTGGTATTGCACTGAATCTACAGATCAGTTTGACATCTTAATAATATTGAGTCTTCCGACCCATGAACATGGTATCATCCCATTCATTTAAGGCTTCAGTTTAACCCCAGCAGTGTTTTGTAGTTTTTAGTGTATGGGCTGTGCACATATTAGACAAATTTTTCCCTCTATTTCAAGTTTCTTAATGCTAATGTAAATGGTAACTTTCTAAATTTCATTTTCTGATCCTTGGTGCTAGAGGAGAAAAATACAGCTATTTTCTGTACATTGATCCTTGTATCTTTCAAACTTAATAAACACATTTATTAGTCTTGTGGCTTTTTTATAGGCATCGTCAGATTTTTTCATAGACATCCACATGGATGAGTAGAATTTTCACACAGATGGTATTAATCTATGAAAAAGGTCTTACTGTTTCATTTCCAATCTGGATTCTTTTATTTCTTTTTTCTTATCTTACTGCACTAACTAGTACAGTGTTGAATAGAAGTGGTGAGGTTGGACATCCCTTTCTTGTTACTGAATGTAGAGGGAAAGTGCACGGTCTTTCACCATTAAGTATGTTGTTAGCTACAGGGTTTCGGTAGACACCCTTCATCAGGTTTTCAAAGTTCCCTTTTGTTTCCACTTTGCTGAGAGATTTTATCAGGAGTGGATATTGGATTTTGTCACATGCTTTCACTGCATCTATTGAGGTGATTATATGATTTTTCTTTTATAAGTTCATTAAAATTAAGTTCATAGAACATCAAATAAACTGTCTTTAAGTATCAATTCTGTGACATTTACCATGTTCACAATAGTGTACAACCACCACCTCTGTTTAGTTCCAAAACATTTCATCACTCCCAAGGGAAACACCATATCCATTAAGCAGTCACTTCTGATTCAGCCCCTGGGAACCACCAGTCTGCTTTCTGTCTCTGTGAATTTACCTATTCTAAATATTTCCTATAAATGGAATCATACAATATGTGACCTTTTGTGTCTGACGTCTTTCACTTAGTACAATGTTTTTGAGGTTCACCTGTGTTGTAGCATGTATTAATACTTTGTTCCTTTTTATGACTGAGTAAGAGCCCATTGTATAGATATACCACAGTGTGTTTATCCATTCATCAATCGTTGGACATTTGTGTTGTTTCCACATTTTGGCTATTGTGAGTAGTGCTACTGCAAACATACATAGACATGTATTTGTTTGAGAACCAGTTTTCCGTTTTTTTGTTTTGTTTTGTTTTGTTTTTTTGAGAGAGAGTGGAGGGAGGGGCAGAGGGCAAGGGAGAGAATCCCAAGCAGCTTCCAGGCCAAGCTTGAGCCCATGCAGGGCTCGATCTCATGACCCTAAAATCATGACATGAGTGGAAATCAAGAGTTGTATTCTCAACCCACTGAGCCACCCAGGCGCTCCCACTTTTCAGTTCTTTCATGTATATACCTAAGAGTAGAATTGCTAGATCATATGGTAATTCCATGCTTAATTTCTTGGAGAACTACAAAACTGTTTTCCACAGCAGCTGAACCATTTTATATTCCCACCAGCAATGTATGAGGTTTACAGTTTTTTTACATCCTTGCTAACACTTGCTATTTTCCTTTTTTTTTTTTTTAAGATATTTTTTATTTATTTGACAGAGAGAGAGAGAGGTCACAAGTAGGCAGAGAGGCAGGCAGAGAGAGAGGGGGAAGCAGGCTCCCCGCTGAGCGGAGAGCCCGATGCAGGGCTTGATCCCAGGACCCTGGGATCATGACCTGAGCCGAAGGCAGAGGCTTTAACCCACTGAGACACCCAGGTGTCCCTCCCCCCTTTTTTTTTAAATATAGCCATCCTAGTTGGTGTGAACTGGTACCTCATTATGGTTTTTATTTGTATTTCCTTAGTGACTAATGATATTTAGCATCTTTTCCTGTACTCGTTGGCCATTTTTGTCTTTAGAGAAATGTCTGATCAAATCCTTTGCCCATTTTAAAATTGGAAATGACATTGATTTTTGAATGTTAAACTTCGCATGATTGGAATAAACCTTAAATTAGGTTGTGATGTGTTATCTTTATATATTGCTACGTTCAGTTTGTTAAAATTTTGTTTGAATTTTTCTCCTATGTTCATGAGGATATTTATCTGTAGTTTTCTCATGTTTTGGTCTGGTTTTGATGTCATGGTAATGCTGGCCTCATAGAAAGAGTTGGGAATATTACTGCCTCTTCATTTGTGGAAGAGTTTGTATAGAATTGCTATTGTTCCTTCTTTAAGTGTTTGATATATTTAACCAGGGCTGCCTTTAGTTTGCTTTATGGGAAGGTAGTCTTTTTTTTTTTTTAAGATTTATTTATTTTAGCAACAGAGAGAGAGAGAGAGCAAGCGAGCATGTTGGGAGGGGCAGTGGGAGAGACTCTTCAAGCAGACTCCCCACTGTGTATAAAGTCTGACTCAGGGCTTGATTTCATGACCCTGAGATCGTGACCTGAGCTGAAATCAATAGTCAGATGCCTAACTGACTGAGCCACCCAGGCGCCCCTATGGGAAGGTAGTCTTAAAAACTATAATCTTGTGGCATCTGGGTGGCTCAGTGGGTTAAGCCTCTGCCTTCGGCTCAGGTCATGATCTCAGGGTCCTGGGATTGACCCCCACATTGGCCTCTCTGCTCAGCTGGGAACCTGCTTCCCCCTCTTTCTCTGCCAGCCTCTCTGCCTACTTGTGATCTCTCTCTCTCTCTGTCAAATAGATAAATAAAATCTTAAAAAAAAAAAAAACTACAGTCTCAATTTCTTTAGTAGATACAGGGCTATTCAGGTTATATATTTCTTCTCTAGTGAGCATTGATAGTTTGTGTTGTTAAAGGAATTTGTCCATTTCACCTTGTTGAATTTATTGGCTTAAAGTTGTTCATGATACTCAGTTCTTATCCTTTCAGTATCTGAAGAAGCTTTAGTGATGTCAACTCTCTCATTCCTGATACTGCTAATTTCACTATTCTTTTTTCTTTTTCCTCCTGATCAGTCTGGCTAGAGATTAATCAATTTTATTGATCTCAAAGAAGCAGCTTGTCATTTCATTAATTTTCTGTTGTGTTTTTGTATTTTCTGTTTTTTCTACTCTGATTATTATTTCCTTTCTTCTACTTGCTTTGGGTTTAGTGGGCTCTCCTTTTCTAATTTTTTAGTTTGGAGGCTGAAGTCATTGATTTGAAGCCCTTTTTCTTTTCTAATACAGGCTTTTAGTCCTCTAAAATCCTCCTAAATGCCCCTTTAATGGCATCCCATGAATTTGGATATGTTATTCCATTTTCATTCAGTTACTCTCTTATTTCTCTTTGATTTCTTCTTTGCTCTACAGGTTATTTAGAAGTGTCTTATTTAGTTTCAATATTTGGGGATTTTCCAAAGATCTCCCTGACAATCTAATTTAATTCCCGTAGTTAGAGGATATATATATGTATGACTTGTATCCTTTTAAATTAATTGAGACTAGTTTTATGACTCAGAATATGGTCTATCTTGGTAAATACATCATGTGCACTTGGAAATAATGTACATTCTACACTTCTTTCGTGGAGTATTCTATAAATGTCAATTAGGTCAAGTTGTTAAAATCTATATCCTTACTGATTTTCTGTCTACTGGTTCTGGAAACTATTAAGAGGAAGATATTGAAATTTCTGCCTATAATTGTGATTTTGTTTATTTCTCCTTAGAGTTCTATCAGTTTTTGCTTCATGTATTTTGAAACTCTGCAGCTATATAAACATTTAAGATGGTCATGTTATCTTGATGAATTGACCCCTTTATCATTATGAAGTGAATTTCCTTATCCTTGGTAATATTCTTTGCTCTGAAATCTACATTGTCTGATAATAAAGCCATTCTGGGAGCACCTGGGTGGCTCAGTTGGTTAAGTGTCTGCCTTCAGCTCAGGTCATGATCTCAGGGTCCTGGGATTGAGCCCGGTATTGGGGGGCTCCCTGCTCAGTGGAGAACCTGCTTCTCCCTCTCCCTTTGCTGCTCCCCCTGCTTGTGCTCTCTCCATGTGTCAAATAAAAACAAAACAAAATAAAATAAAATAAAACCATTCCAGCTTTCTTTTCATTGGTGTTAGTTATCATGGTATATTTTCTTCTGTCTTTAAAAATTTTTAACCTATATGTGTTTTTATATTCATAGTATTTTTCTTACAGCCAGCATTTAGTTGGGTCTTGTGTTCTTTTTTTTTAATTTGACTTGATAATTATTTCCTTTGAATTGATGCATTTAGATTATTTAGTATTATTTAGTATTTAGTATTATTTATCATTTATTAGTTAGTGATAAGATCAAATTTAAATCTATTGTCTTGCTGTTTGTTTATTGTTTGTCTATTTTTCTGTTTCCTTTTTCTTCCTTCTTTTGGTTTAATTGAAAAATGTTTGATTCCATCTTATCTCATTTGTTGGATTAGTAGCCATTGTCAGGAAGGAAAAATATTTCTTGTACCCTCTTATGTTTAAGGCTTGGAGGCCTACAAGTTAAAATTAAAAAAAAAAAACAGATTAGTAAGAAAAAAACTGATTTAATTATAGGCTCACACAAAGAAATGTGACTCAAGTTGTTGATTAGAATTTGGGGCTCATTTACCACCTTAATAGTGGATGGAGAGGGGCACAGGGGCACTTTAGGAACAACAAATGACTTCTTAGAAGTGGGGGTGGGGAGAAAGAGCACTTGTTGAAAAACAAATGACTTTTTGGAAAGCTAAATAGGCCCTTAGGAGAATAGATAGGAGATATGATAGTTTTGTTACAATGTCTGCTTGGGTGTGGTGCTGACTTCACTCTAAAAAGAGAAGATTTGAGTTGTTCCCTGGGAGGGGATTTATGACAATTGAGTTCTTTTGGAAGTTTTGTTTTTAGGCAAATAAGGGATTTCAGAAACTCAAATGCCCTCAACTCAAAAGAATTATTTATGCTACAGTGGCTTAGTCTGGACTGCTTTGCTGTAACTCTTTCTTATTTTATTGGTTGGTTTAGGGTGTACAGAATACAATTAAAACTTGGTACAGCTACCTTCCAGTGACGGTATGGTACATATCATACCATAGCAGATAGTATAAGAATCTTAAAATAGTATACTTCCATTTCTCCCTGACTAAGCTTTGTGCTATTGTTATATACTTTACTTTTACATATGTGATAAACTCCACACTCTCTTGCTATTTTTAACAGCCAATTATCTTTTAAAGAGATTTAAATAACAAGAAAAAAAACCCATATATTTATATACACAGTTACCATTTCCTGTGCAGATCCTTATTTCCATCTGGAATCATTTTTCTTCTGCCTGAAAGACTTCCTTTAACAGGATTTGTATTGTGGGTCAGCTAGTGATGAACTATTTTGCTTTAAAAAAAAAATGTCTCAAAATGTCTTTTTTTTTTTGGCCTTTATTTTTGAAAGTTATTTTCATAGGGTATAAATGCTTAAATTGAAAGTTTTTTCTTGCTGTATTTTAAATACATTATTCGCCTCACTTCTGTATTATGCTGTTCACATGAGAAATCGGTCAATTTCATTTTTTTCCCTTTTTATGTAATGTGTCTTTCTTCTTTGAGTAATCTTAACATTTTCTATTTACCACTGGTTTTAAGAAATTTGTTTATGAGACATGGGTTAGTTCTGTTTTGCTTAAGGTTCATTGAGTTTCTTGGATCTATAGACTTACAGTTTCCATACCAATTTTGAAAATTTTTGGTCATGTTTTCTTCAAATTTTTTTTAGTTCCCATCTCTCTTCTCCATTGGCGGCTCTCATTACATGTATACTAAGCTTTTTAAAGTTGTCCCACAGCTCACTGATGCTCTGTTTATCTTTTTTTTTATCTTTTTTATTCTTTATTCCCTGTGTATTGTTCATTTTAGATACTATCTTTTGAAATGTCTTCAAGTTCACTAGTCTTTTTTTTTGCAATATCTAATCTGCCATTAATCATTATATTTTTCATTATATTTTTCATCTCATGTATTATAGGTGACATTGGATTTGGGTCTTTTTATATCTTCCATGTCTCTACTTAACATGTTAAATTTTTTCCTCTGGCTTCCTGTGTTTAACGTATATCGTTATAATAGTGGTTTTAATATCCTTTTCAACTAATTCTATCATCTGTGCAATTTCTATGTCAGTTTCAATTGATAAATTTTTATCTCCATTATGGATAATGTCTTCCTGCTTGCTAATTTTTTATTAAATGCCAAACATTTTGGCTCTCAGCTTGAGGGTGCTGAATATATTGTGTTCCTTTTTTAAAATCTCTCAATGATTTTAATGTCTAGTTTTGATAAACAAAGTAAATTTCCACCTACTTCTTTTACATAGAGCAAAATGTAGTAGTTTTAAAAAAGTGTATATTCTTTAGCCTTCTCCCATACTTTTTTTTGCCTGTCTTTCAAAACTGAACACTGAATATTTTTAACATAGTAATGTGATGTTATATATACATTTTAATTGCACATATTAGTAATAAAATAATTCCATGTTTTGGTAATTCATAGCATATTTATAAAATGAAAAGCTTTCTATCAAAATATACTTTTCACTGGGAAAAAGAACTAAAACAGACAAATCAATCTATACAAAGTAAAAATTAACTTAAAGTAAATTTTTAAGTAATTTTAAGTAAGTTTTAAGTAAATTTTAAAGTAATTTTTACAAAGTAAAAATTAAATTAAGAAAATTAACTTTGGTAGGTTTCAGTACAGGACAGTCCTTAACAAGCCTATTTGCCCTTATTCCCCCAGAGTGGCTCATCTCCTGAGTTAAGATTTTAAAAAATATTTTTCATTGAGATTATTATGTTGACATTTGTTTCTCATTCCACATCGTCTTCAGCCAAGCTCTGAGCACTTACAATTTCCCTGACTAATTGTTGGAAGCTTGGTCAGAAGCATCTGGAACATTGGCGGCAGAAGGATTTGCTGTAACACTTGCAATAAGTGCTGTGGCCATCCACACACAGCAGTTGCATTTGTCAGATGGCCTACACCCTTCTCCTATTTACCTCAAGCTGGCAACTTTTCTTCAGGGAAGAACTACTTTTTTTTTTTTTTTTAAAGATTTTATTTATTTTTTTGACAGAGAGAGATCACAGTAGACAGAGAGGCAGGCAGAGAGAGAGAGAGAGAGAGGGAAGCAGGCTCCCCGCTGAGCAGAGAGCCTAATGCGGGACTCGATCCCAGGACCCTGAGATCATGACCTGAGCCGAAGGCAGCGGCTTAACCCACTGAGTCACCCAGGCACCCCAGGGAAGAACTTCTGAATAGCTTCACCATCTTTAAGGTCCGGTAACTTGAGAAGTCCAGTTCTCTCCTTGGCAAGCTTTTGTTTCTTTCTTGGTTCTCGAAGCCTGTTCTCGAAGCTGAGGTCACTCCGTCTCTCTTGGTGGAAGTAAATATGGTACCCGATGAAAAGACCCCTGCAGACACCTGCTGTTAGGGTTCAACCCCACCATCCTCTCTTGACCAAGAAGCAGGAGTGAGTTCAGCGACGTTGGGATCCAGGTGACAAAGTAGTAGACTGTGAACCCTCAGAGCGGATCCCCCTGCTCCCACCTGATGCTTGCCATGAGCGATGCAGAAAGGCCTATATTTGTGATCTTATAAACACTCTTGAGCTTTGTTCTGAGGCTGATTAATTTACCAGAAAACATTTTTATCCTTTCAAATTATTCCTTTAAGCTTTGTTAGGACAAAAGCAACATTTGGTCTAGGGCTAGTTTTTTAAATCAATGCACTGAACACAGTTGAATTTCTTTTTTTTTTTTTTAAGATTTTATTTATTTGTTTGACAGAGAGAAAGATTACAAGTAGGCAGAAAGGCAGAGCAGAGAGAGGGGGAAGCATGCTCCCTGTGGAACAGAGAGCCTGATACGGGGCTTGATCCCAGGACTCTTGAGATCATGACCTGAGCAGAAGGCAGGGACTTAACCCACTGAGCCACCCAGGTGCCCCTAGGGCTAGTTTTTTCACAATACGGAGGCAAAAACCTTCTGAGTACTCTACCCAATTCTCCATCATTAATGAAGTTTTCTACTTTGGTGGGAACAGGAATGTGGTAGGTGGAATTCTAAGATGACTCCTCATGACCCACACCTTTATATAATCCCCTCCTCAATGAGTATAGTCCCTCTCCGAATGAAGTCTTTTTTTTAAAATACTGCACAATTGATGTCTAGAAAGGTTGATTCCCCCAAGTGAGTCTCACCTAATCAGGTGAGCCCTGAAAGAGGACTAGGTTCTTCCTGACAAAAGAAATTTGATGCACAAGAGGGAGGGATTCAACATGAAGGAAATTATCCCTTGCTGGTTTTGAAAGTAGACAGGGTCACATGGTAAAGACCTGAAATTAATCTCTAGGATCAGAACAGCCCCTTCTGACAGCCAATGAAAAAATGGTGTCTCAGTCCTAACAACAGCAAGGATCTAAATTCTTACAACAACAAGTAAGTTTGGAAGTGGATTCAGCCTCAGAGCCTCCAGAAAGGACCCAGCCCATCCAATGTCCTGGCATCAGCCTGTGAGCCCCTGAGTGGAGGACCCAGGTAGCCTACATTCAGACTTCAGACTTACAGAAGTGTGAACTTATAAATGGGTTTTATTTTAATCCACTAAGTATGTGGTAATTTGTTCCACAGCAGTTGAAAATTAATATAAGGGACCATTCTTGGCCTTGTGTGACCTTTGAGAATGGGTTTTATGTTACCTCTTTTGGTTGGCCTCAAATATTTCTTTTCTGTGCATACCCCGATCAGTCCTTGGTGGAAGACTGAAGTGGGACCTTCTACACATCTTTGGAGTTCTGTTTTGTGTTTTCTCCTTACTCATACTCTGCCTTGAGAACTCTAGTCTCCTTGACCTTTATGAACTCCAAGTTCCATCTGCTTAATTCAGGCAGGCTGCGAGGGTCTGCTTGAGATCCTTCTTTTTGCACTTTTGAAATTCTCTCCAGGCTGTAAACTGGGAAACAATAGAATTTGTCTCATTTGTTGCTGTTGTTGTTTGATTTTAACTAGGCTCTGCAGCTAACATGGGGCTTGAACTCATGACCTTGAGATCAAGAGTCTCATGCCCTACTGACTGAGCCAGCCAGGTGCTTGGTCTCAGTTGTTTTCTATCTCTCAGAGATCACTGCCCTTTGTTAGTTGATGTCTTGTGTCTCCAAAACTATAGCTACATATATTTCATCTGTTTTATTTTGTTGTTTAGAGACAAAAGAAGATGTCACTTTTTAGCAGTATTATATAGTTATATTATTTTTAGTTAGTAATGTTCTAATTTGTATTTTAAAAGTAAGCATCCTAAGAAAATGATATTGCAGATAGTTTAAAAAGTAATGATGAGAACATGACCTCAGGTCAGTATAGATTTTTTTAAAAATTTGAAATGTATTTTATAAATGTATTTTTTAAATTTAAAACTTTAGGTGTTTCTATTTTTTTTAATTTTTAGAGCAGGGAGGGACAGAGGGAGAGGGAGAGAGAGAATCTTAAGTAGGGTACATGCCCAGTGCATAGCCTGAGGTGGGGCTTGATCTTACAACCCTGAGATTATGACCTGATCCAAAATCAAGAGTCAGACACTTAACTGACTGAGCCACCCAGGTGCCCCAGTATAGATTAATGAAAGAAGCAAACAACATTTATGAGATATAATTCATATGCCATAAAATTCACCCACTTACATTATATAATTTATTGTTATATATCCATAGAGTTGTTCAACAGTCACCAGAATGTAATTTTAGAATGTTTTTTCCCCTTAAAGAAATCCTGTACTCATCAGCAGTCCCTTGTCATTTCTTCACACCTCCTCCCACCATCCATAAGTAACCATTAATCTACTTTCTGTTTCCATAGATTTGCCTATTTTGGACATTTAATATAAATGGAATTATACAATATGTGACCTTTCCTGATGCCTGGCTTCTTTTTACTTAGCATAGTCTTTTCCAGGTTCATCTATGTTGTAACATATATTAGTACTTCTTTTCTTTTTACTGCTGTGTAATATTCCCTTACATGGATATATCATATTTTATTTACCCATTGACAATTGATGGACATTTGGATTGCTTTCTTTTGGCTCTTGTGAATATTGTTTCTGTGAACATTCATGTACAGTTTGTATTTGAACATTTGTTTTAAATTCTAACATCCTTGTTTTTGTAAGTAAAACTTTATTGAACTATAGCCCTACCCTTAGATGTGGAGTTCTCTACTTGTTCCTAACAAAGTCGGTCCTTTCATGCAAAAAAAAAAAAAAAAAAAAAAAAGCATCCTGCTAAACATTTTCCTCTTTGGTTCCATATACAACATACTTCTTGCTATTTTTCAGTGTCTGACATGATGCCTTACATGTAGTAAGCACTCAATAAATGCTTGACTTGGTTTTTAAATTTGACTTTCAAAAAGTCACCATTCATTTGCAGTAACCTTTCAGAGATCTCATGGATGCCATCACCGATTTCACATTAGTTGTCACGAGTATCATTGCATAACCACACCGAAGCTGGTTATTACAATATATTGATATATGCATGTAAATGTAAATATATGTTTTACTACCTTAGTCTGGCTTCCCTAAGAGCAGCTTCTAAGATTAAGGCTTGTGGGCAGGTAATTTATTTAGAAATATGGTTTCAGAAAGCCGATGTGCTTAAAAAGGAAGTGGGGGGCGCCTGGGTGGCTCAGTGGGTTAAAGCCTCTGCCTTCGGCTCAGGTCATGGTCCCAGGGTCCTGGGATCGAGCCCCGCATTGGGCTCTCAGCTCGGCAGGGAGCCTGCTTCCTCCTCTCTCTCTGCCTGCCTCTCTGCCTACCTGTGGCCTCTGTCTGTCAAAAAAATAAATAAAATCTTAAAAAAAAAAAAAAGTGGAACAGAGAAGGAGGAAAAGAACCAATCCATGTCCAAATGGAGTTGGCCACCATTGTAGAAAGCTGGTGTTTAATCCATTCAACTGGGATCTTTTGTGAAGTGTGAAAAAATGAGTCTCAGAACTGTCTGTTTAGGGATCAAAGGCAGAATCATTTATCTATTGTCTCCTGTTCTCCAGTGATCAAGAGTGGTCCTATGAGTATTAAACTCCCTCAAATTTTCTGGTTGTCCATGTGTGAATGCAGAAGGAATTCCTACTGTGAGAGGAAGAAAAGCCTCATGGAGGGAAATAGAACATGTATGACACTAGCCAAGGAGAAACAGTGTCCAACTGCATCGATGCAAAGCCAGTCCAATTTTGAAAGCAACTGGATGTTGCAGTGGTGGCTGAAGTAAGAGGAGAGGCCAGGAGGATTTTGGAATGATAGGGAGGGCTTGTCCAATACACACAAAATTCTGGAAGTTATTTAGTAACACAATTTATTACTAGTTTCTAACAGTCTGAGATTAACATCCACGCAATTTTGAGTAGCTTCAAGCTATAAGAACACTAAGACCCCAAGGAAGTGATAAGAAGGAGCCATTGAAGATAATGCACTCAAATCGGCAATAATATCCTTGGAATAGTACTTTTTCCAGCTCTATTGAATATATAATTGACATATAACATTGTAGAAGTTTAAAGTATTAATTTGATACATTTATATATTGCAAAATGATTACCACTGTAGCATTAGCTAACACCTCCATCACATCTAATAATTACTGTTTCCTTTTTGTAGTTAGAACATTTAAGATCTACTCTCCTGGCACATTTCAAGTATATGATATGTTATCATTAACTATAATCACCATGCTGTACTTTAGATCCTTAGAACTTATTCATCTTATAACTACATTTGTATCCTTTGACCAACATCTCCCCTTTTCTCCCACCCCCTAGCCACTGGTAACCACTTCTATGAGTTCATCTTTTAAAAAATGAGATCAGACGGTATTTGTCTTTCTCTGTTTGACTTATTTCACTTAGCATCATGCCCTCAAGTTTTATCCATATTATCACAAATAGCAGGATTTCCTTCTTTTTCATGGCAAATGATATCCCATATATATCATATGTATATGGTATATATATATCCATTCATCCATTGGTGGACACTGAGGTTATTTCTATACCTTGGTTGTTATGAATAATGCTGTAATGAACATAAGAGTGCAGATATCTCTTTGATATTCTGTTTTCATTTTAGAGTAATAATTTTAAAAATCATTACTGTTAGAGTTCTGTTTCTAGCCAAGATATCTTAACAATCCAGATTTACCTTCCTGCCTAAAACAACAGAAAAACAGGCAAAATATATGAAAGAGAGCTTTTCAAGACACTGAATTTTAGGCAACGAAAAAGAATGATACATGAGAGACAGGAAACAAATGTGGAGAACCCTATTATTGCCCCAGATTATTGCCTTAAGAGAGTTTTGAGGCTATGGCACAGAAAGAAGTAAACCAAGTAGAATAGGGTGGACTTCCTGGCTAGAGGAGATGAGGTTGAGTGTCCAGGAATACCAGTGGAGCTAGAGTTCACAGGACAGATTATATGAGAGAAGAGAACTCTACAGATTTTGAACTTCAAAGATCTTCAAAATGCCCCTTGAGTTTCAGCTGAGAACTGAGCAGTGCACGTGTCCAAGGAAACTACCCAAGTCTGGGGAAAGAACCATTTGAAAGGATTAGAAGAAACTGTACCTAGTGTTCACATAGAGCTGATAATAGTACCTGTGTTCAACAACCTGACTGCAAGGTCTCAAAGTTCATGGAATGTTGTATTCAGAAGGTTCTTGCCTCAGTAATGAGGGATAATTAACTCTAGATAAAACGTGCTTCTTATTTCATATAATAAATTTTATAATTTATTATAAAAGACCTAAAGAATCAAACTGTTTCCAAGTAATGTAGCTACATCCCAGGAAAAAAAGCTTAAGAATATTTATAAGAATACATTCAGCACCCATAAAGGTAAAATTCAGAAGGTCTTGCAGCCAATAAAAAATTAGCAGGCATGCAAAGAAAAGGGAACCTTGACTCACAATGAAAGAACAAAGCAATTAATAGAAACTGATTCAGACTGACACGGATCTTATAATTAGCCAACAAGGACAATCAAACAGCTATTATAAATATTTTCCATATGATCCAAAAGTTAAGGATAGACATGGGGGATGAAACTGAAACTTCTATTGATTAAAAACTACAATGTGTGAGGTGAGATGAAAAATATAATGAAAGGGATTAATGACAAATTAGGCTTTGCAGAAGAAAAGATTAGCGAACTTAAAAGAGATAGCAATAGGATTTATCTGAAATACAGAAAATAAAAAGATTGGGAAAAAAGTAACGGGACATTGGTGAGCTGTGGGACAACTTGAAGCACTCTCATGTGTGATTATAGTAGCAGAGCAGAAGAAAGGTAGGGAAATAATGGCCTAAGGATTCCAAGTTTTATGGAAACAAATGGATATAAGAATCTTAAAAAAAAAAACCCTATCCACAATAAATATGAAGAAAACTACACCAAGGAACACTATAAATGTCTCAAAACTAGATATAGAGTGAAAATCCTAAAAGAAGCCCCAGAGAAATGTCACATTTTGCACAGAGGAACAACAATAACGATTTCAGCAGATTCTTCATCAGAAACAATGCAAGCAAGAACATAATGGACCGATACCTTTAAAGTACTGAAATGATAAAACTGACCCTGTAGAATTCTATACCCAA
Source organism: Martes martes (assembly GCF_963455335.1). NCBI lineage: Eukaryota > Metazoa > Chordata > Mammalia > Carnivora > Mustelidae > Martes > Martes martes. The sequence goes on along the minus strand of NC_137897.1, from coordinate 37,084,965 downwards.
TGAAAATATTTTCTAAAAATGAACACAGAAAAAGTACTCAAAAAATACTTATGCATAAATGTTTATAGCAGCATTATTCACAACAGCCAAGAAGTGAAAATAACCCAAATATCTGTTAACGGATGAATGGATAAAGAAACCGTAGTATAAACATGTCGGAGAATATTATTTGGCCATAAAAAGGAATGAGGTCAAAATTAAAAAAAAAAAAAGGGAATGAAGTACTGGTACCTGCTACAATGTGGATGAACCTCAAACACATATTGCTAAGTGAAAGAAGGCAAAGACAACAGGTCACATGTTATATGATGTTATTTATATGAAATAACTATAAGAGGTTAATCTACAATGACAGAAAGCTGAGTAGACTGGAAGGAAGGAGGTATGGGGAGCAGTTGCTTAATGGATACAGGGTTTTCTTCTGGGGTGATGAAAAATTCTGGAACTAGGTAGAGGTGGTAACTGTGCAACAATGTGGATGTGCTAAATGCCACTGAATTTTGCACTTTAAAATTATTAATATTATGGTATGTGAATTTCACTTCAATAAAAAGATATCGCTTGACCATGGATGGAAAGACTCAACATAGGAAAGGTGTGAATTCTCACAAATTGATATACAGACTTAATGCAATTTCTATCAAAATTTCAGCAAGAATTTTTGTAGATATAGACAAGATTATACTCTAAAGTTTATATGGAAATAGGAAGGAACTAGAATAGCTATAAAAATTTTGAAAAAAAATTAGGAAGAGTCAATCTGATTTAAATATTTAGTACATAGCTAGAATCATCAGGAATGTTTGGCACTGGTGGAAGAATAGACCCACAGATCAATGAAAGAGAATAGAGAACCCCAAAACAGACCCATACAATTGTAACCAACTGATCTTTGGACAAAGGTGCTGAAGCAATTTAGTGGAGGAAGGAGAGCCTCTCACAGAATGGTGCTGAAGTAATTGAACATCCATATGCCAAAAAAAGAAAAGAAACAAACAACCCAAAAAATAAAAATCAAAAAAGCTTTGACTTCAACTGTACATTTTAGACAAGTATCACCTCAAAATGGGCCATGGACTTGAATGTAGAATGTAAAGCCATAAAACTTTTAGAAAAAAACAAAAACAGGAGAAGATATTCAGGTTAAGGGAATAAAGGGTAAGTGAAGAGTTCTTCAGCTTGACACCAAAAGTGTGATTCATTAAAAAAAAAAGATAAATTGGACTTCATCGAATTTGAACATTTGTGCTGCAGAAGACTAAGAGGATGTTAAGAGGTTGGAAAGACAAACTACAGACCAAGAGAAAATCTTTGCAAACCATATAGCCAACAAAGTACTAGTATCTAGAGGGTCCCAGGGGGTTCAGTCAGTTAAGCACCTGACTCTTGGTTTTGGCCCAGGTCATGATCTCAGGGTTGTGAGATTGATTCCCTTACTGGTTGGAGCCTGCTTGGGATTCTCTCTCTCTCTTTTGCTCTCTCTAAAATAAATAAATGTTAGGGGTGCCTGGGAGGCTCAGTGGTTAAACCCTCTGCCTTCGGCTCAGGTCATGATCTCAGGGTCCTGGGATTGAGCCCCGCATCGGGCTCTCTGCTCAGCAGGGAGCCTGCCTCCTCCTCCTCTCTCTCTCTCTCTCTCTCTCTCTCTGCCTACTTGTGATCTGTCTGTCAAATAAATAAATATAAATCTTTAAAAAAATAAATGTTTAAAAAAAAGTGCTAGTATCTAGAATATATAAAGCAGTCACAACAGTAGACCAACAATCCATAACAAAATGGACAAGACACAGGGACAGAGATTTCACCAATGAGGATATAGAGATGAAACATCTGTACCTCCAAAGACATTTGACATCATTTAGCCACTGGGGAAAATGCAAACAAAGTCACAGTGCACTGTCACCACACATCTATCAGAGTGTTTAAAAAGAAATAGTGACAGCAGCAAATCCTGGCTGGATGTGGAGAAGCTGGATCACTCATACATTGCTGGATGAATGTAAAATGGTGTGGCCCCTCTGTAAGACAGTTTGGCTGTTTCTTAAAAACTAAAGATGTGACTACAACATGACCCAGAAATCTCACTCCTGGGCATTTATTCCAAAGAAACAAAAACATACGTTCACACGAAAACCATTATGCAATCTCCCTCTCTTTCTCTCTCTCTCTCAATAATAAATAAATAAATCTTAAAAAGGAAGGGGATGGCACCTGGGTGGCTCAGTCAGTTGAGTGTCCGACTCTTGGTTTTGGCTCAGGTCATGATCTCAGAGTTGTGGGATTGAGCCCCACATTGGGCTCCACGCTTGATGGGGAGTCTGCTGGAGATTCTTTCGCACTCCCTCTGCTCCTCTCTGCACTCTCTCTCTGTGTCTCTCAAATAAATACATAAAAATTTTTTTTAAAAATGCTATATGTGGATATTTATAGCAGCTTCCTTCATAATAGTCCCAAACTGGAAAGAACCTATGGTCCTTCAGTGAGCTAATGGTTAAACAAACCGCAATACCTCAGTACTGTGGAATACTGCCCAGCAATAAAAATAAGCGAACAATTGATACAATGCAACAACTTGGATGGGTCTATAGAGAATTATACTGTGTGAAAGAAGCCAATCCCAGAAGGTTACAGACTGTATTATTCCATTTATATAACGTTCTTGAAATGAAAAATATTATAGAAATGAAGAACAGATCAGAGGTTGCCAGGGTGTAAAGGGGGTAGTGGGGAGGGTGAGAGGCAGACAAATGGGCGTGGCTACAAAAGGGCATCTTGGGGGATCCTTGTGGTGGTGAAAATGTTGTGTATCTTGATTTTATCAATGTCAGTATCCTGGGGGTGACACAGTACCATAGTTTTTCAGGACGTTACCATCAGTGGAACTGAATAAAGGATACATGGGATTTCTCTGTATTGTTTCTTACAAATGTATTTAAAAATTTTTTTATAAAAATGAAGGATTTAATTTGAAAACTAGGTTTTTAAAAAAGATTTATTTATTAGAGAGAGAGACACACACAGACTGTGGGGGGAGGGACAGAGGGAGAGAGAAAATCTCAAGCTCCTTCCACAGTGCCCTCACACACCAGGGTGGTGTAAAATCCTTTTAAGGGTGGTTTCCCCTTGTCCCTGTCTGCCTTTCTTCCAACTATCCTCCATCATCACCACTTTCGTTCAACATCGTACTGCAAGGTATACAGATGACAAGTAAGCACATGAATAGTTCAGGGAAATGCAAATTAAAACCATAACAAGGGGTGCCTGGGTGGCTCAGTCATTTAAGCGCCTGCTTTCAGCTCAGGTCATGATCCCAGGGTCCTGGGATCGAGCCCCAGGTTGGGCTCCTCACTGAGCGGAGAGTTTGTCTCCCTCTCCATCTGTGCTCTCTCTCCCAAATAAATTTTTTAAAAATCTTAAAAAAATATAAAAGTATAGTAAGATAACTATACATACCTAATAAAACATCAAAAATTACATCATATTAAGTATTATCAAGGATGTGGAGTGACCGAACACTGCTTGTGCGAATGTAAACTGGCGCTATCACTTTGGAAAATAGTTTGGTCATTTCTTAAAAAGTTAAACATGTGGGGCACCTGGGTGGCTCGGTTGGTTAAGCATCTGTCTTTGGCTCAGGTTGTGATCCTGGAGTCCCAGGATCGAGTCCCGCATTGGGCTCCCTGCTCAGTGCAGAGTCTGCTTCTCCCTCTGACTCTATCCTCTCTTGTGTTTTATCTTTCATTCTCTGTCTCTCAAAAAAAAAAAAAAAAAAAAAGTTAAACATGCATCCTCACGGCCATGATATTCCTGGGTATTTATCCAAGAGAAATGAAGGCCTGTGTCCACACAAGGGTTTGCACACAAATGTCATAGAAACTTTATTTATAGCAGCCCCAAACTGGAAACAACCTGAATTTCAACCTACAGGTAAATGAATATATAAACTGTAGTATCACCAAAAAGAAATGCACTATTTTTTTTAGCTTTATTGAGGTATGATTAAGAAATAAATTGTAAGATATTTAAAGATTATTTATTTTAGAGAGGAGAGCATGCACACACTGTAAAAAACCAAAAAACAAACAAACAAAAAAAAAACAAAACCCCCAAACTATGAAACTTACAGAATTTGAACATACTTGTTTTTAGAGGTCTTCAGTGTTTTCCAGTACCAACAAACCAGTTCCCTGAATGTCTGGACACAACCTGTGTGTTCAACAATTCAATTCTGATACTAACTACCCAGAGTTAGCATAAACCACACAAGTTAAGGGCTCTGTCCCACAAGACTGCCTCCACTTCCGATGCTGGTCACAAGTCCTGGGCCTCCTATACTTCTGACCCAACCAGCTGTAAATCGGCGCTTCCTATGATCCCCTTCTCAGGTTTAAGAATTTGCTACAAGGGCTCACTGAACTCAGGAACACAATTCACTTACATTTTCCAGTTTATAATAAAAGATATTAGGAAGTATACAAATGAACAGCCAGATAAAGAGGTATTTAGGGTGAGGTCTTGAAGGGTCCCAACTCTCCACGGAGTAGGGAAGCACTACCCTCGTGGTACATGAATGTATTCAATTAGGAAGCTCTCTGAATGCTGTCATTTAGGGGTTTTTCTGGAGGTTTCATCACATAGGTATGATCAAGTTTTAACTCAATCTCTGGCTCCCTCCCTCTACCTTTGGGAGTTTATGGGAGGTGGAGCTGAAAGTTCTAGGTTTCTAATCAAGGCTTCGTCTTTCTGGTGACCAGCCCCCTTCCTGAAACTATCTAGGGACCTATAAAGAACTGCCTCATTAGAATAAAAGATGCTCCTATCACTCAGGAAGTTACAGTGAATTTAGGGGCTCTGTGTCAGGGATTGGGGCAAAGCCCAAGTATCTTTTTATGATACCACAAGAGGTAAATTCATAGCCTTAGATGTATAAAGAAGTCTGTGTAAATTAATGTAATAAGTATTCATATAAACAAATCAAAGACCAAAAGTGATCAAAACCTGGAGGAAGAAAAGCATGAATTTAAAATCAGATATCACAAACAGCAGTCAATAAAATTTTGTAGTAAAATCCACAAGCCAGTCCTAAAAAAATTAAAATATGTAAAAATGACATATATTATAATTGTAATATTAAAATAACATAAAGGGAGAATCATACTTGCAATAAAGGATATAGGCAGGAGCTTTATAAAATTATAGGAGAATATTATGTACATGTATATGGTAAGAAATTGGAAAAGTCTTTTTTAAAAAGAAATTGGGTAGTCCCATATTTAAGGAAGAAAACAGAAGTTGCGTTAATATTAAATAATATAGGCAAATGGAGACAGAAGTTTTATCGATGAGTTCTTTCAAATTTTTAAGAAAGATAATTTTTACTGTTTTAAAAATCTCATAACCAGAGATTTAAAAAAGAGGAAAAAAAATGAAGCAAAACTTAGTCCCTTATGTATTCTGTATCAGGCAAACATTGTTCTTAAGCCCCTGATATATATTAGGTCATTTAATCCTCTAGTACACTTTTCAGATAGTTACAGTTTTTATCATGTTATGTAATTGGGGGGGAAAAAAAGGCACAAGGAGGTTAACCGGATTCAGACCTAGGCAATCTGGTTCTAGAGTGTGTGCCCTTTAACTACCACACAAAAATGGCATCCTGCTTTTGTTTTGTTTGGAAAAATTGCATAACATTCATTCCATAATTGGTAAAAAAAAAAAAATTGTGTGAAAGGGAACTTGATATTCAATATCACATAGAAATATACAGGAAAATGTCTTAAGTAAATAATCACGAACCCAAATCTCACAGAATAGTAAATGAGTAACCTGTTCTAATCAAGTAGGCTACATTATAGGCATAAAACCAGTGGATTTTTTGAAGTCAGTTAACATATTGTTATCTTTAGATTGCTTAGTCGGCTTGGGGTGCCATAAAGAAATACCACAGCCTGGGCGGCGGAAGCAGTGGGAATATGTCTTCTCACAGTTCTGGAGGCTGGAAGTCCCAGATCAATGTCAAGCAGGGTCAGTTTCTGCTGAGGGCTGGCTTTCAGGCTTCAGAAGGCCATCTTCTGGGGCACCTGGGTGGCTCAGTCGGTTAAGTGTCTGCCTTGAGCTCAGGTCATGATCTCCAGGTCCTGGGATTGAGCCCCACGTCAGGCTCCCAGCTCAGTGGGGAGTCTGCTTCTCCCTCTTCCTCTCCCCCTGCTTATGCTGTCTCTCTTTCTCTCAAGTGAATAAATAAAACCTTAAAAATTTTAAAAAAAATTAAAAAAAAAAAAAGAAGGCCGTCTCCTCACTGTGTCCACATATGGTGGGGAGAGAGATACAGAGAGTGTGCTCTCTGGTGTCTCTTCTTACAAGGACTCTAATCCTAGCAGACTGGGTCCCACCCTCATGACCTCACTTAACCTTAACTACCTCCTAATTGCCCCATCTCTGAATACAGTCAACGTTCAGAGTTAGGGCTTCAGCAAAAGGATTTTGGACACAATCACTATTCAGCATTAGGTGTGTGATCTGCACATTGAATGCTATCAATACCCTAGATAAACTCCACTCATTTTTTATGAAAGTATTTCAAAAGTTAGCAATGTATATGAACACTTTCTTAGTAGAATAGAGAACTCCATTTCAAAGAGAACACCATTTCAAATTAATAGCCAACCACTTTTCCTAATGGTGAGAAATGAAAAGTATTCATGTTAAATCTTAAATGAAGCAGGGGTGACCAGTGTCACTATTTTTATTTGATATCATTTACAGGACCATATAGCAAAGATCATAAAATACGGAACAGAAATGACAAGTAGTACTACCATATAGGATGAGGTAATTCTTTTATTTTTCTTTTAAAAAGACAATTTTATTCTGGAATTTTTATATGAAATATTAATTGGCTTCTAATTTATATAGATGTTTTTGCCATTGAGCAAAATCTTTTGAATTTTGATTTCTGGCTCTAGGCTTTCAAATAAAGGTTGTTACTTACAGAATAATAACGGCATTTAAAAAGTCTTTATAAAATACAATAGTAAGTGGAAACATATTTATAATCTGTGGAACTTGGACGAGTCAGAGTGCCACATTTCCTTTTTGCTGGAAATAAATAATTTTCCAAGAAATTTGGTCTTGTTTTCTTTTTTCCATCATGGAAGGGCCATGGGTTTTTGTTGTTGTTGTTTAATTGTAAAAAAAATACAGCATAAAAATTTACTATCTTAATTATTTTCAACTCTTCAGTACAACAGTGTTGACATATTTTTGTTGAACAGGTCTCTAGAACTTTCTCATCTTGCAAAATTGGAGCTCTATAACTACTGAGCCACATCTCCCCCTTTCCTTTTCCCCTCAGCCCCTGGGAACCATATTCTACTTTCTGTTTCTATGAATTTGGCTACCTTAAATTCCTCAGATCAGTGGAATCATGTAATGTGTATTTTGGGGGCTGGCTTTTTCACTTAGCATAATGTCCTCAAGGTTCATCAATGTTGTAGCACATGACAAGACTTTTTTTCTTTTTTAAGGCTGAATAACATTCCATTATATTCAATACATTGAGTAGAAAAACAGCTCTTCAGAAAAGAAACCCGAATAGCCCACCTGAACATTAATTACAAGTGGATTAAAGTTCACTCTCAAAATCCAAACCATAAAAATTGAGCATTTACTAAGTATACTCTGAATGGAGAACTTTCCAAAAATAAGAAAAATTGAAAGCAACAGGAAAAGATTAATAGATTTGATAATGAAATTAAAACTTTGGAACGTCAAAAACATAAAATTAGACAGGAAATATTTTAAGCAGCTACAACACATAATGGCTTATCAGCTTTATCTTCAATATGATAAGGAATGTTCCAGAACTAATGGAAAATAAGTGAAGAACTCAATCATAAAACAGAGAAATTAAAATGGTTGACAAATTTAAAATTATATTTAACCTTAAATGTAATTAAAGAAATAAAATGCTATAATAAGATTCTATTTATCAATGTGATAAATTTTTAAAAAGGGATAATTGCCCTATTGCTGAGGAAAATAGGGAATCTGGGCTTTCCCTCATTTCTGGTGGTGCAACTTTTCTGAAAAGCAATTGGGGAATATCTATGTAGAGCCTTAAAGTATCCATACGCCAGTAAGGCGTTTCTAGGAAATAATCAGAGGTGCAGACCAAGATTTATTCACTAAGTAAATCTTTGTAACATTATGTAAAATAGGGAAGATGTGGGAATAGCAAGAATGGCCCACAGTTAGGGGTTGATTAAATCCTTTTCAGTATGTACACAGAAACAATACGATGCAGTTATTAAGCATTATTTTTTAAAAAGATTTCATTTTTTTATTGGAGAGAGGGAGAGAGAGACAGAGACACTTGAGAGAGAGGAGGAGCAGGAAGGAGAGGGGGAAGCAGGCTCCCCACTGAGCAGGGAGCCCAATGCGGGGCTCGATCCCAGGACCCTGAGATCATGACCTGAACTGAAGGCAGATGCTTAACCGACTGAGCCACCCAGGCTCCCCAAGAAGCATTATGAAGCATTTGTTCATGATCTGAGGAAGTTACTTAAGATATAAATGCTAAAGGGGAAAAAATCAGAATTCAAAATTTTATATCAAGAATTCATCAACTTTCACTTTTCCTTTACACTTTTATAAGTTCATATTTTCTTCAGAATATATGTCTTACCTATATTTGGAACATGGATAGCATTGTTAAAAAGAAAGAGATGTGGTCTCTCTGCTCCCCGTTGGGGAAGGAAGGACTATACTTCAGCATGGCTGGATGGGTCCTGGAACCACCTCGTCCAACTGGTCCCATTCAAGATTGTGCCCTGCGGTGCCTCTGCCCAGTGGTTCCCTTGTCTGTAGCAACACTAGCAGGGCTGGGGGAGGTGGGACATGTGCAGCTATTTTGTGACTACCCATTTACTGCATACGTGATTCTGATTGTTTGGAAGCTCCTGACCATTGAGCTACAGCTGACATTTCTGGCATGTGTTACAGCTTCCCTTCACTGCCCTCAGGCCAGCCAAAGGTGCTAGTACTACCCTCACCTCCGGATATCCAAAACCAATCACCTAGGGCCCAACCTCAACTGTTCTTCCTGTGCCACGGCATTCAGACCCTTCAAGATCATGGGCACCCTAACGGCGCTACTCAAAGTGCGGTCTGCGGACCAGCAGCGTGGACATCACCTGGGCGCTTATAGGAATTCAGCATCCTTGATGGAATTAGCATTTTAACAAGATCCTCAGGCGGTTTGTGTGCACAGTAGAGTTTAAGAAGCCCTGGCCTCAAGGAGGACACATTCTCATTTGTCAGCAGTTCGTTTAATAGGCGCTCTGGAGACTGAGAATATCCCAATATTCTTGTGGTGTACAAAGCGATCATTAGTGCTTCTGCTGTATCTAGTCATCACAGAAAAAAAGAGTTATGGAGCTTGGTGCTTTATGCAAGCCACTGTTGTCAGACACTGTTAAATGGAAGACAAATGTGAAAAATCAAATCACCGCAAAGATCTAAGAGCTTCAGGCCCCCGTGGGAGAGTTGTCCTAAGACGCAAGTAATAAATTGACAAAAGGATGATCGAGACAACGATGGCTATTGAGACTGAGAAGAGGAAGAGATGGTCTGTGAACAGAGCGGTTACAGAGAAGTGAGCTTGGATCTGGGCCTATAATGATTAAATGCCCCATGGAAGAGGCCAGGCTGTGGTGAGCTCATCCCTGGACATAGTCATGGTGGATTTGCGGTCTGGATGGGGAGTCTCCAAACACGAAGGAGCATCAGCGTGACTGGGAAGGCTTATTAAGACACGAATTGCTGAGCTTCTGAAATTGTCTTGAGTTTCTCATCCCATAGATCTGGAGCAAGGCCAAGAATGTGCGTTTCTAACTAGGTCTTAGGTGATGCTAATGCAGCTAGTCTGGGGAACCACACTCATTTAGAAGAAATAGCATGGGTCTTGGAGCCAGTTTGGGTTCAACCGCTTCCTAATTTAGGTGGCAAGTCATTTTTTTCTTCTTTGAGGTTTCTTTTTTTAAAAATTTTATTTATTTGAGAGAGACAGAGATCACGAGCAGGAGAAGGGGCAGAGGCAGAGGGAGAAGCCGACTCTCCACTGTTCAGGGAGCCCAATGTGGGGCTCGATCCCAGGACCCCGAGATCATGACCTGAGGTGAAGACAGAGGCTTCACAGACTGAGCCACCAAGGAGCCCCTATTTTGAGGGTTCTTTTTGAGAACTGGAGAATTCTAATATCCACCACACCGGTGTTTGTGACAAGTAAAGGAGACAAAGGTCTAGGAAAGCACGTTAGTACACTGCCTGGTACATAGCAAGTACTACTAGTTGAGCTTAGTTTTCATTGTCTTCCCCAGAATAATCTCACATGACAAGACTAGCCACTGACATCTTCACTGGGAGTGAAGGAATGGTGTTCTTGGTGTGAAGGTCACTTGGGGATGGGTATAGGATTTTTTGGAGAACTTGGCGGTGAGCCTTCCATACCATTGCCATGAGCCTTCCATCCATTGACATAAATGGGCTCGTGTGTTTTGTGTGGCTGTGTTGGCCATCTTTTACTCTGATGACAATTAATATTGCTTGGCAGTGGGTCAAAACAAAGATACCTTGTGGCTTAGAGACCAATGCCATTTCAAGCATTCTCCCTAAAGGAATGACACGAGAAATAGAAACTAGAGCTTACATTCCATCAGGGAAAGATAAAAATCTATCTTTATTTTAGAACTTAAAATTCAAAGGTGACTCCTTTAGGTTTGTTTTTTTGTTTGTTTGTTTTTTTGAGAATTTCAAGCAAGCCCATATATTTGGAAGAATGTCTGATAGGCATCCTCTAATTTCAACACCATGAACAAAATGCTTTGGCAGTGAAACCTCCTCACCCCATCACAACATTTTTGGGAACTGCTAAGAATCCTTAAAACACAGGTGCTTTTATTTTGTTGCGTTTATTGACTTCAGTTTTAGTGTCCACAATAACGGGATCCATCGAGACAAATAGGACCTTCCTATGTGATACCCAGATGGAAACGCAAAATGGATGGGTTCTCCTTGTACTAATGGTAATTAGTCCATGAATCATTATGGGAATTTGTTTATTAGATTATAGATGATAGCTAATTAATCACTGAGCCAACCTTTGAGGATTAAGACAGAAAACAAGTACATTTTGGTTGATGTGGAGGAAAGAGAGGAACGTTCTGTTGCAGAAGTTGTGGCCCAGTTGAGTTTGGGATACTTAAGGGTCATCCTCTGGACGGTGGGCAAATGAGGGAAGGAAATGAAGCAGGAGAATGACATGGGAAAGAGGACAAAGTTTTCCCACTCTACAGTCTCATTTGAGGTTTCTAAACAAGACTTTGGGCCTATTCCTGTTTCTTTACCCTCTCAATAGCTGAACTTTAACAGAGAAAACATGTCACCTCCCAGATTATGTGTCTTTACTGGCTCCACTGGTTGCCTTCTGGATCAGATTTAAACTGCCTATTTCAAGAGCAGCCAGTATTCCTTCACTCTCGTGGTGCATTGTATAAATAGCCATCATGGGCAATTAGTGTCTCTGATTTTTTTCTTTCTAAATAATGTGGTTGAATGATGTTTCATATATTTCAGTTTTTCTCTCCCCAAATCATGTCAAGTAAATTATATTTTCTTATGCCTTGCAAAATTCATGCATATATCGCTTCAACTGTAATTAAAAAGGATAAGAGGATTAAAAAAACAAGGATACGAACCAGCCACTCACTCACATTTTATGAACATAGACTCTCCATCAGAAGATGTCCTTAGGGAAAAAAAATTATTTTTTATAATGAGAAGCCTGTTTATTTTTTATGTAGTGAATATGAAGTTACTGTATACCATTAAATGGAAATTTTTTGTTGTTTATTATTCTTTCTTGTCCACCCACATACATCAGTGTTACACACATTTGTTGCTCTGAGTCACTTTAAGCTGCCCATAAATCTGTATTCTCAGGACCCCAACAGTAGAAAAAGAAGTATGTCTGAAAAACAAGGGCAAGAATACTTTGGACTTGGGTTCTCAAGGAATGAATAACTTCTGAGGCTCAATGCCTGAGGCAAAGACTGAGAAGGAGGGGCTTCTAAACTTGGAGGGGCAGCACTTGACCTAAGTGCCAGGTAGAGTCTCCATGACCACACGAGTGATGCACAGGTCATTCTGCTCCAGTCTACACTCTTGAAGACCTCCTGTTTGGCTCTGGAGTAGTATTCCGCCATGAGAAAGGAGGTTATCCTGCCATTTGTGACAACACAGGTGGACCTTGAGCACATTGTGCTGGGTGAGAAAAGTCAGAGAAAGACAAGTAGAGTATGATCTCATATATGGAATCTAAGAAAGTCAACCTCATAAAAAATCAAGGGGAAAATGGCAGTTACCAGGGGATGGGGGTAGGGAGATAAAATTGATGCTGTTTAAGGGTACAGACTTTCAGTGAGTCATCAATAAGCCATAGTGATCTAACGCACAGTATAATGAATGTGGATAACAGTGTTGTACTCTAATTACATAATGTGATAAATATTGATACAATGGCTGCCATATGACAATATATAAGTGTATCAAAGTGACACATCATACACCTTAAATATACACAATATGTCAAATATATTCAATTAAAAAAAAGACTTCCTATTTGGGCAACAGAATGATCTAATCCTCTTATTTTCTTTTATATTCTATTTTATTTCATGATCACTTCAGGGCAGGTAGCCACCACTGGCCCAAAGAAGGCAAAAGGGCTCAAAATTTGTCTCAAAAGGTGACTTCAAAAGATTGTGCTTGCAGTGACCCCCTCAGCTGCTTTGTCAGCACCCCAAGTCACCACCCCACCCTGCAGCATCTTTCCCTAATGCTCAAGGCCCTCCTGGTGCTCCGGTTTTTACTCACTACCTTGTACCCAGGCTCCTCAAATGCAGCCGGTCACACAGACTTCCAGGTGTTGAGCCAAGGTTCACCCAGGCTGCCGCCCACCCAAACCCCAAAGTCCAGTCCAAAGTCCAGTCCAAAGTCCTATCTTCCAGAGAGCCAGAGCAGAAGAAGGCAAGCTTGGGCCCTTCTGTGTGGAAGAGCAGATGTGTGGAAGAACTGGGCTTTAAGAGGATGGCTTGGGTTTGTGGAGCAGAAGCTGATGGTGCCCCATCAAGGAACCCTCAGCCCTCGCCATTCCCTTGTGCCCTGACATGATGGCTTCCTTCTTCAAGTACCTGAGCCTCTGTCTGAGGGCTTTCTCTGGCCTCGAGTGAGCTAGACTTGTAAGGGGGTGTGTTGGAAGTGATGGGCAGTTAATGGGTCTAGAAGCAGCCCTCAACCAGTGACTAACAGAAAATAGTGCATAATACCTGAGACCCCTCACCCTTCAGGCAGGGTGACTTCAAGGTGTGCTCTGGCAGTCCTCCAGAGGCCCCCTGTGAGACTGAGCACCAGTTGCCCATAGCGGTCAACTTCTCATTAACTCAGCCTGTGTTGGTTTCCTTTCTTTCCCCATCTCACTAACTGCCTCAGCACTATTGCTTCCTTGCATTATTCTTCACATCCATGTCTTGGGGTTTGCTTCTGATGGAACCCAACTGAAGAGATAGAACATGGGATGGGCAGGGTTCTGGCTGCACGTAGTAACTGGGACCATGATGAGAACCCAAATGTCATGTTGAGGTGAGACTTTATTCTACAGTGACTGGGTACTGAGTATTTCATTGGACACCAGTGCTAGAGGATCATTCTGGAAATAGAAGAGTGAATTGGAGCAGTGGTTCTTAAAGCATGGCCCCTAGACCATGAACATAAGAATCATCTGGCAACTTTAGAACAATGCAAAACTTCTTGCCTCAACCCCAGACCTGCTACATGTCAGACAATCTGGGGTTGGGGCCCAGAAGCCCGTGTTTTCATAAGCCCTCTAGGTGAATCTGGTGCCCCTAATCTTTGAGAAGTTCTGGAATACAGGGGACGAGAAGTTGGTAGCATGGAGACCAGTTATGAGGCTACAGTGCAAGCCTGGTAAGAAACTATAAGGGCCTGAGCCATCAGTTTTGATTCCCTTCTCCTTGCTTTTTTTGCCTTGGCCCTGTGTTCTGCATGCCGTGTACTTAATAAATATTTTTGGCTTGATGTCTCCCATCCCATTATCTAGCAAGAGGGAGTGGTAATAGGAGGGGCAGAGATGGAAAGAGGCCGGGTCAGGTGACTTGGTTCATATGAGGTTCAGCCACCACGGACCACGTGGCATTTTGAGCATTATCCCTTTTGCAGTTCCAGGGACAAATTCTTCCCCCCAAAGAAATCAGGGCATCGGCCAAATCTGATGTCTTCTTCAGGAGACAGCAATAGCTACTCCCCCTTCAGAAATCAAGATCCCATGGCTTATGTGTGTGGAGCCTGAGAAGTATTGTAAATCTGAGAATGAAATCCCCATAAACTGGGTAATAAAAGCTTTTTAGCAGAAATTACTTCCTGAGAAAGGGAACATTCTGTATGGACAAGGGGGAGGGATAGGGTCTGGGAAGATGGTTAGGAGGTCTCCTGCTAAATGGCCTAAAATCCCAAATTAGTTTGTATTAATTTGGGACCTAATCTGTATTATTATTATTATTATTTGCTGTTGCTTGAAAACCTTTTCTTTTTTATTTTCAGAGTCAACTTGACCAGGGTCTTTTTAAGTCATGAATTTCAGAACCCCATAATTATGCCCCGTAACCTTGTCCAATGGCATCCCAGACTTTCAACGCCTGCTTATGGGCCTGTGGGAACTCAGAGTCCCCCAACAGTCCCTAGGGCTGGGATGGGTGAGGGAGACGTGGTTGGCAATGGCCCATCCCACCGGGGTACCAGCTCCCAGAACAACAAGGCCTTTGACTGAGGCCTTCACTGGAAACTGGATGATAATTCTCTGGGCCAAAAGGAGCAATTGGAAAGGTAGTTTTGTGGGTTGGCTTCCAAGCCAGAGTTGAAATTAGGCTGTAGCAAGTCTGAAAGAAACCTGGCAGGGGAGGAAAAGGCCCTCCCTGTGCCAGGAACTGCATAAACCCATGACCAATCAAACAGAACCAATGTGGTGAGGAAATATTTCTGACTGGCAAAGATGGCTTCACCATCTAGTGATTTACCGTAAGTGGTGACGGCCAGGGTCCTGCTTGGTGGAGTGTGTCCTGTTGAAGGAGAGCCTGGATGGAATGATTTCTACGTTATTTATCTTTGATTTAGGGAACAAAAGTATGCCTTTTCAAGAGGAACTGAAGAGGGGAAATCTTTTATGATTGCAAAACCTTAGAAGGGCATCGTATGCCCTTCTTAGCCAGACAGATTGAATTCTCACTTGAGCTATGTTGCATAAAATTAATGAAAATAAGGATGTACACGGACAAGAGTTTACTAGGTGTGTGGATATTTTTCATAAACAAAGGGAAATAATTCGCTTGAAGAGCAAGTTACGGTTGGCTATGCTGGTGGACCTCTCAAGTCAACCAGGGTTGCTTTATAGATTAAATATAAAGTTGTTATAAAATGAGTAAGCACAAAACCTCTTATCAGATAGGAAGAATAATGGGGCCAGCTCAGCCGTAGCAGGGGGGCCACAGGTTCTGTCCATTTCTCTCCACTGACTTCTTGGTTTTTGCAACAGTATCTCTGGTTGTCATAACAACCAGCTGTGGCCTACTCAGTTCAGTCATTAAAAATATAGGTTTTAACTATTTTGATGAGTCTCCTGGTCAGTGTGTACAAGTCTGGCAGTGATTGGCTTGATTGCTCAGTTATCAACCTGCGGGTGGTCAAAGAACCAGGGAACGGACCTGGAGATGGGCTGGTCCATCTTCTTTTCCCAGAAGTGAGGCCCAGAAGGGGAAAGGAACACCCAAGTCCTCTGGGTAGTATGGGCTAGAACTGGAACGAGACTCCCAGAGTGGAGGGCCCCATCTCTCCCTACCATCTGGTTAACCCGCAGCACCTACACTTCATTCGCAGAAATAAAACAAGGCTCTTTTTTTATTTTTAAATTCTGCTTTTTCCCCAACAGAAGTTAATCCCCCAAGGACATATCTTAATTAAGGTAGCATAAGAAAAACAGCAGCAATAACTATAAAAATGATGCAAGATAAATATGGGCATTCTTTGCAGCTTAATTTATTATGACTTTAAAAGGGTTGCAAGAGCTTGCCTTGCTTCTGTGAAACATAGTGCATTTTTGCAATTCCCCACAGTTATAAATTAATATAGGCCATTAGGGATGAGGCTAATGGTGGAGGAAGACTATCTCATGGGGAATACTGAGCACCTGAGAAAATGAACAGCTGTGGTGTACAGACCCCCAGCCAGTCCTACAAAGGATACAACTTGTCACAAAACTAGTCCCCACAGAGGCATATTAATTTCTAATAAATAAGCCCAGTCGCTTTTTTTTTCTTTTAAATTGTTTTCCTCTATAAGCACATTCCCATGTTACTCTGCGCAGAGTAGTTTGGGGCTCTGTATCAAGGGGCTCTATGGGCCCATCTTAAGCCAACCCAAGTGAACGCTCTATGTTGACACTTGGCTATTCCCTCTTGGGAAGTCAAATTCACAGCTGAGATGATGTGCTAATGAGAAGAAAAGCTAACATATTTGCAGGCTGGTGAGCTATTATCAGCATATCCAAAAGTTCCCCTTTCAGAAATATAAGAAAGCCTCAGTATCATTCTAATTCCCAGTGCAACAACATAAAATCCAGGAAGCTTCCAGAAAAACGAGGATTAGGAAAAAAAAAAATATATATATATAATATAAAAAATACATTTTTTCCTTCTGATATATATATATATATATGATAAGATATATATATCTTCCCCACCCCCCACCATCCTACAAGTTTGCTGAGAGAGGTCTGAAGGAATTTAGCAACTCACTGGGGAAGGTTTGAGATAAAAATGCAAAACTTATGCCCCTACAGACTCCTGGTTAGAAATGTAGTCACTTTGAAACGGAAAACCAAGGCCAACTCTTAGACTTACGGTGGCCTTATGGAGTCAGAGAAGCAAGCCGGTACGTCTGAAGATTGAAGATGTGTGCTATTTCCTACGAACTGATACTCTTTCTAGGCGAGCCATACCTGGGCAAGCTGTTGATTTCGAAGACCCTATCCCTAACCCCCTCATTCCATCCCCAGTGTGGCTTCACGCTTCGCTAGTGCTTTTGTTCAGGAGACTTAAATGTCCAGTCCTGCCTTTTCTGACCCAGGAAAGCAAACGTAGCCTCTCTTTATATGAATAATAATAATAACAAAACAACCCTGCAATAAATTAATGCAGGAGGATGAATGTGCATCTGGGTGTTAGGGATTTTGATTTATCGCAGCAGCACTGGGCTTCTAAACAATCCCAGCTGCCTGCTCTCCTTCCCCCCCAACCCCCGTCAATCCTCTCTCTCTCTCTCTCTCTCTCTCACACACACACACACACACACACTCACAGCCAAACAGAAGCACTAAATGATTGGACGTAGATGGGCCCTTGGAGAACAATGTTGTAGCCGTGGGTATCACGTCACACTGGGGGATCACGCCCAGAGTCTCTGAGCATGAAGGGAATGCCATTTAGAATACCTTCCATTGAATGAAAAGTTAGTTTGATTTTTTTTTCACTTTATTTCAGTAAAGGAACAATTGATCCAATAACCGGCTGGTGATAAATCACAGCAAATTACCAATATACCCAAACTTGACCCAGTCCTCAGGTGAGGCTGACATAGGACAGAACCAAAACATACAATTGGTTTGTTATAAATCATTTTTTCCCCTAAAAAAGGTCAATGTCTCTCTGAAGGAATCTCCCTGTTATTAGAACTACTGTGGCACAGCTTTCAGAAAATGGGATCAAGAATGGGATCAAGACAGGAGTAAACTAGCAAGTCATCATTTGTGATCCCGAGAAACACAGGGTGGTGTCTTTTAGGGATAATTTAACATGGAGTGTGGTTTTCTCTAAGTGAGAGGAAGATTAAGTAAGAAGGAATTTAGTCCTTCATTGTTTCTTTATGACAGGTTATAATTCACACTCTGGGTTGGAAGGTACTTCAATGATAATTGAGTGATTGCAGAACCCATTAACCAGTTCAATGCCTTAGGGAATAGAAAGCCACACTGAGGCATAACCCCTACCCTCCAGAAGCATGTAAAGTGATGGGTAAGGCAACACTCGCACCTGTGATATGATGCTAAGTTGTGCAGCAGGAAAGGGGACAAAAAAGCCACGGTCTGCTTAACCCAAATGTTTTTTATATATATATGTATATATATATATATATGTATATATACACACACATACATACACACACACACACGTATATATATACATATATACATATACGTATATGTATATGTGTGTCTATATATACATATGTATATTGTATATATATACATATATATGTATATGGTATATATATACATATATATGTATATGTGTATATATAGACACAATATACATATACATATGTATATATGTATATATACACACACACATATGATATATATATATGATATATATGATCTAGTTATTCCTCACAGCAATGTAGACGAGGTAGTTGTGTTATTCTGGTTTCAAAAATGAGGAAATGGAGGCTTGGAGAAGTGAAGTAACTTCTGCAGTGAAGCCAAATTGACCCACCCCAAAATAGGTCTCGTTGGCATGTGGATTACTTTAGAATGATTATTTTTTTTAATTTTAATTCCAGTATAGTTAATATACAGTGCTAGATTAGTTTCAGGTGTACAGTAGAGTGATTCGACGCTTCCATACATCACCCTGTGCTCATCACAAGTGCCCTCCCTGTTACCTCTTTCACCCATTCTCCCTGCGCCCGCCCCCCACCCCTCACCACCTCTCCTCTACTTAGGCTGATTTTTTTTTTTTAAGAAACCAGACTCAGGGCGCCTGGGTGGCTCAGTGGGTTAAGCCTCTGCTTTCA